>NC_056745.1:1098217728-1098960228 GCF_019279795.1 Protopterus annectens | reverse complement strand
TTTTAAAAAAATACACATATGCCTCATCCGCTGTCTGTGTACTAAAATGTCGATGTGACTTTCTACATAAATTGTAAAATAATGCTGAATGTTTCTTAGATGTATGTGACTTAGCACGCTGCAAATACCGTACAGTGTACTTAACATGGTAATGATCTGTTAAAATTATACACACCTCAGTGTTATGTAGTATATCTTTCCTGTTATCTCATCCTAACCGCCTGTGGAAAAGTATGGAATGTGGCTTTTCTATGCAGGCCTCCACTGAAAAGAGGCTTTGCCCTGCCAGACGTTCCTTGTAATCAAAGGTAACCAACTAAAAAGATATAGACAGACAAACACATGCATGCATGCCCATGTGCACACAGATGCAGAAAGGCCCACACACTGGCTGGAATAACACAATTATACAGTCACTTATTAATGAGGTAAACAGATTGCTTTGTGGTCTGTTTTCAGTCAATCTAAGTCACAAAACAAGGCAACCATATAAATTATACAGTATTATATCCATCCATCTGTCTCATAAACACCATTTTTCCATATGAGTTCAGGGTGTCACATCAACAGTGACCATTAACTACAACCAATGTTCACATCACCAAGTAGCTAGCCCTGCCACAGACGTTATTCTTCTGTAGATCACACATGCAAGCCTGCTCTCACCTATTGCCAATTTAGAGCATCCAATCTGCCTCCTGCATGTTTTTGGAATGTGGGAGAAAACTTGAGCATTCAGAGAAAACCCTCATGAACATACGGATGACACACAGACTCCAAAAAGAAGGCACCCTAGCCAAGAATTGGACCAAAGAACCTCTTGCAATGAGGTAACAACAATATCCACTGCTCCACTGTGCTGACATACAGTATAATACATATTATATAATTAAACCTCTTCTTTTTTTTTTTGCTCCCTCTAGGAATTTGCCGGATGGCTCCTATACTTTTTACCAGATCTCCCATTCATTTCAGCACAATGGGAGCTGGATATTCCCAGGCTAGGTAAGAGCCCTAGGGTCCATTGATTCCTGCCCAGCAACTATCAGCAGCCCCCCACTCCCCAATAAAAATCAAACCCAGGGAGCAGGACAGCACATTGGGCTTCGATGGGCAGATTACCCTGTACCCATGTTAGGAACACCTCCCTTCTTGGCAGCTTTTTTGAGCTTGCAGTTGCTACTGCCTGAGAGAAAGCCTGCCTCCACACTTTGCATTACTCCTCTGCTACTTAGTGCTAATGCACAAACAGAAGTGTGAGCTTGGTCAGCTGGGAACTCCACTGAGTGAACACCTAGTACTCCCAATGGGTGCTACCTGTGTAGTTATCCAGGCCTACCAAACACCCAGGATGGGCAAGCCAGCAGTGGCCATTCACTCGCTCTCATCTTCCCCAGCCAGCTCTTACAGGCACTCAAGTTGTTAGTTGTACTCGGGTCACATACAACATTTTGATACTCTATACCTCCAGCTCATGATGCTGCATATTTTTCAGCATGAGTTTTGATAGGTGGGTGGAAACCCATGCAGACACAGGGAGAGCAAACAAACTCCTCATAGACAGTGACCGGACATTAGGATCAGACCTTGGATCCTGAAGCTGTGAGGCAGAGATCTTACCACTGAAGCACCTTTGGTAGAACACAGCACATGTGCTGTACCTTTAAGAAGCATTTCAAGGACTGAAAGTGCATATAAATAGCAAGACCTTGCTAGCTTCAGTGCCATTTTGAGAGTGTAGCCAGAGAGTGAGCATGTATGAGTGTAATAACTAGTTTGTATATAAGTTTACCCAAGTTAAAGTTATTAAGCCTCAATCCTGATGTGTTTGTACATAATAAAGCTGCTAGAACAGAACTCACAAAGACTCGTCTATTACATCTGGACTAGATGAGCGACATGGTGTCAGAACTGGGATTTCAGAGACTGCTTTCCAGAGCTATGAGGTGCAGAGTCATAAGTGATTTCAAACTAAGAAATGAGCACGTAAAAGAGCCAGAAATGAACCAGAGGTAATGAAGACTTGCATGAACAGTTTATTTTATAAAAAAGATAAAACAGAGCATTACAAGGGCAAAAACCGCATTATTAAACAAGGGAGAGGCACACAAGGTTTACTGATTAAACAAAATGCTTAAAATTAAGAGATTTGCTTGAACAAGCATCAGAAAAGTACACAAGGGGGTTTGGAATTACCTCGGAATTGCAAAATGGGCATGTTTAAAGCAAAATGGGCATGTTTAGAGTAAAATGAGCACAAGAAGAGTAATAATGGGCATGAAAAGAGATTAAACAAGCAAAGCAAATACAATACTCGGAGGCTCTAAATAAAGATCTGCCTAAGCAGCAGAGACCTCCAAAGCAGACACCCAAGCAACCGCTACCCCAAAACAAAACACGTGCAACACATATCTCACAAAGCCAGTGTGCCGAGCAGTCACGGCCCTTAAGACTAAACAACACACCTGATACACTTGCAATAGGTGACTATCGTCAGGCTCACTGACGTCCCGCTCACCAGGCTGAACAAGGAGAGAGTCACAGTGAGCAGCCTGTCGGGTGCTAGGATCCGCCACATAACACAAGTACTCAGGTCACTCCAAGGCAAGTACAAATATGACTCAGTCATTGTCCATGCTGGTGTGAATGACCTGAGACGTACCTCCCTGGACTACATGAAAAGAGACATAGAAGAGCTCTCTGAGCATGTAGCCCAGGCCGGTATGACCCTGATCTTGAGTAGCATCTTACCCTCACCAAGAATGATGCCACAATATGAAGACAAGATGATCAATTTCAACAACTGGCTTAAGTACTGGTGTCATTCAAAGGGGATCCAATGCCTGTCAGCTTGGAATGATATGCTCGACAAGCCACGATGCTTCGCTAGGGACGGCTTGCACCTGTCACCCCTGGGCTTTCGGATATTGGCAAGGGCTCTTGCTATCCCCATAGTGCCTTTTTTAGGCAAGGCTCAAAAGACAAACCCACCTCCATAGGTATCACAAGGGATAAGAAACTAAGAGTAATGCTACTCAACGCCAGAAGTCTAAACCTCAAGATGCATGCACTCGAAACTCTCCTTAGCATGGAGAACATCGATATCTCTGCAGTAACAGAAACCTGGTTCAAGGCTCCCGAGAGCACCCCAGCACTACCAGGTTATACCTCATACCATGCTTTTTGGCCCCAAAACTTGGACCGAACCACAAAAGGAGGGGGAGTATCGATATTTATCAAAGATACCCACACCTCCAGGTTGGTGGCAAAGCACGAAGCATCAGAAACTATCCATGTGCAACTAACAGTGGGTAAAACTGCCTTCCAGTTTATAGCCTGCTACAGACCACCCTCCTAAACCCAGGAACCCTACTCGGCCTTCCTGAGAACACTGGAAAATATGAAGGTCTCTCCAAACACCATTATATTGGGCGACTTCAACTACCCAAACATAGACAGGGAGCATTACTCTAGCTCCAACACCCTAGCCCAAAGGTTCCTAGAATTTATAAACTCAAATGCTATGGAACAACTTGTTACCACTCCCACAAGAGGGGAAAACATACTGGACCTGATCATCACCAACATGGGGACTCTATGCTCCAGACCAGAAGTGTATCCCTCACTGGTAAGATCAGACCATAAACTAATCTCACTGGATATTCACATCCCGACCCCACCCCCTGCCCAGAAAACCACAGTGAAAAACTTCTCTAAAGCAAATTTCACACTCCTCAAAACTGAGGTGGAATCTTTCAAAGCCCCCGGGCCTGTGGAAAATACGTCCCAGACCACAGAATCCTTTATAAACGCATTCTATGAACACCTTCAGGAATGCATGGATCATGCGATCCCAAATAAAACCAAGACCCAATCCTCCAAAGGTAGACGTCCTGTCTGGTGGACCCCAGCCATAAACAAACTATACAATAGAAGGAGGAAGCTACTAAATGATAGAGCAAAATCCCAAAAAGGGAAGGCATCACTGATCAGTATTAGCAAAAAAAAACTACGGGCAATCATAAAATTGTCTAAGGCCAGCTTCGAGAGAAAAATTGCACAGGACACTAAGGATAATCACAAGGCTTTCTTTAGTTATGTTAGGAACCTGGGTGGTAATTCCCAGATATGCTCAGAATTAGTCCAAAATGACAAAAAATACACCGAACCCACAGACATTGCCAACATCCTAGCTGACAGGTTCAGCGCAAACTCCCCCCCCCCCCTGCCCACCAAAAGGGAAAATATCTATCCCAGCAGAGTGCTGCCCCCCTGACATCTCAGATGCTCAGGTAAGAGCCGCCCTCTTCAAAGCAAAAAACACAGCATCAATGGGACCAGACGGTGTCCCGGGCTGTGTCCTACATGAACTCCAAGAAGAGCTAAACCCAAACATAAAACTACTGTTCAGTCTCAGCCTTACTACAGGATATGTGCCCAAAGAGTGGTGTACAGCAACAGTGGTCCCTCTCCATAAAGGTAGTGCCTCAACGGATCCTGGAAACTATCGCCCCATAAGCCTGACTAGCTTAGTCTGTAAAGCTATGGAAAGGATCATCATGGACCTCATAAATAAAGATATTGGGGACCTACAGACACTGGATCCTACCTAGTTTGGCTTTGTTAAGGGCAGATCCTGCCTCTTAAACCTGGTTGATTTCTTTGAAACAGTCACCAAGGCCATTGACGAGGGGAAGGTGGTCCACACAGCCTACCTGGACCTCGCAAAAGCCTTCGATACAATACCCCACTCGGGCATTATATATAAGCTCACCAGCTTAAATATAAACCCCTATGTCACTAGATGGATTGCAAACTGGCTCAAGGACAGAACCCACATGGTTAGAATTGCTGGAGCCATGTCAGACTCCAAACCAGTTACAAGTGGTGTCCCACAAGGCTCAGTCCTGGGACCCCTCTTGTTCGGTATATATTTCTTGGAGGTACAGGCCAACACGGAAGGACTGTGGCTGACCAAGTTCGCAGATGACTGCAAACTGGGTGCCATAATCGACTCTCTAGCCGACACAAGCATCCTCCAAAAGGGCCTCATAGAAACAGACAACTGATGCCAGAGCCATGGCCTCAAGCTAAATGCCAAAAAGTGTATAGTCATCCCCTTTGGCAAAAACAAAGTGCCCACAAATTACCACATAGGTGGTAATCCATTAAGTACAGAAGAAGTAATTAGGGACCTGGGGACCCAAGCTGATAGCAATCTCTCATTTGACAACCACGTGGCCAAAGTGGTTAGAAAAACATTTTATACAGCCCATCTAATCATGAATGGATTCACATCTAGATCAGGGGAGGTCATCATGCCTCTTTACTCATCCCTCATCAGGCCCATAATTGAGTACAATGCCCCTTTTGGGATGTACCTTACCAGACACCTGCAGCAACTGGAAAGACCACAAAAGTACATCACCAAGAGGATCAAAGGGCTCAAACAGATGCCATATGCTGCCCGGTTAAAGAAACTCCAGCTCTACTCAGTGGCATACAGCCTGTTCAGAGGCGATCTGTGCCTGACGTATAAAGCCATGTCCAACCCGGAATTAATGGACATGCTGCACCTCAGAAAATCCAAATCCCATTGAGCTACGTGCTCAAGAGACTTGAACCTCAGCACTGAAATAAATAGGACATGCTGGAGGGACAGATTCATAACCCAGAGGCTCCCTTCACTCTGGAATAAAATCCCAGTCCAGGTTAGGCAGAGTCTCTCATTGACTCTCTTCAAGAGGAATCTTGATGAGTGGATGGGAGATCTTAGGTTTACCCCGGGTATCACTTCTGTGTCACTGTTAGACAGAGGCACAGTATACTAACCTCGAAAAAGGGCCTAGCAAAATAAATTTAAAATGGGTGGCGAAAGCCAAACACATTCTGGCTAGGCTTATAAATGCCCTAGGGCAGATAGCCTAGTATGAACCTATGAATCTATAAGGGCAAAAAGGGCACATTAAGTGTGCAAGGATGTTACATGGTCTTGGCTGAATCAGCACCAGAGAGTATTTGAAGACATTAAGTGGACCTTTGCCACCCCACCTACATTAAGATACTACGATGTCAATAAACTAGTAACTCTTTCATGTAATGCTTCAAAATTTGGTATTGGTGCAGTTATTCTTCAGGAAGGCAGACCAGTAGCCTATGCATCTAGAACCCTTACCCAAACTGAAATGCAATATGGTCAGATTGACGAAGAACTTTTGGCAATAGTATTTGCATGTTCACAGTTTCATGATTATATCTGTGATTGATTATATCAGATTGAAACTAATCACCAACCTCTAGTTACTATTCTAAAGAAGCCTTTGCTTTCAGCTCCAGTAAGATTACAAAGAATGATAATGAAATTGCTCAAGTACAACTTCAAAATGGGCTATACAAAATGCAGACTTCTTTATCTGGCTGATACCTTATCCAGATTGCCCAGAAATACAATGGAACAGCTTGATGCAGAGAATATTGACTCTGACTTAATAGAAGTGTGTAATTTTTTACCATGAGACTTGATGATCTGAGAGATCATACAAAGACTGATCCAATTTTGCAAAAGCTCAACCACTACATTAATTTTGGATGGCCGTCAAAGCAATCGAGTGTACTACCTGAAGTGCAAACTTATTTTCCTTACAGAGATGAGATGTTGATGGAAGATGGCATGATTTTCAAAGGTCCTAGAACTGTTGTTCCTGCTTCCTTACAATATGAATATATCCACATTTTGCATCATATTAGTGAACAGAATACCTCCCACTACTGAACTGCAGCTGGCTAAGGCAAAGAATCCAAAAGAAAAGATGTAGCCAAATGCACGAACACAGCTAGAAACTGATGGCAGTTGAAACATATTTATTAACAAATTGTCTAAAAGCACATAATGTCATGGTCACGCAGGTTCCGAATCTACCAAAAGAAGAGCAAGAGGACTAGTATTTTGGTCTTCTCTAGTAAAATACATTGATAAAATACTTTCTTCTTGCTCAGTATGCAATAGTACTAAACTGCATTTGCTCAGTATGCAATAGTACTAAACTGCATTTGCAAAGAGAACTACTTCAGCCAAGTTAAGTTCCTGAACTACCTTGGTCAACAGTAGCCACTGTTATATTTGGGTGGAACAATCAGCATTACTTAGTATTGATAGACTCTTATTCAAACTAGTTTGAGATCCATTTACTACCCAACCTAATGTCCACTGCTATCACCAAGTTGAAACATCATTTCTCAGTCCATTGTAGTCCACACAAAATTGTTTCTGACAGTGGTACTCAATTTACTAGTCTGTTGTTTCAGAAATTTGCAAAAGAATAGGACTTCGTACATGTTACTAGTAGTTCAGAATATCCAGTCAAATGGACTAGCTGAACATGCAGTACAGAGTGCAAAGCAATTACTTAAAAGGTCAAAAAGTGACAATACTGATGTCTTTTTGAAATTACTCTATCTCAGAAACATACCCTGTGATGATGTACTTGGCTCGCCTGCTCAGAGACGTCTATCCAGGCAAACCAGAATAACAATGCCTATTAGTTCCAGTTTGTTGAGGCCTAAAAGCTAACAAAAGAACCATTAGAGCCCAATTATTCAGGAAACATTCCTTCCAGAAGTCTAGCTATGATAAATCGAGCAGATTTCTTCATCTGCTGAAAGGAGGAGAGACAGTGAGGATACAAATGGCAAAAGGTTTAGACCAGATTGGTCAAGTAACAGGTATATGCACCAAGCTGAGATCCTACTTCGCAGAATCTGAGGGTGTGGAGTAAAGGAGAAATCACAGGCATCATCTTCCTGTACCAGAATCGATACTGCAGCATTGTTCCTGTGATCTCTAGATCTCAGAGCAATCCAGACAATCTTCCTGTTCCAGAATGTGTCTTAACTTTTATTTCCATTCCTGATAGGTTCATAGGTTGGTACTGGGCTATCTGCCCGAAGGCATATATTAGCCCAGCCACGTTGTGCGGTATTCATCGCCCCTTTAGTATTTCCCTAGACCCTTGTACTAGCAGCTAGTACCCCTGGCCCCTATCTAGTAGTGCTGTTGGTGTGATCCCTGGTGTGAACTTTCTGTTACCCATCCACTCATCAAGGTTCCTCTTGAAGAGTGATAGTGAGGGGCTCTGTCTTATGTATATCAGGACCCTGTTCCATAGTAAGGGAAGTCTCTGCGAAGGGAATCTATCCCTCTAGCATGTTCTATTCATTGTTGTGTTGAGGTTTATATCCCTAGAGCGTGTAGCTTGAGTAGATTTGGTTTTGCTAAGATGGAGCATGTTCAACAATTCTGGGTTGGACATGGCTCTGTACGTTAGACAGAGATTGCCTCTGAGAAAGCGGTATGCAACAGAGAACAGTCTTAGCTTTTTCAATCGTGCTGCATAGGGCAACTGTTTGAGGTCAGTAATCTTCTCGGTTAGGTACCTCTGTGGTCTCTCCAGCTGCTGGAGATGTCTAGCCAGGTACATTCCAATTGGTGCATTGTACTCAATAATGGGTCTGATGTGGGAAGAGTACAGGGGCACCATTACATCCTTAGATCTTGATGCAAACCCTTTCATGATCAGATGGGTCACATAGAAGGATTTTCTAACCACTTTGGCAACATGGTTATCAAAGGAAAGCTGACTATCTACTTGGGTCCCTAGATCCCTTATTTCTTCTTCAGATTTCAGGGGATTACCTCCTATGTTGTAGTTTGTGGGTACTCTGTTTTTTCCAAAGGGGAATACTATGCATTTTTTTGCATTTAGCTTGAGACCATGGCTTTGACACCATGCATCAGTCTCATTTAGGCCCTTCTGGAGGATCTCCATGTCAGCCGGAGACTCTATTATAGCACCCAGTTTGCAGTTGTCCGCAAACATAGTCAGCCACAGCCCTTCCGTGCTTGCCTGTACTTCTGAGAAGTATATGCCAAACAGGAGGAGCCCCAGGACAGAGCCGTGAGGCACACCACTCATTACTGGTCCGGATTCGGACATAGATCCCACTACTCTTACTTGATGGGATCTGTCTGAGAGCCAGATTGAGATCCATCTTGTGACGCACGGGTTTATGCCCAGGCTGGTGAGCTTATCAATAATACCTGAATGGTGAATGGTGTCAAATGCTTTAGCAAGGTCAAAGTAAGCCGTGTGTACCTCCTTTCCCTTATCTATAGCCTGAGTAACTGTCTCAAAGAAATCCACCAGGTTCAGGAGGCATGATCTGCCCTTGACGAAGCCGAACTGTGTGGGGTCCAGTGACTGGAGGTTCCCACTCTCACCATTTATGAGTTCCATAATGATTCACTCCATAGCCTTACAGATCAGACTGGTCAAGCTTATTGGTCGGTAGTTCCCAGGGTCAGTTGTGGCCCCACCCTTGTGTAGTGGGACCACCGTTGCCATGCGCCATTCTATGGGCACATATCCTGTGGAGAGGCTGAGACTGAACAGGGTATTAAGATGCGGGGTTAATTCCTTTTGGAGCTCACGTATGACACAGCCAGGGACACCATCTGGTCCCATGGAGGCAGTGTTTTTTTAGCTTTAGATAGAGCCTTGTTAACCAATGTATCAGTAATAATTGGACTTACACAATCCCCTGGAATGGTAATAGGCCCTGTAGGTGGTGAGGGGGTGGAGAAATTTGCACTGAACCTGTCAGCCAAGATGTTGGCAATGTCAGAAGGGTCAGTGTATTTTGTTCCATTTTGTACTAGCTCAGAACAGACCTGAGCATTGCCATTTAGGTTTTTGACGTAGCCATAGAAGGCCTTATGGTTATCCTTGGCAACTTTCTTTTCAAAATTAACTTTAGTTGACTTGATGAGGGCCCTCAATTTCTTACTAATGCTGATCAGGGATGATTTTTCTACTTGAGATTTGGCCTTTTTTTGTATAAGTCTCCTCGTTTTATTGTAAAGTTTGCTTATGGCCAGGGTCCACCAGACTGGTTTCTTCTTGCTTGAGGAAGGAGTCTTGGTTTTATTTGGGATAGCATGGTCCATGCAATCCTGAACATGCATATAGAGTGCCTTGCTGTAGGATTCTGCATCCTGGATATCATTATCCTTCTGCAAGGGAACAGTGAAGCTTTCCAGTTCGGATGGAAGTAGTTTGAAGTTTGCTTTGGAAAGGTGTTTGACTATGGTTTCTTTGACTGGGGGAGGTGGAGGGGTGAGGATGTCCAGGGTTATCAGCTTGTGGTTGGATCTTACCAAGGAGGGAGTGATAACGGGTGTGTTACAACGGGCGCCCATATTTGTGATGATTAAATCCAATATGTTGTCCCCTCTAGTGGGGGAACATACTAGTTGTTAAAGGGCATTTGAATTTATAAATTCTATGAATCGCTGAGCATAGGAGTTGGAACATTGGTAGTTCGCCCAGTCTATACCACGGTAGTTGAACTCAGCCAAGATTATGGTCTTGGGTAGGACCTTTATATTTTCCAATGTCTCAAGGAATGCAGAGTGAGCATCTTGGGACATGGTGGGCGATCTATAACCAGCTATGACTTGAAATGTGGTTTTGCCTGCTGATAGTTGTGCATGGATGATCTCTGGGGCATCATGCTGCGCTACTAACCTGAAGATATGGGTATCCATGAAGAATATGGATACACCTCCACCCTTTGTACTGCGATCCGGTAACTGAGGCCAGAAGGTATGATATGAATTGTAACCTGGCAGTGCTGGGGTGCTCTCTTGAGCATTGAACCAGGTTTCCGTCACTGCACAAACATTGATTTTCTCCATGCTGAGGAGAGCCTCGAGTGTGTGCATTTTGAGGTTGAGACTTCTGGTGTTGTATAGCATTACCCTTAGTTTTTGGTTACCTGTGCTGGTTATGGTGGTTGGTTTGTCCTTTGAGCCTCGCCTAAAAAAGGCACAATGGGGATGGCAAGAGCCTTGGCCAGTATTCGAAAGCCTAGGGGTGACAGGTGCAACCCATCTCTGGCAAAACAGCGAGGCTTGTCTATCATGTCATCCCAGGCAGACAGACACTGGATCCCCTTAGAATGACACCAGAAGCTTAGCCAATTGTTGAAATTGATCATTTTGTCTTTGTATTGTCGTATCATTCTACGTGATGGTAGTATGCTGATGTTCCCAAGGTTGAACATTCAGCAGAGATAGTCCCAGTTGCTAAATCTGATTCTAAATTTTATGTCACACGTTTTGGTTGCATTTCCAGACCTAGTGTGAAATACACAGCGACCTGGACTTGATTATATATGTGTATCTAGTTCTGTATAACTGCATGACAAACAATTATTTGTATTGACTGTATGTCAACTGATATTGTTAATATTGCATAATCTATTTCTCAAACAGGGAGGATGTAGAACAGAGTGTGTGTGCTGTATCTTTAAGAAGCATTCAAGTACTGAACATGCATATTAATAGCAAGCACATGCTAGCTTCAGTGCCATTTTGAGAGTGCAGCCAGAGAGTGAGCATGTATGAGAGTGATAGCTAGTTTGTTTATAAGTTTATGTAAGTTAAAGTTATTAAGTCTCAATCCTGATGTGTTTGTACATTATAAAGCCGCTTGAACAGAACCCACAAAGACTCGTCCATTGCATCTTGACTAGACGAGCGACACCTTTCTTCCCCCAGAAGTGGTATAACAGCTGTGGTACTTTAAAGCATTCACAGTGTATAACAAAACAGTGTGTCTATTACTGAGCTGGAGAACATTAACCTACACTAAACTGAGTATGAAGTGGATGACATGCTTACTCGTTGAGGTCATTTCCCTGATGTAAAACTCCCCAGTCATGCCCCTGATGTTCAACTCCCCAATCACTTTTCCTTTTACAAATCACTGCCAGTGCGTTTTATTTTTTTTTGTAGACTCGCTGTAAATGGACTTTTCTCTAATACTACAGACACCTGTAGCGTTAGTACACATTAGGATGGTGGTGCAATGGGAGGGGGTTGTCCCCTAAAAATAGTCTATAAATATATTACAAGAAGCTGAACATCAACCAATTTGTTTCTTTCAGGTGAAGGTTCAGTTTGTTTGAACTTGTTAAATCATGGGTGAGGCACAAAGGAAAACAAAGGTAAGGAATAATATAGGTCCAGTATTCTACAGTAAAATTTTAAGGCAAATAATTTATCCATAATGTCCAGCCTGAGAATACTAGCTTTTCTTTTGGAAAATGAGGAAACAATCCCCTTCTGCTGAAGCAGAGTAAGGTTGACACAACACAACCACTCTGGAAACATTTACTGCGTGTGGGAGGGGCATTATATTCAAATAGGCATTTTGGGATAATCACCCTGCAAACATTCACTGTGTTATGGGGTATTATATTTACAGGTTATTTTAGTCTTTTAATTTGATCACCATGTAGGTGAAATAACCAGTGAATGGACCTTTATCACCCACAACACAGGTTACCAAGTAGATACAGAACACAGTATTAGCAAAATTATGAAATGCAAACAACAGAGCACTGTAATTAATGACTAAAGTCTTACACATTAGCATTCAGGTTTTAATAACAAGTAGGCTATCTAGTCATATGTGATTATCTGCAGACTAAGTGCTAGAAATCCTAGGTCACAAGTCACGATTTGTTAATAGTACCACTACTGTGGGAGCTGCATTTGAGATATCACTAGAAAATCCTGCTTCATTGCGAGGAATAGAAAGTGAGGGTTCCACTTTTTCATATTACTAGTGGCGATTTCTGCTTAATGTATGTAGCTGAAAGAATGAGAACCAGATTCAAGGACAGCTATGCAGAAAAAATGCTCAGAAAATTGACATTTATGTATCCATTTTCTTTTATGGCATTGGTTATAAAACATCTGGACTTGAGTCATTAAGATTTTGCAGTAGACAGAAGGCCAACAAGAAAGCTGAGATCTGATACCCTTGACATAGAAGTAACAGGATGAAGCTTGCTGGCTGGTGATGAAGTATGTCAAATCTTGTTGCTAGGATTCTTTGATAGCTGCTGAACAGGCATGATGCATTTTTTCAGGCCTTTCATGAAGTACAATTTTCATGGAATTAATACTTTTCTTTTTCATTACTAAATGGATATTAACCCTTATCTACATTTAAAGGAAGCTTAAACAGTAAATATCTTTTAACAAGGAACATACCTACCTCTTACCTGTTATGATTTAGGCATAGCACTATGACTTTAGTTTCAAATTTAGTCTTGCCCCACCTAGATTTACTGATGTTCCTCAAACTCATACCTACCTTATTAAGTAAATAAACAAACCTATGCAGAGACTCCCTACCAATAACTATATAGGGCCAAGTATGTGAAAACCTTCTATTTTGAAAAATAAGAAACTGCTTCTCTTTTTCACCCTCTGCTATGATTTTTTAAGTACAGTGCATTGACTTTTAATGCTCAGAGGTTGAAGGGTATTGTAAAACCTTTTATGAGAAATCACTCTTTCAGATTTTCAGTCTGTTCAGTGATGTTTTAGAGATTTCTGTGCAGGTGTCTGAATAGCATACAATTTGGGCCTAAATGTAGTTTGCACTCAGTTAACACTTAAAGGTGAACTGTACATTATCCAGCTCTACACTACTCAAGAAAAGAAAAAATTATCTATGTGGACAGAGCACCTCTGCTAAAGAACTGAAGGCCTTATTTCCTTCAAGTCCCACCTGTTTACTACACATTTGCAGCTGTTGTTTGAACCGATGCACTTCCTGGCTCACACATTTGCTGTTGTTACTGTCTTTCTTCTGAACGGTTTTCCATTATTTAATCTATTCTACTCTATATTCCTGCTTGTATTCCCCTTTTAACTCACCTCTGCATCTTCTAACCACCCTTCCTAGCCTATCCCACTCAAATCAAACTGAATGGACGTATTTTATCCTACTTTATTTTTATGGGATCTGTCCAGTCTGGCAGCTTGTATACAGGATTACTATTACAAACTGCTAACAAGCTGTCTCTTGTAGCCTAAAGTTTTATTTCCTCAGCCTCCATTCATTTGTCTACTATGAGACACTGTGCAAGTCCCTTAACCAGATGGTGCCCCAGGCTGAGTCAGAAAAAGGTGCATGTGGATCAGAGTTCTGCCCAGTTATCAGATACAAATGAATACATATACTGCAGAGATTTATATATCCCCATGAATGTATCTATTTAAAAAAAATCATACATCTGTTAAAACATCTTCTATAAATTTATGTAAGACATTAAGCTTAATTTGTTGTCATATTAGCCACTGTCCATTTGTATTTAACTTTATTTTACTTTGTGTGTGCTCTTATTTACATTATTTTATTCTGTAATGACAGAGTTTAAGCACTTTAACAAAAGTGGACTAGAAGGAATCTGTATACTGCCTAATATGGTGGCATCTTGATCATTTTCCATCCATAAACCTCTACTGAAAAGAGAATGTACCAAGATGGAACTTTTAGTTATGTACTCACCATAACTTCAGATGTTTGGGATCCATCTCGCCTACATTCTGACTGATGGGTTCGGAGCCGATCCTCGGCTCCGACTCGGCACGCTTATGCCAAAGAACGAAGTCTCTTATTGGCTGAGCTTACTATATCCCAGGATGCACCACTACCAGTCCCCCAGATCTAGTTTGTCCGCATACATGCACACACGCATGCACTGCTTATATAACATTGACAGATGATACAAGATAAAAACAGTAGAACTCAAACCGTTCAATCTCTTCTGATCTCCAAGGCAGGGGGAAGGAGGGTGGGTATTAGGAATGTAGGCGAGATGGATCCCAAACATCTGAGGTTATGGTGAGTACATAACTAAAAGATGTTATGTGATCCTATCTCGCCTACATTCTGACTGATGGGACAGCGTCCCTAGCACTTAAATCCTGGGTGGCTCACTGGAAAACACTCCTGAGTACCGTGGAACCAAATGATGCTCGCCCTTTAGATGCCACATCCAATTTATAGTGGGAAATGAAAGTGTGCGGGCTGGACCAAGTAGCCGCAGCACAAATCTCAGAAATAGCGAGCTTGGAATGGAATGCAATAGAGGTAGCCATAGCTCTAGTAGAGTGAGCTTTGACAGAAGTTGTAAGTTGTTTATTTGAAGAGGAATAAGCCTGAGTTATGCAATCTCTGATCCATTTGGCAATAGTAGCTTTAGTGATGGTTTTACCCAGTTTATTATCTGAAAAGGACACAAACAATTGATCTGTTTTTCGAATTTGTTGAGTCCTATCTAGATAGAAGCGCAATTGCCTGTGAACATCCAATGTATGGAAGGTGTATTCCGCTTTGTTTGAAAATTTTGGAAAGAAAACTGGTAGCTCCAAAGACTGTTGGAGAGAGAGATTGGAACAAACTTTTGGGACAAAAGATGGATTAGGCCTAAGTGATACTCTATCCTTGTGAAAAATCAAGTACGGTGGTTTGATAGATAGGGCTTGAAATTCTGAAACTCTTCTTGCAGAGGTAATTGCAATTAAGAAGGCAGTTTTCCAAGACAGATATTTCAAATCACATGTAGCAGCCGGTTCAAAGGGGGAAGATGTTAAGGCACGAAGTACCAAATCAAGATCCCACGGAGGCGCAGGATGGAAAACTGGGGGTCTTAAAAGTACAGCACCTTTCATGAAAGTTTTACATAATCTGCTGCTCATCAATGGTGGGTCTATGGAATCGTGAAATTTGGAGATAGCTGCTAGTTGGACTTTAATAGTAGAGACTGAAGATCCTTGATTAAACAAGGATGTTAAAAATTTCAAGACCTCTGGTATCGGGGCAGTAATAGGGTCTAAGCCTCTGAGTTGAGCCCAGATAGCAAACCTCTTCCACTTACTGTGATACAATTTCTTAGTGGTGGGTTTGTGGGCTGAAGATAAAATGTGAATAACTTCCGGGTCCAAGGTGTGATTTCTGACTAAAGTCGGAAGAGGAGGAGCCAAGCTGTTAATTTCAAAGTGTGAAGGGACTGGTGCTGTTGTCCCAACTGATGAACCAGAAGGTCCGGAATTAGATCCAAGAACCAAGGACCGTCCAGGGTATATTTCTGTAGGTAGGGGAACCATACCTGACGAGGCCAGTACGGGGCAATTAGAATCATTGTGGACCCCAATTGGGAAGCTTTCTGGATGACTTTGGGGAGGAGTGGAATCGGAGGGAAAGCATAAAGCAGTCCTGTTGGCCAAGGTTGGACTAGAGCATCCGTAGCTGTCTCCCTGATGCGGGTCAAGGAAAAGAACCTTTTGCACTTCGTGTTTCGTGGTGTTGCAAACAGGTCGCAGCACGGAGTCCCCACCTTTTGAAAATCTGAGCTGCTACTGTTTCGTTCAGAGACCACTCGTGAGGAGAGAGAATAGTCCTGCTCAGTCTGTCTGCTAATACATTGGATTTTCCTGGAATGTGGGTCGCTACCAGGAAGTGCTTGGTAGCCACTGCCCATTCCCACACCCTCATGGCCTCTCTGCAAAGGGGATAAGATCTGGTCCCTCCCTGTTTGTTTAGATACCAGACCACCGACATGTTGTCTGTGTGGATGGCGATAATGCCTTGAGGGAGAAACTTGTGGAGGGCTTGTAGGGACAGAAGTACAGCCCTCATTTCCAACACATTGATATGGAGAAATATTTCGTTTGGAAGCCAAGAAACTTGAACTGACCTGCCCAGACAATGCCCCCCCACCCCATCTGGGAGGAATCCGTTGTCAAGGTGGCCACCGGAGGGGGTATAACAAAGGGTCTTCCCTGATTCAGATGGGATGGCAGAAGCCACCAGCGGAGGTCCCGTTTGCACGTTTCTGTAATCAGTATGTGATGATTGAGGGGGAGATCCTGAAAAGACCATTGTGTCGATAATAGCCACTGGAGAATCCTCATGTGCAACCTTGCCAGAGGAACTAGGAGAACCGTGGCAGACATTGAACCTAAAAGTTGCAGGACCATCCTGGCTGGGGCTTTGGATCTTAGAAGCAGGGCTCGGACTTGATCTTGTAATGTTTGTATCCTTTCGGTAGGAAGGAAGATTCGCATTAATTTTGAGTCTATCTCTGCTCCTATGAATCTTATGCGCTGAGAAGGCAGCAAGACAGACTTCGACCAGTTGAATGTAATTCCCAGGGAAGCACCCAGGGAGATGGTGGCTTGTAGGTTCTCTAGTAGTAGATGCCTGGTGGTGGCAGTCAGGAGCCAGTCGTCCAGATAGGGAAACACTTGGAATCCGAGACTCCTCAGGTGAGCAGTCACTACTGCCAAACACTTGGTGAACACCCTGGGGCTGTGGTGAGACCAAAGGGCAGTGCACAAAATTGGAAATGACTGTCTCCCAGGCTGAAGCGCAGATACCTCCTGGACGCCTGATGTATCGGTATGTGATAATAGGCGTCCTTGAGATCTATGGAGCACATCCAAACATCTTTCTCCAACAATGGGAGAATGGATTGTAAAGTGACCATTCGGAATTTGGACTTCATGACGGACTGGTTTAGTTTGCTGAGATCCAAAATGGGTCTCAGGTCCCCTGTCTTTTTTGGCACTAAAAAGAACCTTGAGTAATTTCCGGATCCAATCTGGTCTGTGGGGACCGGTTGGATGACTCCTTTTTCTAGCAGCTTTGAAGCTTCTACGGCTGCAATTTCCCTTTGACTGGGTGGTGGGTCCGGGATTTTTTTGGACGGTGGGGGTGGGCGTGTGAAGGGAATGGTGTAACCTCCGGCAATAATCCGAAGCACCCATCTGTCCTGAGTAATAGACTCCCAGGCTTTTAGGTGCTTGGCAAAATGGCACCCGACTGGCTCCGGAGCAGCACAGCCGGGCAATCCCTCATGGAGTGTGGGAGGCTGAAGAGCCACGAAAGGACTCGCAGTCTCCAGTGTTGCGGGGGCCTCTGCCGCCTCTGGGACGGCATCTCCCAGAAAAATTTCCCCCTCCTCTGCCTCTGGAAGGGGAATCTTCCTGCTGTTGAGGAAAGAATTTCTGTGATTTGTGGAACCACATCTTCCCTCCTCTTTTAGCCTTGGGATAAGGCCGAAAGGGAGTGGAAAATCGTGCTCCTACGGCAGATAAAGTCTTTCCCTCCTGCTCACAGCGGGTAAGAGTGTCTTTTACCTTGGGTCCAAACAAAGAGGACCCATCAAAGGGAGCGTCGGCAAAGGAAGACTTGAAGGCCTTCGCGAAATGACACAAACGGAGCCAGGCTTGTCTTCGTAGAGCCACGCCTGTGCCTGCCGCTCTGCCTGCCCCTTCGGCCGCATATGAAATGAGCCTCATGGACGAGTTAGAAATCGAGGTAAGGATAGCCAACTGAGAGCTAACCGACTGGGCTAGCTGCTCAGGTAGGTTACCTGAGAGGGAGTCTGAGAGCTCCTTGACCAGATCCCTCTGTAGTCTGGTGAAATGTGCCAAATAATTCAGGGACCTCAGAGTAAAGGCCGCTGAACTCAGGGTGTGCTTCCCGTACTGGTCCATGCTCCTAGACTCCTTATTAGGAGGATGGACGGACGTTGAAGCCTCTGCCACGTCCTGCTGGGTAGCAGATGCCACCACCATGGCATCTACAGCCACGCCTTTCATTAAGAACTCCTTCTCGGGTGGAGCAGACAAAAATTTGTTAGGGCGAGAAGGCACTGGTTCCACAGTATCTGGATGTTCCCACGCCCTCCGACAAACCAAATCCAGGAGTTCGTCGAAGGGCGGAGACACCCAGGAGGCGGAGGGCTGAGCCCCGAAGGCCTTGAGGAACACAGACTCATCAGCGGAGGGGGGTTTGGAATTCCAGCCGCCTCGTTGTTTGAGGATCTCTAGAATGTCTGCAAATGAGACATCATCCGAGGACGACTTTGGGGACCCCTCCGCATCATCAAGATCAGTGTCCGATGTAAGAGACTCATCGGGGGAGTCTACGTGCTTCCTCTTGCACAATCTCGTCCTTGGGGGCTCCTCCGAAGACAACTCCGAAAGACCCTCAGGAGGAGGGGAACCCCCAGTGGGGGTAACCTCAGGCCCCGGGGCTCCGCTGCCTAGAGACAGGGGAACTGCCAAAGACCCAGTCTCCATGCCCAGGGAAGGTGCCGGTAAAGCCGTAGAGATGGCCAAAGAAGATTTGGCCAAGGCACTCCTCATAGCTCTGAAGGCCGGACCCCCAGAATCCTGGGAGGGTCCAGTCTCCGGAGCCATGATAGCAGACGGAAGTCCCGCGGCCGAAGCACCGAGAGGGAGGCTTGGAACCGACTGCATTGGTCCCGAAACGTCACCCCCGGGCCCGGCCGAAGAAGTCCGTGTGCTAAACTCCGACCCAAAGGCTGGGGTTGGAGTAAGGGTCGGAGCCGACCCTAGGATCTCCACTGGCTCCACCAGCACCTGCTCCGACGGAGCCGAAGCGGTCGGAGGAGGAATGGCAATGGAATGGGCTATCAGCTCCGAAGCCAATTGGGTCGGAGCCGAAACAAATTTCTGAAAGACTGGGGACTGGAAAAGCCTTTGGAGTACCCTGTCTATGTCCGAATCTGACATCCTTGATGACCTGGAAGAGACCGAACGGGTCCGAGTAGGCCTCTCCAACGGCTCCAAGGGACTAGGGGACCGGCTCCGAATCGACTCGATAATTATCGGCCAAGGAGTGTCCAAACCAATTTCCATCGGTTCCGAAGAGGGCTTCGGCGCCGAGGAGGAAGTGTCTGAGCGGACAACCTTCATCGGCTCCAAGATCAGTGGAGCCGATGAAGGTGACCCGCCTCTCGAGTCCCCAGCCGTCGGCTCCGAACCCAAAGGAATCGAGGCTGTAGGCATCGAGGCAGACCGTTCCGCCCTCGGCTCCGAAGTCCGTGGAGCCGAAGGAGAAGCCTGCCTATGTCTTTTGGCGGTCGGTTCCGACGGGCTGGTCGGAGCCGACGCCCTTTTCTTCTTTGCAGGAGAAGGAGAGGAAGCTAATGCCTCTTCAAATGAGGGTTTAATAAGGCCTTTTAAAATAAGTTTATTTTTCCTCTCTTGGAGGACCCTCGTGGAAAACGCGTGGCACACGCTACAGGACTCCTGCAAATGTTTGGCGCCCAAACAGTACACACAGAGAGAATGGTCATCTGTTATTGACATTTTGAAACTGCACTTAGTGCACTTCTTAAAACCTGAAGGCCTAGGAGCCTGTGACATTATGGCAACCAATTTAGTGAACTAGCAAAAACCAAACACACTAACTATCACAGAAAAAATTATTTTTTTTTTTTTTTTTTTTAACCAAAGGCTGTCACAAATAGACAAAAATAACTAAAGGGATCCAAGAGCCCCTAAATAAAACGGGACTTGAACAACAACGGACTGACAGGGGAAGGCCCTTCAACTCAAAGGGGACCTCTAGTCAGAAAATACGCAATCACCACACAAATATTTAACAGAAAATATTCACTCATACACAAAAACACGAGATAGCTGTTAAAACAGCTTTTTGTTGAAATTTTAGGAAATTCCTGACAGGAAAGTAAGTGAAGAAAACACTACTTAGCTCAGCCAGCTCGAGACCACGTCTTTGCTTGTTAGCGGCAAACGAGATCTGGGGGACTGGTAGTGGTGCATCCTGGGATATAGTAAGCTCAGCCAATAAGAGACTTCATTCTTTGGCATAAGCGTGCCGAGTCGGAGCCGAGGATCGGCTCCGAACCCATCAGTCAGAATGTAGGCGAGATAGGATCACATAACATCTTCCCAGTTATCAAACAAAAAATGGTAAACTCCCCTTTTATACTTTCAGCACACAAGTGTTAAATGGCAGAGAACGGGAATGATCTGTATCTTACGGTAAGGAAGCCCAAATCTCTTGATATTAAATGAATTGCAAAACAGTAACAGCTTGCCCACTAAACAACAAAAGCAGACTGCACAATAGGATAGACTATGACCTGGAACATGCTGTTATCGCCTCTTGGCTGACTATACCAAAGATATTTGTGTGTAGCAAAAGGGAAAAAAAAAATTAATTAGGTACATTATCAGTGTACTAAAACTGGCAGTTTAGTGTATAGGGTTAAGTTAATGAGTTGCTAATAAGCTTCATTCTGTACTTCTGGGATTGATTCCATGTCACCATTTATTTACTCTGACTTGGAACCTGAGAGAGAGCTGCCAGTTTCACCTTATAAAAAAGTATTTGTATCTAGTGGATTTACCTGAAAGTAAAATAAAATAAAGCTTCAACACTTGCAAACAGATGTGGGGACAATAAAGTATGTCACTTTTAGGCAATTACCTTTGTTATGATTTCCACAGCGTTACCACAAAGTATCATCAATGCAATGAAGCCAAGTTTCTAAACCAAAGAGAGATGCAACGCCTGACTTACTTGCATGGTCACCTGACAGGACTATTTTTATCAGCCAATGTCTGCAGAAAACGACATCACATGATAACCAAGGAGACACAATAATTAGCAGTACAAGTATGCCAGCACAGTGGTATAACTATCAGTGATACCACATGGTCCTGGGATGTAAACGAAAGTGCAGTTTCCATGTGTTTTTTTTTTTTTTTTTTTTGTTGAGCACTTTAAATTACAGAATGGAAGAAATGATACACTGTCACACCTGAAAACAAATATGTTCTGAATTATTAAACATGGTATTTTACAAGGCAGGGTCATCTTTCTTGTAACTAATATTGTCAGACTGTCGTTACGTTGAAAGTAGTCCTAAATAAAACCTAAAATACAACTAGTATGCAAAAGAGTGCCACAGAATGGTCATCTACTCACTGCAGTAGCAGGAACTGCAGGAAATTTCCTCTACACTGGCATGCCTTTGAAGTTAGCATAAGAACCTCTCAGAAACCTTTGCAAGCCAAGGGTTATGAAAGCCAATATAAAACATTTGTGCTGTCCACTTCTGGACAGTTCAATAAATACAGTCAGAATGCTTCCACTTGTAATGCATCCTTATATGGAACATATTGTTATGCATTCTAACTCAAATGAATGATTGAGCTCCCACAAGAAGTACTACAATGTATTTAGAGGTGGGCAGTACTATTATAATGGAGCATAGCAATCATTACAATACATGTAAACTTGCTGACAGGGAAGCATTCCCTTAGAACCGAAGGGTACAATAATAGCCTCTCTGATGCCAACGGTTGAAGCCCTAACTGACCCAGGTACCCTGGATTTAAATAATGGACTGGGGACTGTAGGACCTACCTGGGAAGGGACAGAAATTACAACTGTGTTGTTACTAATGGTTAGTTAGGTTGGTGTCTCTGAAATGACACAACATTAAATTACTCCACTGGAGACAGCAAGATACAAATAAATATGTCTGCTAGCAAAGAAGACAGCAGGTCATCAAATAACTACATAACTCATAGAAACGGGTTATTTCTCCCTTGTATGCACCCACTGCACACCGACTCTGAGTGCTACTGAGGCATAAATGGGAATAGTTAGAGCTCAGAGGAGTAAAAACTAGACAACCCACTAACACAAACAATAAATCTTGATCAGCAGGGAAATGAATGAGCAGATATGAAAGTTACTTGCATACATGATTAGTAGGTAAGAAGAGAATGTTAACCCTGCAGTCTCAGACCAGTAGGAACAAAGATAAAATAACTAAATAAAACAGGAACAAAGCTACCTTGTACAGTGTGTGTTGCTTCCAATGTGCAAAGTCTGTTCCAACACACTGCTCTTTTTTATTCCGTCAGTTTCTCTCTGCTTGTAAGATACTCAAGGATAAATTACAAATAAAAAGCACTACTTAAAAGTAGTTTTCTTCAACTTTCATGAAGTGATGAGGAGAAGGCATGTAGTAATGAAGCAAAATGTCTGAGCAGATATAATGAATTAGCCCCTCACGTGCTTATCTTGTGACATTCTAAAGAAACATTTGCTGCATTTCCAATATGACAGCTACTGTATACCATTAGTCTTCCTGCTCCCTGCAATTTACAACTTACTACTTGATGTTTGTATGCAGAACCAATAAACGCGCATACACACACACACACACACACACACACACACATATGGATCTTTTTCAGAAGATCGACAGATCACAATATCAAAATTCAAAGGTTCAAAAGTCAAAATATCAAACCATCGAACACACAGAAAAACGAAAACGCAAAAAAAATTTGTTTTTGTTTTTTGCAGGAGGGCATTCCAGCACCCCCACACTCTCTACATAATATATATACCAACTCAAAGACTGCACCACATTGGGGAAAGAGAAACCTCCACAGTCTACAAAAATACTGCCAACCAGTACAAAAGTCAGTTCAATGTTCTGAATGTTCAAACAATGAACATTCAACATGCTATACCTTTGATAAATTGAATGGGACCGATAAATACACGCACGCATGCACACACACACAGATGTGTGTATATATATATATATATATATATATATATATATATATATGTTGTGTCTTTCGACTTTTCCCGGTTAGGGGCCGCCACAGCAGAACTCCAGTCCGCTAATGATTGGCAGTAAATTTTTACGTGCTGAGTTGCCAGCCCTGACGCACAACCTTCAACAAAGGTACGCCCATTCACGCATGTCTTCAGACAGAACACGCTTTAGCTGAGAATCGAACGGGACAACGTCTTACTGTGAGGTGACAGCGCTACCGCAGCACCACCACCGCAGTATTCATATATATATATATATACACATACATACATACACTTATGCATATTTTTTTCTTTTCAGCTGGATGTTTTTTTTAGAAGAAAACCAGCTTTGAAACTACATATGATGTTACTACAAATAGAAGGAGAACTATACTTTATCAGTGTTTACCAAATAAGGGGAAGTAATTTTTAATTCAAACTTACCTGTGCATGTTTACGAAAAGAGAAAGGGAACTGTTTATCATCTCCAGACTAGAAATTAGCTTGGGCCATTTGAACACTGAGATACATCCTTCAACAAAAATGTTTTTGCAAAAAAATGAAAATATTCGCAGAAGCAGCTTAATTTTACTGCAGAGCACCCATCAATTGAAAGAGGTCAGGTTATGTGGCTCATTAAAATGCAGTATGTATGTCAAACACATTGCTGCACTGTTCTGCCTATGCAGAAAATGTAGGTTAGCCATCTTATTAAACAATGCATGCACACAAATCAGCGGGTGACTTGGCAGTTACAAAGAATGGCCACAGAAAAACAAAAGCATAATAATTCTTTATTTTGCAGTTTCTCTACTCATATTATTTAACATCGTAAATTTAGCATTTCAGATGTTGAATTTGCTTTCCAATGTTTCAACCTTTTTTCTTATGTACCATAAGCATGTAGCCATCTTTTGAAGGATAAACAATTACTAAACACCAACATTACTTCTATTTGCTTATTTTTTAATATAGTCCTTTTTATTCAATGTATGGCAGTACATCTTGAACACATTAACAAGATACATGACAGGAAGAGGAGTCAATCTTTGCTTTATAAATTGCAAAAATGACATACAAAATCCAACAAACTGGACGTCATACAAACTAAATTACTATACTGTACTATATTGTTTAACCATACTACGAATTTAAACGTGCCACAGACCCACGGTTATGCGAAAGGTAAAAAATTGTGCCTTCTGCTCACATGCAAGGCATGCAATGTGGATAGTTCAATTACACCTCCACTTACATGCAAGTTTTATACTTACTAAACTGAAAGTCCCAAAAGCTTGAATTGTGTACTTTATGCCCATACAAGCATCTTGTTTTGAGGCAACACATTCAAATGCACACTGACAGACACGGATTCATTAACATTTAAAAAGTACATAGGGGTCTGATTTTGCCCTGCTACTGTTTTATTTTGTTCTCTTTTAACATATAAAGTACATATGGCACCCCAACACAGCGGATGGACAGATTAAAATGGTATCAAACTTTCAGCAAAGGAACTATATTAATAAGAAAAAAAATATCAACAGAAAAAAAAATAATTAGGGCTATGTAGACCATTTCTGACAGTGACCCAAGCAGTGGTACCACTCACAGGTACCTGCTCTCCACGACAGACCAAATCTATTTCACATCAGTACTTCTAACCACCTCAGTGATACAGAGGAATGAACACAGACTGCCCAACAACTATAAATGTTTATGTAGCAAATTCAGGCAATGGCGATCGCCACCAAAGAGGAAAGTAACCAACTTTCAGTGTGCACACTTAAAAGGCAGGCATTAGCTCACATTAATGCAAGCAAATGCATGACTTCAGCTGACAAGCAACACTGTTGAAATACATTTTGTCCTGTATTTTTAGAAGCATGCATCCATGTCCAGCACTGTAGGCTATGCTTAGCTAGTGCATTTTCCCATCTGCCATAGGACAGGGAAGCAGAGCACACAAAAAAATCGCAATGAATATCAAGGATGACACCTCAATTAGGCAGCAACATTTTCCCTCCCAGGTTGAACTAATTATCTAGTTTTTGTTGTCAGGTATCTCCTTCTCTTAGGGCAATTCCAGTCTCATGGTCAGGGCCATGTTGAAACAAAAAAAAAAAAAAAATACTTGATACAGCTAAAGAATTTGATCCTTATTTAATCACGGGACATCGTTGTGCCTTCTAAAAGCCAAAACGTTTCTGCTTCTATAATCTTAATAGTAAGAGGACAACTGTTGGATGGGTCATTAACTGCTTGGTATTGAATTAAAATCAGGTTTTCATCCCATTAAATTATCTAGTCCCATGAGATTAAAACCCTGTCTCTCCAAACTTCAGATTCTCTACCTTTATAGGAAACTGAAAGCCTTCCGCGCCACATACAAAGGAGAGAAGAAATCAGTGACCTTTAAATGAGAAATGTCACATGGCCAGTTAAAAACAATAACTCGACTGAGAAAGGTATAAGGAGCTCTAATCAATCCAAATCAGGGGAGACATCTATCTTCAAGCAAATCTAATAACATGGATACACAACTGTACATCTCACTTTTTTTCTTAATTTCTCCAAGTCTTTTGGGTTTCTAATACCATGACAGGAATGGACTCCATTCCTAATTCAAAGTACGATTAATGTTGCACTCTCTAATGTCAGCCAGAAGTGCTCTTCACAGCACCTGCAATGTGCCCAAACTCATTCTGCAATTCGTATGGAGTTAAATGTATTGGTAACATATCTAAATACAATTGTAGATTCTTTTTTATAAGACCCATTTCTTCTACTACAATTGGAACTGTCTGGGTATCTTTCTTACACATCGCTCTCATTTCTGCCTGCAAATCCTGATATTTTATGACTTTGTGACTCTCTGTATGCAAGACACTATAGTCAATGGGTGTGGCGATTTCAATTATAAATGCTACCTTTGTCTTCTTTTCATGAACCACTATATCCAGTTTTCTAGCATCTATCTTTTGAACTGTTGGTAATGATCTCATATGATGTAGACTTCATTTTCTATGATGCTTTGTGGCTCATGTCTCCAGTGTTTTTCAGCCACTTCAATACCATAATGTTTGCAGAATCCCAGTGCAACAGGACTGCCACATTATTATGCCCTTCATTATACAGTCCTTCTGCAATTAGTATGTCACAACCAGCAACAAGGTGTGCAACTGTTTCCAATTCTGTATTACAAAACCTACATGTCTGTTTCTCCCACATGTTTAATGGGCTTTGTAAACCAACATGTACATAGTCCACTATCTTGGGCCACCAACATTAACCTTTCATCTCTTGCTTTGAATTTGCCTCTCCTTAACCATTCCTGTGTTCGATCCTGATCAACATGAGGTACTTTCAGAAGTTTACTATACTTGCAACTATATTTACGCATTTCCCACATTTCTTGCCTTGTCATCTGGTCTTTCATCTTTTATTCTTTGTTTACTGGCACATTCAGTTGCTGCCTGATTTATCTACTTCTCGTTTGATTTCCACTCCTACTTGACACCAATATGCTTCTGCTGGATTAAGCAAAGAAATCATCCTAGATTTATTCTGCTCATGTTTCAAAGCTTTCACTACATTTGGGTCTTGTGAGGTCGGCAGATATGTGTGCAGTCTAACGACTGCAGATCTATACATGTAATCAACTTCAAGGAGGCCCATCCCTCCTTCAGAATGCAGAATATATAATTTGGGTATGCACTGATTTTTATAAATCATTTGGTGAGCATAAAGCATCCTTCTTGTTTTCCTGTCTAATCTATTCAACACATTTTGGGGCCAGTCAATCACTCCAAAACTGTAAGTTAGGGCGGGAAGAGTAAATTGGTTTATAGCTTGAATTTTGTTCCTAGAAGTCAAAGCTGTTTTCAAGATTAATTTAAGTATTCCTTACTACATTTTATTTGCATTTGTTCATGTTTTATTGTTGTTCCTTCATCAATTCCCAAATATTTATACACTCCCTCTTGCTCAAGTTGTTTTATAGCGCATTCTTGTCCCAAACTGATGTTTTGGTGGTGCGGCAGTTTTCCTGCTTTAAAGGTCACTTTTGCATATTTATCAAATTATATTCTTATATCATCTGAAAAAGTTTTGACAACTTGCAGTTGTGCTTTCAGTTCCTCATCTAATGAGCTATAACATTTTAAATCATAGACAAAGACAAGATGAGAAGCCTTTACACTTTGTTTTCTAGGAGCCAAATTATAGCCATGGCCTAAGCTGTTAAGTATGTAATTATCTGCAGACTAATGGGTTAAAGACCAGAGAAAATAGCAGCAGAAACAAAGAGTCACCCTGGAATATCCCCCTTTGAATTTATATCCCTGGGATGGATAACTTGTCCTTTATTGTGGCTTAATTGCAAAGTGGTTTGCCACGGTTTCATGGTCACCGTAATGTAGTCGATCACTGTGGGCTGAATCTTATACATTTTTAAGCACTCTTTTATCCATGAATGTGGGATAATATCAAATGCTTTTTTGTAGTTAATCCATGGTATACTTACGTTCTTCCCTTTTTTACAGTTCTCTACTATGACTTTAACAAATGATCCTTTGTTCCATATGACTTTCTTTTATTGCCTTTTTGTTCTACTGTCATAATTGAGTTTTCTTCTAAAGGACTATAAACTCCGTTGCCATCAATTCCAGTGTATAGTTTATATGTCGTTGGAAAGCAAGTTATTGGTCTATAATGTTTAGGGTAGCTTGCAGGGTCACTTAAGTAGAAGCATTACTTTTCCTGTTGTTAGCCAGGTTAGTGTCTGTTCGAGGTGCACTTATATATAGTTCCTACTCATGGCTAAATCTCCGTGCAAAGATGTTAATACTTTTAACCAAAACTTAGGTACTGCATCTGGGCCTAGATTTTTCCAATTAGAGGCTTTTCTTAGCTTTGTTTCAATCTCTCTGAATGTTCCTTCATCCCACTTCATATCCTGTACCTTTGAACTTCTTATTCTTTCTTTTACTTCTTCTATCCATTTAGCATCTTTAATTCTCCTGTGTTAGACCTTCTACACCAAATTCTTTACTTCGCAGGCACTCCATAACTTTTATTTTCTATTTTTTAACTTCTACTTTATTAATCTTTTCTACATTCCCTCTTTGTGATTTTTTTTTTTTTTTATTGTGAAATTTTCTATTCCTGGATATCTTTGCCTGCATTTCTCTTGGAATACCTTTGGGGCTGCCTTCTTTATGTTGATTAATTTGGCTTTCGCCTTTGCATAAATATTGCACCATATCAAACCTCTCTCTCTTTCCCATGTCCATATTTCTTCACATCTCACCTATGTCAGCTCCATAATGTACTATTAGAGCCTTGACTATAACCCAAATTATCTAAAATGAAACCATGATCCTGAAGCTGGAAAAATAAAGTGAGGAGGGAGAGGAATGAAGGGAAGGTACTTGCCTCTCTCTTGGGGGAGGAGTGGGATATACAGTTGAGGCAGGTGTTCCATTAGCAGTTTCCAAGTTCCAAGCTTGCTCAAAGCTCAGATGCAAGTGTTGGTATAATACTAAGGGACTTCAGCATTTTTGCTAGTGGTAATGAAGGAAAATTTTAGAACACATGTAAATTAACAGGAGCATTTCTTTCCAACTGCTTAAAGTCTCTGATTCGATTCAAGAACAGGGTGAGAATCTTACAGACATCAAGTTCGTCCTGCCCTGAATAACTATGTGGTATAGTACATAGAAACATGTCTGTCAAATTAAATTTGTATGCCAAAATATTTGAAATTCAGTGCTTCTCCGCTAACCATTTGACCTACTATATCAAGTCCTAAAATCCTGAGACTAAATTGCCAAAAAGTGGACTGGTATAGACTACGTCCAAGATGGCAGTTTATCAGGGGGTGTGGGGGGTTTGCTGTTCACATTGGAGGGGGGTGCTGGGGGCTTGCTCCCCTGCAAACAAAGAAATTTAAAGGAGAAGAGTGATGCATAAGCATTGTTCTCCTAGTGTAGTTTCAAAGTTTTTTTTTTTTTTGCATGTCTGCACTTGGCATTTCAAGTGCAAACTCTTTAGTCCAGAACTCTTTTAATCTCTTCAGAGGGATGCAGGTAGTGAACACTGCCGAAGAAGAAATAAATACTATAAATAACATTCCTCAACTACTGTTAATGTTGATGACATCCCTACAGGATATGAAGATACACTGTTAAGGCATAAGACTTTATTGAAGGACAATGCTTATTTTACTTACCACCTTTGCACTAGTATACCCAAGGTGCTACAAGTGCAAAGAAGTTCCAGTTGTGAAGTCAGGGATTCAACATTACCTAAAGAAATGCTAATGATTTGTGAACAGGCTAGAAAGACAGTCTCTCTCCTTTATGTGCATATGGAAGGTTTCAGCTTCCTATACAGGACACACAATCTGAGGTTTGGAGACGGAGGGTTTTAATCCCCGGTGACAAGATGAGGTAACTGATTAAAGGCAATGACAAAGAAAAGGGTGCATTGAGAAGCAAACTGGAATCCCTGGACCATGCAGTACAGGAATGCTGAAACTGGTACTGAAAGCAATTAAAGATATAAACTTTAAGTTATTTCATAACAAAAAAGCCAGAGTAGATAATTCCTCTTCTACCAAGTCCAGTCACAGTCAGAGCAGACTTTCGCATTTCTGACATGTCATCAGGATCAACAAAAGTATGTTTTTTAGAGCAATGGCACCATCCCTACTTGAAAAGATTTCAATACTTTTAAAAAATTCTATCCACTCAACCCCACCAATCAAAAATTTTTAGTACAGGCAGAAGCAAAGGATTTTTCACAATTTTGAAGTGAACAAATAGAATGGACACTTTCTGAAAAAAGATATCATTTAGTAGAAGTATGCAGTCATGGAGAAAATGTTTCCTTAAACAGGGTTTTAAATGAAAGTCTGGATTCCAGCATAACAAAACATATTTTAATGTTATTGATTTGATTTTTTCCCTCTTAAGTACATCCAAGTCAAACATTGTAATGAAAGGGTTGATATTTGTACTTACAAAGTCCGCAAACCATGTAGACATTTTATTACATAAATTGTTTACTAGAAATTTGAATATAAATGCGCTCCTTCAGAATGACCAACTGAGTTGTGCTATTAGTTTTAGAAAACCAAGTAGTTCTAATCCTCCCCTAGATAATCCATGGTTGGTGTGTTTCAGAATCTGTGTGAGACTGATATTAAACATTTTATTCCATGAATAAGAGGAGAAAGTTTTTTGGTTACATGACCTTAGATGAAAGCAGGGTCTTAAAATGTATCTGATAACAGACATTTAAGGGTTATGCTAAAGGACAAAGATTGCTCTTTGGTTTTGATGGATTCTAAAGATTTAAAGGACAAAATGATACAACCTAGAAGAAAATTATAAGAGAGTTTATAAAACACAAGTTAGTAGGTGTTACAAAAAGTAGATTTGCTTTGAATGGCATGACGAATGAAGGGAATTTGTCTTTTTCTCATTTTGCCTTTTTGACTGTTAAATATCCCCAGTTTGCCTGTTATCTTTGTTATACCAAAAAGACACAAATCACTAAACAATCGTTTCAAGCTTACTGTTGTTGCTCGAGGTTCAGAAACAGAACCTTTTTTTCAGCTTGTAATTATGAAACCCCTCAAATCTTCCAAAACAGTGTTGATATTATTGATTTTAATAATTCACAATGCACACAGTTTTTTGACTTTAGATATGATTTGTTTACATCTATTGCATATTATGATAGCTAACAGATGTTAAGGCAATCTGCAGCAAAAGGAGAAGATTCCCCTAAATGTAAGCATGATTATGGTGTTTTGGAGATTTTGAGTGGTTATTACTTTGGATAGTAGATCTTTCGACAAGTATTTTATAGTGGCTGCTAATGCAATACTCACCCCAACCTATGCAAACTTGGTTATGGTGATTTAGGAAGTAGAGAAGATTTTCCACTCAATATTTTAAGAAGGTGTTATATCTGCCTTATAGATGATGTACATATTTTTATTTTCATCTTAGACTCCAGTGAACAGAACTGCAAGCATTCACAGAACACATGAACAAATATTTGCATTTTTTTTATTTGGCATGCAAAAGTACTACATATGTGTATATTTATTGATTGATTGACTGATGGTAAAGTAAACAAAGCCAGCATGGGTGATGGATTTTACACCATGATTTATAAAAAAAGAAATAGGCAACAAGTATTTTGAATTTTCTAGCAAGTAACCCTTTCATATAATAGAAGGGTATTTTAAAAAGCCCTTTTACTAGGGCATCTATGTAAACAACTGAGGAAGAGTGTCTTTAGAGAAAAGAGAAACTAATGATCCATTCGTGGAAAGAGGGTACCCTACTAATCTGGTACTTGCTTATGGTTGAGTAGGTAGGAAGGGATAGTGGAGGCAGGTTTTATATCACCCATATTAGTTTGGAGATGGTAGAGAAGGACAAGGATATCATTAAGGTCCCTTTTATTATAATTTATTCCTAACATGCTAGATAAATAAAGGACATGATTTCTCAAAAATGGAAAGCTCTAGCAGGACATGAGAAAAATTGTGTTTTCTGGGGACAAACCTTAGTTTTAAATAGAAACTTGATGCCTTTGTTTGTAAATTAAAAGGATACTTCTGAACAGGGAACACAGAAAGGCAAAGGGACATACCCTTGTTCTGAGTGCAGACAGCATAGGTATATGGCTTCCAGCCCCTAGGTCAATACCTTCTTGATCACAGCAGGGAGGGCCAGGGAAAGATAGACATGCATCAGTGCAATTGTATTTACCATGCTCAGTGTACAACCTGTAGTTGTTTTTACACTGGAAGGTATGCCAGTACCATACTTCTCGGCTGTCCAGAGTTTTGGAGAATGTCCATATTTTTGCCCGTTTCTCTTAAAATTTATGGTTTTCAACTCAAAATATCAAAAATATTTTTGTTGCAGGAACAAGCCCCCTGCACCCCTCATGTGGGGGGCTGCGGCTCCCATACCCAATGCTAATTATATGTACTAACTCCACAACCGCACAACACTGGAGAAAGGGTAAATTCCATTTTCAATATTTTGTGTTTTTGGATAATCTGATTTTCAGTCTTTTGAGTTTTCGATCTTCTGAAGAGGATCTATATATATTATACACACACACACACATACACATGAAAACTGAAGTAAACAAACTGGACAAACAGAATAAGCATAGTGTGAGAGAAAATCAAGAAAATTTTGAAGAAAATGTATATTAAGACTGAGCATAATAGGAAACCTTTTTATAGATACATAAGATGTGGAAGGAGTAAAGACACAAATTGATAAATTGTGTGGAGATTCTAAAATGTATTCTCAGACACAACAGATTATATATATAGTAACAAAATCTTATGCAGAACAGTCTGGCTCCACGAAAGGAATGATAAGTTGTCCTAGTGACATCCAGGTAACTCCAGATACTGGAATCAAATTAGATTATATTGAAAAAGAACTGTGCAAACTGGATCCAAACAAAGCACAGGAAGGAGATGGAATTAGTAACAATGATCTGGGAACACTTCAAGAAGAACTTATGGTACCATTATACTTATTATTCACTAGCTCATATAAGTATGGAGAGATTCCTCAAGATTGGAGACGTGCACTTATTAAACCTGTCTTCAAGGGAAAGGGGAGTAGGACAAACCCAGAGTCATATAGACACTTAAGTCTACTTTCATGTTGTGGAAAAATAATCGAGATGATATTGGACAAGTTATTGTCGGAACTGGATAGGTTGGGACTTGAAACCATTTATCAGTATGCATATGTTGAAAACAGTTCTATTACCACCTGTAACATGATGTTCTATAAGAATACAACGGCTATGAATGAAAAATTGTGCTGTGATGCAATTTATACAGATTTAACTTCAGCATTTGACATACACAAAACAATGACTGATAAATTAATACAACTAGGTGTGGATGTACTCTTGATAAGATGAATAGATGCATGGCTTACAAATAGGACATGGCAAGTATCATACAGCAAATGGACAGGTGAAATCCTTGGTTACAGTCAGGGTTGTCCTCACAGGGCTCTGTCCTAGGCCCTTACTTGTTTAGATTGTATCTTTCAGTCCTACGTTTTTCATCTGAGGTGTTCTACAGTCTATACGCAGATGACCTGAAATTGGAAAAACTGATTACATGTGTTACAGATAAGGCATGTCGGCAAAATAACTTGACTAAACTGACCATTTGGGCACAGGAGAATTATATGTTGATAAATACATCAAAAACTCTACATAGGAGATTTGGGAGACCTACATTGAAAGGTAAAAATTTAATATAGCATTAGCATACAGTGTATGGGTAGATTCAGCTAGGAGTTTTCCTATTCATATCAACCAATTGGTTAATGATAGTTATAGAACTACAGATTGTATAAAAAGATTTATAAAGTCTAGGAAATCAAAAATAATGAAGTCATTGTTTGTTAGTTACATTAGACCCAATCTTGAGTATGGAATAACAATATGGAAACCCTATAAGAAAACAAGCATGAGTAAACTGGAAAGAGTACGGTGGAAATATACCAAGGGCATCCATGGATGTAAAAATTTAAGTTATTATGAAAGACTAAAACATCTGAACTTGGTACAGTGTTTCTTACAGATATCTAAGAGGAGATCTTATTCAAGTATATAGGGCATTTAGGGACAATTACCTCTGGGAATGTTTGGGGTTATCAAGAAGTACTAGAGAATCTTATGGTCAATCCTTGCAATTGCAAAAAAAGTTATAACAAAAAACTGGAAAAACATCTCCCCTTTCCTTTAACAAGGCGTTTGTTTACTTAGCCAAGTCACTGTATGATAAAGACATTACTAGCACAAAAAGCTGAGAACAAAAAATTCAACACATACATTAATTGCTTGGGAAAAGTTGCATTCTCTACTGCTGAAATTTTAGTTGGTTTCCTGAATGTATATAGAAATGTATTATTTTGTTATGGACCTTGTACATCGTTCTTTTTGTTATGATTGTAAATAGAATGTTGTCTTATTATTCTTATTAAAATAAAAAAAAACATTGCTGAAAAAAGAAGTACTAGAGAATCATCAGATATCCTATGTAGAAGATTCTATAGGAACGAGAAGTGTACTAATTGGTTCTCTGACAGAGTAGCTGATGCATGGAACAGACTACCAAATTACATTAAAGCAAGTATTAGTTTAGATATTTTTAAGAACAGCTTGGACACTTATTACAGGAACAAGTGTTTTGGTATATTTTCAAGCTAGAAAGGCGTTAATGCTTGTGTTTGAAATATTTGTATGTTTACATGTATATAGCTATATATATATATATATATATATATATATATATATATATATATACACACACACACACACACACACACACACACACACACACACACACACACACACACACGCATACATATACTCAACAGATTTCTTGTGTATTGATCATGGCAGGATTTCACTATTATTAAACAAAAGTGTTAAAATGGCAGCTGATGCCATGTATGTTTTTACTTAAAAGTTTTTTTTTTTTTAATCTGAAGTTCTGTAGCTTAGAATTAAATCAATGATTGTTATTTTCTGGCTAAAGTTCCAATGATATTTTTTTCTTTTTTGGAACACTGGTGATTAATTTAGTTTTACTTTACTTACATGATCAACACTAACTGGCACCCTATTTGACAAGTTTAACTTGCATTTCTTTTTTGACCAAGCAGGTGGACTGCACAATAAGGGAAATTTTAGCCATAACGAGGAATTTAGAACAAAAAAAAAGCATCAATAAAAGGCAAACAATTGTTTATTCTGTAAGTCACAATACAAAAATCACTGAAGGACTAAGAACCTTTTAACTACCAAACCACGTGACAAACAGGAACTACTATTCACTGCTGCTGTGCAAATTAGCCATACAGCTGCGAGAATTTTTTTGTTATATCCTGTTACGAGTTGGACAGACAGCGTTCATCATGATTACAGCAAAATCTGCAAAGAATCAAATGGTATTTGACAGGACTCCCCAGACTACATGTCTTCTGATGGCCTGGGACAAAATCATTTATACAGTGTGCACAGCAGTTGCACTTAATTAGTAATTCTTGCCTGATGCCCTGCATCAGGGAGTGAGAAAGGTTTTGACATCTTTACTTAAGCCAGACTACTAGCATATGTTCCTTTCAGGATGTCCAAAAAGAGGTTGGAAAACTGGGAACAGCATGATATTAATTACTTTAAGCACCTTCTCCAAACCCAGAGCAGGGATCTTCAAGTCATCAAGCAGCCAACTGCCTTGAGTTAATATCCAGTATTGTACATGGAACGTGGATCTCATAGTAAAGTTGTACGACAAGGTATTTATAATTCAGTTTTGTCTAGTTAAAGGATAAGTCCCAGATATTTCCCTGATGTCTTGCCCTTCTCTGCCTCACTGATAAAAGCCACTATCAGCTGGTTTTGTCCAATGGATTGCTAACATACAATGTATGGAGACCGGGATGGGAACTGGAGACAATGCATGTAGGTTCTCATCTACTCGAGGAAGCTGTGCTCATTCCCTTTATCTAACTACAGGAGGAGTGACACGTGTCAATGACAATCAGAGGAGCCAGCTTGGCTGCACTTGTCAGCAGATCCATGTAGGATTAATGGCAATCGGTAAAAAAAAAAAATTAAATACCATCAAAAAGCATCAAAAAAGTTTCACTGAAAAATCAGCTCATTTAAAATGTATGAATATTCACATAATTACAATAATTTTTATAGGTGAATGTGGTTCCCAGCATCACCACCACAGAGCACAATAAAACTAATCCTACATTTGACCTTAACTTAACCCAAATTCTAATCCTAAACAAATGACTTCTGCAAATGCTGCACAAATCTGGTTAGTAACTGACCTTTCAGTTGCTAAAATGGTCTTTTTACATGGGCATTGATAACATTGTACTCCGTCAGCTTTCTGGAGAACTATGTTAGTGAATGGTTTAGCTATTTACCTGTTTGTTAACTATGTAAATGGGTTAGTCAAAGAACCCTTGTCAACTATGACTTGAACAAAAGTGCAAGACAAGTAAAATATACAGCATAAAGTGAACAAAATGCAAAGCTTTATGTGAGTGCAAATTATTTAACAAAGTGGGAAGCATACAGTGAGTTTAAGACAGAAAAGTGAATACCATAGAAAACCAATGTAACAGCAGCGAAACATTACTGTCTTAAGATGGCTCCACAACATAAAAGCTCTGGCTGTGGTAAGGCCCAGATGACATGACTTTTGGAGAAGCCAGCCACAGAGGTTTAAAAGTGAATAGATTGATGTCAACTCATCCATCCCACACTGTGTAATGAGATTCTCCCAGCACCTGCAAACTCCATCTTGTAGACGACCTAAAATTGCATTGTTTGTAGCTGATGACTCCATATTCTCATCAGTAAGGTTGTGTAAGCACTCCAGCAGGTATCAATCGTGGAAAGAATAGTATGATCAGAGTGTAGCAGACTTTTTTCAGTACTTTCCAGCAATAGGGGACATGTTAAGAGCATACACCACTAACTTCAGCTGGATGACAAGTATAATTCCTGGCTCTTCCCTCCCTCTCCTGAAATTCTTAGGTTCATAGGTTGGTACTAGGCTATTGGTCCTAGGGCCTATACAAGCCTAGTCATAACAATTCCCTGGCTATTTCTTCCCACACTATTTACTTCCCTGGACCCCTGTCTAGCAGGGCGACTGACGTGATCCCTGGGGTGAATTTCCTTTCTCCCATCCAATCATCAACGTTCCTTCTGAAGACGGCCAACGAGTCTGTGGAGTCTCTGGGTCAGGAGCCTATCCCTCCAACATGTTTTGTTTATTGTGATGACAAGGTTTAGATCCCTGGAGCGTGTGGCTCTCAGGGATTGGGATTTCTTTAAGTGTAGCATGTCCAACAGCTCTGGGTTTGACATGACCATGCATGTTAAGCAGAGATCGCCTCGGAGTACACGATATGCGACAGAGTATAGCTGAAGTTTTTTTTAAGGCAGTCAGCATAGGGCATCTGCTTTAGGCCTGTGATTCTTTTAGTGGGGTATATCTGTGGCCTTTCCAGTTGTTGCAGATATCTTGAGAGGTACATACCAAATGGGGCATTGTATTCTATAATGGGTCTAATGAGGGATGAGTACAGTGGGACAATGGCCTCCTTTTTTTCTGGATGAAAAGCCCTTAGTGATGAGGTGTGCCACATAGAAGGATTTCCTGACTGTTGTGGCAATGTGGTTATTGAAGGTGAGACCACTGTCCACGTGTCCCTAAGTCTCTTATCACACTTTCGGTGTTTAGTGTACTGCCACCTATGTGATAATTCACGGGTACATGTTTTTTTCCCAAAGGAGATAACTATACATTTCTTGGCATTGAGCTTGAGCCCACAGCTCTGGCACCAAGCATCTGTTTCTGTAAGGCCCTTTTGTAGAGTATCAACATCATTTGGGGATTCAATAATGGTTCCCAGTTTGCAGTTATCTGCGAACTTTGTTAGCCAGAGTCCCTTAGTGTTGGCCTGTACTTCAGAGAAGTAGATGCCAAACAAGAGCGGTCCCAGGACTGAACCCTGAGGTATTGCAATTGTCTGGAGCTGGATTTGGAATCAGCCACTTTTACATTGTGGGTTCCGTCAGTAAGCCAGTTGGCAACCCATCGAGTGACGTAGGGATTAATGCCCAGCTTAGTAAGTTTATCTATGATTCCAGAGTGGGGGATGGTGTTGAAGGCCTTGGTGAGGTCCAGATAGACTGTGTGGACTGTCTTACCCTCATCCACAGCTCTGGAGACTGATTTGAAGAAGTCAATCAGGTTCAGGAGACAAGATCGGCCCTTCATGAACCCAAACTGGGTGGGGTCCAGTGTTTTAAGGTTGCCAATGTCTTTGTTTATAAGTTTCATGATAATACGTTCGATGGCCTTGCAGATCAGGCTCGTCAGACTGATGGGGCAGTAGTTCCCAAGATCCAAGGTGGATCCCCCCCTTGGGGAGTAGAAGCATGTAGTTAAAAGAAATTAAGGGGCCAATCAGTGAGACCGGGATCTTACGGTTAACAGAGGCTGAGGAAAACTAATTTTAAGTTGCTACATGGAAGAGGATGCCAAATTAGTACAATATACTGGCACTTATCCATAAGCTATGTACCCAATGAATTAAACAGAGTATACAGCGTTTGAATAAAGCTGCGGTGTGGTGCTGCGGTAGCATTGTCACCTCAAAGTAAGACGTTGTCCTGTTCGATTCTCAGCTAAAGCGTCTTCTGTGTGGAGACATGCGTGAATGGGCGTACCTTCGTTGAAGGTTGTGCATCAGGGCTGGCAACTCGGTACGTAAAACTCTACTGCTCAATCATTAGCGGACCGGAATTCCGCTGTAGCGACCCCTAACCGTGAAAAGCCGAAAGATACAACAACAACAATAGCGTTTAAATAAAGCATAAGTAGTCATCTGTTTCAATATTCCATCTCAAAATGTGGAAGGTAGCAATATAGTAAGAAAATAAATGGACAATAGCATCAAAAATATTCATGCAAATTAATTAAGAAAGTACTAACTGTACAAACAAACATTAAAAGAAAGAAATCATGTAGCTATATATATGCATTGATCCTCCGAGTAAGGAAAGATAATAAAACTGGACAGAAAGCAGTAGGAAAAGGCCATACAATTCTTCAGAATAATAAGGCATGGAGTGGAATAACTGAAAATAAATTCTCCCTAGCTGTATTGATAAACAATTGAGTTTATAATTTCTATTAATCTTCAGACAAACAAAAAAATGTTTTGCTGATATTTCTAGGGGAGCATGGCACTGCCATCCTTAACTAAGGTGCAGACCTGGGAAAAGCTTTTTCCCTGTGAGAGATTAAATGATGGTATGTGCAAGACGAATATTTTATTCTTACATTACTCTGTGATCATGAGTGACAGATCTGGTTTTAGATTACATGCCAACTAAAAACAATATGTGACAAAATAGCATGCAGTACCACAGAGAACTTGGTGTGGCACTGGCAGTCTCTTTTAAACACAAAAGTTAACCCTGGAAAGAGTTAAACAGTGATGCTCAAACCTCTAAGAAAGGTTATATTAAACGTGCACAAGGCTCTTAAGTCATCGGCGGTACTTACATTTTTTTACATATGCCTCATTGTGGGTCTATGTTCACGCATTAAAAAAATTAAAGCAAAGGGCTAATAATTAACGTTAAACAGTGAAAGTTTAACATACCGCACATGCTTAACAGTGAAAAATAATTCATATAATGGTTATAGTTGGCCAACAACCAGGAAGTGCTGCAAAGCTTAAGGTAAGTGAAGGAAACCTTTTTTTAAATTTTCACTATTCCCCACTGCAGTGTAATCTTGGAGTTGGTATATATAGTTGGGGGGACAGAGCTCCCCATCATGTTTGGTTACATTCGCAACGTTGGCCAACTAACGCCATTTGATGAATTATTTTTCGCTAAGCTTTTCTGGTACGGTAAACTTTTGCTGTTTAACATTTCATAATTAGCAGTTAGCTGTAATTTTTTTTTCAAATCAGGAATACAGACCCATTCCTTCTTGTTTTTTTTAATCAAAAATAACCTAATCTCTCAAGTAGGGAGGATATGTGACAGATCAATAGAGATTCGAAAAGGATTATATTCTTTGGCTCATAGGATAATTTGACCTATCAAAGATGTGAGTACCAGACAGCAAGTCTGAGAAATGCTTTGTGGTGTATCAAAGACTATGCACCAACTTTTATAGAAATAATTGGAGGCTGCATTAGAGAAGGTAGGTAAAACTAAGTCATCGGTTTAGAAAGCATTTCAAATTGGGCATTTTACCCAGTAGTTTTATATACAGAATTAAGAATACCCTAGCTAAATCCCAGCATGTTAAATAAAATTTCAATATGTGGCAACACTCCTGACTTATGCTGATAAGTACAAAGCATAAGTGTGAAGGGGTCAAATCAATGCCAACCAATTGCAGACCCATCTGTTTCACTAGTTCTTTATGCAAAACCATGGAAAAAGGAACCTTATCCAAAATTATCAGCAAATCTACTTCTGTTATGTATGGAACAGTACAGATTTATTAATGGAAGATTTTGTCTTGTGACACTTTTAGCATTCTTTGAATAGGTAACAACACTATCTGATGATGGGCTGACCGTGCATGCTGCTTAAGGCATTCAGCACTATACCACATAAAGGAATAACTGACAAATTAATAACATTAAATATAATTTCATATATAATTCGATGGGTAAACCATGTGTCAAGGTGAGGTTACCTGTCTTTCGCAACAGGGTAATCAACAATACCCCACAACATTCTGTATGGAGACACTTTTTTTTCAAAGAAATATCTTTATTAAATTATCATGTATGACATAGGCCATGTTACATTTATATATATGACAATAAACCATAGACACACAATCTCAGTTGCAAACATTATAAATTCCAAACCGTGCATTACAACTATAGTTGAAATCATTACACATCACTTTTAACATATCCGGTCATTGTTAGTCAGCCATTACATAGCTCATTCAAATCATGCCTGCTTTTAAACCTCATTCCCCCTCTACATGTATTGATCCCACAGTTCGCATTTTTTCCTCTGTAATTTGCTCTGACCCTTTTCTAAAGATCCCAGTTCCAGTTGTTTTAACTCTGTTACTATCTTCACCACTTCTAGTAAAGTTGGTTTACACTTTGATTTCCATTTCCTAGTAAATACTTTTTTAACAGCCATCATAATTAGACTCAGGCAGGCCTTACTATGTCTAGGCAATTCCAGTTTTTTTTCATAAAATCATTTCCCTAGTCACTCCAACTTGCTCACCCATCATCTCCAACAGAGCAGTCTGCAGGGAATCTTTAAAGTCCACCAACTCATTACACTCCCAGAAAATATGTTCCCAGTAACCACTTTCTGCCCCATCACACCTCCAACATTTGCTGTCTACCTCAGGAAAAATTTTTCAGCTTGGGGTATAAAAGTACATATGCAAGCACTTCCAGGCAAAGAACTGAAATCTTCAAGATTTTGTTGCATAATTTGGGAGAAATACATCACCCCCCCCCATTGTTTCTTTGTGAATTGCTTATCCAACCTCCCTTCCCAGTCTTTCCTAACCTCTGAGTGATTCTTGTAGCTATCATGCAATATTTTATATGCTCTACTAATTATTCCTTTCTTAATGGCAGCTTCTGTTCTAGATTCTACTAAAAACTCTACCAGTGTTGGTCTTTCATTTAGGATCCTCTATTTCTTTCTCTTTACCTATACCCTAATATCAATCCTTGATATGGAAGGCAATCTTTAGCCTGTAATCAAAATAACTTCTTGGTGTCTTCCCATTCTATTACCTTTCCCTCTCTAATTATTTGCTTCCAGTATCTTGGTTCCTTTGCCAGCTTTCTCCAATACATTCCTGACCCCTCTTTTCCTATTTTCGGTATCCCTAATTGCAGTCATCCCTATCAGAAGAATCTCCTTTCCCATGTTGGCTTAGTTCTAAGACGACCTTCTGCTACTTTATGAATATAATATTCTGTATGATTATTATTGTTCTCCTTAAAGGTTTTTGTTGTTGTTGTCTTTCGGCTTTTCCCAGTTAGGGGTCGCCACAGCGGAACTCCGGTCCGCTAATGATTGACAGTAGATTTTCAAGAACGCCGAGGTGCCAGCTCAACAATCAACCTTCAACGAAGGCACGCCCATTTCCGCACGTCTTTCGAATGCCCACCCAACTGCGGGGAGGACATGCAGACTCCACACAGAAGGCACTCCCTGCACTCCAGCCGAGAATCAAATGGGAGAACCTCTTGCTGTGAGGCAACAATGCTACCGCTGCACCACTGCGGAAGTACTATTGTTCTCCATAAATGTCTGCATCCAAAATTCCAGTCTGTCCCTGTTACTTGAGCTTCCCTCTATTTCATCATCTTCATCTCTTCCACTTTGAATTATAGTTTTCTGCTTGTGTTATGTATAGGAGCCTTAACTGTGTTGCTCTGAAACTCACACTCCTTATTTTGACTAATCTTCTCAGGCATAAGATTGAGAAATGGACTACGGGTAACTACGCGGATGACTGCAAACTGTGTAACACAATTACTTTAATAAAAGATGCTAAAGTTCTTTAAGGTGCTCTACAAAATATATGCATGTGATGAAGTAACAATAATATCACCTTTAACATAAGCAAGTGTAGCATCATGAGACTTGGTAAAAAGGACAGGGATGACAATTACAAAATAAATGACCAAAACACAAAACGTCCCATCATTAAAGATCTGGGGACAGCAGTGGACAGCAAATTAAGCTCTGAGCACAGTGTAATTACCAAAGTCAGAAAATCATAGCCTGCAGTCCTTCTAATTCTAAATGCCAAGTCTATTCACTCCAGTCCAGAAAGATCAGTATACTACTTTGTACCTAAATGATTTGATCTATTATTATACATAATACATTCTACACTCTTTCAATAAACCCTAACTTGATATGTTACAATGATTCCTTGCCAGAAAAAATCATAAGGCTGGAAAACTTGAACCACTCAGAAAGGCTGTAAGAACTGTTGCCCTGTTCTACTTCTTATATGTTACTGGTGGTGGCACCTCTTCCTGGTCTGCAAGGCAGTGTCTGATCCAGTTCTACTTCAAAGTCCATTTCTGGAATGCAGTGCTTAAGTAGCTAATGCCAGATTAGTAGGAAGGGCTAAGGTGGAATGTCTAGAAGGTCTAAATATACAATGTTGTTAAAAAAAACTTAGGCTCATAAAGCTTTTGGTTCAGGAGATTATTGAAAATCCTAGTCCATGTTTCCAGTTGTCCCAAAGCACTTTCTAGTTAACTGACTTACTAAAGGTCACACAGTTGGCAAATGGAGACTGAGGAAGTCAAACCCCAGACTACAGCGGGCAACTCATTAATACCTCATAACTTTAATACTCTGCACTGCCGGCACACTCAAGACCTACTCTGTAAACAATTTTATGTAGCTTTGCAAGAATACATAAAACAAATAATTTGTATTCTTACTCTCAGTGTACGTGTGCCCTGGTTCTGAAAGACTAGCTCTCAATGTAAGTAACTTATTTTGGTGCAAGTTCCATCTATAAACAGGCTTACACAAGGGTCCAGATCCCAAAACACCTGCTGTCAGCCTGCTCTCATTTTAAGTGGTTATTTACACTGAGAGTAGGACTTGTGAAACTGGGTCCAGAGATTTTGGATAAGAGAAAGATGATGTCCATTTTCCAAATTATGAGAATAATACAAATGGCTTCAGGCCAGTTATTTTACATTAAGAAGGTTCGTGGTCTGCACTCTTGTGGGAGGAGAGGCTGGACTCTACCCTTCTGAGCTGGGAATTTCTGGTTAAAGGCTTATAGTGCCTGCATATTTGAACTGTTTCTTACTGAAATTGGTACACCTTGTTTGCTGTAGCATAGACGAGATATAGGCCTGCTGAATCTAGCTTTGTTTGTATGCTTGTTGTTTGTTTGCTTGTTATTTCCCTGAAACGCTAATTCCACCTAAAACGTGGCTTTTCAGCGCTTCTGTGGATCTCTAGTGATATCTGCATTGCTTACTGTACTTATTTCCTTGTTTCACTTGAAAGAAAGTTACTGTTTGTCATTTTTGCATTTAAGTTACCTGTAATACATTGCATTTAAGTTACCTGGCACTCGCTCACTAAAGCAATTATATAAGTCAGCACTAAAAAATTAAAAGCACTACACCCTCACAAACTCCCCTTGAGTACCTTGTTCCCCATTGGCCCTTTTTTTCAATTATAAAGGAATTCCCAATACTATTCTAGCATGTCCAAAGGTCAGTTGTCAATCTCCTCTCCAGTCCAGCTGGTGAATTTGGGAATCTTGAGGCAATGTTACAACTGCCTCATGTACACAGACAACCCTCTCCTCCTCCCAACAAACTCCAACACATGTGAGAGATGCAACCATATAGCTAAACTGGAGGCTAAGCTCTCTCAACTCAGTACTGGCATAACCAGTCAGGAGGAGAAGGAAACCACACTCACTACGATTCCAGTCTCACACAGACCTACCACGACACCAAACCAAACACATAAACACACAAAAACATACTCGGAGGCTCTAAATAAAAATCTGCCTAAGCAGCAGAGACCTCCAAAGCAGACACCCAAGCAACCGCTACCCCAAAACAAAACACGTGCAACACATAGCTCACAAAGCCAGTGTGCCGAACAGTCACAGCCCTTAAGGCTAAACAACACACCTGATACACTTGTAATAGGTGACTATCATCAGGCACACTGACGTCCCGCTCACCAGGCTGAACAAGGAGAAGGTCACGGTGAGCTGCCTGTCAAGCGCTAGGATCCGCCACATAACACAAGCACTCAGGTCACTCCAAGGCAAGTACAAATATGACTCGGTCATTGTCCATGCTGGTGTGAATAACCCGAGATGCACCTCCCTGGACTACATGAAAAGAGACATAGTGGAGCTCTCTGAGCATGTAGCCCAGGCCGGTATGACCCTGACCTTCAGTAGCATCTTACCCTCACCAAGAATGATGCCACAATATGAAGACAAGATGATCAATTTCAACAATTGGCTTAAGTATTGGTGTCATTCAAAGGGGATCCAATGCCTGTCAGCCTGGGATGACATGCTCGACAAGCCACGATGCTTCGCTAGGGATGGCTTGCACCTGTCACCCCTGGGCTTTCGGATATTGGCAAAGGTTCTTGCTTCCCCCGTAGTGCCTTTTTTAGGCAAGGCTCAAAAGACAAACCCACCTCCATAGGTATCACAAGGGATAAGAAACTAAGAGTAAAGCTACTCAACGCCAGAAGTCTAAACCTCAAGATGCACGCACTCAAAACTCTCCTTAGCATGGAGAACACTGATATCTGTGCAGTAACAGAAACCTGGTTCAAGGCTCCCGAGAGCACACCAGCACTACCAGTTTATACCTCATACCATGCTTTTCGGCCCCAAAACTTGGACCGAACCACAAAAGGAGGGGGAGTATCAATATTCGTCAAAGATACCCACACCTCCAGGTTGGTGGCACAGCACGAAGCATCAGAGACTATCCATGTGCAACTGACAGTGGGTAAAACTGCCTTCCAGTTTATAGCCTGCTACAGACCTCCCTCCCAAACCCAGGAACCCCACTCGGCCTTCCTGAGAACACTGGAAAATATGAAGGTCTCTCCAAACACCATTACATTGGGTGACTTCAACTACCCAAACATAGACTGGGAGCATTACTCTAGCTCCAACACCCTCCAACACCCTAGCCCAAAGGTTCCTAGAATTTATAAACTCAAATGCTATGGAACAACTTGTTACCACTCCCACAAGAGGGGAAAACATACTGGACCTGATCATCACCAACATGGGGACTCTATGCTCCAGACCAGAAGTGTATCCCTCACTGGTAAGATCAGACCATAAACTAATCTCACTGGATATTCACAACCCGACCACCCCCTGCCCAGAAAACCACAGTTAAAAACTTCTCTAAAGCAAATTTCACACTCCTCAAAACCGAGGTGGAATCCTTCAAAGCCCCCAAGCCTGTGGAAAATACGGCCCAGACCGCATAATCCTTTATAAACGCATTCTATGAACACCTTCAGGAATGCATGGATCATGCAATCCCAAATAAAACCAAGACCCAATCCTCCAAAGGCAGACGTCCTGTCTGGTGGACCCCAGCCATAAACAAACTATACAATAGAAGGAGGAAGCTACTACATGATAGAGCAAAATCCCAAAAAGGAAAGGCATCTCTGATCAGTATTAGCAAAAAACTACGGGCACTCATAAAATCGTCTAAGGCCAGCTTAGAGAGAAAAATTGCACAGGACACTAAGAATAATCACAAGGCTTTCTTTAGTTATGTTAGGAACCTGGGTGGGAATTCCCAGATATGCTCAGAATTAGTCCAAAATGACAAAAAAATACATCAAACCCACAGACACTGCCAACATCCTAGCTGACAGGTTCAGCGCAAACTCCCCCCCCCCACCAAAAGGGCAAATATTTATCCCAGCAGAGTGCTGCCCCCCTGACATCTCAGACGCTCAGGTAAGAGCCACCCTCTCCAAAGCAAAAAACACAGCATCAATGGGACCAGACAGTGTCCCGGGCTGTGTCCTACATGAACTCCAAGAAGAGCTAAACCCAAACATAAAACTACTGTTCAATCTCAGCCTTACTACAGGATATGTACCCAAAGAGTGGCGTACAGCAACAGTGGTCCCTCTCCACAAAGGTGGTGCCTCAACGGATCCTGGAAACTATCGCCCCATAAGCCTGACTAGCTTGGTCTGCAAAGCTATGGAAAGGATCATCGTGGACCTCATAAATAAAGATATTGGGGACGTACAGACACTGGATCCTACCCAGTTCGGCTTTGTTAATGGCAGATCCTGCCTATTAAACTTGGTCGATTTCTTTGAAACAGTCACCAAGGCCATTGACGAGGGGAAGGTGGTCCACACAGCCTACCTGGACCTCGCAAAAGCCTTCGATACAATACCCCACTCAGGCATTATAGATAAGCTCACCAACTTAAATATAAACCCCTATGTCACTAGATGGGTTGCAAACTGGCTCAAGAACAGAACCCACATGGTTAGAATTGCTGGAGCCATGTCAGACTCCAAGCCTGTTACAAGTGGCGTCCTACAAGGCTCAGTCCTGGGACCTCTCTTGTTCGGTATATATTTCTCTGAGGTACAGGCCAACATGGAAGGACTGTGGCTGAACAAGTTCGCAGATGACTGCAAACTGGGTGCCATAATAGACTCTCCAGCCGACACAAGCATCCTCCAAAAGGGCCTCATAGAAACAGACAACTGGTGCCAGAGCCATGGCCTCAAGCTAAACACCAAAAAGTGTATAGTCATCCCTTTGGCAAAAACAAAGTGCCCACAAATTACCACATAGGTGGTAATTCATTAAGTACAGAAGAAGTAATTAGGGACCTGGGGACCCAAGTTGATAGCAATCTCTCATTTGACAACCACGTGGCCAAAGTGGTTAGAAAAACATTTTATATAGCCCACCTAAGCATGAAGGGATTCACATCTAGATCAGGGGAGGTCATTGTGACTCTTTACTCATCCCTCATCAGGCCCATAATTGAATACAATGCCCCTTTTGGGATGTACCTTACCAGACACCTGCAGCAACTGGAAAGTCCCCAAAAGTACCTCACCAAGAGGATTAAAGGGCTCAAACAGATGCCATATGCTGCCCGGTTAAAGAAACTTCAGCTCTACTCAGTGGCATACCACCTGCTCAGAGGCGATCTGTGCCTGACATATAAAGCCATGTCCAACCCGGAATTAATGGACATGCTGCACCTCAGAAAATCCAAATCCCATCGAGCTACGCGCTCGAGGGACTTGAACCTCAGCACTGAAATAAATAGGACATGCTGGAGGGACAGATTCATAACCCAGAGGCTTCCCTTCACTCTGGAATAAAATCCCAGTCCAGGTTAGGCAGAGTCCCTCATTGACTCTCTTCAAGAGGAATCTTGATGAGTGGATGGGAGATCATAGGTTTACCCAGGGTATCACTTCTGTGTCACTGTTAGACAGAGGCACAGTATACTAACCTCGAAAAAGGGCATAGCAAAATTAATTTAAAATGGGTGGCGAAAGTCAAACACACTCTGGCCAGGCTTATAAATGCCCTAGGGCAGATAGCCTAGTATGAACCTATGCATACTTTCCTTGTCCGTAGGTTCCATAGGTATATACTGGGTCTATATATCACTTTGTCGAAAAAGCCTAATAGTCAAAAACCTTTTTGTTGAACCCTATCTCTCGAAATCTTAATCCATTGAACGTTTGTTTAAATGAAAATTTTCCCAGAGCAAACAAGTAGTGGGCCATCATCGGGAATTTTTCCTTTTCTCCACTGTAGTGCAATCCTGGAGTTGTTATATTTAGTTAGGGGGGTGTGGGGGCACAGCCCCCCCCCCCACACACACACCTGGGTGGGCTTTAAATTTTGTGATTTTTGTGAAGCTTGCTTGGTTGGCCAAGCATTTTTTCCTCCTGGGAAAAAAAATCGCTTAAATGATTGTTTGATGGATTAAGGTTTCAATGGATAGGGTTCGACAAAAAGGTATTGGATGATTAGGTTTTTCAACATAATGTTATAGACCCATACATACTAGGCTAACAACCACTGGGGCCTTTATAAATCTAGCCGTGCAACCATAATGTATTCCACAAGTTAAGAATAACCCACTGTTTTAGTAAGTTCTCTGACTCTAGTGAAACACTTGGAAAACTTAACTTTATTAGTTAAGTGCTTTCATTCTTGTAATTTAGAACTTCATCAGAACATTAAAACCAAACAGAAAGTTTAAAATACATGTTAAAAATGACATGAACAAGTCAGCCAATAAAATCAATAAGGTTGTTGAACATTTAAAAAGATAGTTGTTATAAAAAATTGTGACAAATGTTATTTTTAAATAGTCCAATATTATTTAAAATGGATCATAATATTTTAATATGAGTAAAGAATTAATAGAACAAGCCTAGTTTAACCCAAGGCTATTTATTACATCAAGTATTAACTGCCATCTAAGTTCTGCTTTTTCAAGATGTTCACTAATAATATGCCCCTGGGGATCCACTTTGACCTGTTCCAATTTGTTGTGTATTCCACAAGTTATTGTGCCATAGATGTTATTCTAAAATGTGTACGTTAGCTAGGGCATGATTTAATGGTTGCTTCTGTCCATCAAAGAGAAACAAAGGTGCCAGACCTGGGGTGAATTTTCAATTTCCCATCCACTGGTTGAGGTTATGCTTGAACAGGGTCAGGGAAGGGTTTTGCTTCACATGAATGAGAAGTCTGTTTGCTGCCTTAGCTTTTCCCTCAAAGGATCCGGATCTTAAAACAGTCAAATTAAAGCATGAAACTGTGCAAGATGGATTGAATTTAAGCCTCAACTTGACTAATTAATGCTTTAAGAACTTTCATTCAGGTGGTCTGAATGCAACCGGGCAAGTCATGACAAGTCCACAGGAAGCCTTTATATTATTCCCACTTACAGATTGTACAATTTATATGTTCAGCTGCTAAAGATACATTAAAAGCATCCCAAGCCAAACCCTGTCCCTATACTCTCTGTGAACAGCCCCATGTAGCTCTCACTTTAGTTCTACAAGCCATTTGGTGACTTATTTGACTTTCTAATAAGAGATACTACATTTCCACTGTAGAAGCAACTGGAATCTGAGCAGACTGAAGGCACAGATAATCAAGGTGGTATGGTATGACAGTTGGATAGGCACTGTAGCAAAATGGGCAACCAGGTACAAGTAGTCCCTAAGCAAACTGGAGTGTGTCACTGTTAAGAAAATGAGTGCTTTCTACCTTGGCGCTACGCAAATGAGTAGCGACATTAATCCATGCATTGCTATGACAGAAAGATATAACAAATCTATCTGCGGGCAGTAGAAAATGGGGAAGACTCCTTCTACATCACTTACACAGGGAGAAAACAGTCAACCAAAAAACATCCCTCCAACATGCTGGGTGGTGGTGTTCAGGAAAAGTACAGTTTTGTACCTACCATAAATGTAGATGTTCGAAGATCCACATTGCTGCAGTCCTTACACTTGGGTAGTCCGCTGTCCTCGGTCGGCCCGAATATCAAAGTATAAGGCTGACGTCGGTCAAGGCGCATTTGACTGACATCAGGACGTCAGGGTACAAATGCGCATGACCGACGTCATATCCTCAGTCTTTTCTTGCCCCAGATGTCAGAAGACCCTAAAAATAAAGGTCAAAACCAAAAGACAGCAAACAACCAACCAACCACCCTTGCACTAACTATATGTACAAAATATACAATATACCCAATATGTACAACCCAACCCACACAACCACCTCTAACTGCAGAGGGAAAGGAGGGAGGGTAAATTGGACTGCAGCAATGTGGATCTTCGAACATCTACATTTATGGTAGGTACAAAACTGTACTATGTTCTTCATCTCACATTGCTGCAGTCCTTACACTTGGGTAGAATCCCAAAGCAGAGGTAAGGGAGGATGGCTAACTACAAGGAAGCAGGAGCTGACAACATGCCCTGCAAAACAGCAGTGGCAAAACCAGCCCTGGATTTAGAGTAAAGTGGCAGGTGATAATGCCTAGAGAAAGTATGCACTGAACTCCAAGTAGCTGCCTCCAAAATATCCTTGGTTGCCACTCCCTCAAAAAGCTGTTGAAGTGGCAGTAGCCCTAGTGGAATGAGGCCTAATCCCAGCTGGAACCTCCTTGCCATGATGGGAATAACAGAAAGCAATGCAAAACCCAATCCACTTAGAAATAGTTTGTTTAGACACAGGCTTGCCCTGAGAACTCAAAGCAAAAGAAACAAACAACTGCTGAGACTGCCTGAACCCTTTAGTTCTGTCCAAATAATAACGCAACTGCCTGTGTACATCTAAAGTGTGCAAAATCTTTTCCCCTTTATTTTGGGGATTTGCATAAAAAGTAGGCAAATGAATAGTTTGGTTTAAAGCCACACTACAAACCACCTTAGGCATAAAGGAAGGATTAGTACGTAATGATACCCTATCCTTATGGAAAATCAAGAAAGGCTCAACTGCCATAAGGGCCTGCAATTCAGAAACCCTTCTTGCAGAGGTAATTGCCAACAAAAAAGCAGTCTTCCATGATAAATATTTCAACTCAGAAGTAGCTGCAGGCTCAAAAGGTTGTAGAGTGAGTTTCTCCAACACAAAATTGAGATCCCAAGCAGGAGTAGGAGCTCTTCGTGGGGGTCTTATATTCTTTGCCCCTCTAAGAAATTGCTTGAATAAAGGATGAGAAAACAATGGTGGGACACAATCATAGAGAGCCGAAATTGCTGCAGCATGAACCTTAATAGAAGAGAAAGACAAACCTTTGTCCAGTAACTCAGTAAGATATTGAAGAGCCACACTCAAATTAGGCTCAGAAACATCAAAATCTTTTGCTGCACTCCAAAATAAAAATCTCTTCCATTTATCTGCGTACACTTTCCTTGTACTAGGCCTTCTAGCTTCCAAAATCACATTCAAAACTTGTTGTGGAAGTTGAGACCCTCTATGGTTCAAAACAGAATATGCCAGGCTGTTAGGTGAAGAGAGTGAAGTTTGACATTCAGCAAATGGCTGTCCTCCTGTGACAACAGTTGTGGAATCGAAGGCAAAGGCCATGGAGGCTTCCGTACCAGACTTCTCAGTAATGGGTACCAGTGCTGTCGAGGCCAATCTGGAGCTATTAAAATCATCCTTGGCTTGTCCTGTCTGACCTTTAGAAGTACCTTTGGGAGGAGAGGCAGAGGAGGAAAGGCATACACATGAAGATTGCTCCAATTGAAAGAAAGAGCATCCACTGTCCAAGCTGTGGGATGAAACCTTTTTGTGCAAAACTTTGGCAGCTGATGGTTTAGTGGAGAAGCGAACAGATCTATGTCTGGAGTTCCCCATGACACTGTCAATTTCTGAAATACATGAGGATCCAATTTCCACTCGTGGGGATCCATAATTCGCCTGCTCAACACATCTGCTAAGGAGTTCTGTGCTCCTGGCAGAAACCTTGCCTGAAGATTGAGCTGTAAACGGAGAGCAGTCTCCCACAAAATCATTGCTTGCCTGCATAGAGGATAAGAATGCGTTCCCCCTTGCTTGTTGATGTACCACATGACAGTTGTGTTGTCTGTTAGAATCAACACCTGCCCTGGAAGAAGTAATTCCTTGAAAGCTATTAATGCAAACTGGACTGCTAACATCTCCTTCATGTTGATATGTAGATGTTGTAGTCTGACAGGCCACTTGTTTTGTATCCACTTTCCATGTAGATGAGCTCCCAAGCTTTGTCTGAGGCATCTGTCGTTAAAATCTGACTCGCCTCTGGCCGGGTCACAGAGAGTCCCTTGTTTAGGTGACATTCCTGAGCCCACCATAAAAATTCCTTTTGAATGCAAGGTATTATTTGAATGACAGTGTCCAGATCCTGGCAGTGCTGTGTCCATACATTTTTGAGATACCATTGTAGCTTCCTCATATGCAGTTTGGCATTGGGAAGCACCAGAATACAAGATGCCATGAACCCTAATGCTTGAAGGACTGTCCTTGCAGTCAGCACGGACTGATGAGATAGTTGACTGAAGTAAAGGGATAGACTCTTTTGTTTGTCCGGGGTTAAAAAGGCCATCTGGGATGCTGTATTCAGTCTCACACCCAGAAAGCACATGTCCTGAGAGGGTACTAGACTGGACTTTATTTCGTTCACAGAATACCCCAGGCATCTTAGCACTGCTATCACATATTCCAAATGATGAAGAAGCTCTTCCCTTCCTTGAGCCAGAATCAGGCAGTCGTCCAAATAAGGATAGATCTGTATTCCTTTTAGCCTGAAGAAAGCTATCACTGGAGCCAGAACTTTCGTGAATACTCTGGGCGCAGTAGATAAGTCAAAGGGCAATGCAGAGAACTGATAGTGAGAAGTCCCAGCTCAAAAACGCAGATACTTCCTGCAACTTAGTCTGATAGGAACATGAAGGTAAGCCTCCTTGAGATCCAAAGTTACCATCCAATGATCTTTGCCCAGCAGAGGTAAAAGCTGCTGTAACGTCAACATTTTGAACTTGGGAATGTCCAGATAAGTGTTGAGGATAGATAAATCCAAAATTGGTCTCCACGTGTTCCCCTTCTTTGGTACTAGGAACAGGCGAGAATAAAATCCTAGGCCCACTTCTGGCATAGGGACCGGCTGTATGGCCCCTATTTGGAGTAACAGAGAAACTTGCTTGTGAGCCTCTATTCTTTGTTGAGGAGGAATGTCTGGCATGCCTTTGAAAGGAGGCAAGGTATGGAAATAAAACCTGTAACCGTGGTGTATGATATCCAATACCCATCTGTCTTGGGTAATTAAACTCCAATTTTCTTTGAAAAGTGCCAACCTTCCTCCCAAAGGTGCTGCCAGACGAGAAGGCTCTGGCAGCTGAAAAGGTAGGTCATTGGGTCTGTTTACGAAAGGACTGACCCCTGCCCTCACCCGAAGACTGTGCAGGAGAACTCCCTGTTCTAGGCCTGAAAAAGCCCTGAGCTCTGCCCCTACCACGTCTAGATCTACCCCTAGACTGGGAATCAAAAGAAGGATACGTCCACCCCTTAGTAGGCCAATTTCTACTAAACTTTGGAGGCTGGACCTGCAACTCTTTACAATCAATACCTACTGCCAGAGCATCAACCTTAGACTTTAGTTGTGAAAGGAGATAGTTCTGGTATTTCAACATGTGAAACTGGCAATTCAAAGCCCTCATAGCAAGAGTGGAAGAAGTATAAACTTTCTTTCCCCATCTATCCAAGGCCCTAGCCTCTTTGTCTGCAGGAACCGGATTCTTAACAACAGAAGCCTTAACACCTTTAGGCCCCTGACTAACAGTTTCTGGGTCTGCCCTAGGACTCTTAACAAGATACTTATGAGCTTCAGGCACCCTGTAATACCTATCCGGCTTAACAGGAGCAGGAGGCAAAGAATCAGGATTAAGAGAGGCCTCTGTAAAAACATCCCCAACTACATCCAAAACAGGAGGTATAGCCAAAGGCCTATGCTGGGGTAAAAACAAAAATTCCCTAAGCCTTTTCCTGGAATCAGAGAAGTCCTGACCTTCCCACTTAAAATGCTCCCTCATGGAATGAAGAGTTTCTGAAAAAGAAAAATCCTCAGGAGGAGAAGCAGAAGGAGTAGAATCATCCACATCAGAATCAGAATAAGGAGAGTACTCCTGCAAGTCTTCAGCCAAAGACTCTGAAACATCTGAAGCCTGCTCAAAACCCCCCAGCTCAGGTTCCATCCTAGGTCTCTTATTAGGAGGGGGCATAGAACCCCTAATCAAAGTAATCAAATCTTCTGCCATTTTAAGCATATGCTTCTTGGGCACCGTACCTGAAGAACTAGGGGTAACACCAACTGAAGCCAAACCAGGCCTGCCCCTGGGAGAAGCCTTTGAAACAGAAGGAGAGGGCCTAGCCACCCTAGGAAGGGAGGGGAGTATAGTAACCTGAGAAGCCCCCTCAGCCTGACTTGCCTCCTGAGAGGCCACATCTGGCAATAATAAGGTCTCACCCTGGGAACACAAAGAAACCTCCGGTGGAGCCACCGGCTCCACCGACACCTCTAAAGAACCGGCGTCCGGTACAGACGGTTCTTCTAGCCTAGGTTTAACTGCCTTGTCCTTGCGCTTCTTTGAAGAAGCGGGCGTCGGAGCATCCGACGGCATGTTATAATTACACCGCTTCCCAAAGACTAACCTTGCACAATCCAATCTCCTCTTTATAGTGCGTTTATTAAATCTAGCACAAGAGCGACAGCCAACAACGTCATGCGCAGGCCCTAAGCAAGGAATACACAAAGTATGGTAATCTCTATGCGGTATCTGTTTCCCACAAGAAATGCAATTATTGACTTTTTCTGACATCCGGTAAATCACTGAGGCAAGAAAAAACTAAAATATTCCCCAACGGGGTACTTAGCCAACTTTGAACTCGGTCTGAAACTTCGAAATCAAAAAATCTCAGAACGCCAACCGGCACTTGCAATGCTGCTTCTGCATCGGACCATGCGGCAAAAAAGACTAAGGATATGACGTCGGTCATGCGCATTTGTACCCTGACATCCTGATGTCAGTCAAATGCGCCTTGACCGACGTCAGCCTTATACTTTGATATTCGGGCCGACCGAGGACAGCGGACTACCCAAGTGTAAGGACTGCAGCAATGTGAGATGAAGAACATCAGCAAGCATCTACAACAGACTCTTGGCAAGAACAACAAAGCTACGGTTATTTTAAAACAACTATTGAGCAAAAGATTGTGGCTAGTCTGACCATTTCTCCTAACAGCCAGTTACTAACAACTGTGCCAACATGGAAACCTGCTGACCATTTTATAGTTCAGTTCAGTAAATTCAGCTCATTCTGCAGATATCACACAGACAGTGCAAGTTTTTAATGCTTTCAACATATTTAGACCAGCTACTACACAGACAGGGACTAAAGGTGGAGGGGTCTCGATAAATATACCTCAAGGCTGGTCAAAGAGGACAATGCACCTGAGCTTCTCCACATTCAAATCACCATAGGCAAAATCCCGTACCACTTCCTTGCAAGCAATAAGTCCCCATCTATGACCTAGGAAACCCATACAATGTACTTAACCTTATTGGAAACACTCACCACCCAACCCAACACTATTATTCATGGGCAACTTTAATTACCCCACTATTAACTGGTGACACCAACCGTGCAGGGACAGACATTCCTGGACTTTGTAAACACCAGCCAGGGGTGCAACCATACTGCTTGTTGCACACCCCCTACTGTAATATCTTCTCTGGTAAGGTCAGACCACAAAAATGCTGCTCTTTGAAGTAAAAATAAAACTTAGAACCCCAACTAACCCTGGAATATTCAGAATTACTCTAAAACTAACTTCCTATTATTAAGTGATAACCTGGCAAAACTTCTAGCCCCCATAAACCCTGAGAACACAGCTTCCTATGCAAAACTATTCACAGAAACTCTATACAAGCAAGTTAATAGCCGCATAGAGGCAGTTGTACCCATCAGGAAGAAGTACATAACTAACTTAAAAAAAAAAAAAAAGAAGTTATATACTTACCATGACATTCCATGTTTGTAGTCCATCTCGCCTACATTCTTGTTGGATGGGTTCTGAGCCAATATTTGGCTCCGACTCGCACGATACTAAAGCTCAAGAGCTTTTACTGGCTCGAAGCTAACCCCTATTCTATAGTGCCTCACAGCAGTTCCCCATATCTGGTTTGCAAGAAGCAATAAGTATCTAATAGTTATGAAACTATCAATAACTGTATACATACAGACAGAACATTGTGTAACATTATCCATGCCAGGTGGACAACAACTACAACCAGGTCAGACAGCATAAATATAGTCCACCAGATCCTCCAGGAACAGGAAGGGGGCAGGAGGGAGGGACGCAAAAATGTAGGCAAGATGGACCACAAACATGGAACGTTATGGTAACTTCTTTATGTGATGTACTCCTATCTTGCCTTAATTCTTGCTGGATGGGACAGCATCCCTAGCGCCTTTATCCTGGGTGGCTCAAGCGAAGAGACTCTTCAGCACAGTAGACCCAAAGGATGACCTGTCCTGGGAGGCCAAATCCAATTTGTAATGAGTGACAAAGGTATGTGGTCTTGCCCAAGTAGCTGCTGCACAAATAGTATCAATTGGGAGCCTAGATCTATCTAAAGGCACATGAAGTTGATACTGCCCTTGTAGAGTGGCCTTTTACTTTGTTGGGTAACTGTTTGCCAGCAGTCTGATAAGCAAAGGAAATGCAATCTGAGAGCCATTTTGAGAGGGTAACCTTAGAAACAGGCAAGCCTTTATTTTTGTCTGAAAAGGAAACAAATAATTGATCTGATTTTCTAAACTCTTTAGTCCTATGTATGTAACACCTGAGAATTCTATGGACCTCTAACTGTAGCCTGTATTCAGATTTATTAGAATGATTTGGAAAAAACACTGGTAGTTCAATAGTAGTGTTAAGATTATGTTCTGAACATACCTTGGGAATAACGAAAGGGTTAGTCCTAAGTGAGACTCTATCCTTGTGGAAAACAATGTAAGGGGGTCAAACAGTAAGAGCTTGGAATTCTGAGGCTCTCCTAGCAGAAGTTATAGCTACTAAAAATAGTGTTTGCCAAGATAATAATTTCAGATCCGATGAAGAAGAGGATTCAAAGGGGGAACATATTAAGGATGTGAGAACTAAGTTTAGGTCCCAGGGTTCTGGTGGCTGTTTGATTGGAGGCCTGAGAAGAACTCCCTTCAAAAAGGTTTTGCAGAAAAAATGGGACATGATGGGATTTCCCATGTAGCCAAAATGGTAATTAGAGATGGTAGCTAACTGAACTCTAACCATAGCTGCCGCAGCTCCTTCATGAAAGATGGACACAAGGAAGGACAAAATTGATTCTATAGGAGCTGTATAGGGATCTAAGCCTTGGTTTACAGCCCAAATAGAGAACCTTTTCCATTTGCTGGAATATAACTTCCTAGTGGAAGGCTTGTGGGATGAAATCAGAATGTGTTTGCCTGACGGTGAGAGGGAAACACACCTGTCTATTCATGGAACTGGAGCAGCCATGCTGTCAATTTTAGGGTGTGGATGGTAAGATGGAACTGCCCCAATTGATCAGGAGGTCTGGAGATGGTTCCAAAATCCATGCTTCCTCCAAGAGGTAGGGCCACAGGAAAGGAAACCATAACTTGACGAGGCCAGTAAGGAGCAATGAGGATCAGGGTATTCTTCAACTGTTTTGCTTTCTGTATCACTTTTGGAATGAGAGGAAAAGGTGGGAAGGCATAAAGGAGTCCCAGGGGCCAATCATGGACTAAAACATCCATGGGTGACATCCCCAGATGGGGAATTAGGGCAAAGTAGCTGCTGCATTTGGTGTTCAGGTGTGTGGCGAATAGGTCGCAGCAAGGCTGGCCCCATCTGTGAAAGATCTCTTTCGCAACTTCTGAATTCAGGGATCACTCATGAGGCATGAGAATTTCTCGACTTTGTCTGCTATCACATTGGACTTCCCAGGGATGTGCGTTGCTACCAGAAAGCACTAAGTGTCCATCACCCATTTCCAAACTCTTAAGGCCTCTCGACAAAGTGGGTAAGATTTGGTTCCCCCTTGCTTATGTACCACACAACAGACATTTTGTGTGACTAAATCGCAATTGTCCAGGTGGGAAGAGAACTGTGAAGTGCTTGCAATGCAGATAGCACTGCTCTCATCTCCAGAACATTGATGTGTAATTGGTTCTCATGCTTCTGTCAAGAACCTTGGACCATCATTCATAGATAATGCCCCCCCCCCCCCCATCTGGGAGGCATCCGTGGTCAAAACTGCATTTTCTTGTGGAAGAACAAGTGGACGACCTAAAAGAAGTTGTTCCATATGCAACCACCATGTCAGATCCTTCTTGCAGGTGTTTGTGATGAATATTTGATGAGACAGGGATCCTGCAATGACCACTGGGAAAATAGTAGCCACTGAAGTACTTTCATGTGCAGACATGCTAGGAGAACTAAAAGAATGGAGGAAGCCATAGTCCCTAGGACTTGAAGGACTACCCTGGCCTGAACTTTGTGACTGTTTAGCAAAGTTCTGACTTGACTGTGCAATGATTCTACTCTTTCTGGTGTTAGGTTTGCTGTCAGGCTGATTTCTTTAGGTTTACTGTGATGCCTAATCTGGTGCACAAGGTTAGAGTATCGTCCCTATTTCTGATCAGTTGATGCTTGGTGGTAGCAGTGAGGAGCCAGTCATCTAGGTACGGAAACACCTGAAATCCTTGACATCTCAGGTGAGCCGTTACCACTGCCATGCATTTGGTGAACACTCTGGGGGCTGCAGTGAGGCCAAAGGGCAGTGTTCGAAACTGAAAATGACTGGCTCCCAGCCGAAAGCGCAAGTGACTTCTGGAGCACCTGTCCATTTTGATGTGGTAGTATGTGTCCTGAAGATCTATTCTGCACATCCAATTGTCTTTCCCGATAAAAGGAAATATCGACTGCAGAGTGATCATTTGGAACTTCGATTTATTTACAGACTTGAGTTTGCTGAGATCTAGAATTGATCTCCAGTCTCCTGTCTTTTGTGGAACTAAAAAGAATCGTAAGTTTCTGAACCGATTTGCTCTGTGGGGACTTCTTGGATGACTCTTTTTTGCAGCAATGAGATGACCCTGGCACGTCTAGAAGAGACTTGTTTACCAGGGGATCAGAAACAAAGGGAATCAGGTAACCTCTGGATATTATGGTTTGTACCCAACGATCTTGTGAAATGTTTAGCCAGGCGGTTGGGTACAGTGATAGATGACCCCCAACTGCCTCCAGAGACAGTCGGGCAACCCCTCAAGGGCAATGAAAGGGACAAGCAGAGAAGGTTTCTCTATCTGCCTGGTGTTGCGGACCTCTGCTGCTGCGAGGATGGCGTCTTCCGTTATATCATCCCTCTCTGCCCCTAGAGGAGGGTTGACCTTATGCCTGAGGGAAACCTTTTTGGGATTTACGGAACCATATTTTCCCTACTGTTTGACCCTTGGGATATGCTCTAGAAGGAAGGGAGAAATGGACTCTGACAGCAGATAAGGTTTTCCCTTCCTGCTTGCACCTGGTCAAGGTCTCTTTCACCTGAGATCCAAAAAGAGTTGAATCATCAAAAGGGACATTGGTGAATGAAAACAAATGATTCCATGAAGTTACAAAGACGCATCCAAGAATGTCTCCTAAGAGAGATTCCTGCTGTGGCTGCCCTGTTTTCTCCATCCGCTGCATAGGAAATCAGCCTCATGGAAGAGTTAGCTATCGATGTAAGGGTGGAAAGCTGCGCAGAAACCTTATCCATGGATCCCGAAGCTACTGAACCCTGAAGGGCATCTCCCAACTCCTTAAGGAGATCCCTCTGAAGTAAAGTAAAATGGGAAAGGTAATTCAGCGATCTTAAGGTAAATGCAGAGAAGGTACGCTTTCCATATACCTATCCATCGTCCTGGACTCCTTGTTTGGAGGATGGATATTGGAAGATGTCTCGGACAAATCCTTCTTGGTGGCCGCTGCTACCACCATAGCATCAACAGGAACCCCTTTGGAAAGAAAAAAACTTATCTTCTGGTGCAGTCATAAATTTTTTTGGCCTCCTCGGGACAGGCTCCTCTGTGTCTGGGGAGGTCCAGGCTTTCCACGATATGACCCCCAAGAGCTGGTCATAAGGCAGTGTCACCCAGAAGGTGGAAGGTCGGGAACCAAAGGCCTCAAGATACACTGATTCATCCTCAGTAGGGTTAGAGGTCTTGCAATCACCCCTCTGTCAGAGGATTTCCAGGATGTCAGAAAAGGAGACATCCTCGGAGGGAGATCTAGGGGACCCTTATGATTCCTCCAAATCAGTGTTAGACGTGACAGACTCAGGTGAGTCAACATGCTTTCTCTTACAAAGTCTCTTACGAGGGAGCTCTCCAGTGGGATAATCTGGGGAGGTCTCGGAAGAGGGGGCACCTCCAATGAGGTATGCTTGAGTCTCTGGTTCCCTATGCTGTAGGGGTGGCAGGGGAGAAGAGGTAGCTGCTGGTGGGACATTGGTTCCAAAGGTATGGGTTTTGCAGAAGATAAAGCCTTCTCTATTGCTTCAAAGGCCTTTCCTCCCCACTCTGAAGAAGACCTCCGCTCCGAGGAGATGGATGGTCAGCTCTGAGCAAGGGGGAATGGCTCCGAAGCAGATGTGGGAACAGAGCTGAATCGTGCCAAAGCACCAAGAGGGAGGGTCAGTTCCGAAGAAACCCCAGGGTGACCATCCCCCTCGGAGTCAACTCGAGAGCGTCGGCTCCCAGATCTCTCAGCTCCAGACTGAGCTGCTGAGGATAGAGTTATCGGTTCCAAGGAAGCAGGAAGAATTCTCAGAACCGAAGTATCCAACATCGAGGAACTTGAAGTGATTGGCTTTGACAGCGAAGCAGTCAGAGGAAGAGCAGTGGATTGCAAAAGGGTCAGCTCCGAAGCCGTTGGGTCCAGAGAGGCCAATTTTCTTGTCAGAGCCGGGTCAGAAAGCAACCTCTTCACCACCCACTCGATGTCCTCATCTGAGAGTGTCCTGGAGGATCAGGTGGAGATAGAAGATCTCCTCCTCTCTAAAATAGGAGATCTCAAGGTAAGTGAGACAGCGTCAATCTCAGGTAACTGTCTCAGTACCGAAGGTTGCCTCAGCACTGAAGAGACCGACGGCACTGACACAGAAGAAGCAGAATTGGAGCCAGAACTCCTTGGCTCCGTTGCTTTGGACTTTTTCGACAGTTCCGAAGCTGGAGCCGAAGATTTTCATTTGGTAGTCTTAGGAGCTGTCTGACCAAGTTCCAGCTGTTCCTGGAAGGAACTGGTCATAAGACCCCTATCTATAAGTTTGCATTTCCTCTCATTAAGAACCCTAGTACTGAGGGCATGGCAAAAAGCGGTCTGTCAATGACATCTTCTGTGAACATTTATAACATTTTTTAAACCCCGAAGGGCAATGGTCCTTGTGTTCTCTGTCCTTTTCCTTAGACATGCCAACAAGAACAACTAATAAAGCTACCTAGGATAAAAAGACAACAACGCTAACTATACTAATAATACTATCTACGGAGGTAAAAATACCAACAAACAGTAAAGATAGAAATTTAGAAAGATTCTATTTATATATATATATATATATATATATATATATATATTTTTTTTTTTTTTTTTTTTTTTCATAAAGAAGCAACACTCAGGGAGGAAAGGCCCTCAAACTTAAACTGGCAACTACGGCCCTCTAACTGAAATGGGCCATACAATCCTATGGGGGGGGGGAATAGTGGTCAAACACTCAATACAATCACACAAGAAAATCTATTAACTATAAGGAATAAAATATTGAAGGAAAAAAGTGGTGAAAAAACAATATTTAGTAAAAGAAAAATCTACTACTTAGCCAACAAGCCAGCCAGTAAAGAGACAATCCCGAAGCTTTCGCAGCAAATGACATCTGGGGAACTGCCGTGAGGCACCATGGGATAGGGGTTAGCCTCGAGCCAGTAAAAACTCTTGAGCTTTAGTATCAGCTGAGTCAGTGCTGAATATCTGTTCCGAACCCATCCAGCAAGAATTACAGTGAGATAGGACTACATAACATCAAACCTCTATTGTGGAATCACATCAATCGACTGTATAACAGAAGGAAGAAAATCATGGCAAAAATTAGGAGGTGGAGCACCCAGAAGGAGCAAAGCACTCTCATCAAACTAAACAAATAATTCAGAGGGCAAATAAAGTCTACAAAAGCCAAATCTGAGGTAAAGTTGGCCTCCCAGGCCAAAGACAACCACAAGGCATTCTTTAGCTATGTCCGCAATCTCAAAGGCAATGCACAATTTCGTGAAGTGCTCATTGTTAATGGAGCCGCCTATACTCAGCCAGTATAAATATTTGGGAATTGATAAAGGAACAACAATAAAACATGAACAAATGCAAATAAACCTCAGTAAGGAATATTTTAGAAGACTTAAATTAATCCTGAAAACAACGTTGACATCTAGGAATAAAGTCCAAGATATAAACCAAATTGTTCTTCCTGTCCTAACTTACAGCTCTGGAGTGACTGACTGACCCCAAAAGGTGTTGGATGGATCAAACAGGAAAACAAGAAGAATGCTTAATGCTCATCAAATATTTTATAAAAATCAGTGTATACCAGGATTATATATTCCCCATTCCAATGGAGGGATGGGCCCAGTGGCGGCTGGTGACTTCAAATTAAAGGGGGGCTGCAAGAGACAGCTGAATGGGTGGGGCCAATGGGAAGGGATGTGACCAACTAGAAAGGGGTGGGGCTATGCTCAAAACCACAACAACTAGAACTTTAATTAAATACACTGCCCTGGGTGCCAAACCATCATTACGAGAGTCCAATCAAGACAAAATGACATGTAGAAGAAAAAACTATTTCAATGCATCGGCTACATGACAACTTACTTAATATCTAGATAGAAACACAAAGGTTGTGAGGCATGAAAAAATAAATTGCTTTTTAAATACATTGCTGGAATGCCAGTCAAAATCAAGTATAAAAAAAACAAGCAGCACTCAGCTCAAACCACTTCTCCTTGTACTGCAGTTCTAATTATAATTTATATTCAGCTTTATAAAACTGCCAAGTAACATGCTGAAAGTAGCAATCGCTGTGATACCCCCACTTGTAAAAATATTTCTTATCCAAAAAAGACCTGCTGTCTGACAACAACTATCTACTTATTTCATGGAGAACACATAATCAAAGTAAACAATGAGCAGCGAACAAGAAACAAGATCAAGATAAATTGCTTAAAGGATTACTGCAAAAGTTATGGACCACACATGATAGACTGGCATTCTGTTTAGTTTATGGGAAAAGCCTGCAAAGATAACGGCAAGTCTCCAACAAATGTAATGAGCTTCTGAAAATACTGTAATCCTGTCCTTTATTACAAATACTGTCATATGCATTTCAGTACCTAAGGCTTATTCGTTATCTAGTTATGTAAATATTCTCTGCATGGCAACAATAAAAAGGCTTTCAATGTTGGTAATTCTTTAACAGTATGCTTATTAAAGCTTACTTGCATCTTACAATCTCTGACAAGCTTACCTGATGATCATTAAAGCATTGTTACTTTAATACAGAGCAACAGGGCACTGCAACAGTATGCATTTTATGAATAATAAGAAGCATAAATCAACAGTATAAAAATATGACAGAAAACCAGAACATTCTGCAAAATCAAGGACAGATGAAAAGCCATGGTCATACTTGTGGTCTACCTTGGATCGGGGAATACTCTGCACACTTACACTGCATAACTGCTCCTTGCCTTGCTTGGACACATCCAGAGCCACTACAATGGGGAGTGGAGTGCAACAAGTAGGTCACAGTTTGAAATGTCTCTGGCCGACGGTGATGGCTCTGACACTCATATCTCTCAACCTCAGAGCAAGAAATTAAGGAAAAGCCATAGATAGAAGTGGGACACAGGCCCAAAAATAAAGACAATTTTTAAATATTGCTCTTATAAACTTAGAAAGATAATAGAATAGTAGTAGGTCTTGCATTAGTATGAATTTTTGAGGGGTATGAAATCTGAAACCCAAATGTCTGCCATTATTTTCTAACTTCAATCTTTAATAATTTGCTACTAATTTGCCGGAAAACCACAATTTTATGAAAAACAGACCAAACATGTTATGTAAAAATATAAAATTGCCACACAATACAGCTGGGAACCTGTCAAAGAAGGGATACCTTTTTAAAATTAGTACTGTTAACTTGAGCAGCTGACAAAATAAGAGCATCTAAATGCATTTCTGAAATAAAAGTAATCTATAACTCTGATCATTACAGTTATTTATAATTGTAAACCCTCCACGTTTTCTTCCAGAATTGCCATTTTGCAGAGGGATTATTAAGGGGAGAGCAACATTTTGAGCCAAAATTGGAGACAGTTGAGAGGTTTGGATATTCCTAATTCTATAAAGCGATTTATTTACACGTACCTCTCAACCTATTAATGCAGGAAATCTGGATATGGCCAAATATATTGGGGGGAAATACAAACAGTACTAAAAAGACAGTTGATAGAATAACAGGTCTTGCTTTAGCATGCATTTTTTCTGAAGGTTATGATGTCTGAAACTCAATGTCTGTCATTATTTAGTGACTTCATTCCTAAATGATTTGGCAGAAAACCACAAATTTTATGAGGAACAAACCAAAAATAAGAAGCAAAAATCTATTCATTCTGCAAAAGTCTGGACAGTTGAGAGGTATAGTTCAGCCGGGGCTGTCGGAGTTTGCTGCCCCCCCTCACAAAATCATGGTTGAATGGAGCGACCCCCCTGCAGCCATTCCAATGTCCCATTCCTTGGTTATTTCACCCCATTTACCATAAACACTGTAATGTGCATACTGCTTTACTTCTGCAATGATTTGGATTTCATTTGAAAGTTTTATTTTGCATTTTACAGCACAAACTTTAATAGATATCTGCTAAACAAAGCAATGCAGTCTCACAATGAAAATAGACTTAGCATTAAAACTTCTCTGCCCTTGAAACTCACATTCATTGAAAAGGCATTGAAACCCACATTCAAAGAAAATACATTTTGCCAGTGGCAGATAAAGTTTAATTTTGGGCTGTTTTCAAATTATAGGCCCCTTGAACACGAAACATACACATGCTCTTTGATACACCTTCCTGACTTATTAAATGATATTCCTTGTACAATACAGTACAGTTGAACTGCCCAATTCAGAACATTTCCATCATAAAAGTCTACTCAAACTTCAACAGACCACCAGTATCAGTAAATATGCATGATCTCTGAAGTAAAAGCCATCTAAATAATTCCACATTAAAGAAATCTGTTAACTAATGAAGAGGTTACTGCTAGCAAACAACTTTATATGTCATTGTTTCATCTACAAGTGCCTTTTGCCCTTGAGGAATAAATTGCTTATGTTGCATTAAAAAAATTATAATGCTAGTAATATCGTAATAGGGAATGGATGGCAAACTGATAAAAGGTTCATAGTTACTAGGTATCTTCGCCAAAGAGGACTACAGCATCCATCCCCTTTAAAACAAAGTACGGTATCAGCAATGGATCTACCTACTCACTGAGTAGAACCCATAGCCTTCTGCATCAAAAGTAAGTACACTACCTGTTGTGCTATTTACAATGTAAGCAGACTAGGCATAAGCAGCACTAAACTTTTGTTCCCCTGCAGCTCTCAGCTCCTTGTAAAATTTACTCGACACTCAGCTGTATCTCTGAACTTTGCAGCACAAGAAATCTGCACAAAGCCAAAATTTATTTGGGGGGGGACAAAAGCCCAAAAGCCAGGGACACATTTTAAACATTGCTTGTATAATATTGGAAAGTTGCTAGAATAAAATGCTGTGTTACCAACATACATTTCACTGCCAAGTATTGAACCCCAGTCCCTGTGCTAAACAGCCAAAGCAACATATCACTATGCCAAATCATCTATTTTTTATGAAAGAAAGGAAGACTGAAACTTAAATGGCTACTATTTAGTAAATTCAGTTCTCACCATAGCTGTCAACATCTTAGCACAAAACACCTGAACAAAGCCAATAATGGGGGAATACAGCCCCCAAACATATTCAGTGAGTTCAGTTATCACCATAGCTCTCAACCTTGGCACAAAAAACCTGGACGAAGCCAATAATGGGGGAATACAGTCCAAAAAATAGAGACAAATATCCACTGAGGACAACAGAGCAAAACCCACAGAGGACGTGCAGACTCCACACAGAAGGGATCCCAACCAAGAATCAAACCAGTCAACCCATAGCTGTCAGGCAACACTGCACCACTGCACTACTGTCTGTTTTAAGTAACAACAATACAGAAACACAGATTTTATGAGGAACAGAACAAATATGAGGCAAAAATCTGCAAATGTTTTAGAAATGGTGGTGGGTAGGGAATTCAGACTCTTGTCACTTGGGTACAGGGTTCAAGCCTTATTCTCTACCCACCACCATGAAGTAACTGGGGCATTACACACACACACACACACACACACACACACACACACACACACACACACTGAGAGAGAGAGAGGGAGATTTAGAAAGAAAGACAGAGAAGAAACAGAAGGCCTACTGATTGGGTGGACAAGCTGCACAGTTCAATTTTTTTGGAACTAAATTAACTTTTTTTTTCTTTTCTCTTTGTGGATTAAGAGAGAGTCTTGGTTTTATTGTATGCCCAGGAGCACTGGTCCAAGGATAGAGCCAGAATACAAATGGAAGGAAGGCAACTTTGTTTGTATGGTAAGAGCCAAAAGCTTATATGGGAAGCTGTTTGAGGGAAGGCATGGCAATAGATGGCAGCAGCAGTGAGACCAATGAGTGGACAGCATGTGATGGCATGATAATAGATGGCAGCAGCAGTAGTGAGCCAATGAGTGGACAACATGGGATGGCATGGCAATAGATGGCAGCAGCAGTGAGACCAATGAGTGGACAGCATGTGATGGCATGATAATAGATGGCAGCAGCAGTAGTGAGCCAATGAGTGGACAGCATGGGATGGCATGGCAATAGATGGCAGCAGCAGTGAGACCAATGAGTGGACCATATGCTGTAATTTCACCTTTAGGGGAATTATTCCATTTTAATATTCACCAAAAACAAAGCTTAAAAAAATTCTGGGATACATAAAGTTTACCACTAAGTGTTCCCTTAGTAGTAACTTTACTGAGTGAATAGGTAATGCAGGTAATGAGGTACAGATATTCTTGAATACAGAAAGTGTGCACTAATTGTACACTTAGTGATAACCTTTATAAATACCAGGGAATATTTCTCTTAGGAAACAAACATGCATAATGATATAGTTATTTGGCTATCACACATTCCTCATCTCACTTGGGAGAGCCCTTGTACTATATTAATTATCAACGTCAGTAGCTCAACAGGTAGGAAACTTGTCTTGGATGCAGTCATCAGCTGACTATTTGCATGACATACTGACAATGCATTGCGGAGAAAGTTAGGTGCTCCCACTTGAATGAGATGGTAAACTGAGGTTCCTTCTGCCCCAGTTCATGGTATGTCAGGTGGATATAAAATATCCCATGTCACTTATGAAAAAGCAGGGGTGTATTATTTATATTACTTATTTACATCACTTATTTACACAAATAAAATATGTACATTCCTTATTTAAATTATAAACAAATCAGCATCAAAGAAAAAAATGTTATTTCTTCATCCTTTTTCATATGACAAAAACTTTATCCTGATTAGAATACTTGACATTTCTTATTTTTGTTATATGTTTCTGACATCTTGCTTTTCAATTAAACCCTACACATGAAAAAATTGTTCATTTATTCAAATCCAGTTTCTTTTTCTCTCACACCTTGCATTTCCCATACAACATCATATTCAAATTGGCTTCATTTACATATTAATTTTGCAATAACATTTTTGTAGTATTCCAGAATCCCTTCTGTCCTCTCACATGACATAAAACTGTTCTACTGTTCCCAGTATATACCACGTATACAACACTTTCTGTGTTCTTGCGGTTTAAATGCTATTGATGTCTTCATAACATTTTGTTTAACAAAATTTCTCATTAACAAATCTTTGTTATTCCTATGTCATCTCAAATGATTCATTTCTTCCATCTAGTATTTTAATACCCTCATATAAATTCACCCATAGCTTAATCCAACAGTACTGCTCCATGATTATACAATATTATTTTCCTTTGTTCGGTACATTTTCTAATCCAAATTCAATGACTAAACCTTTTTTTTTTATTCACCCAATCATATTTCTATTATTATGTTATTCCTTTTCTGCTTGCAAACATTTCTTAAAAATGAGCATACCTTACTAAGATTTTTTTCCTAAAATACTCCCTTTTATAATTTATTACTTTTACAATTCAATATATATGTATAACAATGATGGATACATAATGTGATTAATCTATCTCCACCTCTTCCTTACTTTTTTTATATAGGATTCCTGTTCTTATAGGAGTTACATCTTAAGCTTCCACATGGCTCCTAAAGTCATCTCCATCAACTCCTATTAATTAGGTATGAGAATCATAACCCCTTAATATATGAGGTTTAATAACAGAAATGAATGTAGTAAATATACTTGAATGTAAACATAAGAGTTTTACTTCTTGTAATATTGTTTTCCATTACTGTGGAACCACTTCTTCTTTCACCATAAGATTTGGTTAAACTTGAAATAAGTTTCTTAGTAAAGCAACCCCTTCTTAACATAACAGAATATTTCCCTTTACAGTTTACTTACATCACATTAAACCTACATACTTCAAATATCTTTCCACCACCTTTAATATATCTTCATCCACAGTCGTGTGTTTGTCAGTATTATCAAGTTACCTGTTTATCTCAATATCCATGTTAACTTAACATTTTCTTGGCATTCTTACCTGGCCCCTCAATTTTCTTATTTAGATGTGGCTCTATTGCATTTTCTATAAAATAAAATAATACCGCACTCTTTTGGTCATCAATGTCATATTCCTTTGCACATTTGTATTTTACACTAACCCATTCATTTACTAAAACTTTATCTATTTGTTCATATACAAAAGTAGAAAAGACTAGGGGTACAGTTACATTTTTAAACAAGCAAATTGAACAGAAAAAGAAGAAACATTTAAAAAAAAATCTATGAATGTAACATGTACAATGGAAGAAAAATAATAGAATGAACCATCAAAGCACTGTTCTTTATGCCGAAAGCAAAAGAATCATTTTTTTCAAAGAAAATATTAACTCCACATTTGATTACGTGTAAGTTTTCCACACCTCCCACTTCAAGAAATCCTTAAATCTGAACATTTTTTTCAAAAAGATCTTCAGAAGTTCATAAAACAGCCCTTATTAACCATACAAAATAGTATCTAATGTCATTAAAAAGGATTGTGAAAAATATATAATTTCTCCAGATCCAAAACCCTTCAATCTGTTTACAAAAAAAAATGACTGTCATTCTGATTCTTCAACATGACATCTTGGCAATAAGTGAACATGTTCTGGTTATTTATAATGCATGTCATCCTTAATGGTCAGCTAATTTCAATGCATACTTTGAAGGTGCTCAGCAGATTTTCCCATGGATTAAAACACACACGCACACACACACACACACACACACACACACACACACACACACACACACACACACGCACGCACACACACACACACACACACACACACACACACACACACACACACACACACACACACACCTCCTACCAGCCCAAGTAATCCAGCGATCAGCTCCTGTGACCAAAGCAATCCAACCACACACCCTGCTCAGCTCCTTCAGACCCCTGCAACCGAACGAACACCCGATCAGCTCCTGTGACCGAAGCAATCCAACCACACACCCTGCTCAGCTCCTTCAGTGACCCCTGCAACTGAACAAACACCCAGTATTAAACACGATCAGCTCCTGTGACCGAACGAAGCAATCCACACACACCCTTTGCTCCTTCACCTACCAGCCCAAGTAATTCTGCGACTGAACAAAGCAACCACACAATAGTGACTAAAGCAACCTGATTGAAGCCCACGCACTGAAAGTCTCGCAAGTCCCGCGAGAGCAGCTCAGTCCTCTCATTGGTTCAGATTGCGGCTGAAGCAGTCCAGAGCTCCTCTGTGCGGTGCAGTTGTCACCGCACAGAATCCTGTTATCTCACAGCAATGATTGCTGGATACCCGTTTGTCCCTATCTGGACTGCTGGTAAGGCAGTCTGGAGGAGCATTGGGGCTCGTGAATTTTTTGTTTTACATATATTTTTTTGTTTTTTTCTAGGTGGGAGGGCTGCAGTCTGGCAGTCCGATAGGACGAGCCGCCCCTGGATGGGCCTAATTGAAACTGACTGCATGTATAGGTCTGCAATCATGGGAAAATAAATCTAAGATGACTTCCCTTCTTTGCCTAGCAGAAGCATATCGGCGTCAAGCGGGAATGGAATTAAACCAGAAGTAGTTAAAAATCAGGCAGCAACTGAATGTGCCAGAAAACAAAAGAAAGAAAATAAGGTAAAGGATCAGATAAGAAGGCAAGAAATGTGGAAAATGCATACATATAGTTGCAGGTATAGAAAACTCCTGCAACAACCTCATGTTGATCAGGATCGAATGCATGAATGGTTAAGGAGAGGCGATTTCAAAGCAAAAGATGGAAGGTTAATATTGGCGGCCCAAGACAGTGGACTATGTACATGGTTTACAATGTCCCTTAAACATGTGGGAGAAACAGACAGATGTAGGTTTTGTAAAACAAAATTCGAAACAGTTGCACACCTTGTTGCTGGTTGTGAAATAATAATGGCAGAAGGACTGTATACTGAAAGGCATAATAATATGGCAAGACTGTTACACTGGGGATTGTGCAAACATCATAATATTGAAGTAGCTGAAAAACACTGGAAACATGAGCCACAAAGCATCACAGAAATTGATGAAGTCTACATCACATGGGATCACCCATTACCAACAGTTCAAAAGATAGATACGAGAAAACTAGACATAGTGGTCTATGAAAAGGACACAAAAGTAGCATTGATCATTGAAATCTCTAAACCCAGTGACTATAGCGTCTTGTGTACAAAGAGACACAAAGTCATAAAATATCAGGATTTGCAGGCAGAAATGACAGCAATGTGAAAGAAAGATACGCAGACAGTTCCAATAATAGTAGGTATAATGGGTTTTATAAAAAAAGAATCTACAGTTGTATTTAGATATGTTACCAATATATGTAATTCTTTACGAAGTGCAGGAGTCATTACTGGGTACATTGAGGGTGCTGCAAAGAGCACTTCTGACTGACATCAAAGATAAAAACAATACTAATTTTATGAGCTTTAATCATACTTTGACTTAGGAATGGGGTCTATTCCTGTCACGGTATTAGAAAACCAAAAGATTTAGAGAAATTAAAAAGCCAGAAGATACAGCAAACTTACTGGCAGACAAATTCAGGTCCAACTTTACCTCTCTCTCCCCCACAACCTTCCCTCAGGAAATACCATAAAATATAACTCCCCCTGCTATTACTCAAGAACAGGTCCTTAATGCTCTCTCTAAACCAAGACCCCTGCATCAGTGGGCTGATAAAATATCCCAGGATGCCTTTTAAATAGTATGAAACATGACCTATCAGACTATAGCCTCCAAGCAGGCTTTGTGCCTCATTAAACAGAGAACAACAGTCATCCCTCTGCACAAAATGGACCATCTACAGACCCACAATTCTCACTACTCTCATATGCAAAGCCATGGAAATAATCATCATGGAAATTATCAATAATGGCATAGGAAATCTCCAGACATTGGGCCAGGCCCAATTTGGTATTGTCAAGGGCAGGTCATGCCTACTCAACCTGGTGGACTTCTTTAGGAAGGCCACCAAAGCAATACATGAGGGTAAAATAGTTCTCACTATCTACTTGGACCTAGCCACAGTATTTGACAATACTCTGGTATTGTTGACAAACTCAAAGAGTTTAGGTACAAACGTTTATGTCACCCAGTGGATAGCCAGCAGACTCACAGACAGGATCCAAGAAGTTAGAATTGGGAGTCCACCTCTACATAGAAGCCAGTCACAAGTGGGGTCCTCCATGGATCAGTCCTGAGACCACTCCTTTTTAGCATTTACTTCTCTGAAGTCAAAGCTAATGTTAATGGCCTCTGGCTGAATAAGTTGTAGATGATTAGAAATTAGGAGCTGTCACTGAATCCCCCACCAGACCCAACGTTCTCCAGGAAGGGCTGACATAGACAAATGACTGGTCTCAGAGTCGTGGACTAAAACAAAATGCCAATAAATGCATATTAGTATCCTTTGGAAAGTCATCCATCCCTGGTAACTATAATACTGACAACACACCCCTAAGAGTTGACTTAGTAGTCAAGGACTTGGGGACACAGACAGGAATCTAACCTTTGACCATTGCGTGTCTACAGTAGTGAGGAAATCATTCTATGTTGTGCAACTCATAAACTAAGGTATGGCATCTAGTTCCAAGAAAGTCACTTTCACTGTATTCGGCATTCATCAGACTTATCACTGCGTACAATGCCTGCTTTGATATGTACCTAACCAGGCATATCCAATAACTGAAACATCCACAGAGGTTCCTCACTAAAAGAATACAGGGTGTAAGTAACACTTCCAATGCAGACTGCTTGAAGGCCATATCTTTGTATTCTGTCTCCTATGAGCTGTTGAGGGGAGATCTATGCCTGCCATACAAGGCTTTGTCAGACCCCACTCCAATGGACCTCCTGCATGTCTGCAAAACAAACAGTACTGTGATATAAACAGGACCTGCTGGAGAGACAAGAATGTATCCCAGAGACTACTCCCTCTCTGGAATAGACTCCCCAGTCATGTGAAGCACAGTTCCTTCCTAACCCAATTCAAGTGTAACTTGGACAATTGGATGGGAAAAAGTAAATTCATCCCTGGTTTGGCACCTATGTCTCTATTAGACACAGGGAACCTGTAAATGGTTTATCTCCCATTCCCCTGCTTAAACTTAGCAAGAGTATAAAAACTTGTCAGAGATTTGGGATGTAGGACTAGGCTTAAAATGCCCTTGTGGTCATTAGCCTGGTAAACAGCTATGAACCTATTAATCAAGTGGATCTCCCCGAGGTATATTTCTAGGTAGAGGGTATTAATATACTTAAACATCTCATGTCTCTCAACATGGTTAGGAGTCTGGTTAAAATTCCAGAGTACTTATTTAGGTTTTGTTAACTGGGCAGTCCCAACAGGCCAGTGGCCTGAGGTAGTTTTCAAGTCTTTGTGACAGGTGTTATGGGTTCTTTTTTAAATACACCTGAGCTACCACTAACTGATGCAGATGGGAACTCAGTCTAACATTTCATCTGAAGGATGGTACACTAAGGAATGCACCACCATCACTCCCCATGCAATTTTCTGATATTTCAGAACCAAAGGCAAATGTGCTGCCTTTTGAGATACTGATAGACTTTTCACAGCTGAAATAATGGCACTGAAATAATATATGGAAACCCACTGTGAGGTAACACACACACGGCCCAGTTCCATGTTTCCATGGCAGCACATCCAATCAGTCTGAAATATTCCAGTAAAGCTACTGCCCTTAGGTTAGGCCCAGCACCCCTCAACATATCCTGAGTTTCACACAGCTTAACACATTCTACTTAAACAATATAATATTAAGACAAATACAGTTTGCAAATAAACATCTTGTTTCCAAGGATGGGAGAAGGCAGGCTTATCCTTTTGTTAGATCCATACGTAGACCTCTCTTGCTAAATCTGAAGAAATCAGATTATGATTTCAGATGTTACACCTCAAGCCCAACGCTTGCGCAGTTACATTTTGAAAGGCCAGCAGTCTCTCACAATTTCATGACTGTATGGTTTATCAGACACATCTTGGGTTTCATAACTTTGAGGATTATGCTAAATCAGGTACAAATCAAACAGGGAGTCCTACCTTCCTGAACCGTCAGGCCATTCATCCCAACCCTCACTGAAGGCAAAAAAAAAAAAAAGGCAATTTCCCCATGGATCAATAACAGACAGGAGGAGAAAAAAAAAACAGTTGAGGAACTCGGGTACAGATGAGAAACTGGAACAATGGAGAGAAAACACAGTACAGATAAAGCAAACTCTTTAATTGAGAACAATTTTAGGCAGCAGCCATTTCTAAAGAATATGCCCCAGAACAAAGAGGTCATCAGGTCATGGACATCCCTTACTCTACTTGCTGGAAGTATCATATTTTGATGCTGAATACCTGGTCAGACTGATAAGATTGCAAATAACAAATATTTAATGAAAATGACTTTTCAGATGTAAAAGAGCATTTTTTAGCATCCATAAGAAATATCAATAAAAGTTGTTAAAATGTCATACGTTGTACTCAGCTATGTTTAGAATTTATTTCCCCAGGAGATTTTCTATGGACTCACAGAAGAAGCTTATGGCCGTTCAAGAGTATTTATTTTACATTATTTTATTTATTTAACTTAATTATCCAGAGTAGGGTACTGATTTCAATGGACCATTTTAAGCCTTCCAATGTGAAATAAAATTATATAGCTTTTTATCTACACTTACTGTACGTTATGCTATTATTCTTTCTGAATGCTTATTTGTAACTGTATTTGTACTAAGTCAAGTCTAATACTCTGAATTTTTATACATTATTAATATGTGACCAGTTAAAGTTTGTTTATCTCCTTTACTGTGAATGCATTTGCATTATAAACATGTATTACTTTTGATGAGAAATTATTTTGAACTGTTTGGAGCTTATCTCCCCGGGCCTCTACTGAAAATCGGCATATATCCAGCTAGACTAACCCGGTCAACAAATGTAAAATAAAATCAAATATGTACACAGCAGAGGTATACAAGCATTAAAAGTATATAAAATGATTTGCATGAACAAAGAGGTATGCAAAAAAAAAAAAAAAAAAAGATTCTAAATCATCCATAGAAAGTACATTGCAACACATGAACACTGAAATATGAGTTCATTCACAGAATATATGACCTCAATTAGGCTAGGTGAGGATACCTTGAATGCAGTGGCTATGACTGAAAAATGTATTACATCTTTACATGTGCTGCCAACTTTATCAGCAACCTGCTTTACTTTGTTACTCATCTTTTCAATGTAACTATATCCTTTCAGAATGTGTTCTTTTATGATGTACACTACCCTGTAATCTTTCTATCAATATATCTTGATGCATTTTTAAGATGTATATATTTACTGTAATGTACTGTAAATATAGTCACTGTGCTTAGTTGGATGTGCTCTTTTATGATGTAATCATTCTATGGTGTATATCAATGTATTTTTATGATGTGCATTATCTACTGTTTTTGTAATTTTATTTTAAATAATTGTAATTCTGATACTGACACTGGAGCTTTTCTCCTTGGGCCTTCCCTGAAAATGGGCTCTCACTCAGTTGGACTATCCCAGTAAACAAACGTTAAATAAACAACTAAATAAATAAAATCTATGCTAAAAGATTATTCAAATGGGATAGCAGCTAATCACGTACATAGGAGATCAGCTAAACAAAAGGGGCTTTATATTTTTTTTTAGAAGTCGAATGTTGCAAAGAAGGAGAGCAGCGACAGTAGGCTGTGCTAAAGACTTTCTTGAAATTGTATCATCATACACTACTAACGGTACAGTTTTTCAGTATCTGACGTTATAGAGATATTATGACATTGTTTAATTATGTAATAAACATTTGTTAATTACACTAGATCAGCTGTTGAAGGAAATTAAAGGATTTTTTGGAGAGTTGATGGTTATAACACTGTCACACATCTGTATACATCATTTTACTAATGTTTGCAACTATAACAAAATACTTTTGGGGTATTTCTAGATCCTTTCTGGACATATAGAATGCCTGACTAATTTGTATAAGGACTAACAGAACAGGTTCTTAAGAAATTCCATGTTTAGTTTGCATGAAAAATGATTCAGGCTTATATTCTCCCTTATTTTCTGTTGTGTTTGTGGTCGGTCTCACTTTTTCCTATAAATTGTGAAAATATTAGAACCAATTCAGTTGGTTAATTAATGTAAAGCCACTGTGAGAAAAAACGTACTGTATTAAAAGTTTATTATTAAGGACATAATGGTGATGTTCGTACATGAGTACGCTCTTCTAGTTAAACTTTTTTTTATCTTTTTTACTTGCTCTGGTATATACCACATCCAAGATGAAGAGGGGAGTGGGTGGAGGCTTAAAAATGCTAGGTGTCCAGGAATTTACCTAGCAGTTTTACTTGTCAGTGGGAAACTGTGTAGTTATTAGGCTGTCTGCAATTTTGAGTATATTCCTAGCTGAACTGCTATTGGTTTTATGTATTGAGGATTTCTGTCTAGATATAGCCAATTATGTAACTAAGTACATTAGTGAGGTTTTATAAGCTTTATTTGGAATACATACATTTGAATGAAAATGCAAAACATCTAAACAAAAACATTATAAACCCAAAACAATGAAAATTGGACTTTGCCCTTTCCTCACTGTTGTATGATCCCAAAGTTGGTATATATATATATAAATAGTAGGTGTTGCAGGGGGACTTGCCACCTACATTAAATAAGTTTACAATATTTAGAGTTTTCAGCATTTTGTGTTTTAATATCTTGTGTTTTCGATCAAATGAATGCTTTCCAGTTTATTTTAGGGTGTGTTATTTTTCTGACTTATTTATAAATAGTGCAATTTTTAGCATGTTTGGTGGCTTTTATTGTAGGATGGTTTAAGGTAGGTTTTGCAAGGAAAGTGGATAAGGTTTATTACTTGGAATGCAAATGAATTAACCAACCTAATTGAAGAGAGAGTTGTGCATTATTTCAGGAAATTAAAGCCTTGTATTGTTGTCTTGCAGGAAAAAACATCTGAGTGTACAAGAGCATAGTATCAGGATAATGAATAACATCTTAATATTAGGATAATGAGTAATATCTTAATATCAGGATAATGAGGTTATGGAATAACTTTTGCTTTCCAGGTAGGAAGTTGAAAGGATACGATGAGAGGTTCAGTTCCAGTTCTTGTTCCATAGTACCTCAGTGACAGAAGATGCTTGAGTTGATCTTCGGCATTATTATGGTGGATTTATGGGATTTAGTTACAGCGATAATCTACCACAATGAGGTTCTCAAAGAAAGAGCGCTTCACTTAACGATGAGAGGAAATTGTGGAGTTTCAGGAAGATGCATCCCTTTTTGTTGGCATTAGGAATATAATTAGAGATGTTTTTAAGTCACAGGTGGACCAAGGGCTACTTAACTCTTACATTTGGCAAGATATATAGATATTATTGTTAAGGTTATAGGTCTAACTGGTATTCTCACAATGTCTGTGTCAATGCAGTATCTTACTTTAACATACAATCAAGGCCTAGGATTGACAAGGTTTATATTACCAAAGAATGTGTTTATCTGTTAAAAAAATGTAAAAGCTAACCGCTACAATTTCTGATCATGCAGTTTTAGAAAGTACTGTGGGTTTCTTGAGTAGGGTTTACCTGCAGAAGCACTGGAATTTTCCAACAAGTTATGCAAAGCTGCAGGCCTTTGTTGAGTATGGCAAACAGCTGATTAAAAACTAAACTGGATGAATCTGGAAATGAATAACAAGTTTTCAGTGCAGATAAGTTTAAAAGGAATTTAAAACAACAAGTATACATACATAGATACACACACACACACACATAGAGTCTATACAGGAAGGGACAGGATATTCTAAAATTTACAGTGAAGTAGAAAAATATGTAAAATGAATATTTGGGAAAATAGAAAGGATAAATCAAAAATTTAGGTCTACATTGCATAAGAAATGTGATTTGTGAAGAACTGAAAGATGCATCTTTTTATAATCACCCTGAGTATCCATATAATTTTTGTGATTACAGTAAAACAGCTGATAGTACCATGCATCCATAAGGAAAACAGGAATAATTTGTACAGAGATGTGGCTCAAGTTGTGTGGGATGAATATAGAAAAGTGATTAGAGAATATCTGCAAGCCTTAGAGCTACCACAGATGACTCTGGAAAAAACAGATATGGTTATAAGATCTAAAACACAAGAAGAGTTGTTGAAACTGATGCAAAGACAGGCACTGAGTAAAACTACAGGCAGGGTTGGAATATATATTGGAGCTTGATGAATTAATAATTAAAAGAAGAGTGGCTCCCTATTTGGTAAAATCATCTAACCACATTTTAGAGGAAAAGGGGTACTGCCATCATGGAAACAAGCAATAACAGATTACACATAAGGAAGGTAAGGATCTTAACTTAGCCTCATTCTTCAGGACTATTTATCATAGGAGTTTACTAGGCTAATGGCCCCAGGGCCCTTACAAGTTTAGCCAAGTTCAACCCATGTTCCTAAGGGTGTCTGGTTCAAGCAGACACTAAAAATCAGCACTTATTGCCCTTGTTCAAGAGGAACCCCCTGGGGAGAATTTCTGGCTTCCCAGCCAATCATCCCAATTATGCTTAAATAGGGCCAATGAGGGGCTTTGTTTAACATGAATAGGAAGTTTGTTCCAAAAGTGGGGCAACCTCTGTGTGACAAATCTCTCTATCCAGCAAGTTCTGTTGATGTTACATACCGGTTAAGGTCCTTTGAGCAAGTGACCATTGCATTATTTGACTTGCGAATGTGCAGTATTTCCATTACAGCTGGGTCAGAGATTGCTCTATATGCAAGGTACAGATTGCCTCTGAGCAGTCTGTATGACACAGAGTAAAGCAACAATGATTTCAGTCTGCATAAGACAGATCTTGAAGACCCTGAATTTTCCTTGTAAGGAACGTTTGTGATCTCTCCAATTGCTGCAGGTGTTTGCAAAGGAACACACCAAAGGAAGTGTTGTACTCTATTATTGGCCTGATGAGGCAAGAGTATGGGGGGGGGGGGGTTATAACCTCTTTCTGGAGGCAATGCTCTTACTTATGAGATGAACAACACAGTGGAGACATGGTGATCTAAGTTAAGGTTGCTGCCGACCCATGTGCCCAGATTTCTCATGAATGATTGTGTGCTTAGGGTATTGATGTGGTAGTTTGCAGGAACATTACCCTTGTAGAAGGGGATAATAATGCATTTTTTTTGTATTAAGTTTAAGACCATCACTTTGACACCAGTCAGTCTGCGTAAGACCTTTGTGCAGGATGTTGACATCACTAGGAATTTCAATGATCTCTCCCAGTTTACAGTCATCAGCAAACTTTGTCTGCCACAGTCCATTAGTTTTAGCCTGCACTTCAGAGAAGTAGATTCTGAACAGTAGGAGAGCCAGAACCGATCCCTGTGGAACACCAGTGGTTACAGGTCTGATGGAAGAGGCGGAGTCCCCTATTTTAACCATATGAGTTCCATCAGTGAGCCAGTTTGCAACCCACCTGACAATATATGGGTTGATACCCAGCTGGTTAGTTTATCAATGATGCCCAAGTGGGGGACTGTGTCAAAGGCCTTGGCTAATTCTAGACAGGCTGTGTGCACAGATTTGCCCTCATCTAGGGCTTTGGTGACTGTCTCAAAGAAGTCCACCGAGTTTAACAGGCATGATCTCCCCCCTGACAAATCCAAACTGGGTGGAGTTGAGCAATTGGAGATTTTCTATATCGTTAAGGTCCATGGTGATTTGTTCCATGGCCTTGCAGATAAGGATGGTCAGGCTAATGGGTCTATAGTTCCCGGGATCTATGGATGCACCCTCTTTGTGTAAAGGGCTGATGGTAGTGGTTTTCCATTCCACTGGGATGAAGCCAGTGCTTAGGCTGTGACTGAAAAGTTTACCCAATGGTGATGCTAATTCCTGTTTTAACTCATGTAGAACACAGCCCGGGATGCTGTCTGGTCCCATACAGGCTGTGTTTTTGGCCTTGGAGAGGGCATTTAAGACCTGCTGCTCAGAGAAACTAGGTGAGGGACAGGTGTTAGGGATGCATTGTGGTATATGTGGTGGGGACAGGGGAGTGAAGTTTTTACTGAACCTGTCAGCCAGTAGGTTTGCTATATCCACAGGTTCTGAATATGTAGTACCATTAACTAGAAGTTCAGTGCAGATCTGGGCCTTACCTTTGAGGTTACAGATGTAACTAAATAATGCCTTGTGATCATCTTTAGTTAGGGTAGCTAATTTGGATTCGTAGTTAGCTATGGAGGACTTCACTAGGAGTTTTGTTTGCTTAAGTTGAGGAGAGAGTGTTTCCAGTTTTGAGACAGTTCCTCCCTACTCTTAGACAGCAATTTCTTGCTCTTATTGTATAGCCTTGTTAATGGCAGTTGTCCACCAGGCAGGCTTGTTTTTCTTGAGAATCTTGCTTTGGTTCTATCAAGTACAGCAGAGTTAATACAATTGTACAGGTGATCATATAAAGCATTGGTGTACAACTCAGCATAGGTGTCTGTTCCATCAGTGGGGGGAGGGGCTATGAAGCTATTTATGCTGTCATGTAAGAGATCGTAATTGGCCTTGGAGAAGTTTTTTAGTCTAGTTGTTGCCAAGGGGGGGATCTTGTGTTATAGTTACTTTTAGTGAGACTGACTGTGGTGATGGTCACACATTGGGGGTGATGCAGTGGTCCCCTTGTTGGTGAGCACCAGATCCAGGATATTTGAGCCTCTTGTGGGTGTGTCAACCAGCTGGTCATGGGCACTGGAATTAAGAAAGTCCAAGAACCTTTGGGTAAGTGAGTTAGAATATGTATAATTTACACAGTCAGTGGATGGGTAATTAAAGTCATCCAAAACCAGGGTGTTTGCTTGTATCTTGACTGACCTAAATAGACCCAAGTAGGCTGAGTGGATGTCCTGATTTATGGAAGAGGTCCTACAGCTAGCAATGACCTGAAGAGGGGTCTTACCTACAACCAACTGCACCCAAAGTAATTCAAGGGAATCGTGCTGTTTAACCAATCTAGAGGTATATTTATCTTTAATGAATACTGATACACCACCTCCTTCAGTTTGTGATCTAAATGTGTGGAAGGAAATGTAACCTGGTATAGCTGGGGTTATCTCTGCAGCCTTACACCAGGGTCTCAATGACTGCACAAATGTCAGCATCTTCCACGGTGAGAACTGCTTCCAGTGATTGCAGATTCTGGTTTAGACCCCTAGCTTTTAGCAGCATAAACATGAGGTTGTTTTTAGACGGGAATTTTTATGTTGAGAATTTTGTTCTTGTGACATTGCCTAAACAAGGCACTATGGATGTGGCAAGAGCCTTAGCCAGTAACCAAAATCCCCGGGGGTGACAGATGAAGACCATTTCTGGCAAAGCATCGAGGTCTATCGACCATGTCATCCCAGGCTGATAGATACTGGATCCCCTTTGAATGACACCAGAAACTAAGTCAATTACTGAAGTCGATCATTTTTTTTGTTTGTATTCAGGTATCATCCTAGGCAAAGGTAAAATGCTGCTTAAGGCTAGGGACATACCTGCCTGAGACACAATCAGAGAGCTCAGTCATGTCTCTCTTCATATAGTCCAGTGAGGTACATCTGAAGGACTATGAGTCATAACAGTGCCTGTTGTTGATAGAGTTGAATGCATGTGTGCTGTGGTAGATCCTGGCACCTGACAGACAGCTGACCGTGACTTTTTCCTTATCCAATCTGGTGAGAAGGGACATCTGTGTCTCTCACAATTGATTTGCCTATGACTAAGATGTTTGTTTTTGTGTTGTGCCTTAGGGCTTGACTGGTGAGACATTGGTGTGTGATACATTGTGTGTACTATGTTCTGCAGAGGATGTATTATGTGAATCATGCTTGTGTTTGGAAGGTCTCTGATGTTTAGGTAAGCTTCTGGTAAGGACCTCCGCATATGTACGTTAATGTGCTGTTGGTTTGGTAGGTGCAGGAGGTGAGGTGTACATGCTATTAACCTGTTTAGTATCAGATGAACTGACTGGTGAGTGAGAGAGCCTGGATTCTATCTTCTTGATATAGATGCATCTTTCAAATAATAAATTTGTGTGGACTAGAAGAAGTAGGTTGTCAGTGTACATGAGGCAATTGCTACATTGCTTTATGATGCCCATGTCAACCAGTCTGGCTTGAGAAACTATGGGAAATTGTCCATCCATAATGTTAGGTAAGTTGATGTGGTCAGAAAACAGGGAGAGGACAGAAAGGACCAGGTAAAGTAGATGACAGAAGTGGACAAAAATACAAATGGGTAATGGGTAGGATCTGTGTTGGAACCTCAGGAGCTTCACTTAATGTATCACCTGTCATAGAGGAACAATCACCAGAACTCTTTGATGGAGTACCAGCAGAGTATTAAGGAAATATTTGCAGGCAGAAGTGTTTGTGTCTATGACCGCCAACTGTGCCCACCACTGCTCGGCAGTGGTCAATGGACAAACAAGCGCAAACCCAGGCAAACGCACTGCTTCTGTAGCAAATGAGAGCAAATTGATTTAAACAAATTAACCAATAAAAAAGCTCAAAACCGAGCCCTGTTCCAGCAACCATCAATCAGATGAGCTCTAACTGCACAGTTCTGCCACTATGGTGAACCCTCTCCAACAAAAGATGGCCTGGCTTAGTGCTCAAGTTATATAAATTGATTTTAAGTTGTTTTTTCTATTATTGCTGTTCATTTCACATGTTATTTACCCCAGTTAATGGGTAACGATCAGTGTGGGTTTGCTCATGTGAAAGAGAATGCTGATAAAATCTTGAAAATAGGACTGGTCAAAAACATCACAAAGAACAAAGGCACTTAGGGATAGTTAGTCTGGATGTTGAAATTGTGTAATACAGGTTCTGTTGGCTTTTTGGTTTAGTTACAATATTGTGGCTCTTATGCTGGATCATGGCCTTTTGCATTAACCAGAAGGACTAAACAAGGGTGTCCGTTGTATCTGATCTGATTTTCTATTTATCTAGAGCCTCTGGCAGCAAAGATCAGAAAATCAGATCTACACAGCTATTTGGTGGCAAGAGAAGAAACTAAGGTTTTTTTATTTACTCGTCAAAGCCAGATTCAGCTGTTGATTATTTAAATAAGCTTGATGTTTTTCATGGTAAAACAAAACTAAGAAAGGGGTGACCTGCAATACATGCTAAGTCATCTCAGATGGTAAGTAAATGTGCACTTTACGGGAGACAGCATGTTTTAAACATTTATGAATCTGGTTAGGAAATATTGTTGAAGATTTGGTGACTACGACATCTGATGTGTTAAGAAGAATGAAGGCTGTTTTTTTTTTAACTGAAAAATGACAGAATTATTAGCAAACCAGAAGCTACAGGTTTTGAGCTGCTTCTAAATGTATACATATTCCAGTCTTCACCCAGGGAAGCTCCAAGTATTTTTCTGAAAGAGGTTCAGAATATGATGACCGATTTCATTTGGGATGAGGTAAAAACGTTTACTCTTTCAAGAGAAGAAAGGAATTAAATGTCCAACATTATCATTTATAAGGTAGCATGATTTAAAATATTACATTCTTTAATTATGACATCCTATGATTCAAAATGTAAGGAGTTACGTTTGACACTATTTAACTAACAGATGTTTGACAGGGTAGCTGTTTGGCTGTATTACAAAAGGGGAAAAGATCCTCCATATGAGCTGAAGCAAAGGAAAGGGACCATGACAAACATTATAACTAACGGAGACATAATTCTACAGCTAAAACTTATGCAGCCTATTGATTATACAAAACAAATAATCTTCAAGGAGAGAAGGGCTTAATGTGGGAGCCAAGGCATACCAATGTGAGTTTTTTTGGGAACAACTGTGGGTTACTAATAACTCATTACTTGCTCCTACATTTAGTAAAAGATGGATTGATTAATGCCGTACATTATAGATACCTTATAGCACCAATTACACAATGTTACACACAATGGCTGTAGTGGTGGCTGAATAGGCTTCTCACTCCCATTCAGTCCTACAGTACTGAAAGGAAGACCACGTACAAGGCTAGTGTTTCAATACAGCTTAATTGTGATACTGAATTTTCAACATTCTGTACTATTAGTAAGCATTTAAATGTGAAAAAATAATTTTAGCTGAGCAATTAAGGTAAAAGCTACTTTATAACTGTATGTACATGGTTTGGCTCCAATAACTATTCCCTTAGGATCAGACCACATACAGTTGAAGCGGGAGGCCATTTACATTTGTATTCCATGCACTGACTACTACACTCTGGCTGCACACAAAGCCTTTCTCCATTGTCAGAAGTTTTTTGAATTGCAGAGAGTTCAGCCTTGTTCCATGGCACACAGTGCCTGTGAATGGTGCCAAACATTTTACACTACTGTATGAACTTGTATGATATGCAACACTAATTAATATTTGAACAAAGTAGCTGTTTGTGGGTATCATTTGCAATGATACTGAATGTTCATAGGTTCATAGGTTCATACTAGGCTATCTGCCCGAGGGCATTTATAAGCCTAGCCCATTGTTTTGTGGCTTACGCCACCCCTTTAGTATGGGGAACTATACCCATTATTTTGCTGTGCCTCTGTCGAGCAGTGACACTGAGGTAATTCCTGGGGTATATCTGCGATCTCCCATCCATTGGTCAAGATTTCTCTTGAACAAGGCCAGCGAGGTGCTCTGCCTCACATGTACCGGGATTTTGTTCCACAGCATAGGGAGTCTTTGGGTGATGAATCTATCCCTCCAGCACGTCCTATTAATAGCCGTGTCGAGGTTTTAGTCTCCGCCCTTGTGGCTCTGATGGATCTAGATTTTTGAGGTGAAGCATATTCATCAAATCTGGGTTTGACATGGCCTTGTATGTTAGGCAAAGGTCACCTCTGAGCAAGCGGTGGCGACTGAATAGAGCTGGAGTTCTTTCAGTCGGGCAGCATAGGACAGATTTTGAGACCCTTTATCCTTTTGGTGAGGAACTTTTGTGGCCTCTCCAGCTGCTGCAAGTGTCGGGTCAGATACATTCCGAATGGGGCATTGTACTCAATCATTGGTCTGATGAGTGATGAGTAAAGGGAGACTATGACCTCCCTTGATCTAGATGAGAATCCCTTCATGATAAGGTGGGCAATGTAGAAGGACTTCCTAACTACTTTAGCTACATGGGTGTCGAATGACAGACTACTATCAACCTGGGTCCCCAGGTCCCTGATAACTTCTTCTGTGCTCAGTGGATTGCCACCTATTTGGTAGCTAGGGGTAACCTTGTTTTTCCCGAAGGGTATGACTATGCATTTTTTGGCATTTAACTTTAGGCCGTGGCTCTGGCACCAGTTATCCGTTTCTGTGAGACCCTTCTGAAGGATATCTGTGTCAGATGTGTTTTCTACTATGGCGCCCAGTTTGCAGTCATCTAAATATGAAGAAGTCTTTTATAGGTTCATAGGTGAATATCAGGATAATTGTCCTTTTAGAGCATTATAATTCTAGCCGATTATACCATTAGTTAATCTCAACCATGCCTACTTCCAAGGCCTGTAATTTTATACTAACCAAAGGACTGTGATTAGTTCCAGGTAAGATTGACATTTCTTCTAGGGAATACAACTGAGCTAAGGAACAGCATTTAGGTGTTATTTCTGTCCATAAGTAATAGGTTCATAGGAGGTTACTAGGCCAACAACCATAGAGCCCTTACAAGCCTAGTCATGTTTATCCCGAGTTTCCCCAATTGTCAGTGGTTAGGTGAGTAACGTTCGCAGAGGTAAGGGTCAATGGTAGTTAATACCAATTTCCTCTATCCATTGATCTAGGCTGTAAATGAAGAGGGTCAGGGAGGGGCTCTGTTTCATGTGAATTGGAAGCTTGTTCCAGAGAAGTGTCAGTCTCTGGGAGATTTATCTACCTCTCCAGCATGATCTGTTCATGTCAGAGGCTAAGTTAAGATCCCCGGAGTAAGTGACCCTCCTGTAGTTTTAGGAGTGTGTAACATTTCCATCAGAGCCGGGTCAGAGACTGCCCTGTAAGCCAATACAGGGACAGTCCTGGGGTAAATTTCCTCATTCTGATCCTAGATTCAGGTTAAACTTCAATAGAGACAGGGAAGTACTTTGTTCTACATGGAGGGTGAGTCAGTTCCAGAGTACTTGTAATCTCAGAGAGATGTACTTGTCTCTCCAAACCATTCTGTTTAAGTTACAGAAGAGGTTTCCAACCCTGGTACAAGTAGTTCTGATACCAACTGACTTGTGGATGTGCAGAAGGTCCATCAATATAGGGTTACAGGATGTCTATAAGCGAGACACAGGTCACCTCCCAGCAGTCTGTAGGATACTAAATGCAGTGACAGTGCTGTAAGGTAGTCCATATAGGACTTGTGCTTTAGGCCCTGTATTCATTTTGTGAGGAACTTCTGTGGGTGTTCAAGTTGTTGCATATGCCCGGCCAGATACAAGCCAAAGGGGAAGCTGTACTCAATGACTGGCCTGATAAGAGCAGAGTGAAGGGGCATAATGACATCCCTGGACCAAGAGGTCATCCCTTTGATTATAATCTATGCAATACAGAAGAGCTTTTTTACTGCTGTGGACATGTTAATCGAATTTAAGGTTACTTTCCACACGTTGTCAAATCCTGAACTACAGGGTCAACATTTAGGGGAATATTGTCAATGTGATAATTTCTCAGGACAGTGGAATTTCCAAAGGAATATAATAAACACTTTTTGGCATTTAGTTTTAGTTTATGTCCCGGGCACCAGTTAATTATTTAGGACAAGATTTCCTGCAGAATGGCAGAGGCATTTGAAGATTCGATGACTGCTCTGAACTTTTCCCCTGTTGGGTAATTATCGCCACTATTCCTAAGTAAGGTACATTTCTAAAGCTTTGTCGGATCTAGGTTGGCAGTATAAATCATCTTGCCTTCATCCATTGCTTTGGTGACCTTTTTAAAGAAGTTTACTAGGCTAAATAACGAAGACCTTCCTTTGATGAACCAAAACTATGATGGGCCCAGTCTTTTTAGCTTCTCTCTGTCCTTACTGATTAATTCCATGGCCTTGCAAATAAGGCTGGTCAGACCTATGGGTCGGCAGTAACCTGGTTCAGTGGATATCCCTTCCTTGTGCAGGGCTAGGACTGTTGCTGTCCTCCATTTACTAGGTATAAAGCCTGTGTGGAGGCTGAGGCTGAACAGCATTGTTAGGGTGCAGATAAATCATCTGTCATGCTATTTAAGATCCATCCAGGGATAGTGTCACGCCCCACTAATGCAGTATTCCACTCCTCTGACAGAGCATTCAGGACTTTCCTGCACAGAGGCAGTGGTGTATCTGTTACTAGAATATCTTGTGTGAAAATAGGGGATGAAAGAGGAGTGAAGCTGAAGCTGAATTTATCAGATAGCAAGCTTGCTATGATTTCACCTACAGTGTAGCTGATGTCACTCACAATCAGCTCAGCACATTGCTGCGTACAGCTCTTGTGGTTGTGAACACAGCTAAAGAAGGCTTTATGGTGATCCTTTACATGGGTGGATATCTATGCCTCAAACTTGGCTGTAGTGGTTTTGATTAAACTCCTGAGTTTCTTATTTACTTTAATGATAATGGAACTGGCCTGCTGTAGTTTTACTCTTCTAATATTTGGCTATGCTCCTCTTCCTTTTATTGTAAAGCTTGTTTATTTATTTATTTTGCATTCGTTGACTGGGAAAGTCCGACTGGATACATGTCATTTTCAGCAGAGGGAGAAAAGCTCCAAAGGAAGTTACACAAACATCTTTACAAAGTACACATTAACTCAGTTTACAAAGTCTGTGGATAGATATAAGTCATACATGAAACACTTATTAAAGAACAACAAAACAAAGGGGTTGTGTTGCGTTTCCACCAGTGTTTTTTTTTTTTTTGGGGGGGGGGGGTTAGCCCTAAGTATGTTCCCACAGGGAACAGCTGCTTCTGTGCTGTTAACATACTGATACAAGTTAGTGGTATACATTTCCACATACTCAGTGGAATTTAACAGGTTTGGGCATTTAAAATTTGCAGGGATTTGCTCAGAAGTAGGAAGATTGCCTTGGAGAAGTTTATAAAGATTCTAGGGACTGCTGGTATCTCAGGTTTCAACTTTATTTTAAGAGAAAGAGTCTTATGGTCTGATCTGACATGTGAATATGATACGCAAGAGGTAGAGCATGACTCACTCATATTACTGAGGTTATCTTTTGCCCCTAGTGGGTACTCTCAGTAGTTGTTCCAAAGCCTATGTATTAACAAACCCAGGAATCTCTGTGCTTGTGCGCTAGTTTTGGTGTAGCATTCGCAGTCTATAGTTGGACAGTTGAAGTCACTCAGAGAAATGGTACATTGCTTAATGAGCGACTCCAGTTCTTGTTAAGTAGGTGCTGTGACTATCTAGGGGTAAACAGGGAGTTCTTTGACTACAATGTGGTTTTACATGAAGATGTACTATAACATCAAGCTGCTTAACCAACTTAGATGCAAGACACCTCTTGATAAATATCAAAACATCTCTACCTTTTTTTGCCTCCTGCATAGTAGATGGTCTAAATGTGTAAAAAGCATTACAGCTCTGCACAGCTGGAGTACTCCCCACGGATTAAAAACATGTCTTGGTCACCATGCAGATGTCTACATCCTCCATGGTAAGGAGGGCTTGTAGGGAGTGGAGATTTTTATTTAGGCTCCTAACACTGACAAGTAGCCCCATCATATTATCCTTTGCTTATATACTTATGTTGGTAGATATATCTGGTTGGTATTACCTAAAATGAGTATGCGGTATCTTAGCAAGTATTAGAAAACCTAGAGGCGACAGGTGCAGACCATCCCTGATGAAGCAGTGCAGTCTATCAATCATGCCCTCCCAGGCTGTCAAATATTGTACCCCCTACAAATGACACCAAGATCTAAGTCATGTTATTGAATTTGATTATTTTTTGCTCCTATTTTAGCATCATACTGCCCAATGCTGGGCCAAAACCTGCCTGTGACACAGAGAGCTGCATCATGTCTCTCTTCATATAGTCTGGAGAGGTATGTCTCAGGTTGTTAATGCACACACACACACACACACACACACACACACACACACACACACACACACACACACACACACACACACACACACACACACATATTCTATGACAGAGTCATACTGGTACTTACTGTTCAAGAAGCTGAGATGCGTGCATGATCTAAGAAATCCTGACACCAGGCAAGCAAATGACATTCACTCTTTCCTTGCTCATCATGTTAAGGGTACATCTGTACATCTTACAATGGAGTCTCCTATGACTAGAACATTTGTTTGGGTAGATGTTTGCCTTATGGGTTTAGCACCTAGGACTTTGGGACTACTAGTGCTACATGAGGTGGTAGCCTTTGCAGAATGTGGAGCTGAGGGTGTTTAATTCCTCTGTTATGTTTTGGAGCTCTTTGTAGTTTAGGCAAGCTGGTCTTAAGAATCTCAGCATATGATGTATTATGTATTGCATGGGTGTTATGGTGAGTTGCCTTATGGGGTATATTGCCAACAGTTTTGATGTTATTGTTGCCCATATGTGAGATTTTGGCCTCAAAGGACATATTTCTCACAAACAGCATTATGTTTAAGTAACAGGTGACTGTCAGACAGTATGAACAATTCTTACATTGTCTTATGATACCCATCTTGATCAGGCTGGCTGCAGACACTGCGGGGCAATGTTATTTCATGCTTTTGACAGCGGTAATGTTGGGGGCAGGAGTGTCTATACAGTTGGCGGAGGCACTGGTTTAGTTCTAAGTTGCAAGGATGTGGGGTATCTGATATGTGTACCAGCTGGGTTTGTCATTTTAGGTAAATAGCTGAAATTTAGTTTTCTTAGGCTAGATGTGGTTTCCTGCAGCTGTATCTGTCTTAACTGCACTTAGCACACATTATTGCAGCCATAAAATTAGACTACTGAGTCCCATCTGACTTAACAAGGCTTCTTATAGAGAAAAAATTCTTGTGCAAACAACCCACTGTAGAGTGACTCCTGCCTTTTTGTCAAAAAATGCTATTTGGAACATGTGAATTATCCAAAATGAAAACACAGCCCTTTTTCTAGTGTTCAGAGTCTTGAGGTTAAGACCCCACGGGATTGCAGCTCAGCGCAAGTTATAGGAGAGGAGCAGAGAGAGATAATCAACCAGAAAGGCTATAACTAGATCCCGCAGCCAAACAGTTTTCTAACCACTCTAAATGTGAACTACAAGTCCTGTGTCACAGGTGGACTAGACCTACAGGCAACTATAAAACAATGGCAGGGAAGCCAAGTAACTAAGTAATGACAGGAGGAAACACAGTAGCAAAGTATCTGGGGGTCGCAGTAACAAACCATCAAGTACAAGCAGGGACAGCAATAGATGTAATAGGCAGAGGGCACTTTTAAAATCAAATTATATCAGGCAATGTTTAGCAAAATTAATAGAAAGACTGAGTACATGACTGCTGAAGGTAACACAGAACTAGCACTAAATCATAATACTCCCAGTACTGAGAATCAGGTTACAAATCTATGGCACCAGACCAGACAGAGATAACCAGTAATGTACTTGTAGGCAAAAATAGAACAGTAGATGTTTGTATGAGCACACATACTGTAGTATAACACAATACTTTAATTTACTGTAACTCAGACAACAATTCTATGACATCAGAGAAAGCAGAAACAAACAAGTGAACTGTTAGGCAAAAATCCAGCAGTAGTTGTTTGTATGAGCAGCGCAGATCGTGTAGTTTAATCACAATGCTCTCACCTATTGGAACACATCTACAAACATTACGGCACCAGACTAAGTAGAAATTCAAGCAGTTTCTTTCTGGGCTAAAGTCGAAAAACATAAATAAATACATAAGAAAAGTATAGAATACCGGTTTCAGAACACAGGCAAAAATAAGTGCAAATGAAATGTTTCTTGCTTCCATTTTTGTTGCAAAATGCTGTTTAGAGTATCTGGAGGATGGTAAAACCAGTACAGCTCTTTTCTCAGTGTTCAGGTGTTACCATGCTGTTCAAGGAGCGAGTCCCTGTGAAATTGCAGCTCAGCACAAGTTATAGCAGAGGAAATGAGAGAGAATAACCATTAGAAAGACTATAAACTTAAAACTAGTGCAACTCTATAACTACTAGATCCTGTAGTCAAATACATTTCTCATAAATGTACCTGCAGGTCCTGGGTCACAGGTGGACAACAAGTGGAGCCAAGTGTAAAACAATGGCAGGGAAACCAGTAGCTATGCATATATAGGATTAAACAGCAGTCGAACCTTGTAACAAAGTGGCTGTGGGGGAGAAGTAACAAACTATATCAAGGAAAACCAGGGATAACAGCAGACATACGAGGCAGTGGGCACTAAGAGGATTAGGGCAGTTATCCCAACTCTTCAGATTATTAATCCAATATGCCCCTTTTGCACTTGTAATGAAAGTAATCATTGGCACCACAACTCACCATCTTAGACGCAGGATACAGTAGGCACTGCTCTCCATATCTCATGTACTGAGCTACTTAGCTCTGACTGTAGTTTCTCTGTACTTGCTCCAAAACTATGGCAGTCCTTCTCTCACCACCTCATCAAATATATTAACAACACCAAGTTCAGACACCAACTCAAACAGCACTTGTTTAATCAAAACAAATGAAAATGCCAGAATGTAGAACATATCACTTAATAAACATTAGTCTGTACAAGGTTCATTTTCTCACACAGCACCACTCTTGTCGGTTGTCACTATGTGTCTGCTTCCTGTAATTACGTACACAGCTTCCCTCTGTCCTTGCTCACTGTTCTCGGACATTTACCTTTCTCAGTCTCTCTCTCTCTCTGGACCCTGTGTCTTTACCTTTACTTTTCTCGTCCTTTGTACTCTAAAACGTGTTATCCCAACAATTTCCAAGACTTATCCTGCTTCTCACTTTCCTCTTGCTACTTCTCTGATTCCATGTTTCTGCTAGTTTTGCACATCTCAATATGATCTCCTTTCTTTTTTTTTTGTTTTTGGCCAGTTGTATTTATTACCTTTGTGTTCCACTGTTGGAAATAATTATTTCATTTTTATTGCAGCTATTTTAAATATAACCCAGACTGAGCCTGCAGTTGATCATGCCATGATCAGTGTTGTATACTGGTAAACAAAATGTAGATAAATAAAAATAAATGAAAAAATAATAAATTATATTTTGTTTTCAAATTATATCTGCTTAAATGAATATCCATAGGTGCCTGGTGTAGCTATATACAGAAAAAAGAAAAACATTTTCACTTTATTATTAGAAATAAATAGTTTCATAGTTTCATAGTATAATACTAGGCTATCTGCCCTGGGGCATTTGTAAGCCTAGCCATAGTGATGTGGCATTTGCCACCCCATGAAATGGTACAAAAATGTACAGAATAAATTTAGAATACTGTGTCTAGTAGTGACACAATGAAGGTCCCCTTATATAACAGAATTAGTTTACTGTGCCCCTGTCTAGCAGTGACACAGATGTGACCCCTGGGGTAAACTTACGATCTCCCATCCACTCATCAAGATTTCTCTTGAAGAGAGTCAGTGAGGGGCTCTGCCTAATACGAACTGGGATCTTGTTCCAAAGCATGGGAAGCCTCTGGGTTATGAATCTATCCCTCCAGCATGTCCTATTCATACTTGTGCCGAGGTTTAAGTCTTTAGCTCTCGTGGTCCTGATGGACTTGGATTTTTTGAGGTGGAGCATGTCCATCAGATCCTGATTGGACATGGCCTTGTACGTCAGGCAGAGATCACCTCTGAGCAGGCGGTATGATACTGAATAGAGCTGAAGTTTCTTTAGTCTGGCAGAATAAATCATATGTTGGAGACCCTTGATCCTCTTGGTGAGGTACTTCTGTGGTCTCTCCAGCTGTTGCAAATGCCGGGTGAGGTACATACCAAATGGGGCATTGTACTCAATCATGGGTCTGATGAGGGAGGAATATAGGGGTACAATGACATCCTTGGATCTGGATGTGAATCCCTTCATGATGAGGTGTGCAAGGTAGAATGTTTTTCTAACCACTTTGGCAACGTGGGTATCAAATGAGAGGTCGCTGTCGACTTGGGTCCCTAGGTCTCTGATTACTTTTTCAGTACTCAGTGGGTTGCTGTCTATGTGATAATTTGTGGGTACTTTGTTTTTCCCAAAGGGGATGACCATACATTTTTTGGCATTTAGTTTAGGGCCGTGACTCCGGCACCAGTTGTCCGTTTCTGTGAGGCCTTTTTGTAGGATGTGTGTCTCTGCTGGTGTATCGACTATGGCGCCTAGTTTGCAGTCATCTGCGAACTTTGTCAGCCACAGCCCTCCCGTGTTTGCTTTAACATCTGAGAAATAAATGCCGAACAAGAGGGGTCCCAGGACAGATCCCTGTGGGACACCACTTGTGACTGGCTTTGTGTCTGACATTGCTCCAGCGATTTTAACTTAATGGGTTCTGTCCTTTAGCCAGTTTGCAACCCATCTAGTGACATAAGGGTTTACATTTAAGCTGTTGAGCTTATCTATGATGCCTGAGTAGGGTATTGTGTCGAAGGCCTTAGCCAAGTCCAGGTATTCTGTATGGACTACTTTGCCCTCGTCAATGGCTTTAGTGACTTTCGAAAAAGTCAACCAGGTTTAAAAGGCAGGATCTGCCCTTTACAAAGCCGAACTGGGTGGGGTCAAGTGTCTGTAGGTCTCCTATGTCTCTGTTTATGAGTTCCATAATGATTCTTTCCATAGCTTTGCAGACCAGGCTGGTTAAGCTTATGGGGTGGTAGTTTCCAGGGTCTGTAGAGGCACCCCCCTTGTGGAGTGGGACCACTGTTGCTGTACGCCAGTGTTCAGGTACATATCCCGAAGTAAGGCAAAGGTTAAATAGAATTTTTATGTGTGGGTTTAGCTCCTCTTGGAGTTCACATAACACGCAACCCGGGATACCGTCAGGTCCCATTGATGCTGTGTTTTTTTGCTTTGTTTAGGGCAGTTCTCACTTGGACATCTGAGATGACAGGGAGATTACATTCAGCTGGGATAAGTATTTCTTCTTTTGGGGGTGAAGGAGGGGAAAAATTTGCACTGAACCTGTCAGCCAGAATGTTGGCAATATCTGTGGGTTCAGTGTATTTTTTATTGTTGTGAACCAACTCTGAGCATATCTGAGGGTTTCCGCCCAGGTTTCTAACATAGCTTAAGAAGGCTTTGTGGTTATCTTTAGTGTCCTTAGCAATTTTTCTCTCAAAGTTGGCCTTGGATGTTTTTATGAGAGAACATAGTTTTCTGCTAATGTTGATCAGAGATGTCTTCCCTTCATGGGATTTTGCTCTGACGTGCAGTAGCTTCCTTCTTTTGTTATACAATTTGTTTATGGCTGAGGTCCACCAGACAGGACGCTTACCTTTGGTGGAGAGGGACTTGGATTTGTTTGGGATTGCATGATCCATGCATTCTTGGAGATGTCCATAGAAAGCATTTGTGAAGGATTTGGCATCGTGGGATGTGGTATCCACTGGCACAGTGGGCTTAAAGGATACCATCTCAGTCTTAAGAAGAGTGAAGTCTGCGTTTGAGAAGTTTTTCACTGTGGTCTTTTGTGCTGGGGGTGGAGGTGGGATATGTATATCCAGGGTGATTAGTTTGTGGTTAGATCTCACTAGTGAGGGGTGTACTTCCGGTGTGGAGCATTTTGTCCCCATGTTTGTGATGATCAGGTCTAGTATATCATCTCCCCTAGTGGGAGAGGTGACTAATTGTTCCAGTGCATTTGAATTTATGAATTCCAGGAACCTTTGGTCTAGGGTATTAGGGCTAGAATAATGTACCCAATCTATGTTTGGGTAGTTGAAGTCTCCCAGTATGATGGTATTTTGTGATACATTCATTTCCTCCAATGTCTTCAGGAAGGCTGAGTGGAGTTCTTGAGATAGGGAGGGTGGTCTGTAACATGCTACCAGTTGTGTAGCAGTTTTGCCTATGGTTAGTTGCACCTGTATGGTCTCTGATGCTTCATGTGTTGCTACTAACCTGGAGGTGTGGGTGTCCTTGATGAATATGGACACTCCCCCTCCCTTTGTGTTTCGGCCCGGGTTTTGGGGCCGAAAAGCATGATACGAGGTATAGCGCTGGGGTGCTCTCAGGAGCCTTGAACCAGGTTTCAGTTACTGCACAGACGTCGATGTTCTCCATACTGAGGAGTGCATCAAGTGCCGGCATCTTGAGATTTAGACTTCTGGTGTTGAGCAGCATTACCCTTATTTTTTTTCCATTATTGTTTTCTAAGGAGGTGGGTTTGTCTTTTGAGCCTTGCCTAAAAAAGGCACTATGGGGGTGGCAAGAGCCTTAGCCAATATCCGGAAGCCCAGTGGTGACAGGTGTAAGCCATCCCTTGCGAAGCAGCATGGCTTGTCCAACATATCATCCCAGGCAGACAGACATTGGATCCCCTTAGAATGACACCAGTACTTGAGCCAATTGTTAAAGCTGATCATCTTGTCCTTGTATTGTGGTATCATACTTGGTGAGGGCAAGATGCTGCTCAGTGTCAGGGTCATACCAGCCTGGGCTACATAATCGGAGAGCTCCTCTATGTCTCTTTTCATGTAGTCCAGGGAGGTATGTCTCAGGTCATTCACACCAGCATGGACAATGACAGAGTCATATTTGTACTTGCTTTGGAGTGACTTGAGTGCATGTGTTATGTGGTGGATCCTAGCTCCCGATAGACAGCTCACTGTCACCTTCTCCTTGTTCAGCCTGGTCAGCAGGACATCAGTGTGTCTGACTATAGAGTCACCTATTACCAGTGTATCAGGCATGGTGTTTGGCCTTAAGGGCTGTGATTGGTTGACACACTGATTTATTGAAGTATGTGTTGCATGTGTTTTGTTTTGAGGTGGTGGATTTTTGGGTGTCTGCTTTGGGAGCCTCTGTTGTTTTGGTAAGTTTTTTGTTAGAGCCTCCAAGTATGTCTTTGTGTTTTTATGTGTTTGGTTTGCAGTTGTGGTAGGTCTATGTGGGACTGGGATTGTTGTGTGTGTGATTGCCATCTCCTCCTGTCTGGTCATGCCAGCCCTGAGTTGAGAGTTCAGCCTCCAGTTTGGCTATATAGTTGCATCTCTCACATGTATTTGTGTTTGTTGGGAGGAGGAGAGGGTTGTCTGTGTACATGAGACAATTGTAGCATTGTCTCCAGATTGACCAGCTGAACTGGTGACGACGCCAGTAATCTACCACTCAACATGCTAGAACTGTATAAGGGAGTGCTGTACCTTTAAGGGAAGTGGATATTCACAGGGGTAGTAAGTAGATGCAGTGCTTTACTTAGTACGAGAGTGCTTACTTAGTAGAGAAGTATTGAGAACAAGTGCTAGGCTTATAATATAGTAAGTAGTCTGGTTATACTAAGAGTAGAGCTTCCTTAAGGGAAAATTTGAAGAGCAGACTTGGCAGAGCCAGAAAAAGTTTAACCTTGTTTAACCGGCGCAGCGCGCACAACCGCGCAAAGCCGTGCAAATGCGGATTTTAAACAGTGAACTACAAAAGAGCTACAAATGGTCCAAAACAACCAATTACTACAGCTTCTAATGTACATACATGCAAGCATGGATGCCATCTCCCCAGGAAACAGATTTTACATTCTTAGAGCTATGCAAATACAGTTAGATAATAACTGGGCTTCTTTATGTGCCTATCATGCAGTCATTATAATATAGAAATTATTCTTATTAATTATAATAATATTAACAGGAAAAACAGAGAATTTGCTCATTTGTTATAAATGTTGAAAGAATGATGATTAGCAAATGGTTCTGAGAAGTTGTCCAGAGAGACGAGACAACAGCCCAAGACTTCTATGAACTCAATCAATTTGTAGCTTGGAGCCTGGCTGCATCATGAAAGCTATGTCTCCCAATAACTTCTGCTTTCTACCCTTTCAATAGGGGGCAAGCTCTTCATCTTCGGTTTATAAAGAAAAGACTTTATTGTGTATTCCCGCCAGTAATTTCACAAATCTTTTTGTGGTTAGAACTGCTGCCGCTACTGTAGCAATGAAATCAGAAATGCTGGCATTCACATTGTGATAGCCCGAATGCTGACCTACTTCATATATTCTGGAGCTGTAAAATGCTCATACAAACTCTGGTGTTCACTTAAAGTCAGATTAAGCAAAATGGGATATGAGAAATCTACATTGTCCTGGAAATTTGCTCTATTACATGTTCCCCTGTGAAGCTAAAGAAACAACAAGAACGAATATTAAATTACACTATTCACACATTATACATACTGAACCGGAAAGACAGAACTCAGCGGTCTTGGAATGGATTCAGACAAACAGCTGTTAGATACATAACAGCACACAGATTTTTAATGCATACTTAAAAACTAAAACATTTTGTTGAATTTTGGAACTCACTAATGGATCATATTTTGAGATAATACCCACTGACTCCTACCAATGTCTAATTATTAAAGAATAAAACTGTAGTCTTTCTCTACACTCTGTCCTCCACACCTCTCCCCCCTCCACCATTCACTTATAATCAATACAATTTTGGGCTACTTGTTATAACCCATCCTAATTTTATACTTCCCCAATAGTTATCACTACATACCAAGTACACATACAATGTCATCATACTGGTTGTGTTTTACTGGCAAGCAGTACAAATGTATATAGGTTCACAGGTAGGCACTAGGCTATCAGCCCTGGGGCCTATACAAGCCCAGTCAAAAAGGTACCCTGGCTTTTGCCACCCAAGAAAATTATTTTCCTGTGCCATTGTCGAGCAGAGCCACAGAGGTGATCCCCAGGGTGAATTTCTTATTACCCATCCAATCATCAAGATTTTTATTGAAGAGTGCTAATGAGGAGCTTTGTTTGATATAGATAGGTAGTTTATTTCAGAGTATGGGAAGTCTCTGGGACAGGAATCTATCCCTCCGGCATGTTCTGTTTATTGTGGTGACAAGGTTTAGGTCCCTAGAGCATGTAGCTCGGAGGGATTGGGATTTCTTTAAGTGGAACATGTCCAACAGCTCTGGGTTTGACATAGCTTTGTATGTTAGGCAGAGATCACCTTTATTGAATGATTTAATATTTTTCTCAACTGTTTTGCTAATCATATGTGATAACACCATCCTATTACATTTCATTGTACTTAACATTGTTATTGAGCTATATTTGTTTTTTCTTTCTGTTGGGAGGGTGGCCTAATGGTTAGGTTGTTTGCCTTACAACACAAGGTGCAGGGTTTGAGTCTCACAAGGGATAATTGGCTAGGCTTAAAATGGCTCGCAAGGGCAGTTTGCTTAGTACTAATCTATGAGCCTATATGTTTGTTCTTGGTATTGAACTCAGTGGAAATGTCATTTAAGAAAAGTCAATAAAGAGATAGTTAAAAAAAAATGTTGGCATTCAGTTTCTTTAGTTCCAGAGCCACAATAAGCAATGGTAACAGCTCAGTGGGGGTCTACAGTTTCATGACCATCCAACATTCCATCTTCAAGCACTCCTCAAGGTTCCTGGCAGTCATTATCTAACAGGGATGTAGCCAGACATTTACATTTTGTACTCAAACCTAATGTTGCCCCCCACAACCTACCCATCATTTTAAAAATCTACTCAACCTTCAAAATGCTACCCCCAACACATATAGAAGGTAACACATTAATTTTCAACAATTACTATTTATTTCCATAAAAAGCTATTTTTAGAGGTGTGTTCTTTTCGCATAAGCATTCTTGTATACCACTGTAGTCTAAATATTTATTTGGACAGTTCTAAACATTCTGTGCTTTTTGAGTGCTGAAGTTTCCAAGAGATGCACAGAAAAAAAAAATGCACTCATTTGAGTACACAGAGTATGCCGAGCTACACCTCTATTATCTAAGCCCTACTGTAGGTCAGTGGAAAGCTGCTGTAATGTGAAAAAGTTCTCTGATGTTCACTTCTAGGGATATGCTTTTTATCACCACAAGCCCGGAATTGATAAAGGCTGTATGAGGAAACAAAGATAATCCCAGTGGTTAGTTGCCAAGTTCATTTAAATCTCCAAAGATTGCAAATGTATACTATTCAGCTTCTACGAATCCATCAACCTTCACTGGAAGGTCCCCATTTTGTCTTGCCAAGATGAAATGAGCACACAACAGCAAACATTTTCAAAATATGGTCATATACATACATTTAGGGTTATGCATTCATTTGTTTATTTATTTTTTTGTCAAGTATGCATGCAAATATTATGCTACCAGAGAAAGAAGAAAAAGAAATAAAGAAAATAAATGGATTCCTGTGTGTGTCTGTGTTTAAGAATTCGCAAATTGTTTTGAAACTATGAATTAAGCTAGCAGAATATTTAATTACTCTCGATGTAAGTCCCAGGCTATTATTAGATCTCCATTATTTTGTAAACACGGAAATGAAAGATATTCAACACAGCCTGACTACTGGGGGGGGTGGGGGATGGGGGGTACACTGAATGATTCACAGCACAAAGGAATTCCTTGTTCCTTTCTGGAACCAGACCAGCAACCTCAAGTCAGTCACTTACAGCAACGAAGTTCACACTTTGATACAGCTTCTTCCCCCACCAGTAAATATCCGAGATGCCTTTCTGCAGCTCTTCAAGCAGTTACAACAGAAATGCTGTGCGCCCATCATACCTGAAAAACAAATCCCAATTTGTGTACATTCTGTTTGTAATAAATGATGCAAGAAAGATACAGCCTCATATCCACGTGTAAATGAACACCTTTTCCAGGAAATGAGGTACTACTTAGTATCCTGAATTGTAGAGGGCTTACACAGAAACTGCAATTCAGCTTCATTTTATCATTTCTTGTCCAGAAAACACAAACACATTGGAACACAGACAAGATGCAACACCTCTTACTGGACCAACATAGGTTTTACAATTACTCAGGTTTGCAAGTTGGCATGAGCCTTTTGTCAGGAGTTCAGATACTGATGTTGAATGCAGTGTATAAATATCCACTTGTGCCTAGAAAGGACATACATCTTTTATTTCCAATTGGATAAAAAAAATCTTGAAAAATGCTAGGGTGGCTCATGCTGCATATCAGAGAGAAACACTGAGTCTGTGTGTGTGTCAGAGAGAGAGGGAGAGAGATAAAGTGTAGAAAAGGGTCATGACATGCTATAAAATCAAAGACTGGCATGTTGCATTAGAGCTAACGTTCATTACGCAGAGAAGATAACACTTGGAGACTGCTCTAACATTTAATGAGAGAATAAATCTCAAAATAAGAGATATGTAGTGAGATCAATTAAATCCAGAAAAGGAAAACAAGAAGTTATAATTTGTAAACTGTCTAAACAAGCAATCTTTGCGAGACAGTGGTTTTGGTTTACAGGAGATATGAATTAGCAATAACGTGCAGTTCACAATGATGAGAAATGCAAGGACTACCAACACAATATGATATAATGTTAAAAATATGGATTTTCTATGCAATTAATGTATTTAAAACTGTATTTAACATCCATAATTTAATATTGACGAAGGGCTCATGCCAGCTAGAAAGCTTGCTTAAATGTAAAACCTATGTTGGCCCAATAAAAAGTATTACATCTTGTCTGTGTTCCAGTGTCTGTTTTCTGCTGGTGGACCAACATGGCATCTCAAATTGTTTTCTTATCCAGAGAAATTTATTAATCTACAGGGACCCTATTTCAGATTCATACCTCTCAAATGTCCAGAATTTTGTAGAACAAAACAAAAATCCAAGGGCAATCAGGCTATTTTTTGTATTTGTTGACAACCAGGTAAGGGTACTAGATACAAGCCACATAATTTGGAAGCACTGCTCAGAGTCGTACAGTAGAGAAATTATAGCGAAATATCAAACCCTATACTCTGTACATAGACAGAAGCTCATAAACAGACTTGAGTGTTAATCTGCTGTGCTAACTGCCAGACTTCATGGCGCACACAGCAAAATAATACATATCAGTAAACATGTAAAATATCTTCTGAATGTCTCTAGGGGCCCACGAAAACTTGCCTGTTAATCATAACTGATGAATTAGTGATTTCCACAGGACAGGTGCCACATGTGGAAAAGATTTCCTCTATGTCTGAAGGTAGCATCTTCCAAAGGACATGTGCACCATGGGAATCACATCTCTTATACCTGTGCAGCAGATGTATATCTGATGGGTAGTCAGTTTCAAAGGACAGGTGCCTCAAGGGAAAGAGAGCTCTTACTCCAATTCAGATGACAGCTCCTGGGTCAGTACACCTATGACTGATAAGGTCGTGAGCTCCATAGTACAAGTGCTTGATGAGAAAATGATCACCTGGCAGATATTTTAAAGAAGAGTCTGGAAATCACTAGCACGGGGTGCATATTGTTCCAGTAAGCTACTAGCAGACAGTCAGAATTTGGGTGATTTGGGATTTGACTGCTCAAGGTAAAGGCATTAAGTACCAACTCTGATACAGCAGATAGCCACTGCAGACTGTGAAGCTCAGAAATGACAGGACAATAGCAGGACACACCCATTAGTAACTTCACAACAGAGGTATGAATCTGCTGCAGCCACTCCCCATCAGAGCTGGGGACCCCAAGGTATGAGTTGCTGCTTCAGTTAAAGTGCAAAGACCTCAGTGCATTTATAACTTCCAAAAGACCCTTACAGGTGGAATGAGGTACATAATCCAGGGACTATTCCCAAAATGAATAAAACAAGATTATGCCTCTGCTATCATATGATCAGGATTCTTGACTGACAACATATTATACTGTGTCAAATCAAAATGCACTCATCACAAGATTACATCCATATCCAAGAAAAGGTGAGTGACAACAGGCTGTGGAGGGCTGTATTGTTACCTGCAAGGCCACAGCCTCCATGCTAGTAGAACCAAATGTCTGTCTGTCTGTTGATTATCTAGCAGAAAATATCACCTACAGAATACTCAAGAGAATAAACACAGGCATTCACTTCAGTGGGAAGGAAAGGAATATTGGAGTACCATCAGATTAGCAATGACAAACTAATCCTCTCATTTAAATGGACAGATGAACACTATGCAAAGTTATTGTCAGGCAAATTAACCCTGCAGAAACCTGCCAACCACAGGGTGTCTCAAGTGATAATTAGCTCCATAGGACATTCTCTAGTAGTATCTTGAGAAGTAAAAACCAAACCAGTTAAAGCCAGAGCCAGAAAAAACACAGTGGCTGGTAGATACACATAAATATTGTACAGCCCAGATGTTCGATACCGAACAGATCTCTGACAGGGGACAGGAGACCACCTCACAATGACTCTTGCCTTAGCTGGCAGAGTGCAGGTGTAAAGCTGTCCTTACAGTGACCATGACGAAAAGTAAAAGGTATTATTTAGCCTAAAGTCAGTAGTGGACAAATCAGACATTGCTTAGCAGAGGAACTCACAAAATCCACTGCTATATTGTGACTGTACAGTTAACGTGTCATTTGCTCCACATTAGTAAAATTTTATTTGTGTATATTTATTTTATTTGTGGAGTCTGCATGTCCTCCCCGTGGTCGAGTGGCCTCCGAAAGACATGCGTGAATGGGTGTGCCTTCATTGAAGGTTGGGCGTCGGGCTGGCAACTCGGCACCATAAAAATCTACTGCCAATCATTAGCGGACCGGAGTTCCGCTGTGGCGACCCCTAACCGGGAAAAGACGAAAAGACAAACAAAAAAAAAATCCTGTTTTTTTAGAAATTTCTGGGCCATACTCTCACTCTCACTCTCAGTCACTCCACACAAGTGGAACCCTCCAAATTCACCCTCCAAAAATGCACTTGCTCCACTGTTATGCTTTGACAACATACAGCTCTGATTTACATTCTTTCATTGGCTCAGATGCACAACCAATTACAGACTGGCTTCTTGGAGCTCACCAAAGTTAAAAAGAGCAATCTTGGTATTTTCCTCCCTACGGGGAGTTCAAAAAACGGTATTATAGATAGCTTCTCAGTTTTTTTTTTTTACTGGAGAATTATCTGACAGAATGTTAAAGGGAGGAACTGCTGAGTGTTTCTGTGTGAAGTTTAGATGCATGTTACTTACAGTATCCTTGGTGTCTAGTGCTCCTACCTAATCAACATCACCTTTCTTACTTAATTTATTTATTAATAAGGTACCTTGTGAAAGAGCTTGTAGAAGAATTATCCCTGGTGGCTAGTGTTTTCCCCCAACCCTAAATACCATTAAGGCAACGATAGTAAAATGCTCTCCATAATGTCTTATCATTATGGCCCCCCTCCCAATGGATTTGCATTGTTTTTTTTTTTTTTTTGTTATGTTCAGTGCCTTTAAGTGTCTAGTAGTTCCCCTGATCTTTGCCAAGTGCCACTAGAGCACAAGATAAGAGTTATTTCTATTGTCTAGTGGCTTCCACTGACCCAATGCTGCAGGTTTTACTTCTTAGTCTAGGGGAATATGCATGTCGGACCCCCCAATGTGCAAGCACACACACACCCCTACCCCCACCCTCTCACAAATCCCCCAAACTTCAACCTCCCAGGCACACACACACACACACATGCAGCCCCTCGCATACACAGGCACTCCCCAAGACTACGTGTTCGATAAACTCCCCTGCACTTACTGCTACCACAATGGATGAACACAATCTTTTGAACTTTTCATTAACACAAGTGCCCAGATGTGGCCATGTTAGGTTATGTAGCCCACTGTTTTATGAATCTCTCAAGTGCATTAATGCCTTACCTCGGGCAGTTCCAAGGGTTAACATAAGGTTAATTAGCGTATGTCTCACCCCTTAAATGCCTTATTACTTTATGTCTCAACCCGTAAATCCCTTATTAGCATTTAGCAGTCAGACAGCCCACAATTGTGCTGCATGTCTTTTAATTTATAGAGCTGTGGAAGGGCGGTCTCTGAATCAGAACTGGTTACCATGAGATGTGTACCTCATGAACATCTTGTGGTAACACTTCTTAATCAGGCCTCATGTTTCATACATACGTCTCAACCTGCTCAGAGGCCAATGTGGAACACAGGCCATTGCAATGTGTGACAAACAGTCAAAATGTGGAACACCCTATTTTCACACTGCAGGAAAAGCATACCTTCACACCAAGGCCTTTCAACCTAAATATACAGGCAGACACACATGCATGCACGCATACACACACACATATTCACCTTTAAATTCATATCTCTCAACTACCCAGAATTTTGCAGAATGCCCAAATTTTTGCCTCATGTTTTTTTTTTTCCTGTTTCTCATAAAATATGTAGTTTTCTGGCAAATCACAGACACCTTTTTGATCCTATGATGCTATGAACAAAAGTCATGAGTAAGTTAAGTTCAGTCTTATTTTTTTTTTCATTTCAAATAAGAAATATGTTGTACCCATGGCTTAATGTTCAAAGTGACAAAAATGTTCATAATAAACCAAGAAGACAAATGTCTGTGAGTATACATACATCTTATTTGTGGATAGTGCTTAACTTCTTAAACCTCTCCAAGAAAGTCACCTTCCATGCATTTTTCTGGTGTTAGACTGGGCCGAAAGTGAAGGCACAGATGGCCACAGTCATATAGTTCAAGTGTAGCTTCCATACATACATTCAACATGCCATCTCACACTTACCCCCAAAAGCAGCCACATGCTGTGTACCCTCTGATTTCTGGCTAGGGTAAAACTGAAAGAACAAACAGAATACAGTTAAATATTTCAACCTTTTGCTGTCAGCCATATATAAACAGTATGGCTCCTTACCTCTGTCTCCAAAAGATATCACCTGTATAACTGTCTGTGTAATAATTGTTCAAGTATTATTACTTAAGCAGTGGAACATGTATTTTCATGCATACGGCCAAGGACTGTTAAGGGTTTTGCAATAGTTTTGAATAGCTGGATGTACTTTATATTAGTAGATTTCACCTTTGAGTTATACTTCTCAACTGACCAGATTTTTGCAGAATGACAATGTTTTTTTTGGTCTGTTCCTCATTCAATTTGTGGTTTTCTGGCAAACAACTGAGGATTGAAGTCACTCAGGAATAACATACATAGTCTCAAACTGATTTCAGGAGGATGTAGCACAAAGACCTCAGCAGTGGGCGACAGGATGTGGTGCCAGTTCCGTGGTGCATGACATTGGTGACCACTGTACTAAAGTCAGAAAACTTTACCTGCACCACAAGTAAAAATATGCTGATGTTTTTCTGAGACTGCATACCAAAGAAAGGGAGATGGGTGCAGCACAAATACCCTCCTGCTGACCTTAGTGAATGCAGCATTACAAAGCTCAGCAAACAAGACAAAACAGGTTTCTTGGACTAAATAATAATAATAATGACACCATCACTGATGATGTCGGGAAAGTAGTAGATCATTTTTAACATTTGATGAAAATGAGTGTCAGAAGCAGAAAAGCTTTTTTCATACCCTTTCTATTTCTAAAGGAATTAACTAACTTTTAAATAGGTATGTTGCATGTAAAATGAAACTTACTATTTCCTGGATACCATACAAAAGCATACAAATAAATAAATTTCGTGTGATATTAAAACGCAAACGTCATATAAATAAGGATCATTTGTGTGTGTTGCCGCAATAGTAAAACCTATATGCACAAATAAGTCCGTGGTAACTGTGCCAGTCAGGCAAGCATACCTCCAGGGAAGTAAATAGTGTGGGAAGAAATAGTCATGGAATTGTTATGGCTAGGCTTGTATAGGCCCTAGGGCTGATAGCCTAGTACCAACCTATGAACCTATTTGCAGGCAAATTAATAGGCTTGAGACTGGCCGCATTTTATGCCTCCCGATTAGCGCAGGAACAGATGCTTGATTGGCTTTTATACAGCAATGCTGATTGGGTGCTTTAATTGCAGTATACAAGCCAATCAAACTTCGTAAAGCGCAGCTACCACTGTTCAATGCGGAGCAGAGGAACAGTGTATTAAATCAATCACAAATGCGGAGCGGTCTGCACAGTCTGGAGCACTTGGATGCTAAGGTTTCATATCCTTCAGAAAATGTATGTTAATGTAAAATTTGTTACTCTGGCAACTTTCTAAATATGTAATAGTGATACTTAAGATCTGTCCCTGATGCTGGGTATTTGTTCCTTATTGTTTTTCGCTTTGTCCTATGTTATGTGCTAAGAGATTGAAAACTACGAAAGAATGATGTGAATATAACATTTTGGACTTAATGCTGCACTACTTTAAGGCCATCTTAAAACGAGCTTAGGTTATGCAACTAACTGTGCATCTGTACTTTTATATGTGCACCTGGGGACATTGTAATAGTCTGCACTGTGTGTGTCCTGGTAACTGTGAGCTAAAACATAACATTATGGCTACTAATTATGTACTTATCCACGTGTGTGTGTATGCATATATGGGTATACTCACTTTCATCGAGATACCCATATACTGACATCCCAAATGAAAACTGCAAAGCAGTGACAATGCCAATGTCAACATGCTACTACACATGCAAAGAGAAACAACCTCAGTCCACACAAAATTAAAATAAAAAAGACAACAAAAAATATTATTTTTTGCAGGGGTGGAAGCCCCCTTGCACCCTCCTGGCTAAATATATATACTACCTCTACGATCACACAATATTGGGGAAAGGGCATATTCCCCAACCCCGACAAATGTGCATTCTCACACACCAGTTAACCATCTTTTTAGTAAAAAAAAAAAAAAAAGTACAGTTGTGTACACTTACCATAAATATACATGTTCAAGTGTCTTCACTGTTGCAGTCATCACATTTGGGTTATCCCTGCTGGGGTAGCCCTCAGCCGGCCTGAATACCAGAGACCTAGTATTTCTGCATCGGTTGCTGTCACTTGAAGACTGACGTCAGGTCATCAGGGGTATAAAGGAAGGCAGTTGATGCCATTACATCAGTTTTTCTTGTCTTAACCAGTCGGGAGCTCCCAAAGTAGGAGGCCAGGCTCTGGTGGCAGGACACCACCAATGGAGAAAAAAATACCAATATGTCCCTTCTAAGGAAAGGAGAACATGGGAGAAAGGTAATAAAAAGAAAAAGGGGGAAGGAGGGAGGGAAACTAGGATTGCAACAGTGAAGACACTCGAACATCTACATTTACGGTAAGTGTACACAACTGTACTATGTTCTTCGTGTTTCACTGTTGCAGTCATCACATTTGAGTAGATTCCCAAAGCTGAGGAAATGGGTGGAGGCAGTCATGGAAACTAGGGGCTGGCTAGCATGCCCTGCAAGACTGCAGAGGCAAAGCCTGCCCTGAATTTAGGAAAATAGAGGCAGGTGGTAATGTTTGGTAAAGGTGTGAACAGATGTCCAGGTGGCAGCCTGCAGGATGTCCCTGGTGGGGACCCCTCTCAGGAATGTTGCAGAGGTGGAGGCTGCTCTGGTGGAGTGGATCCTAACCCCCTTGGTGGGAGGTTTTCCATGCTGCTTATAGCAGAAATGGATGCAGTGTGCGATCCATTTGGAAATGGTTTGCTTGTAGATGGCTTTGCCCTCTGCCCCTGAAGCAAAGCTAACAAGCAGTTGATCAGATTTTCTGAAGGGTTTAGTCCTATCCAGATAGTATCTGAGCTGTATGTACACATCTAGAGAGTGCAGAATCCTTTCCCCCTTATTTTGAGGGTTAGGAAAGAAGGTGGGCAAATGGATGGATTGGTTGAGAGCCACACTGGATACTACTGTGGGCATGAAGGATGGATTAGTTTCTGAGGGATACCCTGTCTGCGTGGAAGATGATGAAGGGTTCCACTGCCATGACTGCTTGCAGCTCAGAAACTCTTCTGGCTGAAGTGATGGCCAGGAGGAAGGCGGTCTTCCAGGAGAGAAATTTTATCTCTGCAGAAGAAGCTGGTTTGACAGGAGGCAGGGTGACCTTTTCCAAGACAAAATTAAGGTCCCAAACCAGTGTTGGTGCCCTTCTGGGGGGCCTCCAGTTGTTAGCCCCTCTGAGGAACTGTTTGATCAGAGGGTGTGAAAAAAGAGGCTGCTCAGTGGGAAAATGAGCAGAAACACCAAAGGAGAAAGAGAGACCACTGTGTAGTAGGTCCGCTAAGTGGTCCAGGATGAGGGGGATGGAGTGCTGTGCTGTATTGGCCCCCTTAGCCTGGATCCAGGTGCAGAACCTTTTCCATTTATCTGCATAAGACTTTCTGGTGCTAGGGCCTCTGGCCTCTCAGATAACATCCAGAACCTGTTTACTGAGGAAGGCAGATTGGTCAGGGTCAGGTTATAAGCCAAGCTGCCAAATTGAGTGTCTGCAAATGGGGGGGGGTGCATGAATTCCCCTGCCCTCTGGGTTAGGAGCCTGAGGAAGATTTCATGGGGGCAGTGGGGACAATTTGCGCAGCAAGGGGTACCAGTGCTGTCTGGGCCAGTCTGGAGCTATGAGAATGGTCCTTGGTTTCTCCTCTCTTATTTTGATCAGTACCTTGTGAATGAGAGGTAGGAGAGGAAAGGCATAGAGCAAGAGGTTTACCCAGGGGAATGACGGGGCATCTACCTTGCATGCCATGCAGTGATGTTCCCTGGTGCAGAATTTGTCAAGCTGATGGTTTGTGTGGAAGGCAAAGAGGTTGACCTTCAGGGTTCCCCATTTCTGAGTTATTAGTAAGAAGGTGTTTCTGTTGAGCTGCCAGTCGTGGGGGTCCAACAGTTTTCTGCTTAACTGGTCTGCCAGGGAGTTGAGAGAGCCTGGCAGGTATTGTGCTAACACGTGTAGATGCATGGAAGAGGCTGTGAACCAAAGGGTCATGGCCAGCCTGCACAGCGGGTAGGAGCGAGTCCCTCCCTGCTTGTTGATGTACCACATCACTGTGATGTTGTCTGTTTGGATCTGGAGAACCCCTGGAGAGAGGAAGGGTTTGAAAGCTACCAAGGCCTGCTGCACAGCCATCATCTCTTTTAGACTGATGTGCAGGGGGAGTTGCTGGGGGGTCCATTGGCCCTGTATGCACCTGCAATCCAGGTGTGCACCTCAAGTGTAGTCTGATGCATCTGTGGTGAGGGTCTGGGTGGCGGGGCATGGGGAGAAGGGCAGTTTCTTGCTGTGGGAGCAGGCTGTTGCCCACCAAATAAATTCCTCCCTCAGGCAAGGAATAATAGGTAAAAGAGTTTCCAGATGTTGAGAGTGTTGACACCAAAGGCTCTTTAGGTACCACTGAAGTTTCCTCATATGCAGTCTGGCATATGGAATAAGGAGTATGCAAGATTCTATGAATCCCAGGGCTTGCAGAATTTCCCTTGTAGAAAGCTGTGGTGTGGTTGCCAGTTGAGAGAAGTAAGCTGATAGGAAACTTTGTTTCTCTGGTGTTAGGCATGCCATCTGGGAAGCTGTGTCCAGACTTGCTCCCAAGAAGATTATCCTTTGGATGGGTACCTGTTTGGATTTCTTTATGTTGACTGTGTACCCTAAGGAGGTTAGTAGGTCCTTTAAAAAGGCCAGGTCTTTGAACAGCTTTTCCTGGCTGTCTGCCTGAATAAGGCAATCATCTAAGTAGGGATAAATTTGAATATTTCTTTGTCTGCAAAAAGCAATGGCCAGAATCAGGCATTTTGTGAAAACTCTGGGAGCAGTACATAAGCCAAAGGGAAGTGCAGAGAACTGAATGTGCTGAGATCCTACCCTGAAGCGAAGATACTTTCTGAAGGACTCCCTGATGAAATGCGGAGGTAGGCCTCTTTTAGGTCCAGGGTGACTAGCCAAGCGTCCTTCGACAGCATGGGTAGCACCTGCTGCAGGGTGAGCATTTTGAATTTTGGGATCACCAGGAAGGTGTTTAGAATGGACAGATCGAGGATGGGGTGCCAGGTGCCCTCTTTTCTGGGTACCAAAAAAAGTCTGGAGTAGAAGCCTTGGCCTATCTGTTCTGCAGGAATGTGTTCTACTGCTCCCAAGGAGAGCAGGGTATAGATTTGCTTTTGAGCCTCTGCCCACTGATTTGGTGGTAGATCTGGGAACCCTTTGGAGGTCGGAAGGGTGTGGAAGGAGAATTTGTACCCCTGGTACACAATGTTCAGAACCCATTGGTCCTTGGTAATGGTGGCCCAGGTGCTTGATTGAAAGGAGAGTTTTCCTCCTAGAGGTATGTGATGGTGGGCAGAGGCAAGGTAGGGAGGGGGTGAGTCACTGAGTTTTTGCCATAACGGGGTGGCTTAGAACTCCCTGGTTTTGAAGTGGAGGCAGTCCACTGCTTAGATCTCTGCAACCCATGGGACTGCTGTCTTGGAGGTCCGTTTCCATGGGACCTAGGCTGGCCCTGTTTATTAGGTGCAAGAAAGGACCAGTGTTTGGAAGGACATTGCCTGCTGAACCTAGGGGACTATACCTGTAAGAAATCTGTAACATTCTGCATAGATTTTGCTTTCTCTTCCATCTTTTTTAGCACCACTTCTGCTTTAATACCAAATAGGTTATCTTTGTGAAAGGGTGCATCCAACAATTTTGCTCTGACATGGTCTGTCAGAGGTTGTTCCTTAAGCCATGCATGTCTTTTAATGACAGATCCAGTGACTGCTGCCCTGCAAGAAGTTTCTAGGGCATCAAAACCACAGTGCAAAGTGTGTTTAGTTACTTGAGCAGCAAAGTGCATTAATTCCTGTAAATCTTTAGATTCTGCCCATGCAGGAAAGGAGGTATTTTTTTGTTTAAGGAGTTCCAAGGTATGTTGCTGATATTTAAGCATATGGAACTGATAATTGAGTGTCCTAATAGCAAGAGTAGCAGAGGTGTATACTTTTTTACCCCATCTGTCCAGTGCTCTAGAAGCGCTATCTGAGGGGGTGGAATTTTTAGCTGAAGTAGCTTTAACCCCTTCTGGGCCTTGAGTAATGACCTCAGGGTCCGCTGTTGTCCAGGAACTCTCGGAGTCTTTTTTTAGACTGTGGGCAGTCTTGACTCTCCCATTTGAAATCCTCCCTTAAAGTATGCAGGGTTTACCCAAAGGAAAAATCCTCTGGGGGAAGAGACTGAAGGAATAGATTCCTCTGCATCAGAATCCTCATATGTAGAGAGAGGCTGCATGTCTTCATAGTCAGATGCAACAGATTCATCTGACTCTTGTTCAGACAAAACTTCTGGAGACAAATCTCTTTCTCTTTTTGAGGGAGTGGCTTGGCTTCCCCTAATCAGCATGATAAGGTCCTTTGCCATTCTATGCATTTGTGATTGAGGCAAGGGAGCAGGCGCCAAAGAACGGCTGGAAGGCAGTTTCTTGGGGGTGGTTTGACCCCTGGGCCTAAGGAACTCTGTCGGTTTAGAAGGAACAGAAGCCGTGAAAGAAGGCATCAATTTATGTCTGGATTCTGTCTTGTGAAGGACTTCCTCGGAAGCTGGTGCCTGCACAGCAGCTCCGGACCCATCCAAGGTAGAGATGACTGCAGGATCCTTACACAAAGGGGAGTTCTGCGGCATACCGGACTCCAAAAGGGTCTTGGTAGAGGCTGCGAATTAACTGAAGCGAGCATCAGGGGCTGCGAAACGCCTCACTGAATCCCGGAGGATCGATGACCAACTTGGTGAAAACGTAATTGGAAGGTTTAATCCTGTGCGGTCTGTCTCTGTCTTTATCTTTACATTTTTTCAGAAGGTCTGCTGTCAGATGGCTTACAGAAGCCATATTGGAGTTCGAGGACTGTAAACGGAAATATCTGGCTACAATAAGGGCCCGATAACGAATAGTTCTGGAATTAAAACACAGAATCAACAACGAGGGATGTTGTGGTCTGGGCCTAGACAAGTGATGCAGTAGGAATGGAAGTCCCGGTGTGGTATCTGCTTTCCACAGCGAGACAATTATTAACTTTTTCTGACATTGGTTAGTTCAAGAAAAACGGATCCCCAACGGGGTACTTAGACTTCAACTTCAATTCGGAAATGAAATTCAGGAATTGGCCCTACTGGAACTCACAAACTGCTTCTACTTCAGGCTCCATGGCAAGAACGACTGATGTAATGATGTCGGCTGCTTTCCTTTATACCCCTGACAACCCGATGTCAGTCTTCAAGCGACAGCAACCGATGCAGAAATACTAAGTCTCTGGTATTCAGGCCGGCCGAAGGCTACCGTAGCAGGGATAACCCAAATGTGATGACTGCAACAGTGAAACACGAAGAACATCTGCAGTCAACTAAACTGTTGTCCAAACATCAATTAGACCAAATATAGTGTGTCCATATATAAACCTATCTATTTATCTACGGGTCCCATTCAGAAGCTTGACTTATTAGAAAGTCAAATCTCATATGGTTGAGACCATATGTTCGACTTTCCAAAATGCTGAAGTTTTTGCATGGAGATTGCAGTACAGTGAGGACTGGGGAATTTACCCTTTTCCCCACTATAGTTTAGACTCAGAGGTAATATATATTACATGCAGAGGGTGTAGGGGGCACAGGAAGGCTTGCCCCCTCCCCCACAAAAACATAGGTTTTGTTGTTTTGCATAAATCGACATTTTGAAAAGTCAATTGCACGGTCTACACCATAGGAAGTTTCACCTTGTGATGAGTTGAGCTTCTGAATGAGATCCCTGTATGTATATGGTTCTGACAGCAACAAAATGAAGTATAATATTTGATCACATTTGGACAACTGAGTTGTGGCAGTGGGGTTGGGTGGTTTGTGTGTGTGTGTGTGTGTGTGTGTGTGTGTGTGTGTGTGTGTGTGTGTGTGTGTGTGTGTGTGTGTGTGTGTGTGTGTCAGGGAGGGATTGTAATAGTTTGTACTGTGTGTTCTGACACCAGTTTATTAAGATGGCTATTACTTACTCAGTACCACTGCTACTACTAATTCAACTGGCCTGTGTCTGTAATTGGTCCATTGAGGTCAGTGCACTACACCAGCAAACAAATGTAAACAAATAAAAGTAAACAATGTACATTTGCTTCCTTTAAATATCAGATTGGGGCAATCATGTATTTGGCGTGCATTACATTACAGTTCAACTAGATGTTTGCAAAATAAAATTGTGTGGCTTTTTTGCTGAGTTTTACATGCCTTAGGGAGATACAATGCCTGGGGAATGGTGAGGCCCATTAGACCAACATTTTGTTCATTGCGTGACTTATAATGCCTCCACCTGCCAGAGGTGCAAATTTAAACATAAGCAAATTCTGAGTGCTATGACTTTGGATCCTTAACTATAATTTGATTTTTTTTTTTACAGCCCTTAGCTATGATTCTGAACACTGAGAGGTATGTTTTGAGCTAAAACTGAAAATAATCCATCTAGATCTGTGTTCCGTCCTCACTTATCAAATTAACATAAAAATAAATAAAACTCTGTGAAGCACCTTTCTTACATCAGAGAGGTACTTAAAGGTGTATTTGTTTCCAAAATGGGAGTGGAGTTGTGGCACTGTAAGCACTATATTACTTTGTATGAACCAAGATTTTGCCTTCCTAAATACACACACACACACACACACACACATACACTTGTACAGTAAGTTGGAAGTATTATTTAATTTACAGAAAGACCCGTCTAAAGAACTGATGGAATTTTTTTTAGTAAATAAAGTTCTACATATTGTGCACAGACTGAGTGCTGGGGGACAGGGTTATGAAGAATCTACCATTCCTAATGACAGATTGGCATGCATTCTCTTCCTTTCTCGGCAAAGTAATTTAGCCACAAATGTTACTTAAATCATCATCTGCAACTACATGCCATAACCCATGTACCATGTGGTTGTACGCCTTTTCATCATTCTTGAATGGTAACCATTTGAAATGTCAGGATCCACTAGAGTGAGTCCCAAAACACAGAGATTGAATGGATCAAAAGGCAGACTTATATTTACCAAGTGTGAGATGGCCATTTCCTGGAATATTCCTTTTTCACCAAGATATGGCAATCTCAGAGATGGTAAGCATAAGTCTGGAGTGGGGGTTGGCTTTACCCCTGAAGAAAAGAAGTTTAAAGGAGATAAGCGATGTTCGATATTTGCTCATCTCCTGGATTTCTGGTCTTTTTTTCAGTATGTCAGCATTCGGCATTTTGAACACCAACATTTCAATAGGGGTCCTTTCTGAATTCATCTTTCAAAGGAATCACAGGAAGAATTGTTTTGAAGTTCAGTTTCTTGCCTAAACAAAAGGCCTCCCCGTTCCCCTCTTTAAAATCCTTAGATTGTGTCCACATTTTCTCATGTATCTGTTCATTGGAAATACACAAATATACCATCCTAATGGACGGTTAATTCGACTGAGATATTAATAAATGTGTTTTGGACTTTGATATCAGGTGATGAGGTTGCAGCACTTTTGGTACCCGCCCCTAAACCATTTGCATTCGGCACCCGTTTCCTTTTTAGACACATGTAGCACTCCAAGTAGGTGTCACCAAAAATGTGTACAAATAAAATGTAATTTATTGTCTGTACTAAAAAGCATTGTTTTTTTTCATCTCGATTTTTGCATTATTTACTTACCACCAGGTCATTGGAAACACTAACTGCGGATCTTTTACGATTTCTGGTCGTGTTCCTGTTCTTTCCCACTGAGACAGCCTCCTTCTCTTCTTAACCTTCCCTAAGTTCTACTTGGTCCACACTGAAGCCATCTATGTTTCCCTATTTGTATCAGTCATTGGCCTCACCTTGCCATAGACGTTTGCTTACAGTCACTTTGCTTTCCAGTGGGGGGGGGGGGGGTCTTACAGAAAATGCTTAGGTGAAAGAATCAGCATTTTACAAATTTTGGTGGTCCCTCCTTCCAGACCACCAAATTACTATGTAACTCATCTGATTAATTCAATTCCTTACTGGCTAGGCATAGCCACTTTACTAGATGAAGATGAGAGCCAGGGCAAGGCAAGTCACTATTTTGGGGTGCTTGGATAGTTTTGTAATACCCTACCCAATGCCTGATGTGCAATGATATCAGTGCTGGACAGGCTGGGAATGATATGCCTGTGGGCATTCCCATTTCTACAGCAGAACTGCAGCCTCTCTCCAGTATGGCCTGCAGACTTTGGCAGAAATATCATCCTTCGCCCCTAGACAGCTGAACTGGCAAAACATTTTTTCCTTCTTACCTCTCCCCAAGCCTACCACTACATGACCACATAATGGTTCTCCTTTTGAAATCCATAGTGTTTTTGAGTACCTGAAATTTCAGTCATACCCCTTTCCATTCCTCCAAATCTGTTTTTGTTCATTCTTTCATGGTGTGAAAAGTGTGGAAACAATAAATAAATGCATACATGCATATGAATAAAAAATATAAAAATAACAATAACAAAAGACGGAGTGTCTCTGGTCAAAAGATGTAGAGTCTCTGGTCAAAATGCATGTATTTAGCTGACAATATCATTCTATCATTTTTTTTTTCTGTTAGCGATGCCAGGAATGAAATAGACTTGCAAAGCACATTTGGGTAAACCACTGCTTGGATAACTATGACAAGAATATTTGTGAAAGAAATTGTCTTACAAAAGAAATATCGAACAATAATTATAAAAAAAAAAAAAAAAAAAAACAGAAAAGGCAACAACAAAACAGCCTTTGTTGTTTCAGTAACTATAAGATGAGCTAACTTAATATGACAGTTTAGCATCCTACAACACAAAGACATTTCTTCTTATCCATTTTGCCACACTAAATATTGACCGCATCTGTTATACTTCAGTTTAGGTGCTGGTGATCTGCCTACTGTCTGCCAATTGTTCAAGGAATGAGTTATCACCCATCAGCTAGTCAGCTAGAAAATGAAGGGTTCCTATCTGCTCTAACAGACAGACTTCCTCCATGATTTGTTATGCTACTATGGACAATAGACGCAGACTTGTGTGTGTTAGTGCTTTGAAGGGACACGCTGCATTTGTTTTGTGCCACGGTTTTTCTCAGAACCAATGTATATAACTACTTGGTGTCATGCAGCAATACTCAAATTAACAAACTGTATCAAGAATCATACAAAACAGTCTCTTATTAATGTTATACATAACTCCACATCTGTCGCAGTAAGTTACATATTTTAAGTAAACTTGGTAGTAATAAAACACTGAAATATCATTTATTTTTAAAAATACAGTGCCCACATATTTGAGTTTTTTGCAAAGAACAACTCATCTTGCCCTCTCTGGTTTTAGTGCATGCATTACCTGCAGAAGATAGAATTCCTGTTATTTGCCCATGTTTTTCTGGAGCAATTGCACTTATGCTATTACTGTTTTTCTTGGACAGGTAGTAAAAACTACAAGAAAAACCCAGCCAAGCTAGAGTTTTCATTGTGTGATACAGTACCCTAAACCTCTTGTAATAGGGGCCCATGGGATACATGCAAATAATCCTTTTAGGACACCAAGTGTTTCAGCTATATGGCTTCTGAATGTCCATGGCTTTTTCATTTTCCTTTTTAAATCTTTATGGACAGATTCAGGCAAATAAAGCCGAACCCCACTAACTATGGACATGAATTTTCGGCCTTCTTATGACCTCGTCAGCACAGCATAAGTGGACCATTTAGCTCTACTCCAGAAACGCAGATTCTTTAAACCAGGTGATCTCCACAACCATTAAGGTGTCTGCAAAATATCCCAACTAACAACCAAACTGAAGAGGAAAAAGGTCACAAAGACAAAGCAGTTAATAAAAACAAGAAAAACCCAGCCGAGCTAGAGTTTTCACTGTGTAATACGCCAAACCTCCTGTAATAGAGGCCCATTCATGTCCACACCTAGTGGGTTTGGCTTTATTGGCCTGGATCTGTCCACAAATACTTAAAAAGGAAAAAGAAAAAAGGTCATGGACATTCAGGAGACATTTAACTGAAACACTTGATGTCCTTAAGGGGTCGTTTGCACATTTCCCATTTCCCATGGGCCTCTAGGAGGTTTACAGTATCACAAAGTGAAAACTCTAGCTTGGCTGGGTCTTTCTTCTAGTTTTTACTAACTGTTTTTTTCTTGGACAATGAATGAGGCCTAACAAGAACACAGGTCTCTTTCCCTAGGGATCATTGCTTTACCATGGTAGGAGGAACTTTTGCACTCTAACAGCATGTCCAGAACCTTTTTGGCCAAGGAACTTGATACAATTCACAAAAATACCCCCATGATAGTTCAACATAAAAATAAAAGTGCTACGCCAAGACAATGGCTTCCAAAACATATTTCTGTACTAGCCATATACTAGGTGTTCCCTAGGGAGTGCCTGGTGGCTGGGTCACCAAATAAGGTGAGGTTACCTGCTGAACTCATTATTTTGCCTGTGTTTGTTTGGCCTTTCCAGGCTTCTACTCTTTTGCATGCTTGCCTCTATATTTGCCATAATAAATGGTTTTGGACTGATTGTGTCTTGCTGCTATTTTTTTGTTTAGGATACTTGAATTTACAGAGCATGCATTTCCGTGGAAGTTTTTGTGTGATTTTGGGTGTGGGTCACTAAATATTTCATCTGGGCTCATGCCAAAAAAGGAAAAGGGTGAGGCTCAAGTTGAGTTCGTATAAGACTTAAGTGGACTATATTCAAATGATCAACACCCTAACAATGAAAATCTGCTTTAGAAATCCATTACCTCACATCACTGGTAAGGAAGGAGCATGAGCCAGTAAAAAGAGATAGAAAAGTAACGAGATGTGTACACTGTCTTAGTCATAAATATACATAGAGCAGGCTCTAAACCCAGACTTCTCCACTGATATCAATCTCTCTCTTCTCTTCTGGATCTACATAAGAGGTCCCGTATTTAAAATGATGCTATTCTCAATAACTTGGCTGTGAACTATGCACTATGCAGCTGAAGTCGTTGCCACTGGATGTGAGGATTTGAATCTGATGGTTGCCTTAACGGGGCTGATAGATGCAGACAACTAAACTACATGGTGTGATTATTTACCAGGCAACTCTACAAAAGAAGGTGGAGGATGTGCACAAACAGAAGCATTATACCAACTCAGTAATCCTACTGTGAGATATCAGAACTGCAGACAGTTACCAGGCAACACAACCTTTATAATACATATGCAACATTGATTATGCTGTAAAAGATGGACATCCGCGGTGGTGCAGCGGTAGTGTTGTTGCCTCACAGCAAGAGGTTCTCCCATTCAATTCTCAGCTGGAGTGCGGGGAGTGCCTTCTGTGTGGAGTCTGTATGTCCTCCCCGCGGTTGGGTGGGCGTTCGAAAGACATGCGTAAATGGGCGTGCCTTCATTGAAGGTTGAACGTCGAGCTGGCACCTCGGCATTCGTCAAAATCTACTGCCAATCATTAGCGGACCGGAGTTACGCTGTGGCGACTCCTAACCAGGAAAAGCTGAAAGACAATAACATTATGCTGTAAAAGCAAGAGAAACATAATCTTGTTATAGCAAGGTGCATATGTAAAACATAGTTTGAACAAGCTTTTTAGAGCAAGGCTCTTATGTTTGACCCTTGCTGTTATAAATAAGAAAAGTTCACATTGCCACATACATTGGTCACAACAGGACTTTTTTCAGCCAACTGCAGCAGCTTTAAATGCTAGAACACACCTAGTACTGCTGTATGAATATCAGACAATAGACAAATGAACTGCACCAATAACAAGCAAATTACAGCCTTCAAATGTCCTTGATCTTCAGGGACATCCCTGATTTTGTGTCAGAATTTTGTTATGCCCCTCCTAAAACTGGATTTTTTTTAAGAAAGAATAGTGGATTACATTTAACAAATCATGGCTAAACTTATTCATTTTGACATTTGTTAACCAGGCATGTCTGACTGAGCAAAACCCCATTTTCAGCAGAGGCCTGGGGGGAAGCCCCAAATAAATACTTAATAATAAAGTTACAACAAAGATCAACAATTACATAAGAGTTTTAACTAGATAGAATACAAAACAAGTGTCATTAGAGCAATGTAGTTTGATATAAGGTAAATCACGAAGGAGAGGAAGAAAACTATAAATGAAGTGTGGGTTAAAAGATAGAAATGGAAGACAGAGAAGCAAGGTGTAGAGATGAATGAATAAGTAGCCGGGGAAGAGAAAATTGTTAAGATGAGTAAAGTAGGAAGCAGAAGTAAGCAGACAAAAACAGTTAGCAAATTTAAGATGTTAGGCTGTGTTTTTTTTTTAACATGAACAGATCCATTAATTTTGTAGGTTTTCCTTTAACAGTTTTTTTGAAGCTATGGGTATGAGACACATTTCTAATGTTCAGTGGTAGTTTGTTCCAGGCTAATGCAGTTGAGTAGCTATGCAAGTGTTGTCTGATGGATGTTTTAGGCTTATAGATAGTTAAGAGAGACTGATCAAAGATCCAAAGACAGCGGGTGGGGGGAGTAAAGGGATATAAGGGAAGAGATGGCAGGGCAGGAGGAGGGACTGCTAAGGATGAAGTGAATAAGGTACAATTGGAGGAGTAAAAGTTGGGGAAGTAAATGGTTAAAAACAGTTCAGAAAAAACATGCCACTTTAAATTAAATTAAATTAAAATCTAAATTTAAATTAAATTAAACTAAGACATGGTCATTTAAGTTTGAAAATTGCTTTACATGTAGAGAGAGTTCTTCCTCTGTACCAGGGTTTTGCACTTTTCATGCCATCAGGTCCAGTGGCAACTATGGTGGGGTCTCCATGTTTGTCAAGGAGCATATTACCTCCAGGCAGATTCCTACAAACGGAGTTCACAGAACTACAGATCACTTTAAGGAGAATTAATTATCAACTAACTGTTTGTTAAATAACACCTTATTTGTCCCCTGATGACCATGTAAGATCCCTATTAGCAAAAACTCCCTTATTTTGGCTGACTTTAACTACCTTTCAATAAATTGGGACACCTACACCGCCAATGAAGGCTATGCATAAAAATTCCTATACTTAACAAAAATTCCCTTGAACAGCAGGTAAATATACCTACTATAGGATATAGCATTCTTGATCTAATTCTTACAAATATGGCCACCTCTTGCACTACTTCTCTGGTACCTCCTTACCCAGAGAAATCTGAACGTACATTTTTGAGCTTCTTCTTTAAATTCCCAAAAGCTCCTACACTGAATTTACTGACTACAAATATGCTAACCTCAACCTACTATGGGGTGAAATATCAAAATTCACTTATGACTGCACCGCCTATGCCGTTAACACAGTACCAGGCTTCACTAAAGAATTCTAACCCCTACCAGAACCAAGCACCATGAGAATTTCAAAAAGAAACTCTACTATTTGTCCACTACCATAACTAAACTAAACAAAAGAAAATCCTCTTAAATTATTTACTAGATATTAAAAGCATTCTTAAAAAACTGTAGAACACTCATGTCCTCTAAAAGATAAATACGATAAATATAAATCCTTCATTAGTCATATTAGAAAATTAAAAAAAAAAATTAAACTGCTAAGAACTGATTCATAATGGGACCTCTTATTATGACCCAAATGGCATTGCTAATATCCCCGCAAACAGATTTAGTACTAACTTCACCCCGGAAACATCAAGACAAAGCCCCAAACTATCTGAACCACTAACTCCCACAATTTTTTTCTAAAGATCATTTACTGAAAGCAAGACCAGAAATACTGACTATGGGACCTGTCAATATACCTGGTTGCTTAATTACTAGTGTGAAACATGCCCTTGCAGACACACTCCTCAAATTATTTAACTTAAGCTTTGTCCCGGATGAGTGACGCACAGCAGTGGTGATGCCCCTCTATAAGGTTGGCCTTACAACTGCTTTTAGTAATTACAGACCTGTCAGTCTTACAGGCCTCATCTGCAAAGCCATGGAATGTATTAGAACTGACCTCAAACTGTGACTTGTTAGACTTGATCCCAAACAGTTTGGCTTTGTGAAGAGTACAGCTTGTTGGTTTAATTTGGTACATTTCTTTGAAAATGGGGTTACAGAGACACCACTCCTCAAAAAAAGTTAAAATGTTTCAAAAATCAATCCATATGTGGTAAGACGGATAGTAAACTGGCTGATAAAAGGAATCCACAGTGTGAGTTGCAGGTGTCTCATCAGAAAGTATGAATGTGACCAGCAGTGTCTCACAGGGGTTGGTGCTGGGACCTCTCCTTTGTGTCATTTACTTTTCAGTTGTCCAAGCAGAGAGCATAGGCTGCTGGCTAACAAAGTTTGCATACAAATGTAAACTGGAAGTTAAGTCACCATATGGCATCCAAATCCTTCAGAATGAACTCTCCTCTCCCTAGTAAACTCTATCTACCAAAAATGGACTTGGACTAAATGCTAAAAAGCGTACTTCACTTTTGGTAGACAACCATTCTCCTCATCATGCTGTCTAGACAATGGATCTATGTCATAAGATAGAAGTTCCAGAAAGTTGAATGTCATATAGTTGACACCATATGATCGACTTTCCAAAATGTTGAACAATACTATATAAAGATCTACGTTTTGCAGGATGGCTGTACCCCACAGACTCCTGCATATTAGATATACCAACTCAGAGATTACAATACAGTGGGGAAAAGGAAAAATTCCCTGATCCCCACTGTACTGCAAACAAAAGCTTTGACGTGTTTAAAAGTCAATCATAAAGTCTTGACTGTATGAAGTTAGTCTTTCTGGGACTTCGATCTTCTGAAAAGGACCCCTAGACAATATTATCTCTGCAAATTGAAAATGTAATTAGGGGGGCTAGGTACTTGGGTTGATAAGCTTCCTCTCTTTTAACCATCATGTGACAACTGTTATCATTAAATCCTTTTACTTATATCTAATTGTCAAAGCAATATCATCAGTGTCTAAACAGATAATTGTTCCCTTATACTCAGCATTGATCTGACCTATTATTGAGTTCAATCCTTCTTTTGGGATGTGTCTAACTAAATATATCAAACAATTAGGAAGATTCCAAAGGTTTCTAACTAAAAAGGTCACAGGCCTAAAGTTCTTGAACTATCGTGTTCTACCCCTCAGTGTCTTTGGACTTTTGAGGGGAAATCTCCATATTGCTTACTGCTCCATTACAGCCATCGACCTCCCATTTCCCCACAAGCCCAATATCTCCCCAGTAATAAAGGCAGTGACCTAAATCTTCACCAACAAATAAATAAAGCACAATGGAGTGAGAGTTTTATAATCTAGTACCTCCCAAATCACTGGAATTAACTTTCCCTGTGTGTTAAGCAGCGCAACTCGCTACCCTTCCTTGAATATAAACTAGGTGCCTCGATAGGTATCCATTAATTTACTCCACGATCTTCCAGTATGGCCCTCCTGAAGAAAGGAGGTGCAGCCTGAGGGAGGGTACTGGCAATGTAGGAATGGTCATGAGACTCCGTGACTTTGGAATATCTAGAAAGTCATCTTATTTTGCCAACTTATAAAAAAAAAAGTTAACAATATCAACATTTACAATACATACCTGTTTGGAAAGTACAGTTGTGTACACTTACCATAAATGTAGATGTTCGAGTGTATTCACTGTTGCAGTCATTACATTTGGGGTAATGTGCTGGCACATGCTCCACCTAAAGAAATCCAAGTCACTGCAAGCCACGTGCTCTAGTGAGCTAAACCTCGCCACACCAATAAATAGAACATGCCCTCAGTCGGCCTGATTAACAAAGTCTTGGGTCCTGCATCGGTTGCTGACCCTTCTTCCATGACATCAGGTCGTCAGGGGTATAAAACATGCAGCCAATGCCATTAAATCAGTTTTTCTTGCTCCAGATGTCAGGTGCCCCCCCAAATGAGGAGCAAAAAATATATATCTATATATATAACTTAAAACACCCAGTAATATACCTCCAATCAAAACCAAATACACCAAAAAGGCTTTGAAGCATAGTAAAAGAAAGGATAGGTATAGTAAGATAAAAACCAGGAGCTGCAAGGTGGGTAACCAGGACTGCAACAGTGAATACACTCGAACATCTACATTTATGGTAAGTGCACACAACTGTACTATGTTCTTCGTGTTTCTTTGTTGCAGTCATTACATTTGGGTAGAATCCCAAAGCTATGGTTGGGAGAATGGATTTATACAGCATTAGGTGCAGCTATAAGGCCCTGAGGGACAGCAGTGGCAAAACCAGCTCTGGATTTAGAAAAGAGAGGTAAATGGTAATGTTTGGTGAACGTATGAACTGAACTCCAGGTAGCAGCTTCTAGAATGTCTCTGGTAGGAACCCCTCTGAGAAAGGCTGCAGAGGTAGATGCAGTCCCTGGTGGAATGAGATCTGATCCCCTTATGGATAGGTTTACCATGGTGCACATAGCAGAAACTAATACAATGGCTTATCCATTTGGAAACAGTCTGCTTTAAAATAGCCTTTCCTCTACCCCTGCAGCAAAAGCCACCAGTAGTTGTTCAGATTTTCTTAGAGGTTTTGTCATGTTCAAGTAGAATCTAAGTTGTCTGTGTACATCCAATGAATGCAGAATCCATTCACCCTTGTTCTGTGGATTGGGAAAGAAAGTTGACAGATGAATGGTCTGATTAAGAGCCACACTGGATACCACCTTAGGCATGAAAGATGGATTGGTCCTGAGAGCCACCCTGTCCAGATGAAAAATAATGAAAGGCTCCACTGCCACAAGAGCCTGTAATTATGAAATCCTTCTAGATGAAGTGGCTGCTAAAAGGAAAGTTGTTTTCAAGGAGAGAAATTTTAGGTCTGCAGTACCAGCTGGCTCAAAAGGAGGAAGAGTGAGATTTTCCAAAACAAAATTGAGATCCCATGCAGGAGTTGGTGCTCTCCTGGGAGGTCTTAAAATTTTGGCCCCTCTGAGATACTGCTTTAGCAGGGGATGAGAGAAGAGGGGAGGTTCTGTGTTGTAATGAGCTGAAATGGCAGAAGCATGGATTTTTATGGAAGAAAAAGATAGGCCCTTGTGAAGTATCTCAGTTAAGTATTGCAGAATCTGAGGAATATTGGGCATAGCAGTGCTTATCCCTTGTGATTGGTTCCAGGCACATAATCTTTTCCATTTGTCAGCATAAGATATTCCAGTACTAGGCCTTCTAGCCTCCAAAATGACATCCATCACAGGTTTGCTGAGGGATACCAAAGATGAAATTAGTTGATTAGCCACGCTGCAAGGTTCAAAGTTTGGAGCTGAGTGTGCAGAATTTGGTAGTTCTGCTGAGACAGAAGGTAAGGTGTTTGAGGCAGGTGCCACGGAGGAAGGTGTGACACATTGCGCAGGAGTGGGTACCAGTGTTGGCAAGGCCATTCTGGAGCAATCAGAATCATTTTTGATTTGTCCAGTTTGACTTTTAGTAGAACTTTGGAGAGCAGAGGCAGAGAGGGAAAAGCATAGGCTGATGGAGCATCCACATTCCAAGCTTTTTTGTGATGAATTCTTGTGCAGAATTTGTCCAACTGATAGTTCTGGGCTGAGGCAAAAAGATCTATGTCTGGGCTCCCCCACTTGCGTGTCAACATGTTGAAAACTTGTGGTTCCAGTTTCCATTTGCGTGGGTCCAATAAGATTTCTGCTTAGTTTGTCTGCCAGAGTATTTAGCTTTCCTGGCAGGAATTGAGCTTGTAGTTGTATTTGATAGGTCAAGACCGTGTTCCACAATGCCATGGATAGTCTGCAAAGGGGATAGGAATGTGTGCCCCCCTGCTTGTTTATGTACCACATAACTGTGGTGTTGTCTGTCTTTATCAGTAGTTGTCCTGGATGAAGATAGTCGTTGAAAGCTGTCAGTGCATTCTGTACAGCTAGCAACTTTTTCTGATTGATATGTAGGTGCATTTGATTTGGGCTGCATTTGCCCTGTATGCACTTCCATGCCAGATGAGCCCCTGAAGCATAGTCTGATGCGTCTGTAGTCAGAGTTTGGGTGGCACGGGGGTTGAGTGAATGGCAGTCCCTTGTTTTGGTGGCAGGCCTCTGCCCACCATAGGAACTCTAGTTGCAGGCAAGGTATAATAGGAATCATTGTTTCCAGGCTGTGACAATGTTGACTCCATAAACTTTTTAAGTACCACTGAAGTTTCCTCATATGCAGTCTTGCATATGGAATTAGAAGAATGCAGGAGGCCATGAACCCCAAGGCTTGCAGAATTTGTCTTGCAGATAACAGGGTTTTTGTAGCCACCTGTTTGAAGTAAGTCACCAATTGAATTTGGTTTTCTGGTGTAAGGTAAGTCATCTGGGTAGTTGTATTCAAGCTTGCACCCAAGAATGTAATTTTTTGAGATGGTACCAGTTGTGGTTTCTTTTTGTTTATGGTGTACCCTAGACAAGTTAGAACCCTTTTTACAAATGCCAGATGTTTTAGAAGAATGTCCTTGTTTTTTGCCTGAATTAGACAATCATCCAGGTATGGATATATTTGGATATTTCTTTGCCTGCAAAATGCAATTACTGGTGCAAGGCACTTTGTGAACATCCTGGGCGCAGTAGATAAGCCAAAGGGCTGTGCAGAGAACAGGTAATGCAAGTAGCCTGCTTTGAAGTGGAAGTATCTTCTGCAAGATTCCCTGATTGGGATATGCAGGTAAGCCTCTTTTAAGTCCAGAGTTGCCACCCAGGCATCTTTGTCTAGCATAGGTAGTAGCTGTTGAAGAATCAACATATTGAATTTTGGAATGTCCAGAAATGTGTTTAGAGTGGATAAGTCCAAAACTGGACACCATGATTTGTCTTTTCTGGGTACGAAGAAAAGTCTTGAATACAAACCTTGTCCCTTTTCCTCTTCTGGTACTGGCTGAATAGCCCCCATGTTCATGAGGGACAAAACTTGTTTCTGGGCCTCTGCCCACTGATTTGGTGGCAGATCTGACCATCCGTTTGGGATTGGCAATGTGTGGAAATGAAATCTGTATCCCTGGGATACTATATTTAAAACTCATTTGTCCTGGGTAATGAGTTGCCAATTTTGTGCATGAAGTCCCAGTTTTCCCCCCAAAGGGGCGGCTAAAAGGTAAGTGCTTGGTGATTGTAGGGGGAAGTCATTGAGACTGTTTACCATAGGGAGGATGCCTTGCAGCTTCCAGATTTGGAGGTGGAGGCACCCCATTGTTTTGTTCTAAACGTTCCTTGTGACTGAAACCTGGAGCCTTTGGAATGTCTTGATTTGACTTAAGCGGCTCTTGAGGGGACGGGAAAGGACCAGTTTTTTGGTAGGCCAGTGCCTACTAAATCTTGGAGGTTGCACTTGTAAGAAATCTTTCACAGTTTGCATAGATTTAGCTTTATCTTCCATCTTTTTGAAAACTTCTTCAGACTTAGCACCAAAGAGACGGTCCTGTTGTAAAGGAGCATCCAACAATCTTGCTTTGACATCGTGAGGCAGAGTTTGCTCTTTGAGCCAAGCATGCCTTCTTAGCACAGATCCAGTTACAGTGGCCCTGTGAGAGGCCTCCAAGGAATCAAAACTGCATTGCAAAGTATGTTTTCCAACTTGTTCAGCTGAATGTAATAAATCCTGCAAATCTTTATTTTCTACACAGTCAGAGATTAACATCATTTTCTGTTTAAGTAGTCCCATGATATGCTGTTGAAATTTAAGCATATGAAATTGACAGTTTAAAGCCCTGATTGCCAAGGTTGCAGAGGTGTAAACCTTCTTACCCTATCTATCCTGGGCCCTGGAATCTCTATTAGAAGGGGTAGGATTTTTAGCAGTAGAGGCCTTAATGCCCTTGGGACCCTGAGAAATGGTTTCAGGGTCAGCAATGAGATTTTTGAAAAGGAATTTGTGGGAGTCAGGTGCCCTGTAGTATCTGTCTGGCTTACAAGGAGCAGGAGGCAGAGAATCAGGAGTCATACTAGATTCTGAAAAAACATCAACAATGTCTAGAACAGGAGGTATGGCCAAAGGCCTATGCTGAGGAAGAAGGAAATCCCCAAGCCTCTTTTTTGATTCAGAGAAATCCTGACTGTCCCAGTGGAAATGCTCCCTTAAGGTATGCAAAGTTTCCCCAAAAGAAGACAGTAACCAAGGCCATACACGAGGGAAAGGTGGTTCACACAGCCTACCTTGATCTTGCCAAGGCGTTTGACACCATTCCTCACTCGGGTATTATAGAAAAACTCACCAGCCTGAACATAAACCCCTGTGTCACAAGATGGGTTGCCAACTGACTTACAGACAGAACTCACACGGTAAGAATAGCGGGCTCCAGGTCCGACTCTAAACCAGTCACAAGTGGTGTCCTCCAAGGCTCGGTTCTGGGACACCAACTGTTCGGCATATATTTCTCAGAAGTACAGGCAAACACAGGAGGACTATGGCTAACCAAGTTCGCCGATGACTGCAAACTGGGAGCCATAATTGACTCTCCGGCTGACACGGACATCCTTCAAAAAGGCCTTACTGAGACAGACACCTGGTGTCAAAGTCATGGCCTCAAGCTAAATGCCAAAAACTGCATAGTCATCCTGTTTGGGAAAAATAAAACACCCATGAATTACCAAATAGGCGGCAGCCCCCTTAATACAGAAGAGGTAATAAGAGATCTGGGGCCCCAGGTATATAGTAATCTCTCCTTTGATAATCATATTGCCAAAGCAGTTAGGAAATCCTTCTATGTGGCCCATATAATTACTAAGGGGTTTGCCTCTAGAAATAAAGAGGTTATAGTGCCCCTCTACTCGTCACTCATCAGACCCATCATAGAGTACAATGCCCCATTTGGGATGTACCTCACAAGACACTTCGAACAGCTGGAAAGACCACAAAAGCACCTCACCAACAGGAGTACTGGCCTCAAACATATGTCCTATGCAGCCCGACTGAAAAAACTCCAGCTGTACTCAGTGGCATATCCCTTACTCAGAGGTGATCTCTGCCTGACTTACAAAGCCATGTCCAACTCAGAATTGATGGACATGCTCCACCTAAAGAAATCCAAGTCACTGCGAGCCACGCACTCTAGTGAGCTAAACCTCGCCACACCAATAAATAGAACATGCTGGAGGGATAGATTCCTGTCACAGAGACTCCCCATGCTTTAGAACAAAATTCCTAACTATATTAGGCAGAGCCTCTCACTAACACTCTTCAAGAGAAACCTTGACGAGTGGATGGGTAACACAAAATACACCCCTGGGATCACTTCATTGGCTCCGCTTGACAGAGGCTCAGTTAATTAATCAATGAGGCGGCGAAAGCCGACACACTCTGGCTAGGCTTAAAAAGCCCTCAGGCAGATAGCCTAGTACCTACCCATGAACCTATAAGAATTTGGTTATGACTGAAGACCCAGGCATAGTCTTCTATACTCTAGTGATGTTCTTATGTATGCTCATTACTACTGTAACAAAACAAAGTTGCCACTGCCAAATGCACTGCGATCACAAGAGACCTGCGTAAACCTAGGCTACTTACTTATGCCTCCATAAAACTAGTGTGAACATTTGTCTGTGGCATGATAACTTGGACCATCAGGACTGCTGACAGTTACCACTGCTGAGAGCCAGAAAGTCAGTAACACCAAATACAGGAGAACCATCCACCTGGTAATGGGTGGCCTAGCTTGGGTCAAGGATGAAGTAACACCATTGTTTAAAAGGGACAGTGGATTTGTGGTATGGAGTCTATGGAAACAGCCCCAAAATAATGCAGTAAAAGAAAATCTTAAATTTACAGGGAAGTTCAAATGTTATAGCTAACAGCTGTAACATACCTGCTGCTGCCACGCAAATGGTAACAAGAAGTGAAGTGCACCGCTTATCAGCCAACAGCTTTAGGAGGGCAGGTAAAATGCCCCATGTAATGCAAAGAATTATAATGTGGTCTGCCATCGCAAATGTCTGCATTAGGTCTTTGCCCAATCTGAAATCCACTTCGTAAAAGTGTTGCTTAACATATAATGATCCAAACCTACTTTAAAAATGTTGACAATTTCCAAGTTGCTTTTTCTAATAAAACATTCTACAAGTACTTCTTCAAACTGGTCTGTATTTTTACATGATAATATGCTATGGCATCTGCTCCCCCCTCCAACACTTCTTGTATTTCTAGTTATGGAAATAGTTTTGAGGTAGGTAAGGCCAAGATGAAAGTAATCACAAAATGCATTAAAACCAATGTGAGCCACCCCCTTACTCTTCCAATACATTACACTATACAAGTGCTGAGTAACTAGCACATATGTAGAGGATAAGGATCTTACATTATGTACATGTTTAGTATAACATCGCCAGAGATAGTCAAACCATTTTGATATTTATCAGTTCAAGTAATGCTGTTCTTCAATAGATGTTTTAGTGAGACACCAAATAAAACAGCTTTGTCTCTTAAATCCCAACTATTTTACACATCTATTAATATTAGATTAACCATATGTAAACTGAAGGGTAAATTCTGATCAAGAGTGCTTTAAAAACTGACTAGGTCAGTATGAGCTGATCCCTGCCCCATAATATTACAGAGTTTTAATACTACTAAAAATGTTACTTTCTTAAATTCAAATATAAACATTTTAGAGATCCATTCTAGAACAGTGTTTAATATATTTTTGAAAACTTGTTACATCAATACGTACCTCTCAATTTCTATGAGTTAGGCACAAGTGCTATGATTTTTGGCCCTTAGATATAGTCTTGCTTTTTCCAGATTACTTCATAAATTCAGACTTATTTATGGATACATTACAGGTACATAGGCAAGTACTAGTCTAGCTGCCCTTGCGGGCTATTTTAAGCCTAACCAATTTCCTTTTCTGTGCTCAAATTAACCTACCCAATCTTGTTAGAGACTGGCCATGTGCATCCCACGGTTGACAATTATATAGTATCCCTAATGAGAATAACTGGAATCATAGCATAGAAATTTTGAGGGGACCTATGCAGGGGACAAGAACAAATATGTTATCCTTATGGCGTAAGTGAACCTTACCCCTATTAAACAACTTGATTTTACCAATCATTTCTACCCAAAGAGTAATAACATTCACAGCATTCTTTGAACATTTGCTTCTAATAAATGTTAGTCATTTGCTTAGCAATCCAACACAATCCCCCAGCAGAGTGCAAGGCAGGAAATCATCAGAAAAAATCTGACCACCACTGGCCTAGTTTCTCAAACAAACAGTATTCATTACCATGTCATGAAATTTCACTGTCGCAGTGCAATGTCATTTCTACTTGCAGGTATCATCACACTGTCAGAGTTAAAAGCAGCATTAGATGAGGCTTCTTTCACATCTTCCATTTGGAATGTTTCCAAGCATGAAACACTAATTTGCTACCTACAGATAGGTAATTATCTGTAGTCATGCACTGCACAAGTGCACAAGGCAAATGTACAAAAGTAGTGCTGTAAGCATGAACTAGTGGTGCTGGTTTTCACATATGTGTATAGCCAGAGAAGGCACTCAAGCAAAGGGTGTAGTAATGAATGTATATATACAAATTAGGCTAAAGTGTGCAGGAATACTTGTGCACATGTGCATCTATTGCACATAGGTTCATAGGTAAGTACTAGGTTATCGGCCCAAAGGCCTAAGTAAGCCTGGCCAACAAGGTTCCCTGGCTTATGCCACCCAAGAAAGTTATTTTCCTGTGCCCCTGTCGAGCAGAGCCACAAAATTATCCTGGGGTGTATTTCCTATTTCCCATCCACTTATCAAGATTTTTCTTGAAGAGTGCTAATGAGGAACTTTGCTTGACATAGATGGGTACTTTGTTCCAGAGTATGGGAAGTCTCTAGGACAGGAATCTATCCCTCCAGCATGTCCCGTTTATTGCGGTGACAAGGTTTAGGTCTGCAGAGCGTGTAGCTCAGAGGGATTGGGATTTCTTTAGGTGTAGCATGTCCAACAGCTCTGGGTTTGACATACCTTTATATGTTAGACAGAGATCACCTCGGAGTAGGCGATATGCTACGTTGTAAAGTTTGAGTTTTTTGAGACGGTCAGTGTAGGGCATCTGTTTGAGGGCAGTAATCGTCTTTGTGAGGTACTTCTGTGGCCTTTCCAGCTGCTGCAGATGTCTTGTGAGGTACATTCCAAAAGGGGTGTTGTACTCTATAATGGGTCTAATGAGCATCGAGTAGAGGGGAACAATGACCTCTTTTTTCCTAGAAGAGAACCCTTTTGTGATGAGATGTGCCATGTAGAAGAATTTCCCGACTACTGTGGTGATGTGATTATCAAAGGAGAGACTACTGTCCACCTGGGTCCCAAGGTCTCTTATCTCACATTCGGCATTAAGTAGACTACCGCCTATGTGGTAGTTCATGGGTACAGAGTTTTTACCAAAGGGGGTGACAATGGACTTTATGGCATTGAGCTTGAGGCCATGGCTCTGACAGCAGGCATCAGTCTCAGTGAGGGTCTTCTGTAGGATGTCCACGTCATTTGGGGACTCTACTATGGCTCCTAGTTTGCAGTCATCTGTGATCTTCATTAGCCAAAGGCCTTCTGTGTTAGCCTGTACTTCAGAAAAGTAGATACCAAACAAGAGAGGTCCCAGGACTGAACCCTGTGGTACTCCACTTGTCACTGGTTTGAAGTCAGATTTGGAGTCTGCAACTTTTACAGTGTGGGTTCTGTCAGTGAGCCAGTTGGCAACCCATCTTGTGACTTAGGGATTTACATCTAGTTTAGTGAGTTTAGCTATAATTACAGAATGAGGGATGGCGTTGAAAGCCTTAGCGAGGTCAAGACAGGCTGTGTGAACCACCTTACCCTTGTCTACGGCTTTGGTGACTGCCAAAAAGAAGTCAATCAGGTTCAGGAGGCATGATCTACCTTTCACAACCACAAACTGGGTGGGGTCCAGAGTTTGGAGGTTACCAGTGTCTTTGTTTATGAGTTCCATGATGATACATTCCATGGCCTTGCAGACTCATCAGGCTAATAGGGTGATAGTTCCTGGGATCACCATTCAGTGGGCACAAAGCATGATGTGAGACTATAATTGAACATGGTGCTTAGGTGGGAAGCCAGTTCATTCTGAAGTTCATGTAAAAAGCAGCCTGGGATGTTGTCCAGTCCCATGGAGGATGTGTTTTTGGCTTTAGAGAGTGCAGCTTTTACCTGCGTAGTTGTGATTACAGGGACTCTGCAGTCTTTCTGTATTGATATGGGCCCTTTAGGGGCTGAGGGGGGTAAAGTTAGCACTGAACCTATCTGCCAGGATGTTGGCAATATCAGTTGCTTCTGTAATTTTTGTGCCGTTGTGCTGTAACTCAGAGCAGATCTGGGTGTTGCCACTGAGATTCTTGACATAGCTATAGAATGCTTTGTGGTTGTCCTTAGAATCAGTAGCTAGCTTTGGAGGATCTTATAAGGGATATCAGCTTCTTATGGAGGCTGACCAGGGAGCTCCTCCACTCATGGGATTTTACTTCGACAACAGTTTCTTCCTTCTGTTGTAGAGTTTGTTTATGGCAGGGGACCACCAGATTGACTTCCCTTTTTTGGAGGATAGTGTCTTGGTTGGGATAGCACGATCCATGCACTCAAGTGCTTATAGCGTGCATTTGTGTAGGAATCGGCAGTCGTAACTGTATTGTCCATCTGCATGGGTGTCATGAAGTTCGCCACTTCTGTCTTAAGAAGCATGAAGTTGAATTTGGAGAATTTTTTTACCACAGTTTCCTTAATGGGGAGTGGGTGTGGGGGCGGGATGTGGATATCTAGGGTGATTAGCTTATGGTCGGATCTGACCAATGAGGAATTGACTTCAGGTGTGGAACACCGGTCACTCATGTTGGTAATGACTAGGTCTAGGATACTGTTGCCCCTGGTGGGGGTGTGGATAAGTTGATCCAGAGCATATGTGCAACTCCTATATATCATCTCCTATACATCGTCTCATGTTTCTGATGTACATTTGTAAGCACCACTTTACACTAATATCAAAAGTCCTGACAGCAAGAAGTTCCTTGTACCCAAGCTCAGAACTGCTTGGTTTTCAATAACTTTTTATAGCTAACAACTTATTCTTTGTTAAAAGAAACACATACAGGGTTAGAGGACCAGGCTCACCGGCATCATGTGATCAAGGCGGAGCCTCAGACCCATCTCTTCCCATGGTACAAAATAAAAAGGAAAAAACGAAAGTGAATTATTACCAAAGTACTGTTATGCCTGCTACATGATAAACAGTTTCATACTAAACGGTTTTATTATATTTGCTGTGACAGCTGAAGCCGAGACAGAGTACTTGTTTATATTACTAACTCTAAATGTGTAAACCATTGCAGTATGCCCCAAGCCTGTGTGTAAGTACAATTATACCACTTAGTAAATAATTCTAATGAGCCTATACAAAGATTCACTATCACTAACTGTACAAGAAGACCTTCTATTGTGGAACTTCAGGTTATATCACAAACTCTCCAATGGTGGCAATTTGAGATAAAATTAAACTATAAACCTATAAACTCAAGGACTGTGAAAGTGAACCCACAGTAGAAACAAAGGTGCTTGTTAAGGTTATTCTAGTCAGTTCAGATACGACACTATCCACCAGTGGCACTCTCATAGGTAACTGCTTAAGGACTATGGAGGCTGCCACAGTAGGTCTAAAGGTACTTGATAAGGTTATCAAGGTCCACAGTGTCAGTAGCGAGAGAGTCAGGAGGACCCAGCAGGAGTAACATCACTGATCTCTCACCACCACAAAATAATTTTCTAGCCATAAAAAGTGCTATCTCAGTGGTTATCTCACACAAAAACTGACAAAGAAAACAATACTTCAACTGTATTTACCAAATAAACTACAGTTTCATTGCCTAAAGCACAGCCGACAATGAAATGCAGTTAATCATCTAGAATTATGAACTGCATTAAATGTTAGTGCGGTTTCGTGAAGCAACAGTGGGTTAGTCATGTAACTTACTCATGAAATCAGTTTCATGCCTAGCTAGGTTTTGCATAAAATACAAATCTAAACAAAATGTTGTGACTAAAGAAGAGCCTGATACAAATAGCTGAAGCATTCTGATTGGTTTGAAAGGCAGATGTAAAACACAAAGGAACATACAGCAAATGTAGCAAGGAATTATATAGTCAGCAGACAAGGGTGAAGCACACACCCATAAAGTCAGCCACTCAGCAACCTGAGTTCTACATGATTTTATTTTTAAAACATTTGGTGTACCGGCTATTCATTCAGCAGAGAAACAATGTTAAAACAGCAGCAGCAGTGATTTTTCAAACATGCCTCTTCTTAAAGAGGTAGATAAAAGAATACATGCTTAAGGATTCTCACATATGTACCTGCTTAAGGGCTGTTGCATACATACATGCTTAAGGGCTCTTACACATAACTACCACAACAAAATAGACATCTTACTTAACTCTTTGTTAAAATATTTTTCTCTCTTCAAACACATACATACGCACATGCAAAACCAAAATACTTAGCATAGTCAAAGAAGACAAAGTCCCATGTAGTTTTAAATATTCAGGTATCCATCTACTTAACGTCACTTGACCAGAATATTCTACTTTATCCACAAATGTTTGTTTGCTGTCATACACATCACATTTATAAAAACAAAAAGAATCTCTTATGTCACTGTATTTAGAATTACCCCTCACCTTACTCTCCTACAAAATCGCACAGTGACCACTTTGTCAAACTATAGAGGCCTGTGGAAAGAAATGTTCCCCATAGATTTTAGCCACCAAGCATTGCTATAAGCCAGTAAAGCAGCTGTGTGTTCTACAGTGATGAATATAAGCATGAAGCCTGAAAGTGCTGCCAAGTTTTAGAAAAGAGGAACTCAAGCAGCACCTTCTTTATAAAACCACAACACGATGAGCTTATTCAGCTGCCTTGCTTTAGCTATTATAATACGAGGAAGACTACTGACACAGCTACCAAGTTTTGGGGGGAGGGGGACTAAGTAACAGCAGTTCTATGAGAGATCAGAAGGAACAGATTATGTACCCACTTTAATTCAGCTGCTACCTTTGAGAATATCAACCAAAGTACAATGAAAAATCAAATCCACTTCACCCGCACCTATTAATAGCATGTAGGATCAGGCGTACCCCAACAACCAGCTTCAAACAAAAAAAAACTTCTTTCTTCATACTAGTTATCAACTCTCACCTTATCAATAAGTGATGCTGCTTATCATAGGAAATTAAATTCAAGTCAATTAAGTCTTGCGACTATTTACACCTGTCCAGTACCTACTCAGACAGTACCTTCTTCGTCAAGGAGGACTAGGCCAGTCAGGCTGGGATGACTTCGTAAATACCCATCCAATCATCCAGTTCGCATTTGAATGGACATAACCACCGCTTGATCTGCAACAGGAGTCTGGAGAAGGTGCTTCATCATGATCTAAATCTCTCTACCATACTTTGCTAACTAAAATTTACATTCCTGGTTATGGTATTTTTAAGACCATTCAATTTGTAGAGAAACAAGGGATCCAGAATCACTAGGAATAGGAGGGAAGGCAAGGCATAGATCTCCCCTCAGAAGTCTGTAAGACAACAAATTAAGAGACAGGGTTTCCAGTCTTTGATGGTGGCTTACTTTTTAAGTCAGTTGATCTTCTTAGTTAGGAACCTCTGAGGTCTTTCTGGTTTTTGATATGTCTAATTAAGTTACTTCTCAAAGGGTTACTGTATTCAATAATTGGCCTAATCAATGTTGAATATAAGAAGATAATGACCTTTTTCGATCTGGATGATATTCCTTTGACAATAATCTATGCTAAGTAGGAGGATTTTCCAACTACATTTGTTATATGAAGATGAAAGGAGAGGGATTATCAACCCAGGTACCAAGGTCTTTAATAACATTCTTATTTCAGAGTTGAGAATAGTTTATGTTGCATACTGGGGGGAGGAGTTGTTTACCAACTGTGACATTAACCTTTTCAGCATTTCTGGGCCCATTTTTAGTACACCAGAGTTATTCCTGAAGAGCTTTGACAGCGGAGAGGGATTAGACAGTAACTCTCACTTAATAGTCATCTGCAAGCTTGGTTAGCCAAAGGTCTTCATTCAAGACTTGGAGATAAAAGTAAAAGCAAAACAAAAGATGCTCCGATCACTTTGTCACCTTTATAGTCCCAGATAAGGCACCACATATATGGGTTTCCTTTTTTAGCCAATTTGCTATCCATCTTACTGCATCCGGGCCTGTTTGTAATGCATTAAGCTTACTAAACTAGTGAGCATGGGAGATGGTGTCAAATGCCTAGGTCAGGTCAAGAAACACTGAGTGGACAGCATGACCACTGTAAAAACACAGTGTTACACTCTTGTAGAAGTTAAGTCATTAGACAGAATCTAGCCTTAACAAAGCCAGACGGCTGTGAGTTTAGCATGATGTGGTTTTTAATATCATAGTTTATAAGATCAGTTATAATACGTTCCATTGCTTTTCAAATAAAACTTGTCAGAATGGCAGACCTATAATTCGCAGGTTCAGTGGTGGGCCCACCATTGTGGAGTGGCATCACTTCCTCTGTCTGCCAAACCTCAAGTACAATGTGAGTGCCTAAACTCAGGTTAACAGTTTAAGTGACAGCATGTAAAGAACTGTGTGTTAAAAATGCAGGTCCCACAGAGGAAGTAATTTTAGACTTGGGAAGCACCTTCAGTAGCCATTCTTTAGTGATGATGTGGGGGTGGGGGGATTCAGGTATAACTGGCTTTGTATAGTCATCTCTGGGATAAATTTCACACTAAATTTGTTTACAAGTACATTGGCAATGTCTACTGGCTCAGAATAGGTGATGCCATTAGGAATAAGTCAAGAGCACTGGTTGATGTTATTTCATAGTTTCCAAATGTAGCTAATGATCAATTTGTAATTGTCCTTAGCTTCAGATGCTAACCTAAGTTCATGGACTGCTTTAGTTGACCTAATATTTTTTTTCAACTTTTTAGTCAATTTCCTGATGTCAACCTTGATATGAGGGTCTTGCCTGCTGTTTTCTCTTAATACAGTTTATTTACACTAGTGGACCACCAAGGTGGTTTGTTTTTAAAATTTCCATTATACTTTGTGGCAACTTCTGGGGGAAAAGCTGCTCTACCAGAATTTTCAATCTTCATCACAGAATCTGTAGAGATCAGTACATTTGAAATCCTTGATTTCTAAATTATTGGTTTCAGTGGGTTTAGTGATTTGGCGAGGTGAAGTAACTAGTTTATGATCTGACTTAACTGGGGAAAGAGATGTTAAAAGTATAGTGCACAAAGAAGCTATACTCATAAGGACCAAGTCAAGAATATTATGCTCTCTAGTGGGTTTGTTAGTAATCAGGTCCAGGGAGTTTTTGTTTATTAAATCAAATAACATTTGGGCATATCCTATATTGGAGGTATAGGTACTCCAGTTTAATGTGGGGTACTTAAAGTCTCCCCAAAATGAATTTCTTGTTTATAGGGAGTTAAATCATGTGCATTAAATAACCTCACTTGATTTCCAGAGGACATAAAAGTTATCCAGTAACAGGCTATAAACGGATGGTTGGTCCTGTTTATTGTGATTTGGAGCTCAATAAGTTTGAGGGTCTTTGGGAACCTGTCTAAATGTGATATGATCCCCAACTGGAGACATCACCATAGCTGCCATCAGGTTTGAAGGCATGGTAGGTGCAAATGCAGGTATGGAGGGAGTGCTTCCTGAACACTTATACCAAGTTTCAGTAAATATATAGATATGGATATGTACCAAATGCAAGAGAGCTATAAGGGCAGGCAGTTTGCTGTTGAGACTTTTGGCACTGAGCACAGCAACCGTAATGCAATCCTGGTTTGGATTTGATATGTTAGTTACACTGGAATGTCTGTCAGGTGGACTCTGCATTACAAAGGCACTGTAGGGGTAACCAAAGGCTTTAACCAGTATGCTGTAGCCCTGGAATGAGAGGTTCAGGTCACCCTTTGCATAGCAAGTAGGAGTGCTGAGAATCTCATCCCATGCTTACACATAATGGATCTCCCTGGAATATCATTAGCTATTTAGCCACTTGTGGAAGTCCATTATCTTTTCTATGCAAGTGGCATCACTATTGGAGAAGGAAGGATTCTACCAAGGACCAGAGTCTTGTCTGCATTTGTGACATGCACGGAGAGTTCTGACACATCTCTCTCTGCATATTCCCCCATGGTTTTGCATTTCAGGTCATTCACACCCACAAAGGGCCATCATCATCATACTGTAGCAATATTTGCAAGGATAAAGGGTTTTCAAGGTCCTTAAGATTTCAGAGATCCAGGTACCTGAAGGACAACTCATCTATGCCTTATCTTCACCCTGCCTAGTGAGATCAGGATGATCAGTGTGCCTGGCTGTACAATCACCAATCACAAGTGTGCCTGGCTGTACAATCACCAATCACAAACAATTTCTATTTGCAAAATAGTCTGGTGTTCAGAATTTGAGAACTTTGGTAAATTCATTGAAACTTTGCCTGAAGGTAATATGGTGCGGACATCTGCTGAGACCTAGTCTTTATGGGTTTAGGAGGCTTTGGCAATGATACCTTTACAGCCTTAGTGGAAAAACACTTCAGAGTGGGTAGATGTTGAGTGTGGCAGTTGTCTGTATTGCTCACAATCTGTGTTTTGTTGTACAAGTGAAGTCTCCATATTTGTTAAATATTTGCATCTTTCACAAACAGAATTCATTATACTGAGTAAGAGTTCATTATCTCTCAGCATAAGGCACTACATAAGGCTAGCAAGTGCTATGAGCAATAGCATAACATGGGTGGGGGAACGGGACAGTTGCCGTGGGTGCAAAGTGACGAGAGGTGTACTTCCTTCCTTAATTAATTTTTAGTGTACTGGCACTTTTTTCCTTGCTCTTCCCTTGGTGAGCTGAGTGGGTGTGGAATGTACTAATAATTGTCTTACTAAATGTAATGCAAGTATGAACCAGCCAGCTTGCTAAAGAGTAAGCTGAAGCTCTTTTTTGCTCTTCACTTGGAGTTGAGGGGAAGCCCTCACATTAGAAATGGGCATCAGATGCTAAATGAGCCCACAACGACTCTAGCAATGAGGTTGGCAATGGGAGGGAAACAGGCAGGCCAACCATCCATCTTGGTTCTGATCAGTGGGGTCTATATTAGATAACCGAAAGTTTTTTTAAGCGAACGCTCACATGAGCGAAAATGGTGGGAATTGAAGGGGTGTTTGTGGGGTCTTGGTACAGTGAGGAGTGGGATATTTGCCCTTTGCTCACTGTAGTGCGATCTAGTAGTTGGAATATATTGTTGGGGGGGTGTGGGGGGCATAGACTCCCACAATACTAAGTTCGATTTCCAGCATTTTCGCTTATGTGAGCGTTCGCTTAAAAAAAACTTTCGGTTATCTAGTACAGACCCGATCAGTGCACTAAATAGGCTTGATTCAAGGCTCGTGACTCACTACTCACTAGTCTCAGCTCATAATTCATGATCCTGGCCCCTTTCCTATATTCATTCATATTAATTCACTTCTTATCACTTCACTTGCACTATCTTTCATCTTATTATCTAAGTCCTTTGTAATGCCAAGTCCTGACTTTTCTGCTATAATCTCTTCCTCCCCAACTATTAATACTTCCCTTCCATTTTTTTATTTGAAGTTCATTGAATATTATACAACATCAAAGCTTCTACTTCCTGCATCTGGCACTTCAAGCGACCTCAGGAAACAACAGCACATTTATAACCGTTACTCTAAAATGAATGCTGTACTCATGCTCTGCTGTCACAGGCATGTTTTGTAGAATTACATTTTATTTGCATTTATCCAACAAAACTACTAATTAAATGTTGACCATCCTGTCCTTATTGTATATACTAATTTCATTAACTTGTACTTAATATGACAAGAGATAAAGTAACCACTGCATTTTCATTTAGATCGTACATTGTTTAAGATGCACCAAAGATCAATATAAACTAGTCAATCTGTACTATATATATAAAATTATTTACCTGCTGTGAAATTAGTGCTGCCATATGCATTTAATTTACTGCAATCAAAGCACTGTACCTACACTGCTATGTATTTACTCCTTCCAGTTTTTGTGGGAATTATGTTTAGAACATACATTTTGTTAGTAAACTGTGCACATCTGGAGCATTTCATCCCAATCATCCACTGTAAACAAACTCTGCTTAGTTAGACCCCCGTCACTGAACAGATATAAATATTTCCCTTACTTAAGGACATTAACATTGAAATACAAGCCATGCACATCAAAGGTCTTTGGACTTTTTCCAGCACAGACATGTTTAAGTAGCACATTTTTCAACCTCTTACATTTCCATCAACAAATCTTCATTTTCAGAAATATTGTTGAATTTCATTTTCTAGGTAAACATTTCACAGCAGCAGTTGAATTCCTACCATCTGTTAAACATGCAGTATTTGTGTAGATATTTTTGTTTCTCTGGAAGGTATTTCAGATAAAATAACTATACCTCTAACTGGTAGATCCCTATGTTTCTCATGTATACATTTAAAAATAAAGGATTACTAACAACTTCAAAGTCTTCTACCTTGTTACATAATTTAATGACATGAAGAAAGTATACGCCTCGCAGCTTTTCCACACTCATGCTTAGGATAACAATTTATGCTTGACTTTTGGTAAGGGAGATAAAAAAAAGACCTTACTGCATCCTCCAAAAGTTAAAATGAATGTACAGTTTAATGCATTATCCAGTTTAATCTAAATTAGGACGGCATCTTTTAGTAAAAGTTGGGAGAACAGATGGTATTATTAACAGTAAGGTGTATATAGTAGTAACAACATTTCCCATAAGACAGGAACATTTAGTAAAACTGATGGCAAATAACTTTAAGCAGAATGTAAATGATCAGGGGGAAGATGATGAAACAGGCATAATATGCAATTCTGCCATAAAGGACATGATTTTATTGTGGTCTGCACTTGTGAAGTCTTTGTATTGCAGATCATAGCAGCTGGAAATGAACACTGAAAAACTGAAACCGAAACCTCCCAAAGCTTCCAATAAGAATACATAGGAACATACAAGAAGAAAGTCATTGGACTAGGAGAGAGACTAAAGATACACCCATCTGGATTTCAAGAATGCATCTGACATTTAAATGCATTTTCTAAGGGTTATTTTTATTCCTGTGCCAGTTGGCCAAAAAATCCATGATACCACAATGACAGCCATGAAGATAGCCTGGCAGCAGTTGTAAGATTACTGTAGGGCTAAAAGCCCTGGAACCCTCCAAGAGATGCTTTTGCTCTTGTAATGCCAGCTTAGTGGCACAAGTGAGATTACATTCTTAAACCTAACCAATCTACAGAGAATATGACTTGGTGGAAGCACGTCTCAGGGCTTTTGTGCTACCTATTATGTCGTCCATCCTCTTCTATGTGTCAGCAGTAAGGCAGACAGGAATACTTCCTTCCCCCTAAAAATCTCAAGCAGCATTTGTTCCTTCCAACCCTCCTCGGCTACCTCCTCCAGCAACTGAATCATCACAGTTAGAATTCATGCGTGTCACTGAAATGGCCACATTACACAGAAAAGGTCTATATGCAAGTTAGCTCAAAGCTCACTTAGGAATGGTCTCCAGAATGGTCCTTTTGTACTCAAGTCCAGGACAGTTACCACACAAGCCAAAGACACTCCTTTAAAATACAAACAAATCTGCTATAGCCAAATTCAGCACTCTTGTACCTGAACAAATTATACTGGTCATCTCCTAATGACCCAATAACCCAACATGCAGGAACTTCTCCTCCAGTTAATACATGGCACTACCTGATTGATTTTAAAAGTATTATTATTGACATATTGTTTAAGTTACACAATGGTATTAGCAAAGCTTTAAATTCAAAACACTTAAAAATGTAGTACTTTTTGTAATGTATATCCCATACAGCATTCAGTATTTCAAAATGTTATTCTCTCTCTCTCTGTATGTATATGTATATATATATATATATATATATATATATATATATATATATATATATATGTGTGTGTGTGTGTGTGTGTGTGTGTAAATATATATATATGATTTACTATTAGCATTTCGAATCCCCTTTGGTCGACTGTTTAAAATGTTGACCTGAAATATGGAATTCGGAATGAAGGCACAAAGAACAATCCACAAATTCTGAGTTTCATGATGGTTTACTCAAAGACCGTGACAACCTCATACCATGAATAGACAGCCAAACACTCAGAATCATGCTTGGAGGTGGTTTTCACTACTGAACTGGGTGAGTCACTTATCCCAAGGAACTTATGTTGAGCCACAGACAGGGCTCATTACCTAGAAGGTAAAGAGGTCAGTTGCAACGTCACTTACGTGGCAACAAGCAGAATGACAGAATATTTTATCTACCTTAGTCACAAGGTCAGTCTGACTGGGCAAAGCCCATTTTCAGTGGTGGCCCAGGGAGAAAAGCCTTATCTAATTATAGTCTAGTATATATATATATATATATATATATATATATATATATATCTATGTATATATATATATATATATATATATATATATATATATATATATATATATATATACATGCACAATTTACAACATATTTAGTTGTCATCTTTCTCTGTTACATCGCTTCATGGATACATTTACAGGTGCTTAAGTGCTGTACCATCAGTAACATGTTTGTATTTCCTAGTCATGCTACAGAATTATTTAAAAGTGCTAACTTTTATAGCACAGGGTGCATCTACGTATGCTTTGCAAGGATGGACAGACATTTTGAAAATCTAGCTAGAGTTTAGAGTGTGGTAGAGGAGATACGAAGTTAGAAAAGATATAGGTGAAGTGAAAAAGGAGAGAGAGGTGAACACGATCAGAAATGGAGCAAGTTAAGATATGATGGAAAGATGGAGGAAATACCAGGATACTGGAGGGTCAGCTTAGTACTGAACATGAGAATTAGCAGGATTTATTCAGATGTAGTTTGAGCAAACTTTAAAAATATGAAAAAGTGGAATCTACAAAATGAATATAGTCTTGTAATGTGGAAATTTTATTTATTTTATTGTATTTGGACTTTGTTAAGCAGGTTAGTCCCACTAGGCCAGCATCAGTTTTCAGGAAGACCTGAGGTGCTGCTCATGCTGGCCAGAGGAAATTTGGCCAGGAGGAGCCTTTTGTACATCATGACAGACATTGTCAGAACATGGAAGTGCAGCTGTGGAGATGGAGGATGTTTTAGAAAAGACAGAACAACATGAAGATGTGCTTACTGCTTTGCAGAATGATGGCTTGGAATTGCCTATATTACAGACAATAATGGGTGAATCACAGCTTTTGTGGTCACCAGCATTAGAAAGGCATCTCATGCGGACAAACAGAATGTAATACATGAGGCGAGGCAGTCAGACAGTGGAGTTACTGCACCCTTATGTTGAGCAGATTAACTGTTTGACCCAAGAAAAGCATCCCAGATGTTATGCTGCAGTCACAGAGATGGGTGGAAGGGACTTCACAAAAAAGACCAAGTGCTAAGCAGAAGTCAACAGTAAGAAAAATGAGTAAAAGACTATTACTATTTTGTTTGGGACAAAATTATTTAACTGTTGAGTTTTTCATCAGCAGATGTTTATTCCTTTACACATTTGGGGAGGAATGGTTTTGTGACTTGACATTTGAAACATTTCAGTTATTAAGTGGACTTGAAAAAATATACCCTTGGAACAAACATATTTGGATATGTAATGATTCTATGTTCAACAAAAGACAGTTTTGAACCAATGTACTGACTGAAAACGATGTCACAATCTAAAACAGATATCTCTACAAAACGTCTTATACAATTGCAATATTGGGCTTCTCTTTTTTCAAAATCCATTAATTCCAAGCAAACCTCATTGCTGCTAAACTCTATATTAAGCCATTCATTTAGCACCTCCAGAAATATTCTCCTTTTCTCAATACTCATTTATAAATCTATAACCTGTAATATCTACTCCATACTCATTTATAAATCTATAACCAGTAATATCTATTCCATACTCATTTATAAATCTATAACCAGTAATATCTATTCCATACTCATTTATAAATCTATAACCAGTAATATCTATTCCATACTCATTTATAAATCTATAGCCAATAATATCTATTCCATACTCATTTATAAATCTATAACCAGTAATATCTATTCCATACTCATTTATAAATCTATAACCAATAATATCTATTCCATACTCATTTATAAAGCTATAACCAATAATATCGATTCCATATTCATTTATAAATCTATAACCAATAATATCTATTCCAAGCTAGCATCTGGGTGCCTCTCCAAAATTATACAATTCATTTCCTCTACAGTAATAGATTTTGTAACTCTTCATAAACCTCATTGCAGATGTACACCCCAGAAAACAAATATTCTGCCACAAAGTGAAAATGTAAAATAACAAAAACTGAGAACAGTAGTATAATGAACCACAGCATAAGGAACCATAAAACGCAAACTTTTAATGAAGCAAGGAACAGTATAAAAAGAAACAGAGGTAAACGCTTTCACAATTACCTTTGTCAACCATAGAAACCACATCCCTTGTCACTCAAATTTATATACAGAACCAATAAAGAATCAAATTACCTTTATTAAGCAATTACACATCAATTAAGAGCACAAATATCACAAAAACTTGTGTTTGAAGAATACGAGTCCTTCTAAAACAAACAAAAAAATATATATATATATATATATATATATATATATATATATATATATATAAAAAACATAAAACTATACATATGAGAAATGTACATGTAAAAAACGATACATATAAAATCTAGGTCTAGACATTTAATTCTTTAAGCCCCTTGATTTTAAAATGGGTTTCGGGGGGGGGGGGGTCCTCACATTTAGAACAGGTGGTCCTTCTAGACTCGAAGTCTAGAAGGACAAAAGCAATTTTGGTTAGCAAAAGGTTATGAAAATAGAATATGATTTGTACAATGGATTTTTTTGCATGCAAAATGTATATATATAGATATATATATATATATATATATATATATACACATACATATATATATATATATACATACATACATACATATATATTTAGATTGCCAAATGGTCTAAGGTTTACATTTTTATATATTTCTAGCTGTGTATCTGGATAAAATCACAGACATAATAATCTGGTTAAATAAGAGGTACCACATCATTAATTTAAAAGTACATAAAGGTTATATTATTATGACACCTACTAAGTAGGCTAGGACCAGCTCAAATGTCAGACTGATGGGGGAAGGGATGTGAATTTAACATGTACACCAATACACTGTGTTTTACAGCGCAATAAACCACTCTCTTGCCTGATTAAAAAAAAAAAATTCCTATGGTATCGAAGCGGTTAGACAAGTTATGAGAACAGTGGGTCACGTAGATAATGACCAGATAACTATCTTGCACTTTATTAGAATTGATTCTAAATAATGTGTTCCTGTATAATCAAGACCTTTATTTACAATTATGGGGTGTAGCCATGGGTACACCGTGTGCGAACTCATACGCAAATTTGGTTGTTTATTATTGGGAGACACAGAATGTTTTTAATAGTGTTTTCAGCACGCATCTGAAATTATATAGGCGCTTTGTAGATGATATCCTTTTAATATGGAATGGTGAATTTTCACTTTTATCTGAATTTTTAACCTATCTGGAGTCAACTACAGAGTTTTTTAGGTTCACAGTACAAATTTCCACTGAAAAAGTAGATTTCTTGGATGTTTCTATCCATAAAGATATGGAAGGATGGCTAACTACCACGATGTTTCGAAAATCCTGCTGGCAAAACAGCCTGCTAGATCATAGCAGTATGCCTCCAAGACATGTTTTGCCCAATATAGTCAGAGGGCAGTTTAACAGACTGAACATAATCTGTAAGGAAGATGATGTCCTCAATACTGAAGCTGATACCTTGGAAAATTGTATTATAGACAGGGGGTACAACAGTACACATGTTAAAACTTTAAGAAATGAGGTATTTAACAAAACTAATCGAGGGAGTGTAAAAACTAGGAATGACAAAGTGAGTTTTATTACTAAATTTGTCAATGATAATTTATGTATGCGAAATATAATTGAACGCAATTGGCATCTTCTAACAGTGAATAAAGACAGTTGATTTTATAGGCACCACCCCAAGCTTTATCTTCATAGGTTCATAGGTTGGTACTAGGCTATCAGCCCTAGGGCCTATGCAAGCCTAGCCATAACAATTCCCTGGCTATTTCTTCCCACATTATTTACTTTCCTGGACCCCTGTCTAGCAGGGCGACTGACATGATCCCTGGGGTGAATTTCCTTTCTCCCATCCAATTGTCAAGGTTGAAGCAGCTATTATATAGGGGGAGATCTATACAACCGATAGAACAGAGATCTTTGGGTACCTATCCGTGTAACAATTGTAAGATGTGCTGTTTTATCATCAAGTCTATAGCTTATCACCATCCAAGCTTGAATATAGATTTTACACCTAGATTTCATGCGACCTGCGATACTTCTAACCTGGTATATTTAAGCTACCTGCAATGACTGTAATTGCTTCTATATTGGGGAAAAACTATAAAACGTTTAAAAGACAGAATTTACAGCCATATGTATGACATCAAAAACCATAATGTGTCGAATGCATTAGAGAAACAGTGGATTTTGCTACCCATACATTTAGCCTTACGGTACTTCAACCTGTTTAATTAAATGCTAGGAAGGGTAATAACAATAATTTTTTTTAGAAAGAATAGAATTAAAGTGGATTCTGAGGATGCAGGCACATTATCATCCTGGACTTAACATTGCATTGTATATTAAGCCTGAGCTAGAAGCCAGGCATACTAAAAAACATTTGAAGAAGCATTGAGTCATCATCATTTGAATATGTAATTAATTGTCCTTGTTTGCCTTAATTGCCTATGGATGTTTGCTCATTTACACTAACAATGTTCTCTTATAAAGGATGCCTTTGGTGTATTGTTTTTAAAGATCTGATGAATCATAGGTGAGGACCTATGCGAAAGCGCTTATCCATTTTCGTTTTTGCTGCAATAAAAGTTTTGGCTTTTATTTGAAGTGGATTATGTCATTTGTGCTTTTGGACTATTAGTGCTATCAGCGCTGTTATACCTTTTTGTTTATGTAGCCGTGGTGGTCTACTTGGCTTTTTTCTACTCTCTCCCTCTCTCTCTCTCTCTCTCTCTATATATATATATATATATATATATATATATATTTATATATATATTTAGATTGCCAAATGGTCTAAGGTTTACATTTTTATATATTTCTAAGTGTCTTGGATAAAATCACAGACATAATAATCTGGTTAAATAAGAGGTACCACATCATTAATTTTAAAGTACATAAAGGTTATATTATTATAACACCTACTAAGTAGACTAGGACCAGCTCAAATGTCAGACTGATGGGGGAAGGGATGTGAATTTAACATGTATACCAATACACTGTGTTTTACAGCACAATAAACCACTCTCTTCCCTGATTAAAAAAAAAATAAAAAAATATATATATATATATATATATATATATATATATATATATATATATATATGGAAAGCTTGAGAGGAAACTATTATTCTGTTTTTTTTGTTTTACTTGGATCTCTTGTCTGTGTACTTAAAGGATTTTCGACTGGAAACAGACTGCCTACCCTCCTAAGATTACTTTTGAATACTTAGTAATTCTGTATAATATTTCATAATATATATTTTTTATTATGTTTTGACTTAGGATGAGTTTAATTTCGCTACTTCTACTACCATTATCTGATCTGATTAATATACGGTGATTAACTCGATATACATGGATTGAAAATCCTCCACACAGAAAAGTTTCTTACACGGTTTTATTTTTGGACCCCCTATACTTGTTTAGTGGGTTGTTTGAGACTTTGGGGATTCCACAGAGATTATTTTCCCAATCTTTTAAAAATAAGTAGACAACTCACAATGAAACAATGGAAGGACGTAATGTATGGTTCTCTAATATAAACAAAGGCTAGAAGATTTAATTTTTTTGCTTGGAAGTATTTGCATATGTATTTTTGTCCCAAACAGACTCCAAATAATTCTTCCTCAGGTAGATGTCAATTGTTGCAGGTGTGATGAGGAAGAAACAGATAACGGGGAACATATGTTTTAGGAGTGTAATGAGTTGACAAACTTCAAAAATTCCCTACAGAGTACTCTGTCAGAAATACTGGGTAAGCAAATGGGTTTAACTAAGGAAATTATTTTTTTAGGGTGGGATGCATGATCACAACTGTCTAAGCATAGTAAGGCTTTAAGTTTAGTTCTGGTGGCTTCCAAAAAAGAAATTACTGGAAAATTGAAATCAAAGTCTATATCAACTATATTTGAAGTAATGAATATTGTAACATTGATAAAAAATGGAACTGAGCTCTTTAGAAAAGTGTAGGTAGAAATTAAATAGAAAAAAAAATGGAAATTGTGGGCACAATACAAGCAGAATAATGTCTTAAGGGAGGAGTGAGGTTTAAGGGAAGGCAGGAAATGAGCAATTTATGTACTGTTGTTATGATGATACTTGTACAGAAGAATATATGTGATGTATAATGTTTGTAACTGTGAATATATTAACATTGCTTTTCTTTTATATAAATATATCTGTGTCTGTATCGTAAGTGATAATTCAATAAAGGTATTAAAAATAGTATGGAAACATCAAAAAGACAGCAGTTTTGGCAGTGACTAAAGTGAAGGACTGTGTGTAAGGGGTTGCCAAGGCCATGGAGAATGTCTTTTAGATAACCTTAAAATGTTCTTGCAGATCATTCATTGATTTAGGAGGAGGAGGAGAAAGTGGGCTGCTCTCTGTAAAGATAGAGAAATGCTGAGCATATTTGGGTCACTGTCAAGAGGAATAGGAAGAAACATTGAGGGACCCCTGATTAATATACAGTGATTAACTAGATATACATGGATTGAAAACCTTCCACACAGAGAAGTTTCTGTGAATAATCTGTCCTCTAAGAAGGCAGGGCAAGAACCAAATGCTGTGACTGGGTCTATTTCTGCAGAAGAGGATAGTGCAGCCCCAGTCCATGAAATAGAGGGCTAAAACCCTGTCAAAACCAAGGTGACCTGGGCTCTACTAGCAGCTCTGAGACATGAAATACTAGCAAGGAAGAATGGGCATGCCCATCCTGGGAGAGAGGACATGTGGGCTTGAGTGCAACCCAAAGGTAGATCTCCAGCTGGTGCTGGGAATGCACTGGAGGGCAGAGTCTAATGGTGGCAGGAGTGAAGACTGAATTATCATGGAAGTGGGACAATATGTCAGCTCACTCCATTGTAAGCCATCCCAGGGGGTGGCACCAGTGTACATACAGGGAAGGGAAGACAAGACATAAAACAGAAAATCATGCCTGGGAGCAATATGATGCGGCCCCAGGTTCATTAACCTCCTTATCAGTCCAAGCCATGGGATGGGGTAAGCCCTGTGAGGGCCTAGGTAGTTTCTGTAGACCTGGTGAATGAGGGAAGAACTGGGGAAAGAGACGTCAGCAGCAGTGGAGCAAAAAAAAGGCCAATGTGGTAACATTTCAGAGGAGGTAAGCCATTTAGAAATGCTGAAGTTGCTGGACAGTGTTGAGATGGGTCACAAATTCAGAGTAAGTTAAGGCTCTTACTGCCATTCAATAAGCCCGGCTCAGTGAACAGTAAACTTCAAGATGATTGTCCTCTTTAACTACCATGTATCAAGATGACCTTCAAAGGAAGTTAAAGAGTGACCACCTGTAGTTGTAAGAGGAATCTTATTCCATAGTTATGTGTAATGTAGTTGGCACACATTATTATTATTAAGTTTGGTGATCAAGATCCAATATAGTCATATAGACCAGACAGAGGTCAATTTTAAGTCATGCATAAGAAACGGACTACACTTTCATAGTTTCATAGACCAGTACTAGGCTAGCTGTCTTTGTGGACCATTTTAAGCCAATCCAATTTCCCTTTCAAAGAAAGAATCAAACCATGTGCCTTGTGTTTATTAGGTCAACAGCACAACCATTTTGCAAAATCCGAAACCATTTGAATTAAAGTCAGAAAGCACCTTACCCAAAACAGAGGTACCTAACCACATGGGTTTAACAATTTAGAGCTCTCAAATGCTAAAGTAGCAGAGCTGTGACAATTTCTAAAGCTTTTCAGTACACTGGCTTGTACCTGTGATCATTAGTCCTTGCACTCAGAGGAATTTTGTATCTTGTGCCTTGCCCCCATTTTGCCATAAAAAAAATAAAACTCTCTCTTCTTTTAAACTGTAGTATGCCAGATACAGAAATCTACAGCACTTAGTTTTTACCACGCAATAACAAGATTTAGAAATAAATGTTGATTTATTTATTTGACATTTGTTAACCTGGTTAGTCCGACTGAGCAAAAAGCCCTTTTTCAGCCAAGGCCCAAGCAGAAAATCTCCAAATATATACAAAATTCAACACAAAACACAATACACTATATAGTAACAAACAGAAAAAAAAAATACAATGAAATAGCACAGCAGAAATAAACACTAGTTGCAGTCAAGGTTGTCTGAGACCAATATACAATACCAATATACAAAAACAATAGCTCATAGTTATGGCAATTTTATTATAAGTGTTTTCTGGTTTAACTGATAGATTGGATTGTATGTTAGTGAGGACAGGAGCAGCGTACAATAGGGTGGGCAGCAGAAAGGCCTGAGCTAGAGAACTTTTAACTTCATTAGTGAGATATTTTTTGTGCCTATATAACATCCCTAGTTTTTGGTGAGTCTTTTTGATAATCTGTTGAGTGTGGATGTCAAATTTAAGTTGTTCATCGACAGTTACCCCAAGCAGTTTTGTATGTGGTTCGACAGAGATAATAACTTAACATGCACTGAAAAATGACTAGGATTGAGCAGTCATGCCTCTGGACACTTTATACCAAGAGTGACTGTTCCGCTCTTCCCAACCCAGCAACACTGCTGCTTCCACCAATCCATCAGGCATTTGTTCCCTTCAACCTACTGCCATTCAGCTAATGATGGGTCAACAATAGCCAATGTAGAGGATGTCATCCCAGCATGTTTTGGAAGATGCATCCTCTTAACTATTGCCCTGAAGAACTGACATCTTAGCTGCCATGCATGTGCCAGTTACAGCAGCTGCACTAGGCTACACAGCAGACAATGACAGCAAATGTGCTGCTGTTTCATGTAGGCATTACAGGGTAAGAGTACTGTAACAGGTGGAAGTCATGTCATTCCTCCAGTGATTGGAGTACTGCTGTCAGCTACTCACTCCAACATTCCCACACCTGTTCCTCCAGTGTCCAAATCTAGCTGATCCCAGCAAGTCGCTAGTCTGGGTTGTAAGAAATGTTTTATAATCTATACCAGAAATCTCAATGATGCTGCATTTGACTTTAAAGACAGAGTCCTAACTACTGCACCAGGTATGCATTTTTTGAAGACAATCATGCAGAATTTTGGCATCTTTTACTGAAATAAGGCTACCCACTTTGTAATTATCAGTATACCTGATCATCCAGAGATGGTTTCCTTCTTTCTTTCTTTCCCATCTAAGAAGAGTATCTAAGAAGTGGTCCCAATTTAGAACCCAATGGACCACTACTGACAGACTTTCTAGGTGCAGGGCTGAAAACACCTGTTTTATACTGTACAGTCTGAAATTTTAGTTTTCAGTTTCTCAACATAATTATTGGAGACACCACCGTAATGCATTTAAACTCAATGTGCAGCTTAATTGTGAGGAATGTTATCACCTATTGGTTATTGAGTATAGTCTGTGAGCGGATTACATCAGTTAGCATTGCTGTAGTTTATTACTATATATGTTTGTCATAATTGTCAGAACTTAGGCTGTAGTTTTAATGCCACAGGTAGTCTCATTCCCCTTTCATGGCGCAGGACAGGGAGGTTGTGAGTTCTATTCCCACAGCAGGTGCTTTGCTTCCATTTACACTAAACACACTTCAGGTCAGCATATCAAGTTCTTTCCCGTGCATGGGACATCAGTGCGGCCATCTGACTGGAAGTTGATGTTCAGGTATCTTGATGCCTCCATCAGGTATCTGGAAAGACATCCTGTGGCTTGCAGAGTTGCATTCCTGCCTGCCACTGGCCAAACCATCACAGCCAGGAATCAATGGTGAAGATGCACAAGGTGGAGTCTAGATTCTCACAGAGTCTGAGTTGGGCATGGGTGGAACAGTTGGTCATTCCCATCCTAGCCATCTTGATGTTCCCCTTCATTATATTAAAAATCTGGATGACTTAAGGAGCTACGGATGTAAACTGGAAATACACAAAAATGGCATTATAGGATTAACGTTCCTAACTTCTCAAGTTACTTTCTTGTTATACAGGTATGTGCTGTACTAAGTGGCCATAAATGCAGTCGGACATTGTGCAGAAGGACGTTAAGTGAAGCACAATGTAAAGAATACAGTGTTTACTTACAGTCTGTGCCACTTAACGCTCTATGGGATACAACCTATCCCAGGCATTAAGCGCCACATACCTGTATATAAAACGGGTGCCTGTCCCTTATAAAACTACCTTCCCCACTCCCGCCCTGTACATTCCTTAGCAGTTCACTTTATGTGCTGTTCTCTTCCTGCTAGTACTTTCCCATTTATTCATAACTTGCCTGTACTCCCGTCTCATCCTTTAATCTGGTCAAAAATGCAGAACTTTAAGGCTGCTAGCACTTTTGACCGTTTTGCTGCTTCTGTGCATGTGTGCACACACTGAAACACATCTACATGTGCCACGTGTCTCATTCCCAAAGGTTTCTCATCACATTCCTTGACTACCACTGGAAATCCTCATTGCAAGCCCTGTTCTGGCTATGATCATCCTTTTTTTTTTTATTAGCTGCTGTATTCACATAGCTATTTCAATATAAATAATCTAGGGCCACATCACACCATATTAATTAAACAGCAGCTTTTTTTAAATCCCATGGCTTGCATGTAAATATTTCTCTGTTATTTTTTAAATAACTGATAAAAGTGTACTTGCTTAAAACATCTGCCATCATTTCTCTTTCAATAACCTCTACTGACATGAAATATTTTCACTAAAATGTAAATTGCCTTGTATTCCTTTTTCAGTACATCATTAACCAAAAAAAAAAAAATCACTTTACTTGTTTCAGTTATCACTAAATTTTCTCACTTACAGGACCGTCACTGCATATTGCCCAATACATTATTCACTTCTACTGTTACAAAACCCTTTAATAAAATTTCTTTATGAAACTTAATGCATACAAATTCAAAGTATATAGCATTACCATAATTTCTGACCATGAAGAATTGTTTTTATTTATAATTCTGTAATTATTGCCTTGCAAGTATTTCGACATGGTATGTGAAAGTTGTACTCAGTGAACATTAATCGCATATGGCTGTGCTCTTAAATCATACTGTAGAAGTCATTTTACAATAAACATTTCTGAAAACACACATTACACATAGTCTTATATGATTACGAAATAAATGTCTAAGCTTCTTACAGTCAGTAGTACTCAGTTATTAACTTCCTTCAAAAGTAATCCTGATATTATATTCATTCACAGTACTGTCACAAAAAGATCTCTCTCAAAGGACCAACCGTACAATGCCCAATCCCCAAGAAATGATTTAGCTTTTGCTGACCGGGTTAGTCCCACTAAGCTTAGTGGCTTCCAGTCATGGAAGACCCAAGGTGAATATCTATACAAGTAAATAAAATTTGGCCAGGGAAATGGGAAACTTCCACTACTCTCTGACAGGTGACATGGGATCTTTTACAACCTACTGAGCTACCACTAACTGAAACAGATGAGACCACAGTATAACATGTCATCTGACGTGTGGCACACCTCTAACGCTGCACTGTAGTCTTAGCAATTCAGTCACGTAAGTGGGAATAGAATCCAGAGCCTTCCACACTTCAAGCACCAAAGTTGAATATGCTATCTGTTGAATCACTTACCAGTTACACTGGAGCATATAAATACAAAAACATTTTTTTTTCCAAGGGAGCCCCCCCCCCCCCAAAAAAAAAACCTTAAATGTACTAACTCTGAGATCACAATATACTGGGGAAAGGGCATATTTCCCAACCCCGGTACTACACTGATCTCGCACCACTGGCAATCAGTTTTCCTGTCAAAAAAACATTTCATGCAGGAAGCTGTCAACAAAATGAACAGTCAACTGACTTAACCAGACCCACATTATACATCTCATTCAACCGTATAATGCTTTTTTTTGTATAGCCATAGCTCCATGTGGCATACAGACATTTTTTGGAGGTCTGTCTTCCTTAACTAAGTCAGTCAATTAATATTGGGGAGTATTAAAAAGCACAAGGAGCAAGTCAACATTATTTTGTCTTCCCTTCAGATGTGTGTTAGTGCCCACGCTACCTTGTCACCCTGGTTGTGGTCTTGTGTGTTCACTGGTGGCACTGCTTTCTTGTGTGTTTGCAAAGTGCATGTAAAAATAAAAAGACACTAAGACTGTTAATCTTTGATGTTCTGCAGTACAGAAATTAACCATTCATTTCACTTATTCATATTTGCATTCATGTTTTCTTAGCTGAGAGATTTGCACATTACTAAGGGGCATGGTGAGAAATGTCCTGGTATTGAAAGAAAAGTACAGTGTCACTGTCCAAATACAGTATGCTATACTGGAGAACAGTTATTTGCTAGTTTTATTTATTTATTCAACTGAGCTGAAAAGTCCTTTCAGCGGAGGCCCGGGGAGAAAAGCTCCAACATATTATGCAATTTTCATTATGAAGTAGCATTAAACAGCAATGTTACAGGATTATTAGAAGGCGTTAAGTAGCAATACAATGTTATACAGTGTCAATAATCAGGAGTATAGCATAACTTTTTCAAGATGTATAAAAAGAAACACATCATTAAGATGAATATAGTTTTGGGGGCAAGTGGTTAGAAAAATCCAGTTTTATCATAATGTAGTTGCATGAAGACAAGATGATTACAATAGAATGTTTCTCTGAGGAGATATACTTAATAGGTTTTATAAGACAGTAGAAAGAGTAGTCAAAGAAGATTAGAGAGAGCTAGTGAGAAGGGAAGAATAGGAAGAACTTGAAGCAAATCCTTTGTCAACGTACACTAGATAAAGCCCTTATTGAAATTTCTTCTAACTCAGTTAACACTATGCCCTGTAAGAAGTGTAAACAGTGTGTTTATATAGATGAAAGTGTTTCTTTCACCCATCCAGTCACTGGCGATATGTACTCTTTTCATACTAATACGAATTGTCAAAGTGAAAATGTAGTATATTTGGCCAAGTGCGTTTCCTGTGAGTCATTCTACATAGGAAAAACCAATAGAAAGCTCAGGGAACGCATAAGGGAACATGTGTATCATATTCGTGTGGGTTCCCACACGAATGCTTTAGCTAAACATAATAAGGACAAGGGTCCCAGTCACACCTTTGTGTTTTTAGTCATACAAGCTATCAGTCGCAATTTACGGGGAGGTGACATTGAGACCTTAACTGAGGAAAATGAATTGAGATGGATTATTAGGTGCCAAGCTGACAGGGAACCTGGACTCAATGACAAAGCTTCTCTTAAACCTATACTTCGAAAAAGAAGGGTTAAAGCTATTACTTAATGGCCCCCAATGATTATCAGTTATTGTTTCCTTACACTACTCTGCAATGCTCTAGATAAAGATACAAAAATATACAATATATTATCTTTTTTATAATTTATGTTCTTGACTTTTCAGCGTTCCTATATCCCTGTAGATTTATAGGATGCTTTTGCATTGATCTACGTATTCAGATTTTTGATGGTCATTTAATGTCTGTGTTAGGTGTTTATTTACTTGTTGTCTTATGCCTAGTTGTTTCCATGTCTAGTTTATTTTATAGCGTCCTAAAATTCATTTGTAGTATTTGATCGTAGTAGATATACGTGTACCTTTTTAGCTTTACTATGTAAGGTTACACAATGTATTTATGATAATAGTTTTTATATGAATTAGTTATAGTATACAAATGGTTTTAGAATACTTGCACGTACGTTGCTCAGTAACGTTTTTACATCTACAACCAATGAGATGCGTAAGCACATTATTTAAAAGACTGCTAACTATTTTACCATTGTCTGATGAAGCCGAATGGTGAAAGCGCTTACTTTTTAATAAAATTGGGCTGTGATATTAGTCCGCGTTATATTTCCTATTTTTAACCATTTTAGTTTTGGGACTGTTTCTTCTTGCTTGATTCCTGTGGATGCTGTTTCTGCTTGTGGTTTTACAATACTTGATTTTAACTACAGGATTCTTTACCCTTTGGTGCTGCTTTTGTTCGTTATTGATTCTTTTGACTTTTACATATTACACATAGTCTTATATGATTACGAAATAAATGTCTAAGCTTCTTACAGTCAGTAGTACTCCGTTATTAACTTCCTTCAAAAGTAATCCTGATATTATATTCATTCACAGTACTGTCACAAAAAGATCTCTCTCAAAGGACCAACCGTACAATGCCCAATCCCCAAGAAATGATTTAGCTTTTGCTGACCGGGTTAGTCCCACTAAGCTTAGTGGCTTCCACTCAGGGAAGACCCAAGGTGAATATCTATACAAGTAAATAAAATTTGGCCAGGGAAATGGGAAACTTCCACTACTCTTTGACAGGTGACATGGGATCTTTTACAACCTACTGAGCTACCACTAACTGAAACAGATGAGACCACAGTATAACATGTCATCTGACGTGTGGCATACCTCTAACGCTGCACTGTAGTCTTAGCAATTCAGTCACGTAAGTGTGAATAGAATCCAGAGCCTTCCACACTTCAAGCACCAAAGTTGACTATGCTACCTGTTGAATCACTTACCAGTTACCCTGGAGCATATAAATACAAAAACATTTTTTTTTTTCAAGGGAGCCCCCGCCCCAATAAAAAAAAAAAAAAAAAAAACTTAAATATACTAACTCTGAGATCACAATATACTGGGGAAAGGGCATATTTCCCAACTCCGGTACTACACTGATCTCGCACCACTGGCAATCAGTTTTCCTGTCAAAAAAACATTTCATGCAGGAAGCTGTCAACAAAATGAACAGTCAACTGACTTAACCAGACCCACATTATACATCTCATTCAACCGTATAATGCTTTTTTTGTATAGCCATAGCTCCATGTGGCATACAGACATTTTTTGGAGGTCTGTCTTCCTTAACTAAGTCAGTCAATTAATATTGGGGAGTATTAAAAAGCACAAGGAGCAAGTCAACATTATTTTGTCTTCCCTTCAGATGTGTGTTAGTGCCCACGCTACCTTGTCACCCTGGTTGTGGACTTGTGTGTTCACTGGTGGCCCTGCTTTCTTGTGTGTTTGCAAAGTGCATGTAAAAAAAAAACGACACTAAGACTGTTAATCTTTGATGTTCTGCAGTGCAGAAATTAACCATTCATTTCACTTATTCATATTTGCATTCATGTTTTCTTAGCTGAGAGATTTGCACATTACTAAGGGGCATGGTGAGAAATGTCCTGGTATTGAAAGAAAAGTACAGTGTCACTGTCCAAATACAGTATGCTATACTGGAGAACAGTTATTTGCTAGTTTTATTTATTTATTTATTTATTTTACATTTGTTCACCGGGTTTATCCAACTGAGCTGAAGAGCCCTTTTTCAGCGGAGGCCCGGGGAGAAAAGCTCCAACATATTATACAATTTTCATTATGAAGTAGCATTAAACAGCAATGTTACAGGATTATTACAAGGCATTAAGTAGCAATACAATATTATACAGTGTCAATAATCAGGAGTATATCAAAACTTTTTCAAGATGTATAAAAAGAAATACATCATTAAGATGAATATAGTTTTGGGGGCAAGTGGTTACAAAAACCCAGTTTTATCATAATGTAGTTGCATGAAGACAAGATGATTACAATAGAATGTTTCTCTCAGGAGATTTACTTAATAGGTTTTATAAGACAGTAGAAAGAGTAGTCAAAGAAGATTAGAGAGAGCTAGTGACAAGAGTGAGTTAAGGGCAGAATGTAGATTAAGGTATGGGAAGTAGGGGATGTTTAAGGAGGGAGAGTGCAGTGGCAGGACCAGTGACTTTTAAAGTGCTCTTTGGTGGCCGTCTTAAATTGTTTGGGATGTGTAAGGGTCCTGATTTCTAGTGGGAGCCTATTTCAGGCAACAGTGGGATGATAGCTGTATATATTACGTCCAAATTTAGACTTGGGTTTGTAGATTTGTAGTAGGTCTTGGTTAGAGCTTTGGAGAGGTCTGGAGGGAGAATAATGGGAGATGAGAGGGGATAGTGCTGCGCAGTAGGAAGGCTGGTATAGGATAGAATGGATGATCTGGTGTGGAGAGAGAAGAAGCTGGTGGAGTAATTCAAGCCAGTTTAGGTGTTCTAGAGAGAGACAGTGATGGGATTTGTAGGTTTGTTGGGCATCAAATCTAGCTACCTTGTTGTAGGTAAATTTAAGTTTTGTCGGGAGTGTTGAGTTAAGACTTGTAAGACTTGAGAGTTGTACATTAGACTGGGTAGAAGGTAGGTGAGAGAGTAATCTTGGCTACAGAGGTAAGGAATGTCTTGTTACAGTAAAGGAGCCCTAGTTTTGAATGTGTTTTTTGATACAGTTATTAACATGCAAGTCAAATTTAAGCTGATCGTTGATGATTACGCCCAAGCGCTTAGTGCTGGATTCTACCTGAATGCGAGTGTTATTAAGGGACTGTATGGAGAAGAGCATTCAATATTCTTGCACATTTTAGGTAGGAAGAGTAACAGCTTTGTATTTAAGTGCTAAGGATGAGCTGGTTGTTGGAGAGCCATGTAAAAGATGCCTTAGTAGCTGAGAAGAGCTTAGAGGGAGAGTTGGCTGTGGTGATGACTGTAGAGTCATCTGCGTATTGCACTAAAGATGACTGAGGACAGGAGGTATAGAGCTGATTAGTAAAAATATTAAAAAGTAAAGGCCCTAGGACAGATCCTTGAGGTACACCTATTTTTACAGGGAGAGAAAGGGCGAGTGCAGAGTGCCATCTCACTGATTGAGATCTATCAGTGAGGTAAGCTGCAGAACCATGCAACAGTATCAGAGGAGAAGTTCAGGTTACGCAATTTTTCAGAAGAGAGTGTGAGACGGTGTTGAAAGCTTTTGAGAGGTCCAAGAATAGGTAAGAAATAAGTTTATGGTCATCCATGGCTATAGAGACAGTGTTGAGGAAGGATAATAGCGCTGTAGTGGTGCTATGTTTGGGTCTAAAGCCATGTTGAGTGGGTGTAAGCAGACTTTCCTGTATTAGATACTGCATAACATTTAGGAATACATGTTTCTAGTTCTTTAGAGAGAGGGGAAGAGGATAATGATAGGTCTAAAGTTGGCAACATCAGAGGAGTTACCTCCTTTGTGCATAGGTAGAGCATAGCATTGTTTCCAGATGGAAGGGACTTTAGACTCAGAGACAGAGCGATTAATTAGGATAGATACAGGGAGAGCAAGACAGTCAGCTGCTAGTAGAAGAAAAGTGGAAGGAACATTGTCAGCTGATGCTGAGCATGGTTTTAATTTAGAAAGTAGAGTTTTAGGTACAGGTTTGAGGGAGAAGGTATTTGAGGACAGTATTAGGAGTAGGTTCAGAAAAGTTGGAGATGTTAGTAGTAGAGGGGTTTGGGTTAGGGTTGACTACCTTAGATATTGAATTGATAAAATAGGTATTGAAGATAGTGGCAGTTTCTTCAGATGTCTTGTCTGGGAATGGATTGGGGGAGATAAGATTACCAGGATGCAATATTTGGTTAATACAGTTCCAGAAATTTTTAGGATTAGATTTTAGGGCTGTGAGAGGTTTGTTATAGAAGTCCTTTACATCTCTGTTTTTTTGTCAGATTTCTGAGTTCTTTATATTTTTGTAAGTCTGTAGGGAGCTTAGTTTGTGACCCTTTTTTCCACAATTTGTCTCTAGTTATCATAAGGGTACGAGTGGCTTTTGAAAGACACAGATATATTTTGGACTTAACTTGGACTTTGCGAGGGGGAGCAAGAGAGTCTAAGATGCTAAGGAAGGTGAAGTTCAAAGCTAGGACTACTTCTATTGGGAGTTGGGTAAGGAATTTACAGTTTACTTTAGAGAGGAGGGCATTAAAGGTTTCTGGATGAAAGTTAGAGAGTTTGCAACAAGTGATAAATCTAGGAGGCCTTGAAAAGTGGGGAGTGAACCTAAGCACTTTTATAGGGGAGTGATCGCTCAGGGTGTTTGGTAGGGTTTCAGGGTTATGAAATTTGGAAGGATTAGATACAAGAACCCAATCAATAAGAGTACTAGATGTGTGAGAGTTGTTTGTAATAGTAGGTTGGGAGATTAGCTGTGTAAAGCCATATAAATTAATATGGGTATTAAAGTTTGGATTACTGAGAGTTAACCAATTAATGTTGACATCCCCAGGGAGGATGGTTTCATTGGTGATGTGTTGAGAAAAGTATGAAAGAATATTTCTGAGCAGAGGAATGTTGTCTCCTGGAGGAATATAGATGGCTGCTACTGTGATAGTGGTGTTGTCATTTATTTTAAGGTTAGTTGTAAGTAGTTCAGCAGGAGAAAATGATGGGATAGGTTTCATAATACTTGTAATGGTGAGGTGGTTGGAGTAGAGGATGACAACGCCACCCCCTTTTTTATATCTATGCAGAGTATATTATAACCAGAGGGGAAAGTGTCTTTATCAGAGGTTTGGGGTTTTAGCCAAGTCTCTGTTAGGGTGATGACATGGGGGGTGTGGAAGGTTATCGAGGCATGGATTTCACTAAATTTGTTTAGAATACTATGGGCATTCATAGAGTAAAAGGAAATATGTTTGTTTGGAGAGGATGAGTTTATTAAGTTGGGAGAGGTAGAGTTATGCATGGTGGGGTGATGTGTGGGCCCAGGATTTTGATGTATGTCTGCTGATAGAAGCAGGGCTACATGAAGTTGGTAAAGTTTGAAATTAAATGGGTTGTAAGTCAAATACTTAGTCTTGGTTTTAGATGCTAGAGAGTGAAGGGGGAGGAAGTTTAATTTTAGGCAGAGGGATGTTCATGGAAAAGATAGAGGAGATTGTAATAGAGTACTGCAGAGATGAGAAGCAGTTAGTATGGGGATTAGTGGGATCTCTATGGACAGGTGGTAATGGAGTAGTACAAGATGTAAGAATGAGAAGGAGTAATGGAGGCAAGAGGAAAATGGAGAGGGTTGCAAAAGCCATGGCCTAAGGTGGGGAAGTAGGATTGGGATGGAGTGAGTAAGGGACTAGGAAAAGTAAGTTGTTGGACCTGTAATAATTACTAGTAATTATAAAAATATGAAAACATTCAACCTGTACCTAATATTTCTAAAACTAGGTGTAAAGAAGGTAAATTGATTGCAGTAAACAAGAGCATCATCATATGAGCCATGTTATTTGGATGTGTTCCTTGTCTTCCTTGTTCTGTTGAATGTTGACAGTGTATGCATTATTTATCTGTGAAGCAACTGGACTGCATGACGTGTTTTTTACTCTGAATACATTTTAATGTAGCTTGTTGTTTGCAGCTACACAGGTGTGAAATGCCCTGTGTTTGGGCCACTACAATTTGTGTACCACTTAGTGCAGATGACTAAGGCTATGAGCTGTTAGAACTGCTTCCTGTAGTACTGTGTTCAATTCCCCTCAGCTTTCATTTGTCTACTTTGTGACTCTGACCAAGTTACCTCAACAGACAGTACTCCAGGGCTGCTTCTGAAAAGGAACAAACTTTTGCAAGGCATCAGATGAAACCTTAGAGTCTAGACAATGTTGAAAATAACCGTCATTGATATTTCCACTCAAAGCTGCACATCTTGAGAGATATTCAGTGTTGTGGACATTATTAATTATAAAAATAAAGATAATTCTTAATATTTCTGTAAACATGTCAGTAAGCATGCACACAGAAAGTAACTTTCTTCTGTCATGTGAAAGGTTATGTCTGGGTAACAAATCTAAGCTGACAAAATACATCTAGATTGTGCAAATTCCACAATATGAATTTGTTTGTGAAACATTACAGAAAAATATCATTCTGGGTTTATACGCATAATATATTATAGCATTGCTGTAAAGATTGTGATTTTGCTGACTGTTAATGGAAAAAAGACTTATATTTCTGTTTGTGTTATTTTAATAGTTCTTATTTTCTCAAAATATTTACACCTATGTCTTATGCTTTTTAACTTGATTTCTCAGAAAATGCTTTGGAATGTAAGGATGTGTAGCCTGCAAATACATAACACACTCACATGGAAGTGTATATGTACATATGTTAACCTGTATGGTTTAGCTGAATCACATCTGGCTGAATTTCAAAACACTGAAGTCATTGCTTGCAAGCACATCTGACTGAAAAATCCTTTTTGTCAAATCCCATTTATTAGAAACCATCATAAAGGGCACCTCCATGGCAGCGTCTGTCCTCACATCAAATGTATTGAAAACACTAACTGCAGTGACATAACTGCTGAGAAAAGACCACATAATGACTCAGTGCTGTCACACAAATACAAGCTGCTCCAGCTGTGATGGTCTATAGGTATTAGCCCATTACCATTTTGATAGGAAAAAAAAAATCTTCATGCATTCCTGCATATTTCTATTTATGTATTTAAGCACAATGTGCAATTAAACCATATTCTGTGCAATTTAAACTGCCAAGAGTTTTCAATTAAATGTGTCCATGTTTTCGGGTTCAAGTAAATGCTTTTCACCCAAGCGAAAGGAAACTTGTGGCAAGAAAAGCTTCTTGAATGATCGTATGTCACAAGTTTGTCACCTAATCCTATTCACTTATAAAAAATGCTTTTGTAATACCATTCACAGCATTTTTACTAGCCCTAATTGATGGTTATTTGGTATCCTTAGTCCATACACATGTGCCATCTCAAGTTTGATACAGCACACAAGTTACAACTCAGGCAACGCCAAAAAAAAAAAAAACAGCAGTAGTGACCACTGAAAAACAATTTCCAACTGGTTAATATTTTAAGGTGTACTATGGCCTAATAACACAAGCGCGGTGGTGCAGCAGTAGCGTTGTTGCCTCAAAGCAAGAGGTTCTCCCATTCGATTCTCAGCAGGAGTGCTGGGAGTGCCTTTATTTATTTATTTTATTTTATTTTACATTTGTTGACCGGGCTAGGCTAGCTGGAGAAATTTCCATTTTCAGTAGCGGCCCGGGGAGAAAAGCTCCACAGAGTGAGATACATACAGAAAATCTATCAAACCAAAATAAAATAATGATAACAATAACAATCATAATATTGGAGTTAGTAATAGGGTTCTGTAATAGCCTTCTGTGTTGAGTCTGCATGTCCTCCCCGCGGTTGGGTGGGCGTTCATAAGACATGCGTAAATGGGCGTGCCTTCGCTGAAGGTTGGACGTTGAGCTGGCACCTCGGCGTTCATGAAAATCTACTGCCAATCATTAGCAGACCGGACTTCCGCGGTGGCAATCCCTAACCGGGAAAAGCCGAAAGTCAAACAACAACAACTATGGCCTAATAAGTATTTTTTTTAAATAAAAAAGTTTACCATCTATTCTGGGATAATCAAATCCTTTAAGACAGTTTTGATCAAAACCAACAAAAAAAAAATCACTTTCTGTACACACAGCCGGCACCATGATAGCTGCAAATCTGCAGCTTGATGCACTGGAAGAGTAAAGCATTTCCTTTTTGATAACGTTTATGTCCAGTAAATTCCTGGAGATTTGTAACTCTTCTGTATCACCAGTCAGTTTGACTTTTCTGGCCAAAACATATAATTTAGAAGGACAGGCTATGCTCTTCCAAAAGCACTGTTCTAAACACCATCTGCACCAAAAGAGATTTTTTTATTAGCCAAATTGAAAGAAATTTTCTTTGTTTCCTGAGACATCAGAGTTACAGTTTTGTTTAAGAAATGTCTACTGTGCTACAATACTGCTTTTAAAGCAACCCCATCCAAAACTGGATAATGATCAAATAACCTCTTCCTCCAGAGTGTCCTTTTCAGAAGCAGCCCTGGAGTACTGTCTGTTGAGTTCACGTGGTCAGAGTCACAAAGTAGACAAATGAAAGCTGAGGGGAATCAAACACAGTACTACAGGAAGCAGTTCTAACAGCTCATAGCCTTAGTCATCTGCACTAAGTGGTACACAAATTGTAGTGGCCCAAACACAGGGCATTTCACACCTGTGTGGCTGCAAACAACAAGCTACATTAAAATGTATTGAGTTAAAAACATTTCATGCAGTCCAGTTGCTTCACAGATAAATAATATATACACTGTCATCATTCAACAGAACAAGAAAGACAAGGAACACATCCAAATAACATGGCTCATATGATGATACTCTTGTTTACTGCAATCAATTTAACTTCTTTACACCATCACTGGCAAATTTCCAGTTGCCACAAAGCACTAAGTGACTTGCTCACATACAGGACATAGATAAGAGGTAATGCAAATAAAACAAAAAAAAATAAATAAAAAACACCACCAACGCTGAGTTAATCCACACACGAAAATGAAGGAACTATTTAATAGACGACTAAGCGCTTTCACCCTGTAACCTCAAGGCATCATCAGAGTAACTCAGACATAGCAAAAAACTTCACTTGTACAACAAGAAAAATGCAACACTCCCAAAAATCCAATAATTCAATAAATAACTAATTGAATAACCAACGTGCTTAATAGTTAGGTTAAAAACACTCTACAAACATTGTGCAAATATATATATAAATATATATATATATATATATATATATATATATATATATATATATATATATATATATATATATATATGTACTCATCATCCCTACAGTGGTTAATAAAATAAAGTAATAACAGTATTAATAACTAAAAACATTCCTTTTGAAAACATTCTTCACAAAATCATTAATTGCCAATCCCAACTAACTTCTACTAGTAAATACTTGTCCATAGTCAGTAAAAATACAATCAAGTCTGTAATGCTCTTAGTTTCAGAACAGAACTTAATGACATGTTCTCGTTAATACCTGGGGGTGTCATGGCATTAGTTCTCAGTTGCCATTCCAGCTCCATTTTCTCTAAATGCAAATTCAAATCACCTTCCCTACCTTGATCAAATACTCTGTCAATAACAAAGAAAAGAAATGTGTTAAACCCCAAACATTTCACAGAATGGTCATAAAGTGCACTTTCTTTTTCTTTTTAATGTCCCTAGCATGTTCTAATACTCTTTCTTTTAATTTTCGTGTGGTTTTACCCAAATAAAACGCTGAACAAGACAAACAAGTAGCTATGTACACTGCCATTTTGGTGTTACAGTTGCAGTACCAAGGACTTGGAATCATATTGATGGCAACCTTCCATCATAACATATGAGCCTGTGTTAATAAATTTACATACACAAAAAGAGGAAGCAGCAAGGACACAAAAAAGACTGTTTAATCCAAATGTAATCGCTTTCATCAGTAGTAATACACCAACTTCTTCACACAAATTTCAAGTCTCAACATGCTACACCTTATATAATGATGAATCACATAATTAACCCTACTACACGATTTATAATTAAAGATATACCATCATATATATTTATATATATATATATATATATATATATATATATATATATATATATATATATACCTAACTTGCTTTAAGTTAAAAACTAGAGTAACATTAAAATTAGAAGTATTAAAACTTCTAAGCTTCACAGTCAACCCAAAAATAAAAATTAATTAATTAGGTGCAATGTCAATTGACTTACATCATGTCCATAAGAATTATATATTCTTACATTTTACACATGTTTAAATACATATAACCAAACTTTTTATATATAAAAAACCTATTAAACCTATTGTGCACATTAAAAACTGACCTTGAATTCATACTGAACAAATAACCAAGACCAACCAGATTCTTGGTGTTTGAAAGTAACTACCAAGATATGTGAAAAATAATTAAACATAAAAGTGATTCACATACAAATAGCACTTCTCAGGGACCATAGGAAGGAATACTAAAATACATTATCAATAATGACTATCTGCTAGGGCCTTAAGCTTAAGAAGACATTTGATAGATATACAATCATTGAGACCTGGAGGAATGTGTGCTGACATATGAACTTGCCATTTTAATTCACACTCCTCCCAAGGTCCACCTCTAATGTTATGTTCGACTTGTTGTAAAACAACAAATTCAAATCTATGGTTGGGATGATCTAAGATGTGCCTCACCAAAGCATTGGTAGTAATATTCTTGTCAGTACTGTAAAGGTGTTCATACAATCTTTGCCTAATTTTTCTCTTGGTTTTCCCGATGTAGTATGCTTCACAAGAGGCACATATTGCTGCATAAACAGCCCCCTGAGACTCGCAATTAAACTTACCCACTATATGGTATGTTTTGCTCCTAATAATAACTTTATTTGTTGTTTTGATATATTTACATTGCGGGCATCTAGCACATCTCATCATGCCCATTCCTTGCTTATTGGATTTATTCCTCTCCACTAGGGACTTTAAATTAGGTCCTCTCTGAGAAGTCATAAGAGGTACTTGCCCTAATTTGGTGAGGTTGTTGTCTTCAGAAATAAAGGAACAATTTTTAGTAAGAATTTCCCTGATGTTTTGAGTATCCAAAGAATATGCTGTAATAAATCTATTAGCTGTATTGGAAGTTGAATGATTTACAATTACCGGGCTAGTTGCTACCCACATTGAATGTTCTTGCTCATAACCTCTACAGACAATTGGATGAAAATGCCCCAACAGACTTTTCCTATCAACCTCTTCAAATAAAATCAGGTCATGAAACCCGACAAGGGCGGGGGTCTTGTGTTTATGGACCAATTTGATTATTTAAATGGAATGCAAGCATATTTGGATTCTGATGTATAGGAGTTGGTTAGTCTCAATGAGCTTAATACGGCATATAGAAATGTTAATAATATACTTAAAGATTTGTTTCTTGAAGGAAGTATTGGTATAGATACTCTCCAGTATTTAATCATGCCAGCTCCTATTTTACCGACACTGTTTGGGTCCCCTAAATTGCACAAGGATATTTACAACCCTCCATTTAGAACTATAGTTGACGGGAGAGGTTCTGTTACATATGCACGTGCAAAATATGTTGATCATAAATTGAAACCTTTTGTTAAGTCTGAACCACAAATTTTCCATGATTCATGGAGTTTTCTAGACAGTATTAACAACTTAGAGTTTAATGACAAATTAGTCTTTCTAACAGTTGATATTAAAGATTTGTATACTGTTATTCCCCACTTATTGGGTATTGAATGGGTTAGAGAATTCTTACACCTGAAAGGCATGGAAAATAATGACATCAGTGTTATTGAAACCCTATTGGAAATGGTTTCAACTAACAATTTTTTGTGGTTTAACTGATCAATTTTCTTACAAAAGAGCGGAATTGCAATGGGGTCACCATGTGCCAGTAGTTTTGCCAACTGTGTCATGGCTTTTTGGGAGAGGACTTAATTGTTCAAGGACTTACTTTACAAGGAAAATGTTGTCTGGTACACAAGGTACCAGGATGACATGTGTTTCATTTGGAAAGGTGATGTACACCTAATTGAAACATTCATTACCAACATTAAAACCTTTACTTCCTTTTTGGACTTCACATTCCAAGTAGGGACAATAGTCATTAACTTCTTGAATGTTCATATAAGTAAAGGTAGTCCTAACCAAAGATATAAAACTACCATTTACCGTAAGCCCACTTATTCAAATGCCTTTTTACACTTTACAAGTAGCCACCCTTTTCACCAGAAAAAGGCAATAGTTAAAGGGCAAGCGGTCAGTGCGGCTAGAATGGTCTCTGGGTATGATGACTTCACAGACGAATGTATACTTTTATAATCTATGTTTCTAAAAGTGGGTACCCATTGGGGTTCCTTAATACTATATTTGAAGAGGTTGATAGGAAAAGACTATTGGGCCATTTTCAATCCAATTGTCTGTAGAGGTTATGAGCAAGAACATTCAATGTGGATAGCAACTAGCCCGGTAATTGTAAATCATTCAACTTCCAATATAGCTAATAGATTTATTACAGCATATTCTTTGGATTCGCAAAACATCACGGAAATTCTTACTAAAAATTGGTCCTTTATTTCCGAAGACAACAACCTCACCAAATTAGGGCAAGTACCTCTTATGACTTTTCAAAGAGGATCTAATTTAAAGTCCCTAGTGGAGAGGAATAAATCCAATAAGCAAGGAATGGGCATGATGAGATGTGCTAGATGCCCACAATGTAAGTATATCAAAACAATACATAAAGTTATTATTATGAGCAAAACATAGCATATAGTGGGTAAGTTTAATTGGGAGTCTCAGGGGGTTGTTTATGCAGCAATATGTGCCTCTTGTGAAGCATACTACATCGGGAAAACAGAGAGAAAAATTAGGCAAAGACTGTATGAACACCTTTACGGCATTGGCAAGAATATTACTACCAATGCTTTGGCGAGGCACATCTTAGATCATCCCAACCATAGATTCGAATTTGTTGTTTTACAACAAGTCAAACATAACATTAGAGGTGGACCTTGGGAGCTGAAACTCGAGGAGTGTGAATTAAAATGGCAAGTTCGTACGTCAGCACACATTCCTCCAGGTCTCAATGATTGTATATCTATCAAATGTCTTCTTAAGCTTAAGGCCCTTAGCAGATAGTCATTATTGATAAGGTATTTTAGTATTCCTTCCTATGGTTCCTGAGAAGTGCTATTTGTATATGAATCACTTGTACATTTAATTAATTCTTTTTCACATTTGGTAGTTACTTTCAAACACCAAGAATCTGTTTGGTCTTGGTTATTTGTTCAGTATGAATTCAAGGTCAGTTTTTAATGTGCACAATAGGTTTAATAGGTTTTTTATATATAAAAAGTTTGGTTATATGTATTTAAACATGTGCATAATTTAACAATATATAATTCTTATGGACATGATGCAAGTCGATTGATATTGTACCTAATCAATTAATTTTTATTGTTGGGTTGACTGTGAAGCTTAGAAGTTTTAATACTTCTAATTGTAATGTTACTCTAGTTTTTAACTTAAAGCAAGTTAGGTGTATTGTGTATGTGTGTATATATATATATATATATATATATATATATATATATATATATGATGGTACACCTTTAATTATAAATCATGTACTCAATTAGTTAATTATGTGATTCAGCATTATATAAGGTGTAGCTTGCTGAGACTTGAAATTTGTCTGAAGAAGTTGGTGTATTACGACTGACGAAAGCGCTTACAACATTTGGATTAAACTGTGTGTTTTGTGTCCTCGCTGCTTCCCCTCTTTTTGTGTATTTGCTAGTTTTTATCCTTGAAAGAGTTCATAAATTTACATGCCTTGCACATGTTGCAGTTTGACATGCTAGAGACCATCCTCTTCTTGTTTACTGGGTTTTCAAATAAATCTTTAAGGTTTGCACCTCTAGGAAAAGTAATTTTTGGAACGAAACCCAACAGATTTTTAATATCAGGACTTAAAACAAGATTCCAAGTGTTGTTAACAACTGAATGTATCCATGCAACTTCATGGTTAAAAGGGAGAACTAAAGTAATGTCATAGTCTGTTACTTTTGACTTTGAAAATGTGCTTCCATAGTTAGTACATAAAATTGGTAAGAACTTTTCTTTCCTTTTCCTACATATTTCATTTCTGGCTCTAATCAATAATTTTGTGGAATATCTTCTTTCTTTAAACATTCCCACTAAAGTGTACATTTCCTGTGTAAAGACACTCTCATTACTTGTAAGTCTTGAAATCCTGACCATTTGCCCTTTTACTATACTCTTTTATTTGGAAGTTCGGATGGCAGCTGTTATAATGAAGAAGGGAATTCAAGTATGTCTCTTTTCTATGTACCCTAGAAATAAAATTATTGTTACTTTTATCCTAGCTTAATGTAATGTCTAAAATTTCAATGCTCTCTTTACTTATTTTGTATGTAAATTTCAGGAATGTTGTGGTGGAGTTCAAATAGTCGATGAATTCTTCAAGCTCAACTATACTCCCTATCCACAGAATTAGTATGTCATCAAGGAATCTCAGCCATGTAATCACTTTGTCATAAAAGTTGGATGGAAACACGCAATTTTCCTTCCACTTAGCTAGCACCAAATTTGCATAAAATGGTGCACACTTGGCCCCCATGGCTACACCTGTTATTTGGTGAAAAAAATCCCCTTCAAATAACAAAAAAATTGTTCTACAACACTAATTCCATCAAATCCACCAATAATTCTCTTTTCACGTTGTGAATTCCTTCTTTACCAGACAAAGATTCTCCAACTAGTATCAACCTCTCACCATGTGGTACAGATGTAAATAGGTTCATAACATCTACCATGGCAAATTAAAATAAAATTTATAGATGTATCCCTGAGAATTTCTAAACAGTGCCATGAATCCTTCAAAATATATTTGTACCACTTTAGAGTATCTTTACACCAAAAATCAATATATGCTGCTATGGGCTCTGTTTTTGAGCCGGTAGCAAAAACAATTGGCCTAAATGGAGGGTTGTTTAAATTTTTGTGGATTTTGGGAATTCCGAATATTCATGGTGTCACTGGAAAATCCACTGTCATGTATTTATACTCAGTAAAGTTGATCACATCCTGGGTTAAAAAGTCATGTAAAACCCAGTCAATTTTACTGTAGGCACTCCTCATCTCGTTGATAGACACTCTCACATATGTATCACTGTCATTTAACAATTCATAGATTTTAAATACATAATCCTGCTGGTCCATGACAACAACCCCCCTCCCCACCCTTGGTCAGGTTTCATAGTTCCTTCATTTTTGTGTGTGGATTAACTCAGCGTTGGTGGTGTTTTTTATTTTTTTTGTTTTATTTGCATAGCAAGTTGAATTTATTTTATAGATAAGAGGTAAAACCAGAGATGGTACAAAACTGGAGCTAATAACACTGTGAAATGCTGAATAAAGGCACCAAACAGTCACTAAAACCAACAAATCCAAGACAGTACTTCGGAAAGGGAAAAAACAGTGCTCTCTTACTTTTAAAGTCCAAAGTTTAATATAAAGCAATCCAACACAAACGCTTTACAGACACTGCATTTTCATCCCCATTACACAGACTTCCTCAGATGCGGACTTTACAAAATCACCTAACTGACGCTATATGAGTAGACTGGCAGTTGGTATGAAGTCCACTGCTTCCTACACTCAAGGTACAGGGACGGACTCTGCAAGATCACTTAATCACATGGAGCATTACCACACACACAGAGACATATGCTGTCTCAACTGTAAAGGATCAGTCTGGCACACTGTCATTCAGCAGTAAGAGAAAGCTCATTACAACTCTCTCTGATTTATCTTTTTACATGCACACAGCTCTGAGACATTCTCTCAAATGCAAAATAAAATAGTGTCCCTACACACTACTCCGATTTGTCTCTCTACTGTTAAAATAAAATACTATGATTTTATTCTCTGCCTGTTCTTCCTAAGGATCAATGTCCAGTCACAAGAATGCTATGTCATTCTACTTGGGGGAAAAAAGACCACACTCTGATTTCAGCTTCAGGAACTTTCTCTCATTGGCTCAAAATCATAGCCAGGAGCAAAGACTGGAAGACCAATGATAAATCGCTCAGAAGAGTTAGATGTGCAGAGAGGTTGCAATTTCTTTTTAATGTTTTATGGCTAGGCCAGGCCCCAGACAGCACCTGGTCCTAAGCAGCTGCCTAGGTCACACAGTATTGGATCTGGTCCTGGACCCAAACTTCTGAAAAAGATAGCATTCCTCAAAAACTTGACATGCAACCTATGAACACAATTTCAACTGGTTATCAAAAATTATAAGGAAAGCTTTAAACCTTCTCTAATGCAATGCTCCCTAAACCATATGTATTCTGGTAATACTGACATATAGCAATATGTTTGAGTTGCATCACAATGTGCATAGATGCATATTAGTTTAAAAGACACAGATATACCAGACAAAAGCATTTTTATGTTTACACTTAAAATAAGATACTACTCACTTGGTATTCTTTTCTGAGAGGAGATAAAGGAAAGTGGTCTGAGCATAAGGCATAGAGAGTCAGTCTAGCTAAGTACACCCAAGAGCGGCCTTAGGTCAACTGGTGCCCTAGGCAAAACGGCTCCATGGTGCCCCCTACCACACCACCTAGTGCCCTCATTCTGGTCTACCTACACTTAATAAATACTAGAAAAGCACCCCTGCTAGAACAGCACCCTAGGCAGCCGCCTAATTGGCCTATGCCTAAGGCCGGCTATGAGTACACCTGAATCCACTCTGAGGTAAATAAAAATACTGCTCTAAGCAGATGACTGTCGCATAGACGAGTCAGTAGCTCACAGATGTACGGCAAAGCACAGTTTCTGCATGGAAAATGATTAATGCCTTAGGGACCTTGAAAACATGCCACAATCTTAAAACAAACAGGGAAATCTTGTATAGAACATTACTTCTGAGTTGAGATTTTTGGAGAGAAGGTAAGAATGATTACTAGTTTCTCTGTAAAACAGTAAGCATTACTGTATCAACTTGAATGCAAATTCCTCCTTTTTAAATGACAGTCTGTTTTACAGAATGACAGGATGCAAGCAGTTTCCTTCTGTCTGTAAAGATAACTTCAGAGGCAAATGAACTCTCAGGAAGCAAAGGAGGGGGGAATCTATCAAAATAACTTAGCTTTACTCCACCTTGGAAGCATAAAGCGGATTTCAAAGGCTAATTATAGGCTTATATCCACTGCTAACATATGGCTTATCCTCAGGAAGCATGTTTATTAATCAATCAGTTCATTTAATTAACCTAGTGGGCTAAACAGAACAAAGTTCCTCAGATTCAATTCAGCACAATCACAGAAGAGGTACTGGAAAGAATTGTAAAACCTCATTTAACTGCTTAAAATTTCACACAGTGTAAAACATGCCCTCAGATGAAACCACTAAATATTCAAACTCTAAAATATATGAACGTGTTTTAAAAAGCAGGGTGATTCTGAAAATGTCATCCCAAAGACTGCAAAGACTTTCTCGCACTACCTCACAAGTAAGTCAGAATACTTAGCTGTGAAGAATGTATTATTGATTATTTTTTATTTTATCAGCAAATGGATTTACTTTTATAATGCATGCAAGACATTACTTGTACATACTCTTTTAGATATAAAATGTGGTAAAAGACAAATATACAAGTAAAGTGAAATTCAGCAGCATCTTCAACAAGTAAAGGGAAGAACATCAACAAAATACATTTAACTGACAAGTTTTTTTAAAGCCACATGACAACAGTATTATAACCTTTGAGTGTTATTAAGGAGGTAGACTCAATGTTAGAACTGTGCTTCCATCAGCAGACAAGTGAATATCAACTGAGGTGTAATTCACTGTTAACTCAGTCCCTCCATAAACAGACATGAATAATATTAATTATGGAGTATAATCCATTGTTAAAAAAGTGCCTATGTAAACATGTGAACAACATTGGTGCATGTTGCTTTGTCTTCTCCTGATAACTGACTTTTAAAAGGTAAGCTCTAACAAATCAACTGATATATAAAGCATACATTCAAACTCAAGGCTACAAATTCTAGTATATATCCTACAAAACAGTTCATTATAAATCCACAGTATATCAGGCATTTTGAGGTCTTGCACACCCCCTGACACCCCTAGTAGCTGTGTCAGAGGTAAAATAAATATTTGTTTATACAGGTTACAGTAAATGGAATTTAGAAGGATGATCGCAAAGTACTACAAAAACATGTCACAAATGTACAATTTTAGGAAATATCTGTTCACCTTTTTAGTCTCACATAACACTCAGTAAGCAAATTATTTGCATTCCTTCTCTTATGTCTTACTGATGTAAACTGTGGAAATATACATTTGCTACAGAGAGTGCTTTGTTATTTTTGTTAACAAATTATTAACACCACACACCAGTAATAGTGCTGTATATTACCCTAGCAAAATCTTAAGCCAGTTCAAAGTCCATAAATGATACTGGAGGCAGGACAAACTAAAACGCAGTTTTGTTTAGTAATCCACAAACTCCAATGTTAACCAATCTCATTTTATAACTTCAAAACAAAAGCTAAACAAGACCCGAATTACTTCTAAATCTCAAAGTTCTGTCCACGCAGCCTCTCTAGGAAATAGTCAAATTCTTAATAAAAAAAAAATTCAATGCTATAGGCCTCATCAAGACATAGGGTTGCCAACTGTTGGGATTTTTCTGGGCAGGTCAGAATTAAGAACCAATGACATTGAAGAATACTAGAATATGTTTGATTGAGCACAGTAATATTGTATGACAACCCTCTCAAGGGGTGGTTAATGCACACTTCTATTCTGCACACATTTTGCTTTCCCGTACATGTCCAGTATTTTTGACATGAAAAGTTGGAAACCCTACATCCAGACCAAACTGTAAGCTCTAAGCATAGGTGTTTATACAAGTGTGTCTGACAAAAATGATCTACAGGTACCACTGACAGGATTCTTCCCCGGTGCTCTCAATGTCTTCCTTCAGATGCTCTTGTCAATAAGGAACCAAGTTTGTGGCTTTGCTGCTTTAGGCAGCCTCCTTTTATATTACACTTATTGGTAATTAAGACCTTGTTATCTAGATAACAACTTTGTGAACATTCACATACTCCATACTTCAAGTACACATTTCAGTACACTCTTAAAGGTATATACACATTCGCTATTATCATGTTGCAATATAATATATGTAGGTCTATACTAAAACATCAAGCATCACTAATTTGATGTTTCAATATACTGAACTCACTACACTAAAATAAATACATCAAAGGATGATGAAAATAAAACACTGTTTTTGCAGGGCTCATGGGCCCACACTAATAAAAAAGCAATGTCAGTAGTGCAATTGCTAGCAAACTTGCCTTTGGTCAGAAGGCTGTGGTTTCTATTCCCACACCAGGGAAATGTGCTGCTGATCTTGCAGTGCAGTATAAAAGGGGAACTGCTGCATGCCTGAGTGTTTTGCCCTTTGGATGAAATATTAAACTGAGGATCCATCTGCCTGCATTTATGGTAGCTCAGAAGGATGTAAAAGATGCCATTGCATCTTTTGAAAAGAGCAGGGCAAGTTTCCCAATGCTCTAGACAAATTTCCCTTAGTGGTATAAATACCACCTTGGATCTCCCTTGAAAAGAGGCTACTAGACTATAAGGACGAACCCAGTCAACAAATGCTACGTAAATAAAATACAAAATAAACTCAGACAGCTCAACAGTGGGGAACAAGGAAAAACTCCATACCCACTGTTGGCGATCTCTCATTAACAGCCAGTAGCTTACCCAGCACAGAAATCCTCCACATACACACACAACTGAAATTCGAGAATTACTAAAAATGGTGAATGAGCAGATCGGTAGGATTCCACCCATTGCTTACAGGTTAAGGGTCGAGACAAACTGCAAGCTTATAGGAATTATTTCATTAAACGACTGTCCAGAATTCTCTTCTTTTCTTGCACTTAGTACTCCAAATTAAATTATCACGTTTACCTTTGATTATATCACCTCTTTTCCAAAGAATCAAACATGGGCACTTCTTTTTTAAAAACAAAGTTTTTGTTCAAAGAAGGATAAGTGCAGTATCCATGATAATGGCTTTTCCTGATACGAGTACTGTAGACAAACAGCATGAGTTTTTCAGCCACTGAAACAGTGGGTGAGTCCACTGGACAAGCTTCTGATAGGATGAAAACCACGGCATGTAATTGCTGGAATTGGTCTTACTGTACTTGCATATTACTGATATGGGACCAATTAGGTTCTAAGACTTGCCATTTGCAATCTGATCCTGTCTTAGTAGGGGATACCGTTTTTAAATATATCCAAATGTTTTAACAACATATTTAAAGAAAGGGTTACCCGTTTGTAAAATAAAGCACTTTTGCATGATGTGCTTCCTCAGATCCATCTTTAACAAAGGGCATACAATAGAAAAATCAGACTTACTAAGAATGGTCAATATAAACGGTGCAATAATGGGTGAATCTTTAGGAAGAACAGACCTTGTTTCAAGACTGAAGTATCCACTTTTTTAATACGAAGTAATGTTTAGTAAAATTCATTAATGCTCTTAGACATTATTAGTGGATGTCCATGCTTGTGACCAGCTTTCATAGGACATACGGAGGTCCAGTCCTTCCAGTACGCTAACTTTACTGCTATTACTTTAGAAAAATTAGTGAGCATGAAACAAACTTTAAAAACATTCCAGATAATGGTCGATTACCTGGAACAGACTCAAAATGGCCTAAAAAAAAGGACAAAAACATACTGCATAAAACAGATTTAATAGTAGATTTTGTGAACAAGTTTCCTTAAATTTAACACTCAATAGAATATGTGGTGTTTAATTCTGGCTTTTTGAAAGCATTAAGTTCAAAGTTGCCAAGTAAGTTCTCGCATTTCCAAAAAAGCATTTAGATTGAAGTGAAGGGGTTCCTGGTCCATCATTTCCAGCACATGAAATGTAAAAATGCTCGTGGTTTGGGAAATAAGGCTGCATCTGACTAATTGATTCTTAAGAAGTTTTAATTTAATGTTACAATTATGGTATGCCATTCAGATTGCGGTGGTGGTGCTGCGGTAGCATTGTCGCCTCACAGTAAGATGCTGTCCGGTTCGATTCCCAGCTAGAGCGTCTTCTGCGTGAAGATATGCGTGAATGGGCGTACCTTCATTGAAGGTTGTGCATCAGGGCTGGTAAATTCGGCATGTAAAAATTAACTACCAATCATTAGCGCACCAGAGTTCCTCTGTGGCGACCCCTAACCGGGAAAAGCCGAAAGACAAAGAGAAAGAAGAGTTTTTCCTACATAGAATGTGTTATAATCAAGAGTACACTGTGCCCTGTAAATGACCATTTCGGTACTGCAATCACTTCTACAAGAAGTTAGATTTGTTAATGTTAGGACAATTAAAGGAATTTTTCCCACTTATCAGTTTCCAATATCACAGTCCAGCTATCTGCATTTAACAGTCCCTTTCTCTGTGTGGTCATTGGATTGTTTCTTCCCTTCTAGCTAGTCACAAATGCTTTTCACATCCTTAAAGATAAACTTTGGTGTTGGCCCAAGGAGTCTTTCTAGTGGCTACTGATGATATTCCATTCTTTTTTTTTATTATAGACTGTGGTAGGGAGCACCATGCTGTCTTTTCTTCCTTTTTCCTATGGGTCTCTGTAGAGCCCTCTCAATTCCCTTTCTGTACCTCGAGGAGGGAAGAGTCATTACAGAGTTTTATAGTCTTGATAGGTGTCAAATATTTTATTGAGAAGTTTCTTGCAGTTGTCTCTTGCCAAGAAGTCTTTTTCTAGGTTGATCAGATTTAGTGCAAAGGCCCTGGTATCTTTGGAAATGCTGGCAATCCTCATCACTTGAGATTTGACCACATTTCTCTTGGTAATATGTGGGTGGATGCTCTTGTAATGAAGTAGTTGGTTTAACCTGGTGGGCTTCTTGTATAAATTGTTGCACAGTGTTTTGGATGAGAGATCCTTGGTAATAGTCAGGTCTAGGAAGTTTACAAAGTCACCACTGTAGTTAGCGCTAAATCTTAGAAAGGTGGGGGAGCTGTTGATATGCTTGTACAGTTCTAAGAGCTCCTTTTCTCGTCCATCCCACACAATAAACATATCTTCACTAAACCTCAGGTAGCATTTTATATGCCTGTAGAATCTGGAACCATACACAATCTCCCCCCCACTTTCCTTGTACAGTATTAGTTAGGCTGGGGGCCATGGCTACCCCCATCGCTATCCTGGTAGACTGCCTGTTGTACTTGCTACTGAATAAAAAAAATTGTTGAGAATTTCAAAAAGTTTTTTTTTTCAAAACTTCCAGCTCTCTAGGGAGTGCAGCTCTATCAAATACGACCTTCTGCATAATAAGAACAGGAGAGGGATTATTAAGTTGGAGACATTATACAAATTTGGACTGAATGAAGAATTTAAAGGAATATGATTATGGGGGAGCAATTTAGTGTAGCAAGTATATTAAAGTATTATATGTGTTAAAATTTCATATGTATAAACATTTTTATGGTCAGTTGATTTATTTTTTATTATACATATTTAAGTTATCCAATATTCTTTGTGCTGTGTGTTTTAATAAACTGTTGAAGCGAACGGCTGAGATTTTTTAATTGGACAGACTCTATTGGATGACTACCTGAAATTCATCATTTGGTCAGTTTGTGTTTTTTGTGGATTACATATTTAAGTTAACAAAACTGTTAACTTGCCTTGACAAAGAAAGTGTACTCTATGACAGCACTGTTTTCTGCCAGTTCACATTTCACAAAGATATCATAGACTGAACACTCATAAAACTGATTTTAACTAGTGATGCAGTCAGTTTGCATTCAATCTGCATAACTTTTTAATTTGTTGACTGAATAAGCATCATAGCTACAAATAAACTTTTCAAGCAAGATCACTGCCAGAGATGGGCACGCAGAACTGGGATTACAAATGAAGGAATGCAAATTGTACAAAACACAGTGAAAACAGATCTAGGCATATTCTACATGGTATAAAAGAATGTCCTTAAAACTTTTTGTTTGTGATGTCAGCAACTCAGCAGTTGTATGATACAAGTGAAGGAACACCATTGCTGGCTAGAAGGTTGAAAGAGTCTTTAAAACAGTTCTGCTCTCAACCTTAATAGACAACACATAGGAACTTAATGGATCCCTAGACAAATGAAAATATTTTATTGCAAACAGCAATAAAGATACATTTACACTAACAATATAAACAACAAAGCTTGTGACATCATTACGCAGATTAATAAATAATAAATGAATATAAACCAACTTCATTTTACTGCACATTTCTGCAGACCCATAGCACTAAATCCTGAAAAAAATGCTTCAGGAATTCAATAAACAGAATAACAATTGCAAGTGAACAGACCATAACAAAAAGTGTTTCAAAACAATGCAACATGCAATAGAAAGTAGTAATCATGCCAGCAGAAGACCACCATTACACTATTAAAATGGGAGAGTACTTCATAAGCAAGAAATCACCTGGTGGGGACAACAGAAATGGAGAAAATTACAAAGACAGAGAAAGGAAAACAGGGAAGGAAGGAGGACAGGGAAGGCAAGTGTTAAGAAACAGAGATGGAGACCTAAGGTAGGCAGCATAAGTTAAATTACCATACAAGTCCAAATTTAAAAGGAATGAAACCTATGACAATCAAAGATGAATTAAACATGGAGGGCATACCAGATTAGATCTGCCTAATGATTAGCACTGGAATTTTGTTACCGTCACCATCATGGTTATAAAGAATACACTAACAAAACCAAGAATTTATTAACAGCATTCCGACCCAGCAGGATGAGTGTATAGAGGGGTCTACTTCATTTGCCCTAACTTCCGATTGACCGACACCCATTTGCCCAACACCAATGCTTCATTTGACCAACAAGTATTATTGGCGAGTAAATGGGATATGCCCCCTTCCTCACTGCAGTGCGACCCTGGAGTTAGAATATATAGTTGGGGGGTGTGGGGGCATATTATATTGTTTAGTTTTGCTTTAGTATTGCTTGTGCCCCCCACACCCCCCTAACTATATATTCTAACTCCAGGGTCGCACTACAGTGGGGAAGGGGACATATCCCATTTACTTGCCAATAATACTTGTTGATTAAATGAAGTGTTCGTTAAATGAAACTTCAGTCAAATGGGGTCAGGCATATGGGTGTCGGCCAATCAGAAGTTAGGGCAAATGAAGTAGATCCATATAGAGACATTATGATAACTTTGGAGTTGTGCTGTTTAAATATATAGCAGCGTGGGGTAGATTTATTTCTGTAGACTTCCAATGATCACTACAGCTAATATGACGAGTCTGGCTGGTTGCATAATCCTGACCAAATCAACTTGAAGGTGTGCAAGAAATAAAGGACAGGACTAAGCTGCAGAGACAGTCAGATGTTAGGAAATAACTCTTTCCAGAGAAGAGACCATTTGAGGCAGTAATACCCAAATAACTGATTCCAGGAGCAGAGTTAGAATACTGAGACACTTCAGAGATATAAAGAATGACATGTACAACTATTCTTGTAGCCCAACATTCCCATCCAGCTTTTGAAACATTTGTATTATATTAAGAATCAAGAAAACACTTGTATTTAAATGTTACAGGCCTGTTCGGTTAAAAAAAAAAAGTTAGGCTTATTATACCCTTTTAGATTAAATAATGAAGGTTTCATGAAATTGTGACAACACACCACTACAAACCAATATGCAACATGGATATCTAAGCTCTGGGCCAGTAATCAAGGACCCTTTGGGGGGCCGTTCACTGAGAGGATAACAGGTACATACACGGTATTTCCAGATGCCACTATCTGCATCAAGTGCAATTTCCATTAAGAGATCACAGAGACCACACAGTCAGTCCGGAGCTGGTTTCTCCCTCTTTCTCCAGATCCCAAATAAGACTCCCCACTGGCACAGCTATAGAGTTCAGTCCTCAGCCAGGGTTCCAAGTCCTCTGACACTCTGTCTCTCTGTCCAACCAGTGCTTTGTGTCCCTGCCCAAGTAGCTGACACACACACACACAGATTTGATTTGCATACACACACACACAGATTTGATTTGCATACACACACACACACACACACACACACACACACACACACACACACACACATCTGGGAAGGGCTGGTACAGCTTTACTAGATATGCCCCCTCTTGCCCAGACTATAAGGTAGTTTTCACTGCCACCAGAACCCTTCACTAGCTACTTCAAGGCCTTTAAGAAAGGGTGTCTAATTTTACTGTGTAATATTAATATAATTATAATTAATATAATTATATTATTAATTATAGTTAATATAATATAATTATAATAATATAATTCAAAGCCAGGGTACCTTTTTGGCTAGGCTTATATAGGCTCTAGGGCCAATAGCCTAGTACCTACCTATGAACCTATTAATACAAATGGTAGTTTGACCAAGAGCAAGGCAATATTAAGAGTCACCCAGTGTCACCAAATAAATATGCAAGTACTCTCAAAACTTAAATATCTCTATAAAGATCAGCTGCAATGAAATGTTTAAATATATTTTATTATAAATAATAATAGAACAAGATAATACTAAATATACAGTATATGTAGTCACAGTGACATCAGAGTTCAATTCACAGGAAATATTTAAAACAACAGTGAATGACATGCTCAGACAAAAAAGAACAATATCTAAACTAAGCTTTACTATATTCCTGACTGTATCTTAGAGAATTACTATATCCTAATATCTTACGTAATAGAGCAAGGCAGATGATGTGGTGAATGGTTCTTCTTGTTATCAGGTCCAAGACAGAATACAGAATGCTTTGTCTCCCACTAAGAGAGCACTCAAAATAATATCTAAAATATTACTGCTGGGATAGCCAGCAGAATGACATAATTTCTGGTTATCTAACTTTAGTTCCCATGCAAAACCCACACTGCTAGAAGCTGGCAGGACTTAGCACCTACCTGTAAAAATACACATACAAGGGCTTTTGCTCAGATCTTTGGCAGGTGCTGGAAGCCATAAAACAATTGCATACCTCTATGCTTCCAGAGAACTAATTAGTTCACCCAAAGACAATACAGAAAGCTTCCTAGTACAGATTTTGTGTCTCTGGCTACCTTGAAACCTGTGAGATAGCATCCTTATGGACTGAGTTTAACTTCCTGTATTCCAGTTTCCACTGTTAAAACATATACATTTAAACAGTTACTACAGTGCATGTACATTTCTGTTTTCGCCAGTAAGGGACACTGCGGATATATTAAAAACAGAAGCCCTTTACGCATACCTTTTCAACACAATTGCCTTTACAAATCAGTTTAATACACACGTGACATACAGCTCAAATATATTTGTAACACCAGCAACGTGCATGACCCAAAGTTCTAATACATTTGTAACAAAAGCCTCTTGCACAAATTCATTTGATATTCCCAAATGACATATAATTATTTACAAAATTCCAGCTAGCTGTGATGGCAGTACCGCCTTTCGTCAGAGAAATATTCCAACATATTTTTTCTTTGACTCTTTACTTACAGTAGTTTGGGACATGATTTTCACAGTTACCTTTATGAAGCCAAGTGGAAGTTCACAAAGATTAAAGAGAAAGACTGAAGAGTACTGGAAGATTTTCCAAATAATTACATTGGAATTGTGAAAAACATATCAGAATTTTAATATATACATCTTATCTATCTCAATGTCTATTTTCTTATTCATGCTAGTGTGTTTTGAGTGATTGTGTGTGCATATGCGTCTCAATGAGAGAAGATTGATTCACACGTGAGCAGAAGTCTTTCAAGTTCAAACTTACATTTTAAACACTAACAATCAAAACTCTGTTACACTTTGAAAGCATTTTTGCAGGGGATCCTGCACCTCACCCATGTCCCTTAAACATACTAACTTCAACATCAGTGTTTTTGAGAAAAGTGACTCCTCGGAGATACTTCAATCTTGACAGACCCACAAAATCAGTGTTGATCACATATGACTCAGAAGCCTGTGTGTGTGTGAGTATGTGTGTGTGTGTGTGTGTGTGTGTGTGTGTGTGTGTGTGTGTGTGTGTCTGTGTGTCCGCTCATGCACATGTGCATGTAAATACATGCACACACAAACACACACATTATATATATACACACACATATATATATATATATATATATATATATACATACACACATACACACATACTATTTGCAATGTTGTATGTCAATGTGCACTGTTCTATTCTGTTCATAAGGCAAATGAATATCAGATTAATCAACTGCAGTGTGGTGGTGCTGCGGTAGCATTGTTGCCTCACAGTTAGACGTTGCCTGTTCGATTCTCAGAGCATCTTCTTTGTAGCGACATGCGTGAATGGGCGTTCCTTCGTTGAAGGTTGTGCATTAGGCCCGGCAAGCCAGTACGTAAAAATCTACTGCCAATTATTAGCGGACCAGAGTTCCGCTGTGGCGACCCCTCACCGGGAAAAGCCGAAAGACACAAACAAAGTGTCTATTATATTCTACTAGACATTTTACTTGGTAATTTTACTATGTAAATGCTTTGTTTTATATTATTTGATTTTAACCTTTGAAGGCAGTTGACAAATGACTCATTTGAAAGAAAAGCATTTAAAGTGATTTTGCCTCCCCACATAATTGCATCCTTTGTTTTGGTATACAATAAATATCTAGTTAAACTCTGCAAATTAACTTACAAAAAAGTAATCAATGAAAGGTTATCTGATTTACAAAGGCATTGTTTCTCCAAAAACATAAAAGAAATCATGCTCATGTGTCATATGTTGCAGTTATATGCATTCAGAAGTATGAATATAAACACAATCACCAAGTTCCTTCACCTCTTAAAATTATTGCAATTGCTTCAATTAAAAATAACAGTATAGTTGCGCAATGCAGGGTGGAACCAGCAAGTCAATTCTTGGCTTCTCTCATAAACCATCAGATGTGAACTATGTACACAAAATGAGGCAAAGGAAGCACTCTACTTCAGGCTCGCCAGGCCCAGTTATGACATCAAACTAGGGTTTGCCTTCTTTAAATAAACACCTCTGAGAAACTCAGTACAATAATGAAGCTCATAACTTTATAATCACTGCACAAACCCTCCAATACATGAAGGATATACAGTAAACACCCTTTACCACCAAAGTATAACAGTGAAAACATAAGCTATTGTGTTACTGGTATGGAACAAAAAATGAAATACAGTTAACTTACACAACAAAAAATGTTTATTAAATAAAACAAAACAGAAACAAAAAATGCAGTAAGTACAACACAGATCTACAAACACAACAGCCACTGGTAATAGAATAAAGCTCAATGGGCATCTACAGAACATAAATATGTCCACAAACTAAAGGGTAAAGAGGTTACACAGACAAGCCACTCAGAAAAAAAACTGCAAGAAAGACCCAGCCAAGCTAGAATCTTCACTGTGTAATACCTTAAACATCTTGTAGTAGTGGCTTATGTGATGTATTCCAATGACTGCATTTGCATATATCTCATTGGCCTCAACTACCAGATGTTTAAGATATTACACAGTGAGACTCTAGCTTGGCCAGACCATTCTTACATAACATAAATATATGTTGATGATCCAAGTCAAGTAAACAAAATGTTAAACAGTTAAATGCAGATAAGTTCATAACCCTCTCCTAGTCATAAAATGCTGGAAGAACAATTCAAGTCTAGCTATGCAGGAAGTGCTATAAAGGTCTGCCAGATGCATTAAATAGACAAACGTGACATTATGTATAAAGGTTTGAGAAAGCTACAGAAAGAAGCTTGAGGTAAGTTATGCAGGAAACACCAAGACAAAAGTCTGGAGTGGAGAATAACTGAAGATAAGGTCAGCAGGTAGCTCTTCTTAGATTCATACTTACCTGTTAAAGGATACAGTAAGTCTACATGTATTATAGTAAGCAATATATACGTTTTTTAGAAAAGATCTAGCAGAACTCTAACAGTCCACAGAATTAAACTGATAACATCATTCTACAATAAAACTCCTAAAACTGACAAGTACAACTATGACCAAAACTCGTACATTATAGTCTGTCAACGTAAAAGCAAACAAACCTCACTGCATATCTTTCAACTTCTTTAATAGTTCTGTACAAAGTCAAAAAGTAATGGGAAGGGAGCATACCTCTCAACCTCCAAGATCAAGGAATATAGAAAAAAGCAAAAAATAATGGGCAGACAAAGGCCCCAAGTCAGAGACAAATTTTAAATATTGCTTTTAATATATAATGAATGAATATAAACATATAAACCGGCTTCATATGACAACAGATTTCTGTAGAACATAGCATTAAATCCTGAAAAAATTACTTCAGGAATTTAACAAAGAACAGTAACTGCAAGTGAGCAGGCCATACAAAAATTGCTTCAAAATTATACAAAAATTTTTATTCTTCTGCTTCTTCGTCAAAAATGTCAAAAGCTAATCATTATTTATGTATGCATGCAAGTATTTATTTTAATATTTGAAAATGAGCTAACTGTACATCAGCACTCTGACTGGAGAACAAGCATTCTCCAGCAAGGTATTAATGTATGAGTAATCCCACTGAAAAACGAGTCCGCCACTTCACGGCAGCACATCAAGTGGCCATTGAGTTTGGTCTGAAAAAAAAAAAATGAACAGTTGCCATTATTTTACACTTGCTAAGCAGTGCTTCTGCTGTTTAGCGAGCGTAAAATATATTTAAAAAAAAAACTGAAAAAAAAAGTGTGTTTATATGTCTGTGTGTGTGAATGTAAGCGTGCATGTGATTGAAACCGAGAACGATCGAGACATTATTTTACACTCGCTAAGCAGTGCATTTGCTGTTTAATGAGTGTAAAATCCAAATATAACAGAAAAAGTGTGTGCATGCTTGTGTTTATGTTTCTGTGTGTGCGAGAGAGAGAGAGAGTGAGAGCAATCCAACACTCGCAGCAGTAGCAGTTAAGAGGTTTAAATCATTCCGACTCTTCCAAAAGTAACCTCTTTATAAAAAGATATTAAAACACAAAGTAGCATTTGCCTTGCTGCTATCTGGGGAAAGAATCACTGATTTAGGTTGAATGTGTGTGATAAATTGTGTTTTGTTTCTATGTGGGTGAACGGCTCAAGCATCAGTATGCTTTAACCAGAATGTTGTTTAAAAGTGTACTTGGGGATTGTCAGGTAAACATCATGACTTTTGGGCCAAGCTCGAGTTGTACCTTGGTCGTGCATACTCAGCTCTCTTGTCTTTTGCTTCACTAAATTCACTGACTTTTCTGTTGTCAGTGCTTTTCATTGGTTGTTGCAAGCCAAAAGGAAATAACTACAACTAGGATGATCACAGAATCTTTAAAATGTGCAACTTTATATGAAAACGTTTTACTGTTCATGCAGTTTACAGATCCTGCTATACAAATGAAAAGAGTAGGTAATCCAAACAACTTTTATTTCCTGACATAGCAAGTTTGCAGGATCTGTATCCTGCATGTTCAGAATGCCGGCTGAATATTCATACGGATGAAGAAAACATCAACATAACTATTAACAGATTATCATACACGTCACCTAGTCCTGGGTGGTGGGTGGGCTTTGCTAATGCACATCCGGGGGTGAATACAGTAAAACAAAGCCTGTTTACGTACCTCTCACATTAGATAAGTTAACTGAATAAAATGTAAAATAAAGAGGGACAAAGGCTCAAAACAGAAACACATTCCTGTTTAAAAAAAATCACAAAGTTGCTGCAATAATAAGACTTGTGTTAGCATGCATTTTTTGAAGTACAGGTGTGTGTGTGTGTGTGTGTGTGTGTGTGTGTGTGTGTGTGTGTGTGTGTGTGTGTGTGTGTGTGTGTCTGAAGGGGCTGGTGTCTGTATGACAGAGGGAGAGACACAAGATCCAGGAATCAATGGCAGCAGCAGATAAGAGATTTGCACACCTCTCAACGCAAGAAATGTGGATAAAGCTTGAAATAAAGGAGGAAGAAAGGCTCAAAAATAGGAACAAATTTTAAATGTTATACTTAAAAATAAATAAATAAAATAAAAAGCAATTTAAATAACAGGATTTGTGTTAACATAAATTTTCTGAAGGAAAAGTCTGAAAGTCAAATGTATGCCATAATTTAGTGACTTCAATACCCACTGACTGTCAAGAAACCATTTTAGCAGTAAAGGACCAAAAATAAAGCAAATATGTAGGTATTTTTGAAAAGGATATATTTTGCTTGTAAAATGCTTCCTCGAACATCATTTACATATGCTACAGCAACTCTGAAACATTAGGTAGAGGAACTACTTTACATCCAAAATATATAAAAAAAATAATATAGTGATAAAAAATATAAATAAGTACGTTAAACACAACAATTTTGCAGAGAACCCATTCTCTAAGTGCAATGCAGCGGAGGGCCTCACAACATCCCTGGGCAATCATTAATTACCTCGAGGTATAACATACTTAGATTAAACCAGAACACGAGGAATGGTGGTGGGGTAGCTGTGATATACAAGTCTACCTTAACTGTTAGAAAGGACACCAAACAACCACCCCAGATTAATAATCCAGAAATCCTTATTACCAAAATACAAATAAATAAAAACAAATACAAAGACATTGCCTGTGTATACATTCCCCCCAGGTAAGAACGCTAACACCATAGAGGGTATCCTCCACTGGTTATCCACTAACTACCTACAGAAAACCATTGTACTGGGAGACATCAGCAATGATTGGAACACCTGTTCCTCAGACTCTCCTACTGCCCACGTTAACATATATGGGTTTACATAAACCATATCCTCCCTCGCCAGGTTTGGTAAACCCCATAGCAAGAAAAGCACCCTAAACTGGATACTTATCAATGGCCATCCCCAAATGTACAAGTCAGGGACTCTGCCAGATGATCTACCTGACCACTGTCTTACTTACATTATTAAGCTTAGAGATGACAACCCCAATCAGCCCACCTACAAAACTATTAGAAGCAATTAAAACTTTAACATTGATAATTTTCAGAAATAACCAAAGCTTGCTATTGGCCAGTCCTAAAACAATTTCTGCGGGACGAATCGGTGGACTAATTCAATACCAAATTCCTTACCATCCTTGATTCCCACGCTCCAACCAGAACTATTAAAACCAAACCAAAAACTGCACCATGGCTTTCAAAAGACTTTAAAGCTAAAATCTTACTTAGAAACAAAGCATGGGCCACTCTAGACCAACTCAGATTGAGACAGTTAAGGAACGATACCAAAAAATCTATTATTCTCGATAAGAAAAGTTACTACGGCCATCTGCAACTGAAACACCAAAACAAACCTCAAAAGTTTTGGGCTGGAATAAACAAACTTCTTCACCGAGGCCACACCCCCACCCCATCCCATTCAGTAGTCAATCTCAAACCTCCAGAGGACATTGCAAATACGTTCAATAGCTTCTTCACAGAGACTATCCAGCCTCTAGCCAGCCAACTCACTCCCACCTGCTCTAATTTAAGTACTGACATATCCAGTACACAGCCCTTCTTCAGTTTTCAACCTGTACCTACTCCTGCTATCCGAGCCCTAATTAGGAAACTAAACCTACCACTCTAGCTGCTGACCTCCTCCCTGCAGACTAACTGCAAAAAGCCACAGACGCTATAGCACACCCTATCTTTGTTCTGATCAACAGAACTATTTCCGAAGGTACGATCCCCTCAATCTGGAAAATATCCCATGTTATACCTCTCCATAAAGGAAGTAACTCCAAAGAACTGTCAAACTTCAGACCAATAGCCATTCTGTCACCCTTAGCTAAAATTATGGAGAAATGTGTCCACAAACAACTTTTGTACCATCTTATTCAAAACAAGTTATTGTCTGTCAGTGCAGCATTAGGCCACACCATCGCACCAGCTCAGCTCTCCTTATCTTTCTCTGATGTCATTAACCACAATCATAATAATAAACTTTCATCTGCACTCTTTCTTGATCTCTCCAAGGCCTTTGATATGATTAACCATCAACTTCTCTTCCACACTCTGAAGGCCATCCCCTAAGATCCCGGCTCTCTACAATGGTTCCAATCCTAACTTTCTGGTAGACAACAAGCAGTCCTTTGGCAGGACAAGCTATCCACCTACCTACCCATCACCCTAGGAGACCCTCTGGGCTCTATACTAGGACCCCTGCTTTTCTCCATCTTTATAATCTCCACTCCGTCATCCCAAATGCCACCTGCATTCAATATGCAGATGAGTCCACTTTGATCTGCTTGGCCACCTCTCCGACAAACTTATTCTCACTAACCCAGAATACTTTCAATGCAGTTGAAAATTGGCTAGCTAATCACCTACTGATCTTTAATAACAACAAAACTAAACTGCTTTTCTTCTCCACAACCCGCAGGTCCTCCCCCTCCATTCTTCACCATAAACTCCACAAATGGCACCATCATCTCTTCTGAAGACCAAACCAGGCTCCTAGGAGATATAGTAGATGACCTCAAATTTGACATTCATATAAACCATACTATCAAGACATTAACAAAAAACTAGGATCCCTTTATAAGATCAAACCTTTCCTTACACCTCTTGCTCGAACTGCTATCGCCCCTTACCATCTACTCTCTACCCTTCTCTATGCATCCCCCCTCTATTCACCAACCTGAACAGAGATGACCTTAAACTATCCTGCTGTTACAACCACATTGCCAGATTTGCTACTGGCACGGCATTCAGGACACACCACTGTCATAATCTAAAGATGTTAGGGTGGCTTGAACTGCCTTCGCTACCGCAGTTCAACCAGCTCATCGTAGCCCATAACATCCTCTACGAATCTGATAACACACCTCCACTTAAAAATATTATCTGCCCCCATGGTTCCTTTAGGCCATTACACTCATCTAATAGACCACCGGTACTCACCCTCAAAGCTAACAACTTCGTAGGGGATGCTCTGTTTCCCAACTCTGTTGGCAAAATATGGAACCTTCTTCCTGCAGACATTACCCAAGAAACCTCTCTTTCCTATTTAAAAAAAAAAACTCAAAACACATTTTAAATCACAGTAGTTATGTCCTTGCTCTACCCCTGACTAGAACAATCTCTGTAACCTTTATTAGATTATCACTATTGTACCTACCTATGTATGCTTTATTACATACGAATGTTTTTCATGAATTGCTTGCTCTGTCAATGTATGTATCTTATGTGTAATGTTTTAATGGTGTCACTTTGTGTGTTATTATAGGTTCATAGGTTAGTACTAAGCTAACTGCCCTTGCGAGCCATTTTAAGCCTAGCCAATTATCCCTTATGAGACTCAAACCCTGCACCTTGTGATTGTAAGGCAAATCCCTTAACCATTAGGCCACCCTCCCCATTTGTGGTGCTTTTCTCCCCGGGCCTCCACTGAAAATGGACATGTATCCAGTCAAACTATCACGGTCAACAAATGTAAAATAAATAAAAACAAATAAATAAATTAACACACACCCTGTCAGGCATTACTGCTTGCTTAAGATAAACATCCTAAAATCCACATTTTCTTACAATTTTCACATCAAATGTTCCTATATTCCTTCTACAAGCCCTCACTTCATGAACTTTGCAAGTGCTCTTCATTTCTGTCCAAATTTTTGTCATTTGGCTTGCCAAACAGCATTTTTGGCAGAACTACACAATGACATCTGGCATAGTTCATAAGACAAGGCCTTAGAGATGGTATGCTGAGCATTTGGTGTGAAAATATTAAGAAATGGTCAAATTAATAGGGTTTGCTAGCACTACATCATATTCATACTAACCTAGGGTGGGGGAATTACTTTACATCAAAATACACAGAAAACATAATTTGACTAATATTAAAGTCCACTTCATCGTTCAAAATATACAGTTTAGTACATGAATATACAATTTAGTGCATTTGCATAGCAAATACCAAACATTTTTACAGGTCAAATAATACAGAAAAACAGTCCATAGTCAAAGGAGGAACCCAGATACCCCTTTGGTAATGCTGGCATTTTTAAGGTATTTCTAGAGACATATAGATTCCGTGTTGCAGTAAGTAATGTAACTGCATTAACCATTAAAAACAAACTAGCTTATTTGACAGACCATTACTACCAGGCATTAAACAGATTATTTGGAATCACAAGCAGTTTTTCTGGTTTGACAGCATTTAGTAAGACTATAAATGGATTAAAGTACAACTTCTCGATGGTAGTAATTACTGCAGAGGAGATATGCTCTGATAACATGCATACAACTGGATCGCTGCTACCAGGCAGGAACAGCTGGAGTGAGAGGACTGCCTGGGGGGGGGGTCATTCATAATCCAGGGTTCCTCACTTGGAGGTGTGTGAGGTGATGGGCATATGCAAAACAAGCAAACAATGGAGGAGACCAGGGGCTCACCTCAAGCTACTAATCTACAAGAGTCTATGGGAGAATGCTATGGAACAGTACATAAGCACAGGTGATTAGATTAAATGCTGAAAGTAGTGTCCAATGCTCAGGCTTACAGTATGACTGTTATGAATATTTCTTCTCCCCTCAAGTAAAGTTAAATATGAACAGAGAGAGGTAAGTCAGATGCCAGTAGGGGTTCTGCAAGTGTAACAGGTAGCCACTCTACAGGGGTCAGTTCTGCAAAAAGTACAGTTTTGTACCTACCATAAATGTAGATGTTCGAAGATCCACATTGCTGCAGTCCTTACATATGGGTAGTCCGCTGTCCTCGGTCGGCCCGAATACCAAAGTATTAGGCTGACGTCGGTCATGGGCGCTCAGATCTGACATCAGAGCGTCAGGGTATAAAAGCGCATGACCGACGTCATATCCTCAGTCTTTTCTTGCCCCAGATGTCAGAAGGCCCTAAAAAGAAAGGCCACAGCCAAAAATAGAATACTTCCCAAAAGGCATGTATAAATAACAGCTACCACCCAGACCATACAACCATTCCAAACTACAGAGGGGAAGGAGGGTAGGACTGCAGCAATGTGGATCTTCGAACATCTACATTTATGGTAGGTACAAAACTGTACTATGTTCTTCATCTCACATTGCTGCAGTCCTTACATATGGGTAGAATCCCAAAGCAGAGGTAAAGGGAGGCTGGCAAAATCAGAAAGCATTGGGAGCTGCCAAAATGCCCTGTAAGATTGCAGTGGCAAATCCAGCCCTAGCTCTGGAATAAAGAGGAAGGTGGTAATGTTTAGAAAAAGTATGCACTGAACTCCAAGTAGCTGCTTCCAAACTATCTTTAGTAGCTACTCCCCTTAAAAAAGCTGTAGAAGTGGCAGTAGCCCTAGTGAAGTGAGGTCTGATTCCAGCCGGAATCTCCTTACCATGATGAGAATAACAAAAAGCAATACAAAAGCCAATCCATTTAGAAATAGTTTGTTTTGAAACAGGTTTCCCCTGAGAACCCAAAGCAAAAGAAACAAACAACTGCTGAGACTGTCTGAATCCTTTAGTCCTGCTCAAATAATAACGCAACTGCCTGTGAATATCCAAAGTGTGCAAAATTTTCTCCCCTTTATTTTGGGGATCTGCATAAAAAGTAGGCAAATGAATTGATTGGTTCAAGGCCACATTTGAAACCACTTTAGGCATAAAAGTAGGATTAGTACGCAGAGATACCCTATCCTTATGAAAAATCAGGAAGGGTTCAACTGCCATTAGAGCCTGTAATTCAGATACCCTTCTAGCAGACGTAATGGCCAACAAAAAAGCAGTCTTCCAAGACAAAAACTTTAACTCAGCAGCAGCTGCAGGTTCAAAAGGAGGTAAAGTAAGTTTTTCCAACACAAAATTGAGATCCCAGGCAGGAGTAGGAGCTCTACGTGGGGGTCTTATGTTCTTTGCCCCTCTAAGAAATTGCTTAAAGGATGAGAGAATAATGGAGGATCACAGTCATAGTGAGCAGAAATGGCTGCAGCATGAACTTTTATAGAGGAGAAAGACAAACCCTTGTCTAATAATTCTGTAAGATATTGAAGAGAAACACTTAAATCAGGCCTGGAAACATCAAAGCCCTTTGTTTTGCTCCAAATTAAAAATCTCCTCCATTTATCAGCATAAACTTTCCTTGTACTAGGCCTTCTGGCCTCCAAAATAACATTCAAAACTTGTTGTGGAAGCTGCGACCCTCCAGGTTCTAGAACAGAATATGCCAGGCTGCTAGATGCAGGGACTGAATCCTGACATTGAGGAAATGATTGCCCTCCTGTGACAAAAGGTGCGAATCAAGGCAAAGGCCATGGAGGCTCCCGTAATAAACTCCTCAGCAGAGGGTACCAGTGCTGTCGAGGCCAATCTGGAGCTATTAGAATCATGGAGGGCTTGTCTTGTCTGACCTTCAAGAGTACCTTGGGGAGGAGAGGCAGAGGCGGAAAGGCATAGAAGTGAAGATTGCTCCAACTGAATGATAGAGCATCCACTTTCCAAGCTGTGGGATGAAACATTTTTGTGCAAAACTTTGGCAACTGGAAATTTAGTGGAGAAGTTTAACAGATCTATGTCTGGAGTTCCCCATACCACTGTCAATTTTCGAAATACATGAGGATCCAATTTCCACTCGTGGGGATCCACTATCTGTCTGCTCAAAACATCTGCTAAGGAGTTCTGTTCTCCTGGTAGAAACCTTGCCTGAAGATTGAGGTGTAAACTGAGAGCAGTCTCCCACAAAATCATTGCTTGCCTGCAAAGAGGGTACAAATGGGTTCCCCTTGCTTGTTGATGTACCACATGACAGTTGTGTTGTCTGTTTGAATCAACACTTGCCCTGGGTGAAGTAAATCCTTGAAAGCCATCAATGCAAATTGACTGCTAACATCTCCTTCAAGTTGATATGTAAATGTTGAAGTCTGGCAGGCCACATGTCTTGATCCCATTTTCCATTGAGGTGTGCTCCCCAAGCCTTGTCCGAGGCATCTGTCGTTAAAATCTGACTCGCCTCTGGTCGGGTCACAGAGAGTCCCTTGTTTAGGTGACATTCCTGAGCCCACCACAAAAATTCCTTTTGAATGCAAGGTATTATTTGAATGACAGTGTCCAGATCTTGGCAGTGTTGTGTCCATACATTTTTGAGATACCATTGTAGCTTCCTCATATGCAGTTTGGCATTGGGAAGCACCAGAATACAAGATGCCATGAACCCCAAGGCTTGAAGGACTGTCCTTGCAGTCAGCCTGGACCGGAGAGACAATTGATGGAAGTAAAGAGTAAGGTTCTTTTGCTTGTCCGGGGTCAAAAAAGCCATCTGGGAAGCTGTATTCAGTCTCACACCCAGAAAGCACATTTCCTGAGAGGGTACTAGACTGGACTTTGTTTCGTTCACAGAATACCCTAGGCACCTTAACACTGCCATCACATACTGTAGATGATGAAGAAGTTCAGATTTGTCTTGAGCAAGAATCAGGCAATCGTCCAAATAAGGATAAATCTGTATTCCTCTTAACTGTAAGAAGGCTATCACTGGAGCCAGAACCTTTGTGAACACCCTGGGCGCAGTAGATAAGCCAAAGGGCAATGCAGAGAACTGATAATGTAATTTCCCAGCCCGAAAATGCAGGTACCTCCTGCAACTGGGCCTGATAGGAACATGAAGATAAGCCTCTTTGAGATCCAGAGTTACCATCCAGTGATCTTTGCCCAACAGAGGTAGAAGTTGTTGCAACGTCAACATTTTGAATTTTGGAATGTCTAGGTATGTGTTGAGGATAGATAAATCCAAAATCGGTCTCCAAGTGTTTCCTTTCTTTGGTACTAGAAACAGGCGAGAATAAAATCCTAGGCTCACTTCTGACAGAGGGACCTGCTGTATAGCCCCCATTTGAAGAAGTAAAGAAATCTGCTTGTGAGACTCTACCCTTTGCTGAGGAGGAACGTCTGGCATGCCTTTGAAAGGAGGCAATGTATGGAAATAAAACTTGTAGCCTCGGTCTATAATGTCCAACACCCATTTGTCCTGGGTGACTAAAAGCCAGCTTTGCTTGAAGAGTGCCAACTTTCCTCCCAAAGGAGCTGCCAGACAGGAAGAATCTGGCAGCTGAAAATGCAGGTCATTGGGCCTGTTTACGAAAGGACTGGCCCCTGCCATCACCTGTAGATTGTGCAGGTGAACTCCACGTTCTAGGCCTGAAAGTACTCTGAGCTCTGCCCCTACCACGTCTAGATCTACCCCTAGACTGTGAATCAGAAGAAGGATAAGCCCATCCCTTAGTAGGCCAATTCCTGCTAAACTTAGGAGGCTGCACCTGCAAAAAATCTTTAACAGTCTGCATAGACTTAGCCTTGTCTTCCATTTTCTTCAAGACAGACTCCACAGGAGAACCAAACAAAACTTCAGACTGTAAAGGAGCATCCAAAATTCTAGATTTAACATGCTCTGACAAATTCTGATCCTTAAGCCAGGCGTCCTAACTCCTGCTATCCGAGCCCTAATTAGGAAACTAAACCTACCACTCTAGCTGCTGACCTCCTCCCTGCAGACTAACTGCAAAAAGCCACAGACGCTATAGCACACCCTATCTCTGTTCTGATCAACAGAACTATTTCTGAAGGTACGATCCCCTCAATCTGGAAAATATCCCATGTTATACCTCTCCATAAAGGAGGTAACTCCAAAGAACTGTCAAACTTCAGACCAATAGCCATTCTGTCACCCTTAGATAAAATTATGGAGAAATGTGTCCACAAACAACTTTTGTACCATCTTATTCAAAACAAGTTATTGTCTGTCAGTGCAGCATTAGGCCACACCATCGCACCAGCTCAGCTCTCCTTATCTTTCTCTGATGTCATTAACCACAATCATAATAATAAACTTTCATCTGCACTCTTTCTTGATCTCTCCAAGGCCTTTGATATGATTAACCATCAACTTCTCTTCCACACTCTGAAGGCCATCCCCTAAGATCCCGGCTCTCTACAATGGTTCTAATCCTAACTTTCTGGTAGACAACAAGCAGTCCTTTGGCAGGACAAGCTATCCACCTACCTACCCATCACTCTAGGAGACCCTCTGGGCTCTATACTAGGACCCCTGCTTTTCTCCATCTTTATAATCTCCACTCAGTCATCCCAAATGCCACCTGCATTCAATATGCAGATGACTCCACTTTGATCTGCTTGGCCACCTCTCCGACAAACGTATTCTCACTAACCCAGAACACTTTCAATGCAGTTGAAAATTGGCTAGCTAATCACCTACTGATCTTTAATAACAACAAAACTAAACTGCTTTTCTTCTCCACAACCCGCAGGTCCTCCCCCTCCATTCTTCACCATAAACTCCACAAATGGCACCATCATCTCTTCTGAAGACCAAACCAGGCTCCTCGGAGATATAGTAGATAACCTCAAATTTGACATTCATATAAACCATGCTATCAAGACCATTAACAAAAAACTAGGATCCCTTTATAAGATCAAACCTTTCCTTACACCTCTTGCTCGAACTGCTATCGCTCCTTACCATCTACTCTCTACCCTTCTCTATGCATCCCCCCTCTATTCACCAACCTGAACAGAGATGACCTTAAACTATCCTGCTGTTACAACCACATTGCCAGATTTGCTACTGGCACGGCATTCAGGACACACCACTGTCATAATCTAAAGATGTTAGGGTGGCTTGAACTGCCTTCGCTACCGCAGTTCAACCAGCTCATCGTAGCCCATAACATCCTCTACGAATCTGATAACACACCTCCACTTAAAAATATTATCTGCCCCCATGGTTCCTTTAGGCCATTACACTCATCTAATAGACTACCGGTACTCACCCTCAAAGCTAACAACTTCGTAGGGGATGCTCTGTTTCCCAACTCTGTTGGCAAAATATGGAACCTTCTTCCTGCAGACATTACCCAAGAAACCTCTCTTCCCTATTTAAAAAAAAAACTCAAAACACATTTTAAATCACAGTAGTTATGTCCTTGCTCTACCCCTGACTAGAACAATCTCTGTAACCTTTATTAGATTATCACTATTGTACCTACCTATGTATGCTTTATTACATACGAATGTTTTTCATGAATTGCTTGCTCTGTCAATGTATGTATCTTATGTGTAATGTTTTAATGGTGCCACTTTGTGTGTTATTATAGGTTCATAGGTTAGTACTAAGCTAACTGCCCTTGCGAGCCATTTTAAGCCTAGCCAATTATCCCTTGTGAGACTCAAATCCTGCACCTTGTGATTGTAAGGCAAATCCCTTAACCATTAGGCCACCCTCCCCATTTGTGGAGCTTTTCTCCCCGGGCCTCCACTGAAAATGGACATGTATCCAGTCAAACTATCACGGTCAACAAATGTAAAATAAATAAAAACAAATAAATAAATTAACACACCCTGTAGGGCATTACTGCTTGCTTAAGATAAACATCCTAAAATCCACATTTTCTTACAATTTTCACATCAAGTGTTCCTATATTCCTTCTACAAGCCCTCACTTCATGAACTTTGCAAGTGCTCTTCATTTCTGTCCAAATTTTTGTCATTTGGCTTGCCAAACAGCATTTTTGGCAGAACTACACAATGACATCTGGCATAGTTCATAAGACAGGGCCTTAGAGATGGTATGCTGAGCATTTGGTGTGAAAATATTAAGAAATGGTCAAATTAATAGGGTTTGCTAGCACTATATCATATTCATACTAACTTAGGGTGGGGGAATTACTTTACATCAAAATACACAGAAAACATAATTTGACTAATATTAAAGTCCACTTCATTGTTCAAAATATACAGTTTAGTACATGAATATACAATTTAGTGCATTTGCATAGCAAATACCAAACATTTTTACAGGTCAAATAATACAGAAAAACAGTCCATAGTCAAAGGAGGAACCCAGATACCCCTTTGGTAATGCTGGCATTTTTAAGGTATTTCTAGAGACATATAGATTCCGTGTTGCAGTAAGTAATGTAACTGCATTAACCATTAAAAACAAACTAGCTTATTTGACAGACCATTACTACCAGGCATTAAACAGATTATTTGGAATCACAAGCAGTTTTTCTGGTTTGACAGCATTTAGTAAGACTATAAATGGATTAAAGTACAACTTCTCTATGGTAGTAATTACTGCAGAGGAGATATGCTCTGATAACATGCATACAGCTGGATGGCTGCTACCAGGCAGGAACAGGAACAGCTGGAGTGAGAGGGCTGCCTGGGGGGGGGGGGTCATTCATAATCCAGGGTTCCTCACTTGGAGGTGTGTGAGGTGATGGGCATATGCAAAACAAGCAAACAATGGAGGAGACCAGGGGCTCACCTCAAGCTACTAATCTACAAGAGTCTATGGGAGAATGCTATAGAACAGTACATAAGCACAGGTGATTAGATTAAATGCTGAAAGTAGTGTCCAATACTCAGGCTTACAGTATGACTGTTATGAATATTTCTTCTCCCCTCAAGTAAAGTTAAATATGAACAGAGATAGGTAAGTCAGATGCCAGTAGGGGTTCTGCAAGTGTAACAGGTAGCCACTCTACAGGGGGTCAGTTCTGCAAAACTGATGCAGACCATCATGCCAAGGTTAGCAAATGCCATTTTATCATAAAAAGCATTCTGTTCCAAAAAAAAGTGGACACTTTACTTATTAAAAAAATCCTGCCTCAAGTTTCTTGCAATGTCAGCTTACAGTAGCAACCCATACTGCATAGTAAAGTGTTACTGTAAATGCAGGTATAACTGCACCCTATGCTGATAATATGCACCGCATTCTCAGATACCAACAAAACATACCACACATAATGTAAACTAAACAAAAACATCGGAAATGGCAACAGTTTCTCTAAATGAAAAGAGTTACTTAGCCACACAATAAATGTTTATATTGTGGTGAACAGAACAAATGATTTTCATAGTCGCCTTCTGGCAGGACAAATAATGCAGAATCACAAATCACAGACAAGCATATACCCTGCAAAGGAAAACCCCACTCTGGAATTATAGATAAACTCACTAAACTAGGTATAAATCCCTATGTCACAAGATGGGTTGCCAACAGGCTCACTAACAGAACCCACACTGTGAAAGTAGCAGACTCCAAATCTGACTTCAGACCAGTGACAAGTGGAGTACTACAGTGTTCGGTCCTAGGTCCTCTCCTGTTTCATATGTACTTTTCTGAAGTACAGGCCAACACAGAAGGTCTTAGGCTAATGAAGTTCGCAGATGACTGCAAACTAGGAGCCATAATTGAAACTCCTAACAATGTGAACATCCTACAAAGGGACTCACTGAGACAGATGCCTGGTGTCAAAGCCATGGCCTCAAGCTCAATGCCAAAAAGTGCAATGTCATCCCCTTTGGTAAAAACTCTGAACCCATGAGCTACCACATAGGTGGTAGTCTACTTAACACCAAAAGTGTGACAAGAGACCTTGGGACGCAGGTGGACAGTAGTCTCTCCTTTGATAATCACATTGCCACAGTAGTCAGGAAATCCTTCTACATGGCACACCTCATCGCAAAAGGTTTCTCATCCAGGAAAAAAGAGGCCATTGTTCCCCTCTACTCGTCACTCATTAGACCCATGATCGAGTACAATACCCCTTTTGGTATGTAGTTCACAAGACATCTACAACAACTGGAAAGGCCGCAGAAATACCTCACAAAGAGGATTAGGGGCCTCAAACAGATGCCCCATGCAGACCATCTCAAAAAACTCCAGCTTTACTCCGTCCCATATTGCCTACTCAGAGGCGATCTCTGCCTAACATAAAAAGCTGTCAAACCTAGAGCTGTTGCTACACTTAAAGAAATCCCAGTCCCTCCGAGCTACACTCTCTAGGGACCTAAACCTTGTCACCACAATAAACAGAACATGCTGGAGGGATAGATTCCTGTCCCAGACACTTCCCATACTCTGGAACAAGCTACCTATCTATATCAAACAAAGCTCCTCATTAGCACTCAAGAAAAATTTTGATGATTGGATGGGAAATAGGAAATTCACCCCAGGGATCACCTCTGTGGCTCTGCTCGACAGGGGCACAAGAAAATAATTTTCTTGGGTGGCGAAAGCCAGGGTACCTTTTTGGCTAGGCTTGTAGAGGCGCTAGGGCTGATAGCCTAGTACCTACCTATGAACCTAAGTGTTCAGTGTGCTTTTTATTCCATGCATGCAGCAAGGGCAAACAAAAGACTCACTCTGAATGGGGGCTACTTGTTCATTTCTGAAGTCTGGTCAGCTCCATGCCTACTGGTTCTTACCGGTTCGTCTATAAAGCATAATCACTTTGTACAGCAGCTTAACTGGACTGTTCCTACAATGACGGTACTGTCACCATCATCTTCCATACATGTGGACTTTAAATATCTCCTCTGAAAACAGACCAGAACAGACCAAAAAAGAAATGCAACAAGTATTCTTTGTCATTAACTTCTGTGTCAATACCACTGGTAAGTAATGCTATCAAGAAAGATTGCACCACACGATAAAATTAACTGTCTAAGTAAAAACTGGTTCTAATGCCAAAACGCATTCTCTAGCTCTCTCTCTGTCTGAGTGCTACAATTCTTCCCAAATACCAAAACTTAAAAGCCATCAGAAGTGATATTAGGCAGATGACCACAGATGCATGACCTGAGCTTGCGTGTGATGTGCTTAAAGGTGGGGTTACAGAAATGTGTAATAACCTTTGGTTTGGGTTAGCATAAGCAGAACTCTGATGACATGCAGCAGACTTATACCACAGAATTATGCTTCATTATACATTACTGGCTACAACAAAGAAAATATGTGTGTGTGTGTGTGTGTGTGTTTACTTAGATATATAAACTACATACATAATGTATAATCTTTAGCTAACTAGCTAGATAGTAGCACAGTGTGGCAGCTCTCTCTAAGTGTTATGTCAAAGTGAAGTGAAACTGATGTAATGTAAATGATGTAACTACTGTACATAAAACTATTGTGGTACGTTATTGTAAATGGGACTATTATAAAGTCATTCCTTTAAAAAACACAATCCTTGTTATCAGTTACAGTAGATTCCTACAAGTTTGTTAATTGGTTAGTGGTATACAAAAAGGTAGGGTGAAGTCAACCAATTCAGAGCTGCTGGCCCATCATGGAAGGGGATTTTATGCCCAGAACTGTGGTTCTGGGTGAAACACTGTGAAGTAAAGAAAAACTTGAGGGAAGACACCAGAAGGACCCTGGACATCCTTACTGCCTAAATGGATTCTAACTTTCTCTTTGTTCACCCCCTCTGTTCTCCACAGCTCTAACCATCGTTTCACTCACTTCAACTGGACTCAGTGTCATCCATTACAATCTTACCAACAATGGCTGAAAATTTTCCTTTAATTATGTGTTTATTTATTTAGAGCATAAACACCCATGCTATATTTTACAGGGTTTGAATATATATCTATACAGTGCGAACATCCCTGTCTCTGAGTAACTGGTAGCTATGTCTTTGACAATCATCCCTGGAAGGTAGAAACCTGAAGATGTATTTGCACTAGTTAAATACCGATACCTTTATTAAATAACAGCCCCAAACATTTAAAATGGAATAATAAAATTCTTTCTTTGAAATAAATAAAAGCAAGCAGAACTCTCTGTAAAACGAAATATACAATCAGCTTTATAGCTGCCACATATATGTCCGTTTTAAACAAATAAATGGCAAAAAGAATTCTAACTAAAAGCTTATCTGGTTTTATCACTATAGTAGCTAAAATATAATTGACTTTTCTATCTGACATTGACTTTCAAGTACAAACAGCAGCTGCACAACTTTTCAGGCCAAATCTAAACTTGACTACCTGTCTCTCTCTCTCCATCTAGTTGAAAGAGCCCCTTGTATCATTTCCCATTCTCTTCAGTTTGAATGCAAGGTTTCTTGTTTCCATAGTCGTATACCAAATAAGTTTCAGTAAATACATAGCATCATGGTCGGTAAAATAACATCTTGTATCGATCTTCACAAACATTAAATTTACAAGCCTTGTACTGAGACTTTACAGACAGAAGAGTGGTATTTAAGACAGGTAGGAGTAATTTAAGAAATACGCTAGAATGAAGTTTTTAACAGAGATAAGCAAGTTTGAGTACTAACAGAGATGTAGTGATGGAATCGTCATTTGGTTGTGCTAATTAGAAGCAGATATAGTAGTTTAAGTAAGGTATTGGATAAGCAGGCTAAGTGATTTAGTGTTTTACAGGAAAGTATAAGAAAGGTGATGAAGGGTGTTAGAGAGCTAAGTCCCAGATGAGGAACAGGGACAAAGCCAGGAAGCACAGAGGAAGACTTTTAGTAATGGTTTGCAAAGATGGTGCACGATAGACCAGACTGATACAGGAATTTTATTCCTATTTTAGCTAAACTATTGGAATACAGACTGACCCCAGCAGTCCCATGCAGTTTGCAAATGATAAGCAATTGTTTATTATTTGACCGAAGGGCATGATTTGGAAGACAGTATTGGAGCAGGGGTCTAATTACTGGGCAGGCAGATGGGATGCAGATGATTTTATGGGTTAAGGTGAGCCGAGTATAAGTTAGGTGTTGAGGAAGCTTGAGCCAGTTAAGTGTTTTTAGTGCTAAATAGTGGTGAGTCCAGTAAGGTTTGCTGCAAGCACATCTGACAACTTTGTTATAGCTACTGCTCAAGTTTGGAACTAAGGGAGACTTGTAGGTTGGTCATGATAGGGGCTCCGTATAGGAGAAAGGGTCACTAAGTGGTAGCTAGAATTACCCTGGCTGCAAGGAATTTCTTTACTCAGTGCAGAGTACTTGGTTTTTGATGGGGTTTCTTGATACTGTTGTGGACACGTAAAACAAATTTAAAATTGTTAATTGTCATGCCAAGTACTTTTGTATTGAGATAATTTCAATCATGGCATTATTTAAGGAAGAAATTTTAAAGTTGTTTTTTTTCATGGAAATGAGATTTTGGAAAAAAAGAGAAGCAATTTAGTGTTTTGGCAGATTTAGAAACCGGTGATTATCCTATAGCCTATTTTCAACCAGAGTTAAAGGCTTCTGGAGTAATTCTCTGAGGATGTATTAGATTGTTTGAAATGCATATTGGAGTCAAATCAGTGTACTGTATAAGGGAAGCTTGCTGAGATACTTTATATAAATTGTTAGTGAATACATTAAAAAGTAAAGGGCTGAGAATGGAGCCCTGTGGCACACCAGCATTGACAAGAAGGGAGAAAAAGTGGACAGACATTTAAATGGCTGGTATCTATTGGTTGCTAACCCATAGTAGTGTGGGTTGTGGCAGCCTGACGGAAGACAGTTGATAGAGGAGTTCTTTGGTGAGAGACTAGATCAAAAGCTTTAGAGATATCATGGAATACAGAGGAAATACGTTCTTCTCTGGCTTTGTTGATGGTATCAGTTAATAAGGGTGTGGTAGTGCTATGGGCTGGTCTAAAATCCTTTTGTGTGGGGATCAGGAGCTTTTTCTGAAGAATATGTTGAAGTTGCTTGTGAATGCACTTCTTCAGAGTTTTTGAGATAGGCAATAATATGGCAATAGGTCTGAAATTGGTTCTATCGGATAAGGTTCCTCCTTTATGAAGAGAGATGATGATGATTTTTTTCTACAGAGAAGGAATGTATGATTCCTTGACATTTCTGTTAAGTATCAGAGACATAGGATAGGCTATGGAAATGGTGACCAGCTTGAAGTATTCTGATGGGAGATTATCTATTGAGAGAGAACAGGGTTTCAGTTTAAGTAGTACCGATTTGATGTAGGAGGTTGGGATGAGTTTTAGGGAGAAATAGAGGGTGTTTGCTGTCTGATTAGAGTGCATGTCAGGATTGTTGGGAGGAAAATCTTCAGTTAAGGGCTTTAATGTTTTCTATAAAATAAATGTGCATTAAATTTTGTTACTTCAGAGGGACTGTTATTTTGGGCAGGATTAGTAGTACTGAATGTTTCAGGGTGGAGTATATTATTAATAGAAGACCAGAATTTTTTAGGGTTGGAAGACCAATTTAGTAAGGGGTTACTGAAGTAGATTTTCTTGTTCAAGATAATCTTTTGGTAGGGTTAAAGTGCTGTGGGTTTTTAGGGAGATCTATATTTTAACCCTTCTTTCAAAGCCCTATCTCCTCCATAAATTAGGTGCCTGCTTTGAGTGGATAACTGACAAGTACGTTTATTCTTTTTGTTGCATTTGGAGCCAGACTATTAAGGGTTTTCAGGAAAAGTGAGTTAAATCTGTTCTGTATACAGCTTTGTCAAGTGAAATATTTTTCACGATAGACCACTTAAAGGAGCTTAGACTTCTGTTAAATGCATCACAGTTAAAATTTCTAAGGTTACGGGAAGTTCTAAATCAGTGGTGTTTGACATGACCAAGTCTGTTTGCATATACAGGGAGGTGGATCACTGATGGAATCAGAGAGGGTGCCACAAGAGACATACCTAGTGGAATCAGACACAATATCCAGTCGAGAATTGAGCCACTATTTTTGGGATAGTTATAATGTGTGGGGCAGGAAATGAGTTGAGTCAATCCAAATATGTTTAGGCTAGTTGATGGATATTCTGTTGATATAATCTTCATCAGTGTCAATGAAAAAACACATTGAAATCCATTGCCCTTTTATACTACAAGGTTGAAATAAGATTAAAGCTCATTGGTTGTTCATAAATTCTCATTGAGACCCGGTGGAAATAAACCACCCAGCTTAATAAGCCACTTCTTTTCTTTTGTATTTAATACTGAATGCTATCCAGCTTTATTTGCCCTATTTCCCACAATCCTGTCTATGATAATAAATCTAAAATGTGCATTCTTGTGTACCATTGAATGTTTATACAAAGCATTACTTGTTTTTTTGGTCCTGATATCACTGCAATGTTCAGATATGCGTAGTCTCAAGTGTCTCGAAGTTTGCCCAATATAAAAGGCTGAGTGGGTGTATGTCGCAAAATAAATCACCCAATCAGTTCCACAGTTAGTATAAAACCTGATATCATAAACAATGCCTGTGTTCCTGCTGATGAACTGTTTAATTTCATCAACTAATGACAATGTGTACAGTGTCCGCAAGGGACACAACCCGAAAGTAAATCACCTGTCAGTAAGTACCCACAGTACAATTCCCTACTACATGCATCCAGCTTCCAACCACCACATATTACAAAGAACATTCCCAAATCTCAATTTCTTCAAATGAAGTAGATCTGCTCACATCCAGCCACTTATGAACATTTCAAGGAGGACCTGACCAATAGGTTTAAAAATAGGGGTTATAAAACTGGTAATATCCTTACTGCCAGTAATTGGGTTTCAGGACTAGACAGAAAGGACCTATTAAAGTATAAAGATAAAAAACAGGGGAGTAATTTGGAAATTCATTTTGTAACCACCTATGGAAGAAATACCAGCATGTTACTGGATAGTGTCCAAAGACATTGGAATATTCTTTTAGCAGACACCAGGTTATCGGAGTTTTTTCTCCTTCCGAAGGGGGAGGACCCTTGGTTCACATTTCAATTATTTTAAACATGGCTCCAGACATACTCAGGATCCCACTCAAAGAACACTGACAGGTTATTTACTTTCTGGGTGTGTCCCTTGTGGACACTGACGAAGGATAGTTTATATCTGAAAGCTTTGTAGTTTTATTAAAGCTTTTGACTGTGTGGAGTACTACTTTTTTCTTGCTAGGACTTCAAGATAGTCAGGGTATAGTAAAGCTTCTCCACCACCTTTTTTAAATTCTAAAAACCCTGATATTATAACCAAGAGTGAGATTTCAGAGTCAAGAATATGGGGTTTAACTAGGTTTCAGTTATGGCAAGAATATCTGGTGTATTGTGGGGGATCCAATAATGGAGTTCTAAAATTTTAATACAGATGTTATGAGTATTTAAGGAAATTAATTTAAGCTCTTTGGGTGAGTTTGACATAGGTGGGTTAGGTTTTGATGGTTTTGGTGATAGTGGTGTGGTCCCTGTTTTGGAAGGAGTTGGTTGGGCTGAGTAAGTGGGGGTTGGCATAGGATGCATTTTGGAGACTACTAGGGAGTCAGGATGGGAGGAGGGTGGGTGACTGGGATGAATATCACCACAGAGTGGTAAGAGAGAAGGATATCTTTGGTAAGCTCGTTTTGGTTTAACTGTATCATTTACTTTTATTATGGCATGGTAGGTATGGCGGTTTAGTAACTTGAATTTGAAGTAAAGATTGGGTGAGTCTTTGCATATATTGGAAGCAATTAGTGGTGAAGTGCAGCACATAGTGGGAAAAATGTGTACAAGTTTGAGTGACATATGGTAACTTGTAAGGTAATGAAACAGGAAGAGTAAGGATGCAGTAATATTTAACAGAAGCAGGGTATGTAGCTTTGTAGAGAGACATGTCAGAGAAAGAGGAAATAGAACACTGGGGTATGAATATAGCAGGGGTAAGAGAAAGTACAGTTTTGTACCTACCATAAATGTAGATGTTAAGAACAGTTCACCCGGCTGCAGTCATCAAACTTGGGTTATCCTGCCATCAGGCGGTCCCGCAGTCGGCCCAAATTCCAAAGTCTTTGTCCGGTGTCAGTTGCTGTCGCTTCTTCCCTGACGTCAGTGCGCCAGGGGTATACAAGAGGCATCCGACGCCATTTTCTTCAGTTTTTCTTGCCCCAGATGTCAGGTGCCCCCAATAGGTAGGCAAAATAAATATATGTATATATACATATAGCTAGATAAAAAGTAAAACAAAACCCTTAGGCACAAGTAAATACACCACAGTGGTAGTATAGGATAGGGTGGTAGATATAAGTTCAGAGGGGATGGAGGGAGGGTAACCTGGACTGCAGCAGGGTGAACACTCGAACATCTACATTTATGGTAGGTACAAAACTGTACTATGTTCATCGTGTTACCCTGCTGCAGTCATCACACTTGGGTTGAATCCCAAAGCTAAGGATGGGAGGTGAAGTCAAACAGGGTTAGAAGAAGCTAGTAGGCCCTGCAAAACTGCAGTGGCAAAACCAGCTCTAGTCTTAGAATATAGAGGTAAGTGATAGTGTTTGGTGAAGGTGTGCACTGAACTCCAAGTTGCAGCTTCCAGAATATCCTTGGTTGGCACTCCCCTGAGAAAGGCTGCTGATGTAGCTGTAGCCCTGGTGGAGTGGGACCTAATGTTAGTAGGTACCGGTTTCCCATGATGTGTGTAACAGAACGTATGGAATGCCCTATCCATTTAGAAATGGTCTGTTTTGAGATAGCTTTTCCTTGTGATCCTGTAGCATAGGCTACAAAGAGCTGGTCAGTTTTTCTGAAAGCCTTAGTTTTATCCAAGTAGTAACGTAATTGCCTGTGAATGTCCAAAGAGTGCAGGAGTCTTTCTCCTCTGTTCTGTCTTGATGCAAAATGAGGAAATGTTCCACTGCCATTAGTGCCTGTAGCTCTGAGACTCTTCTAGCTGAGGTTATTGCTAGTAGCAGGGCAGTTTTCCATGAAAGAAATTTTAAATCAGCTGAAAAAGCTGGTTCAAAGGGCTGCAGTGTAAGCTTTTCCAGAACAAAGTTGAGATCCCAAGTAGGTGTTGGTGCTCTCCTTGGCGGTCTTATGTTCTTAGCCCCTCTGAGGTACTGTCTTAGGAGTGGATGTGAGAATAAAGGAGGATCCGTGTTGTAATGAGCTAAAATTGCTGAGGCGTGGATCTTAATAGATGAAAAGGAAAGTCCTTTGTGCAACATGTCAGTTAAATATTGTAGAATCTGAGGAATGTTTGGATGAAGGGGATTTTGGCCTTTAGCCTGGTTCCAGGCGCAAAATCTTTTCCATTTGTCTAAATAGGTTTTCCTGGTGCTGGGCCTCCTGGCCTCCAGAATGACATCCATAACAGCTTTGGATAAAGGTGTTGGCTGGCTGTTTAGGTAATTTGCCATGCAGCCAGGTTTAAAGTCTTGAGCCGGCTGTGTAGAATCTGATTGTCTCGCTGGGTGAGCAAGTGAGGAATTTGTGGCAAAATCCATGGTGGACCGTGGGCCATGTTCCTTAAAATTGGATACCAATGCTGGCATGGCCAGTCTGGTTCAACGAGTATCATTTGTGGCCTCTCCAATCTGACTTTCAGCAGTACCTTTGCTAGAAGAGGCAGTGGAGGGAAGGCATACACTGCTAATGTTTTCCAACTGAATGAAAGGGTGTCCACTTTCCAAGCTAGTGGATGGCGTGTCCTTGTGCAAAATTTTTGAAGTTGGTAGTTGTGGGGGCTTGCAAACAGATCTACATTTGGGCGTCCCCATTTTTGAGCTATCATTGCAAATACTTGTGGATCTAGTTTCCATCCGTGTGGATCCATGATGTTTCTGCTTAGGTCGTCTGCCAATGTGTTTTTCTTTCCTGGCAGGAATTGTGCTTGTAATTGAACCTGGTAAGACAGTGCAGTGTTCAACAAGGTCATTGCTTGCCTGCATAGAGGGTAGGAATGTGTGCCCCCTTGCTTGTTTATGTACCACATTACTTTGGTATTCTCCGTCTTTATTATTAGTTGTCTTGGGTGTAAAAGGTCCTTGAAAGCTGTTGGGGCATTCTGTACTGCTAACATTTCTTTTTGATTGATATGCAGATGCCTCTGATCTGTACTCCATTTGCCCTGAATGCACTGTTCTGCCATGTGTGCTCCCCAGGCGTAGTTCGATGCATCTGTTGTCATAGTTTGCCTGGCTGTGGGTAAGGTGAAAGGCTGACCCTGATTGAGGTGACATGCCTGTGCTCACCAAAGAAACTCCTGTTGAAGGCAGGGAATGAGTGATATAATTGTTTCCAAGCTGTGGCTGTGCTGAGTCCATACACTTTTCAAGTACCATTGTAATTTCCTCATATGCAGTTTTGCAAATGGTATTAGTAGTATGCAAGATGCCATGAATCTCAAGGCCTGCAGAATTTTTCTTGCAGGGAGTTGGGTCTTTGTTGCCATTATTTTGAAATATTGAGTCAGCTGTTGTTGCTTGTCTGGCGTGAGATAAGCCATCTGGGCCGTTGTATTCAAGCTGGCACCCAGGAATATTATGTTTTGTGAGGGCACTAGTTTTGATTTCTTTTTGTTTACTGTGTACCCTAGGCAACTTAGAAGGTGTTTGACAAATGCCAGATGCTTTAAAAGAATGTCCCTGCTTTCTGCTTGAATAAGGCAGTCATCCAGGTAATGGTATATTTGGATTCCTCTTTGTCTGCAGTATGCAATTACTGGTGCCAGGCATTTTGTGAAGACCCTGGGTGCTGTAGATAAGCCAAAGGGCAGTGCAGAGAATTGATAATGTGTTGAACCTGCAATGAAGCGGAGGTATCTTCTGCAATTCTGTCTGATAGGGACATGCAAGTATGCCTCCTTGAGGTCCAAAGTTACTAGCCAAGCATTCTTGCCCAGCATGGGAAGAAGCTGCTGTAGTGTTAGCATCTTGAATTTTGGTACTTGCAGATAGGTGTTCAGAATTGAAAGATCCAGAATGGGTCTCCATGCTTTGTCCTTTCTTGGGACTAGGAAGAGTCTTGAGTAAAATCCTTGTCCTTGCTCCTGTGTAGGTACATGTTGAATGGCTTTCATGTCCATGAGAGCTGTAATTTGTTTTTGTGCCTCTGCCCATTGATTTTGTGGCAGGTTTAGCATTCCTTTTATCCTTGGTAATGTATGAAAGTGGAATCTGTATCCTTGAGAGACAATGTTTAGAACCCATTTGTCTTTTGTGATGATGTGCCAGTTGTCTGCAAAAAATGCTAATTTTCCTCCCAAGGGAGCTGCCAGGAGAGATTTGCTTGGTAGTTTGAAGATTGAGTCATTGTGTTTGTCTTCTGCTAGCTTGGGGCCTGTCTTCTCCTCCTTTCTGGGTAGCAGTACCCCATTGGCGAGGTTTGTAAGGGCCTTGTGACTGACCTCTGCCCCTTGGGCATCTGTATTTGCCCCTCTGTGATCTGTCAGAAGCTGGAAAGAACCAGTTTTTTGTTGGCCAATTTCTGCTGAAACAAGGGGGTTGTACCTGCAAAAAATCCTTGACCGTTTGCATAGATTTTGCCTTATCCTCCATTTTCTTTAAAACCTCTTCTGCTTTGACACCAAATAATACATCCTGCTGTAAAGGTGCATCCAATAATTTTGCCTTAGCATGATCAGGAAGGGTTTGTTCTTTTAACCAAGTATGTCTACGTATGACAGAGCCAGTAACAGCTGCTCTACAGGAAGCTTCCAATGAATCAAATTCGTATTGTAAAGCATGTTTGCCCACCTGTTCAGCTGCATGCAACAGATCCTGCATTTCCTTGAATTCAGACTGTGCAGAATGCGTGCTCATTTTTTGTTTTAACTGAGACATTAGGAATTGCTGATATTTCAATATGTGAAACTGACAATTTAATGCTCTCATAGCCAGAGTTGCTGAGGTGCATATTTTCTTTCCCCATCTATCTAGGGCTTTGGAATCCCTTTCAGAGGGCACAGGATTTTTAGCCATAGAAGCTTTAGCTCCCTTAGGATCCTGGGAAATTGTTTCTGGGTCAGCTACAGGGCTTTTATAAAGGAATTTGTGTGAGATAGGTACTCTGTAGTATCTGTCTGGTTTGGCTGGAGCAGGAGGTAGAGAGTCTGGATTTAAACTAGACTCCAAGTAAACATCATCCACAATATCTAAAACAGGAGGGATAGCAAGAGGTCTGTGCTGGGGTAGTAAAAGGAACTCTTGGAGCCTTTTCTTAGAGTCTGAGTAGTCCTGGCCTTCCCAGTGGAAATATTCCCTCATGGTATGTAAAGTTTCCCCAAATGAGTAGTCTTCAGGGGGAGATGCTGAGGGAATAGAGTCTTCAGCATCAGAGTCTTCATAAGGTGGAAAAGTGTAATCCTGTTCCTCAGAAGAATCTGAGGAGAGTGAAACCTGATCAGAGGAAGCATAATCCTCCTCTTGTCTTGGTCTTTTATCAGGAGGGGGATGGGAACCCCTGATTAGGGTAATCAAATCTTCAGCCATCTTAAGCATCTGTTTCTTAGGCATGGGGCCTTGAACTGTAGACTGATGTACAGTTTTCCTAGGTTTTTAAAGGAGTTTTAAGCTTAGCATAAGATTTAATGGTGAGTGTAGTCGGTCTGAAGACACCTTCTGCAACCGAAGGTGTTTCCACTGCACCGGGGTCTACTTCTGCTCCGGTGTTGGAAGATGGCTGCGTCGGCCTAGTAGGCTCCGCTTGGGAATCCGCAGCTGTCTGGGGTTCCAGTTCTGCCGTCATCAGGGGCTGCGTAGGCACCTCACTGAAAACCGGAGAACCGGCGACAGGCCCAGCTGAGGCCTCGGAGTCTGGCTTGTTCCTAGGCTGCCTGTCCTTATCCTTACGTTTTTTTATGTATGGCGGTCGTCGGCTGCTCCGACGGCATGATATAATTAAATTTCCTACCAAAGTAATGCCGTGCGAAGTCAAAATGGCGCTTGATAGTTCGTTTATTAAACCTAGCACAAAACCGACAACCTGTGACGTCGTGGTCTGGGCCTAAGCAAGGAATACAAAAGGAATAGAAGTCCTTATGAGGTATTTGCTTCCCACAAGAAATGCAATTGTTAACTTTCTCTGACATCGGACTGAGGCAAGAAAATTTTCCCCAACGGGGTACTTAGCTTTATTGAAGACTTCGGACTGAAATTCAAATCGAAAATCTCAGGTGTCGGCCGACCGGCACTTGCGAACTGCTTCTGCTTCGGGCACGGCAAGAAAGACTGAAGAAAATGGCGTTGGATGCCTCTTATATACCCCTGGTGCACTGACGTCAAGGAAGAAGCGACAGCAACCGACACTGGACCAAGACTTTGGAAATCGGGCTGACTGTGGGACCGCCTGACGGCAGGATAACCCAAGTGTGATGACTGCAGCAGGGTAACACGATGAACATCACTTGGGTATGAATATAGGAAGGTTAGGAGAACACTAGCGTATGAGTACAGGAGAGGTAGCAGTAGAGGGCTAGAGTGAGGTGGATGATGTAAATTGTGATCAGTGTGGTTAGTTAGTACATACAGTGGCAGCTCGTGCCATCGGACTGAAGCCCTCCCAGCAAAACGATTCAAGATTGGACATTTACATTTGAATAAAAAAATAAAACATGTATTTAAATATTTTGTTGTGTTAATGTGCTCTAAGCAAAGTCCTGGAACTCTTAACTGTGCATGCTCGTAGAGTTCAGTTTTTTTTTTTTTTTTAAATTTATTTATTTTAATTGGCGAACATTTCTGTAAATCTAGACTGCTTTACAAGCAGTCCAGATATGAAAGAAGGCATCAGTGTGATACCCAGAAGTCTATGCAGTTTAACCGCACAGCTGACTGGATTGCTACTGATTGGTTCTCGCTCTCTTCTCAAAAAAAGAGAGTGAGAAACAATCAGTGGTAGTAGTAGTAGTAGTAATCTGTATCACACTGAGCACAGTACTTTGATTACCTGTGCTACTGAAGGTACACTATCATTGGTGGTGAAAGTTGAAGTTCAATAAACAACTTTGTTTTTTTCAGCTTGCTGGCTTGCTTATGAGCAGCTGCAGTCACTGAATCAGATAGACAGGAAAAAGAGAGTTCCTTTCTTCGTAAAGGAGAAGAAGACGGACAGTCACAGTCACTTTTTTTAACAAGTGAAGTTATTAAACTGAGGTAGGTGCTGGACTCAGCTCTGTACAGATGTCAATGTAATTTTTTTTTTTTTGCAGTACTCTCGAATGCAGCAGTGAAATCTGCACTAGATAGATCATGATGTCAGAATGCACTATTGTATATTGCCATCAGAACTGTTTATACTCTACATAGCTTTTTTTCTTCAGGCAAAGTGGTATAGTCTTCTACATATAGACAATATAAATTATTAATTCTGTAGGGTACTACTATTTTTTTCACAGAGTTCAGGGCTTAATTCTTTTTCCATTTCTGCCACCGGTATGGCTGTAAGCATTTATATAACGAAATGGTGATTTTAAAAATACCACCATAAAGAGATGATCGTGTCCAGTGGATTTATCTGGTTAATATATAAAATGAATACAATATGCAAACTGCAATACAGTAAAACATAATTTGTGTGGTACTGAAAATTAATTTACTTTTCAGTTTTGTTATTTTGGAAACTACAATAAAGAAAAGAGGCATGATGTCAGTGGATACCAAGGGCCCAGGTATTCATGGACTACATATATAGTTTTAAAAATTATTTGTTGCATGTCCTTTAACATCAAAGATAACATAGTAGAGTGTGTGTGTGTGTGTGTGTGTGTGTGTGTGTGTGTGTGTGTGTGTGTGTGTGTGTAATGCCCCAGTTAAATATACGTGGTAGCTAGACTCAAACCCTGCACCTTGCAAACAGGTAGCAACAGCTTGAATTCCCTACCCACCACCACTTGTGAAATTTTTGCCTCATATTTGTGGTTTTATGGATTTTGAATAATGACAGGCATTTGAATTTCGGACTTCATATTCTTCAGAAAGTACATGGTAATGCAAAACCTTTTATTCTAGCAATGTTCTGTTTATAACATTAATATTTGAAATTTGTCACTATGTTTGAGTCTGTATTCCTCCATTATTGGCTTTGTCCAGGTTTTTTGTGCTGACAGGTTGAGAGCTATGGTGAGAACTGAATTCACTGAATATGTTTAGGGAGCTGTATTCCCCCATTATTGGCTTTGTCTAGGCATTTTGTGCTAACGAAGAGGTTGAGAGTTATGGTGAGAACTGAATTCACTAAATGATAGCCATTTAAGTCTCAGTCTACCTGTCTTTCAAGAAACAGCTGATTTGGCATAGTGGTGTGTTTCTCTGACTGTAATGCACAAGGTCCAGGGTTCAGGACTTGGCAGTGAAATGCATGATGGTAACACAGCATTTTATTCTAGCAACTTTCCAAGATTATACAAGCTATGTTTAAAATGTGTCCTTACATTTTCAGCTTTTGCCCCCAAAAAAAAACATTTTGGCTTTTTCCAGATTTCTTGTGCTTCAAAGTTGAGAGATACAGTTGAGTGTCAAGTGGATTTTACAAGGAGCTGAGAGCTTGAACAGAAGTTTAATGCTGCTTATGCTGAGCCTGCTTGTATTGTTAATAGCACAACAGGTAGTGTACTTGCGTTTTATGCAGAAGGCTGTGGGTTCTACTCCCACAGTATCATTGCTGATACTGTACTGTGTTGTACTTTTAAAGGGGGTGGATGCTGCAGTCCTGAGAATGTCCTCTTTGGTGGAGATACCTAGTAACAATGAACCTGTTATCAGTTTGCCATCCATTCCCTATTGCAATATTGTTAGCTTATTTTTTATTGCAACATAGGCAATTTATTCCTCAATGGCAACAGGCACTTTGTAGATGAAACAATGAAACAGAAAGTTATTTGCTAGCAGCAACATTTTCATTAGTTACAGATCTCTTTAATGTGGAGATTCTGCATATTTACTCATACTGGTGGGTTGTAGAAGTTTGAGTAGACTTTTATGATGGAAATGTTCTGAACTGGGCAGTTTTGTCATTATTAGTGCATGCATTTTGTTTTATTGTTTACTGGAAAAATGTTCAAAACAAATTTAAAATGCCCTCTAACAGCTCTACTGTATTATATGAGGAATATAATTTAATACAATTAGGAAGGTGTATCAAAGAACACATGTATGTTTCCTGGACAAAGGGGCCTATGATTTGAAAACAGCCCAAAGTTAATCTTTATCCGTTACTGGCCAGACATATTTTCTTTGAATGTGGGTTTCAATGCTGTTTCAATGAATGTGAGTTTCAAGGGCAGAGAAGTTTTAATGCTAAGTCTATTTTCATTGTGAGACTGCATTGCTTTGTTTAGCAGATTTCTATTAGTGTTTGTGCTGTAAAATGTAAAATAAAATGTTTAAACGAAATCCAAATCATCATAGGACTAAAGCAGTATGCACATTACAGTGTTTATGGTAAATGTGGTGAAATAGCCAAGTCATGGTACATTGGAATAGCTGCAGGAGGGAGGCCCCATTCAACCATGATTCTGTGAGGAGGGGAAGGGCAACTCAGACAACCCCGGCTGAACTATACCTCTTAACTATCCAAATTTTTGCAGAATGAACAGATTTTTGCTTCTTATTTTTGGTTTGTTCCTCATAAAATGTGTGGTTTTCTGGCAAATCATTTGTGAATTAAGTCACTAAATAATGACAGACGTTGAGTTTCAGACTTCATACTCTTCAGAAAAATGCATGCTAAAGCAAGACCTGTTGTTTTGTCAACTGACTATGTTTATACAAGAGCAACTTTTAGCACTGTTTGTATGTTCCCCCAATATATTTGGCCTTGTCCAAATTTCCTGTGCTAAGAGGATGAGAGGTATGCTCAAATAAATCACTTTACAGAATTAGGTATATCCAAACCTCTCAACTGTTTCTGATTTTGGCTCTCCCCCTAAAAATTCCTCCACAAAATGGCAAATTTGAAAGAAAACGTGGAGGGTTTATAATTAATAAATAATTGTAAAGATCAGTTATAGATTACTTTTAATTTCAGAAATGCATGTAGATTCTCTTATTTTGTCAGCTGCTCAAGTTAACAGTACTAATATTAAAAGTGTCCTTTCTTTGACAGGTTCCCAGCTGTATTATGTGGGTATCTTATATTTGTGCATCACATTTTTTCTCTGTTTTTCATAAAATTGTGGTTTTCTGGCAAATTAGTGGCAAATCATTAAAGATTGAAGTTAGAAAATAATGAGACATTTGAGTTTCAGATTTCATACCCTTCAGAAAATTCATACTAATGCAAAACCTACAATTCTATTATCTTCCTAAGGTTATAAGAGCAATATTTAAAAATTATCTTTATTTTTGGGCCTTTGTCCCACTTCTGTTTATGGCTTTGTCCAGATTTCTTGCTCTGAGGCTGAGAGATATGACAAGTCAGCCAGAGACATTTAATTGTGACATACTTGTTGCACCCCACTTAGTGGCTCTGGATGTGTCCAAGCAAGGCAAGGAGCAGCTATGCAATGTAAGTGTGCAGAGTACCCCGTCCCCCATCCAAGGTAGACACAAGTACTACAGTGGGTTTTCATCTGTCCTTGATTTTAAAGAATATTCTGGTTTTCTGTCATATTTTTATACTGTTGACTTATGCTTCTTATTCAGAAAATGCATGTCATTGCAGTGCCTGTTGCTCTGTGTTTAAGTAGCAATGCTTTAATGACCATCAAATAAGCTTGTATGAGACTGTAAGATGCAAGTAAGCTTTAATAAGCATGCTGTTAAAGAATTACCAACATTGAAGGCCTTTTTGTTGTTTCCATGCAGAGCGTATAAGCCTTAAGTACTGAAATGCATATGACAGTAGTTGTAATAAAGGACAGGATTACAGTATTTTCAGAAGCTCATTACATTTGTTGGAGACTTCAGTCATCTTTACAGGCTTTACCTGTAAACTAAACAGAATGCCAGTCTATCATGTGTGGTCCAAAACCTGTGCAGTAATTCTTTAAGCAATTTATCTTGAGCTTGTTTCTTGTTTGCTGTTCATTTTTTACTTTGATCATGTTTTCCCCATGAAACAAGTAGATAGCTGTTGTCAGGCAGCAGGTCTTTTTTGGACAAGAAACATTTTTACAAGTGGGGGGTATTGCTACTTTCAGCATATTACTTGGTATTTTATAAAGCTAAATATAAATTATAATTAGAACTGGAGTGCAAGAAGTGGTTTGAGTTGAGTGCTGCTTGTTTTTTTATACCTGACTGACTGCCATTTCAGTAATGTATTTAAAAAGTAATTTATTTTTTCATGCCTCACAACCTTTTTGTTTCCATCTAGATATTAAGTAAGCTGTCATGTATCCAATGCATTGAAATGTTTTTTTTTTCTTCTCCACTTCATTTTGTCTTGATTGGACTCTCATAATGATGGTTTGGCACCCAGAGCAGCATATTTCAAGTCCCAGTTTTTGTGATTTTGAGCATAGCTTCATCCCTTTCTAGTTGGCCACACCCCTTCCCAGTGGCCACACCCATTCAACTGTTTCCTGCAGCCCCCCTTTGATCTGAAGTCACCAGCCGCCACTGAGTCCATATAAGAGAAGAAATAAAGTTAAAGTGCCTGAATGCAGACTGATGAGTTAACAATTGTTTTGGTATTCTTGTGACCAGGACATCTCTCTATAGTTATGTGTAGGCCTTTAACAGGTGTGGGAAGTAGGTGGAGTTATGGGTGCAGAACAGGTCCTATAAATGTAATGTTATGAGGGGTGGCTGGGGAATCAAGGGTGGGAATGCAGCACGGCAGGAAACAGTTCCAACACCAGCAGGAGGAGTCCACCTGTTATGCTGTCAGTAGAACAATTTTATGTAACAGGAACATTAGTCTAACATATGATTTGGAAGCACAAGAGGTGTACTACTCCAGACTGCAGTTGCAGTAGAGCTGTTTAGGTGTAGATTACTGCAAAACACTATGAACATACCTCTCAACCTGAAAACGTCAAAATTCTGGACAAAGGCCAATGTAAAGTAGGTACAACTGGCGAAAAATTGGGATGCTGATTAACAAACCTTGCATACATAATTATGCAACCCTACCTATTGCAATGGAATTTTGGGATAACATGAATATTGAAGTCATTTAATAATAAATAATGGCAGACATTTGAATTTTAGACTTCATATTCCCCAAGAAAATACGTAATAATGCAAAACCTGTTATTCTAGCATCTATCTGAGTTTACAGAAAAAGAAGTTATGTACTTACCATAACGTTCCATATTAGTAGTCCATCTCACCCTTCATTCTTTACATATGGGATCAGAGTTGATCCTCGGCTCTGACTCAGCCTATTTACAAGCTGGTAGACTTCTGGATGGCTCATGGCTAGGTAGGTATCCCATGGTGCACCAGTACAATCCCCAGATCTTGTTTGCTGCTGACTAGAAAAAAACAAACAGCCCACAGAAAAAGCCAATACTAAAAGGTCTCCATAAATAATGAAATTAGTATTTTTCTGTCACCAGGTACTTCCAGGATGGGGGCAGGAGGGCGGGTTCCAAAGAATGAAGGGTGAGATGGACTACTAACATGGAACTTTATGGTAAGTATATAACTTCTTTATGTTAAGTAGTCCTATCTCACCTTCATTCTTTACGTATGGGATAGCGTCCCTAGACCTTATCCTTGGGTGGCTCAAGGAAAAATATTCCTGAGTATTGTGGAACCAAAGGAAGCTCTACCCCTGGAGATTAAATCCAATTTTTAATGAGTAATAAAAGTGTGAGGGGTAGCCCACATAGCAGCTGCACAAATATTGCCAAGTGGAACCCTGGCTTGAAAGGCTGCAGAGGTAGATTGAGATCTGGTAGAATGAGCCTTGATTTTAAGGGGTACAGGTTTCTCCTCAGAACTGTAAACATAAGCTATACAGCTAGAAATCCAGTTAGAGACAGTCACTTTGGAAACTGGTAAGCCCAACCTGGATTCAGAAAAGGAAATGAACAATTGATCCGATTTTCTAATGTCTTTAGTCTGGTGCAAATAAAAACGTAATTGTCTATGGACATCCAGTTGGTGAAACCTGTACTCAAGCTGCACTGGAGTGATTCGGAAAGAAAACCGGAAGTTCTATAAACTGATTCAAGGTGATATGGGAACAGACCTTGGGAACAAAGGAAGGGTTAGTACGAAGGGACACCCTGTCTTTATGAAAAATCAGATAAGGCGGTTTAGCAGACAAGGCTTGCAATTCTGACACCTGTCTGGAAGCTGTGATAGCCACCAAAAACGTCTTCCAAGACAGGAACTTCAAAGAGCATGAATGAAAAGGCTCAAAGGGTGGAGATGTTAATCTTGATAACACAAAGTTTAAATCCCATGAGGCCACAGGCTCCTGAACCGGAGGTCTGAGCAAAGTGGCACCTTTGAGGAAAGTTTTGCACAATTTATGAGACATCAAGTTGGAATCTGGAAACCCTAAATGGAAATTTGAAATCATTGCCAATTGGACTCTGACAGTGGCAGCTGCAGATCCTTGGTGAAATAGTTCAGAGAGAAATTCCAAAACCACGGGAATGGGGGCATTGAAGGGGTCAACATCCATTTTCTCTGCCCAAAGAGAGAATCTTTTCCATTTACTGGAATAAAGTTTCCTAGTTGAAGGTTTGTGAGAAGACGTAAGGATATAAGTCATGGAAGGTGAGAAGTCATGAAGCCTGACTAGGGATGGAACTAGAGTAGCCACGCTGTCAAACAGAAGGTGTGTATCAAGGTGTGAAGTGAACCTGACATGTGTCAACAGGTCTGGAACTGGGTACAGAATCTAAGGATCATCCAGGAGAAGAGGCCCGAGAAAGGGGAACCAAACCTGACGAGGCCAGTAAGGAGCAATGAGGATCAATTTGCTTCCCAGCCATTTTGCTTTCTGAATCACCTTGGGAATGAGAGGAAAGGGAGGAAAAGTATACAGGAGACCCAGGGGCCAATCGTGAACACGTGCATCTCTGAGTGACTCCCCCGGAGGGGGGATGAGGGAAAAGTAGCTGCTGCATTTGGCAAAGAAGTCGCAGCAAGGCTGTCCTCACCTGTGGAAAATCTGTTTCCTGTTTTAGGGACCACGTGAGGCATCAGAACAGCCCGGCTGAGCTTGTCAGGTATCACATTGGTCATCCCTGGAAGATGCGTCACCACCAGAAAGCGCTGGGAAGATATCGCCCATTCCCAAACTCACATGGCCTCTCGACAGAGTGGGTAAGATCTGGTTCTGCCCTGTTTGTTGATATACCATACTACCGACATGTCTGACTGTATTGCAATAGTCCCCAGAGGAAGAAGATCATGAGGTGCTTGCAACGCTAGAAGCACCGCCCTCATCTCTAGAACACTGATATGCAGGTGAGCCTCGTGGTCTTGTCATGTGCCTTGACAGTCCTGCCTAGATAATGCCCCCCCCACCCTGTGAGGCATCTGTGGTCACAGTGGCAATGGGTTGGCGAGGAACAATTGAAGAGTCCGTGGTCAGTTGATTGGGTAATGTCCACCAAAGGAGGTACTTCTTGCAAGATCCTGTCAGTAGAATGTGATGGGATAATGGAAGGTGCTGAAAGGACCATTGAGACAACAGGAGCCACTGAAGAATTCTCATGTGTAACCTGGCTAGTGGCACTAATAGTATGGTGGAAGCTATGGTCCCAAGGAGTTGCAGAACAATCTTGGCTTTGACCCTTCACAAGGGAAGAAGAAACTGAATTTGGAACACTAGGTTTTGTGCCCTTTCGGCAGAAAGACGAACCACTATGTTTACTGTGTCTATCTCTGCACCTATAAAATTCATAGATTGAGAGGGCAATAAGGCAGATTATTCCCAGTTTAGAGAGATTCCCAGTTGGGCACAAAGCTGAATAGTACTGTCCCTGCTCTGAAGGAGTAGATGCCTGGTGGGGGGCGGTCAGGAGCAAGTCGTCCAAATACGGAAACACCTGGAATCCTTGATGTCTCAGGTGAGCTGTCACTACTGCCATACATTTTGTGAACACCCTGGGGGCTGTGGTGAGACCAAAGGGCAGAGCACAGAACTGGAAGTGACTGGCTCCCAGCCAGAAGTGTAGATGACTCCTTGACACCCTGTCCATTTTTATGTGATAGTAAGTATCTTGAAGATCTGTTGAGCACATCCAATTGTCTTTCCCAAACAATGGGAGTATAGACTGCAGTGTTACCATCCAGAACTTGTCCTTCTTTACTGATTTGTTCAATCTGCTGAGGTCCAGAATGGGCCTCCAGTCCCCTGTATGTTTTGGAATTAAAAAAAATCTGGAGTAAGTCCCGAATCTTATTTGGTCTGCTGGGACGGTTTGGATGACTCTTTTTGACAGCAACTTGTTGACCTCCATAGTTGCCTGATCCCTGTGATTGGGTGGAACATCTGGGATCTTCTTGGGAACAAACGGTGGAGGAGAAAAGGGTATTACATAACCTCTGGTAATAATTATTTGTACCCACTTGTCTTGAGTGATACTTAGCCAGGCTTCTGGATACAAATAAATGCAACCCCTGACTGGCCCCAGAGAAGCACAGTCTGGCCCCACATCAGGAGCGCTGGTAAGGCCGGCCCCGAAAGGAATCGTGACCTCCCTGGTTTTGCGGACCATCCCTGCCTCTAGGGCGATGTCTACCATTTCCTCCTCTGAAGGAGGAGTCACCCTGTGCCTCCTGGAAAAACCTCTGGGACTTCTTGAGCCACATTTTACCGCCCCTCTGACCCTTAGGGTATGGTCTAGAGAGAACAGTAGAATGTACTCCCATGGCAGAGAGTGTTTTTCCTTCTTGCTCGTACCAGGTGAGGGTGTCCTTTACCTTGGGTCCAAACAATGAGGAACCATCGAATGGGGCATTGGTAAAGGTAGATTTAAACGGTTCTGCAAAGTTACACAAATGCATCCAGGAATGACGCCTCAAGGAAATTCCTAAACCCGCTGCCCTGCTCGCACCATCGGCCGCATACGAAATAAGCTGCATGGAGGAGTTAATGACAGACGTCAAGGTGGACAACTGGGCAAAAACCTTGCCAGGGACTCCCTCAGTACATGTACCTTGTATAGAATCTCCTAATTCTTTTAGGAGATCTCTCTGGAGCTTAGTAAAGTGAGAAAGGCAATTCAGCGATCTAAGGGTAAATGCTGCTGAAGAGAAGATACGCTTCCCATATCTGTCCATCGTTCAAGACTCCTTATTCAGCGGATGAACAGAAGAAGTCATCTCAGCTAACTCCTTCTTAGTGGCTGCCACCACAACCATGGCATCTACAGGCACACCTTTAGATAAAAAAAAGTCCTTTCCTGGAAGGGAAGAAAGGAACTTGTTTGGTCTCCTGGGAACTGGCTCCACAGCATCAGAAGTATCCCACACCTTTCGACTAACTAAATCCATCAGTTCGTCGAAAGATGGAGGCACCCAAGAGGCAGAAGGTTGAGACCCAATAGCCTTCATGTACACAGACTCCTCATCAGAAGGGCTTGACAGTGGGTCAGTCACACCTCTGTTTAAGGATCTCCAGTATGTCTACAAAGGAGACATCATCAGAGGACAACTTGGGGGACCCTTCCGACTCCTGGAGGTCAGTGTCAGATGCCAAAGACTCATCCTGGGAGTCGACATGCTTCCTCTTACAAGTCTTTTTCCGTGGGTGCTCCTTGGAAGGACATTCTGGGGAGGTCTCGGAAGAATGGGGGCCTCTGGACAGTGGCTCCTGAGGCTGGGGATCTCTGCTTCCACTGGAGGGAGTAGGAGCGGAGACAGAAGTAGGTGCTATGGGGGGAAGAGTGCTGGTACCACTGGTAGGAACTGACGGTCAGGACAGCACACTCCTCATCATCTCGAAAGCTGACCTCTCCAGCTCCGAGGAGACAGAGGATGCCATCGGCGCCAGAGCCATGGCTCTGAGTTAGACGCAGGGTCTGAACTCACCCTAGCCGATGCACCGAGAGGAAGACTTGGAACCGAAGAAGTTCGGTTCCAAGCATCCCTGTCAGGGCTGACCGGAGAGCTTCGACCCCTGGACACTATGGATGGCACTGAAAGTGTTAGAGCAGAACTCTGCTCTGAAACCACCACAATGGGAGCTGGAGCTGAGGGTTCCACCAGTAGTACCAAGCACTCCAGCTCAGAAAGACCAGCAAAGCTCAGAGGAGGAATGAACACAGAGGGCTGAACAGGCTCGAGTGGCCCGGAGCTGAATGGGCCAGAGCCAACAACAATTTAGGCAAAGCAGACTACTTCAAAAGTCTCAGCACTACCCTCTCCACATCTTCTTCTGAAAAGACCTGGAAGACATGGTAAAAGATTGAGATCTCGAAGGTATAGGAGACTTCACTAACAAGGAGACTGGTAGAGGGTCAATAGACCGGCTCCGAGAAGTAGTCTCAAGAGTCTCAACGGTCAGCTCCGAAAAACTTGGAACCGACCCTGCAACAACAATGCCACTCTCAGTCAGCTCTGAGGTCTGTGGAGCCGATGAGACAGTTTTGGCAACTTTAAGAGGTGGTTCTGAGACACCAGCTGGTGCCGGGGATGGCCTCTTGGTGGATTTAGACTTTCCTTTAGCAGAGTTGGAGGATGATGAGGAACTAGACAAGTCTTCCTCGAAGGAAGGTTTAAGAAGACCTTTTAGAATTAACTTGTTCTACATTTCCTGCAACACTCGAGGACTAAAGGCATGACAGAATAAACAGGTCTCGTGCAAATGGATGGCCCCTAAACAGTAAACACAATTACCATGACCATCCGTTAAGGACATCTTTTGGGAGCACTTAACACATTTCTTGAAGCAGGATGCTCCTTACTCTCTTTAGACATTCTGAAATCAGTAGAACACACGCACACAGAGAAGGAGGAGGAGGACGAGGTCCTTTAACCTAAATGGGCCTAGCCTGGGCAAAAGGGGATAGGGTCTTCTAACTTAAACAGACCCAACAGTTATAAGGGAAGAATAGCACACTCAACAGAACAGAGGAAAACAATAATAGCATAAGTCAACTGCAAATATAAACAAAACTAAGTTCTGTCAACAATATTAGCAAATCAATGCTAACAGCAATCTAATAACTCTAAATAGCAAGCGGAAACGCCAAATTCTATTTAAACACACAGAATACTAGTGCGCAAAAAGCGCCTACTTTAATCCAAATAGTAAGCCTGGAACATGGGATACCAAGAAGAAAATAATGTCCAAAGGCCAAAAATTGCACCAAATGGCACAAATATAAAATAACAACTTTATAACTATGCTAATTGAATACTACAAACAGTAACGATTAAACTATATAGAACCAAATAACTGATCTAAGCTAAATAGTGAAGAAACTTTGAAAAAGGTGAAAATATGCAAGCACTTAGCCAGAGCCAAAGAGAAGCACAACCGAACTCGTCGACGCGGCAAATGAGATCTGGGGATTGTACTGGTGCACCATGGGATACCTACCTAGCCATGAGCCAACCAGAAGGCTTCCAGCTTGTAAATAGGCAGAGTCAGAGCCGAGGATCAGCTCTGATCCCATATGTAAAGAATGAAGGTGAGATAGGACAACTTAACATGCAATATTTAAAATATGTCACCATAAATGCCATTTCACAACTCAAATCTACTCCACAAAACAATAATACACACAATTCCACAGAACGATGCATACCCAAACTGATCTATTTAACTTTCTGTGCTCCAAAAAGACCCACAACAGCTATTCAACCCTTATAACCTGTTATTATTTTTTTTTTTACAATTCTGATGAGAAACCACAAGAATACCAACCGGGTGGCATTATCACAATTTCTCATTCTCATAATTGTGCTTATACACTGCAAAATTTTAAATTACAGTTATACCACCCAGATCTGGCATCCGCTCAATAGTAACTGTGGCTATCAGACTGTAAATTAGCATTACCTGCACCAACTGATCCAGGAAAAAATAGCATTGGCCCATCACTGGCATGTTTCATTTTACATGTAAGGAGTAAAAACATGCATTTAACATTTTAACTTAAATACTGCAAAACAGACAAGTTAACACTGTATAAATTTACCACAGTATACATGAACATCGTAATTTTACAGCAAAACTTACTCATAGCCATTTTTGACGAAATGGACAGCAGTCTCAGCACAATCTTGTTTTCCTGTGGAGTACCCAAAGCCTGCAAAAAGTTTTTATGCTGCTGCAGTATTAAAACACTGCAGCTAAAATTAAAACTTTGCTCTACATCTGCCAATTAAAAAAGACCTAAAGGAGTGTAAATACTGTTATAAATACATTTCTGACATTACTTAAGGCAAATGAAGTTGGCAAAAGAGTGCACTGAAAATAGGCTTGGGAATGGAAAGTTTGCAATGTGAAGGAAGTTTTGCATTTTATTGCTGTGTGTGTGTGTGTGTGTGTGTGTGTGTGTGTGTGTGTGTGTGTGTGTGTGCCATGCAGAAACAGACTTTCCAAGAGTTCAGAAACTGCCAATAATTTAATGGTGGAGAAACTTCTGTAAATGAATAGAGAATACAGTATTAAGGGTTCAGATCTCAGGTAATCAGAAAGTTACATTACACTTCTGACTCATACATACCACTTCTAGGCTGAGAAAAACAAAGGTTGTGATCAGGTGACATGATAGGGTTACTGAAGTTAGGGGCTAGTGCAAAGTAAAACCTAAATCTGTTATTCTCACATTCATCGGTGCTGTTAGTCTCTGAGCTGCTACTAAAAAATCAATAGCGAAGTTAAAACAGAAAATGACAATGCAAACAATAATTAGCATCAGTTTTAGTACAAGTGTCAATACAAACTACATAAGGGCGGCCACAGTGGTGCAGTGGTTAGCATTGTCGCCTCACAGCAAGAGGTTCTCCGGTTCAATCCTCGGCTGGGGTGCCTTCTGTGCGGAGTCTGCATGTCCTACCTGTGGTCGCGTGGGTTTCCTCCGGGTGCTCCGGTTTCCTCCCACATCCCAAAGACATGCAGTAGGTGGATTGGACACACTAAAAAATGGGCCCTAGGTGTGAGTGCGTGTGTGTGTGTGCCTTCTGTGGAAGGTTGGGCGCCGGGCTGGCAACTCGACACTGTAAAACTCCACTGCCAATCATGAGCGGACAGGTGATCCGCTGTGGTGACCCCTAACCGGGAAAAGCCGAAAGAAGAAGTCAGTACAAACTACCAGAGTAAATAGGCTGCCGCTTCACATGAACTCCAGTTTATTTTGATGAATTATGAAAGTGTGTTACAAGCATTTAACAGATCAGTGCCCAGGGGCAGTACAATGGCATGGTAGATGAATAATGTAGTCAGCTCTACACTTTCACTATTTGTTGGAACTAAATTCATTTTGCAGAGGCTACTACCTGCTCACTGATTTTGAGCCTCTCTCTCTCTCCCCCGCCTCCTACAGTCCCACAAGGGAACTTGAGCCAACATCTGGATTGTATTTCACTCTCGGAGTTTGTTCTTCCCGGAGAAAATAAATACAGAAAGGAAGGGTGAAAAAAGTAGAATTTCACTTCTGAGCACAGCTGGGAGTGAGAGAGTTGATCAGAGCAGAAGAGTGTGCATCATGCAGCTTCCCTTCTCTGGATTTGAAATCATATACTAAAAACAGAAGAGGCACTCTACCTCAGTTAGCCTTCTTCGGTTTTGTTCTCCATAGACAATAATGTGCAAATAAAGTGCATACTACAGCTCTTGTTTGTAGGTAACATCATGGGTCGACTTACACATCGGAGTGGTTATTGAGCACTTGGGAGTATGCTGTCCCCCACACTCCCCCAAAGAGAAACAATGAATTATTAAGGGTCCTCAATGTCATCTCTAGGACTTTCTTGTGCTATTCCAACAAACAGATGGCAAACATTTTCAGGAATTTGGTTATTATAATGGATGTTAGTGTCTGTTGAGGATTTGGTACACAACCACAATAGTGAATAGAACATTTTAATGTCATTAAATGCTTTCATCCTATATGGCATTAAGGGGGTCATCAGAATTATTCAGATGTTATTCACCACTGTATTTTTTTTTTCCTGCAGCAGTGTGGTCGGTGTTAACTGTTTGTTATTTTATGGTCATATTTACAACAGTAACAAAGAAGCAGGCTAGCAAGTATGGTAGATGCACAGGCCAGACAAACTGTAACAAAACACAAAAAGAGCCAGCACCTTGGGAGCATGAAGATTTATTCAAAAAACCAGACCGGTTTCAGCTTTCAAACTTACATTCCTATTCTTTGGTAAAAGCAGTGTGTTGAGGATGGCCATGGTGGTGCAATGGTTAGCATTGCCGCCTCACAGCAAGAGGTTCTCCGGTTCGATTCTCGGCTGGGGTGCCTTCTGTGTGGAGTTTGCATGTCCTCCCTGTGGTGACGTGGGTTTTCTCCCACATCCCAAAGACATGCTGTAGGTGAATTAGACACTGTAAATTGGCCCTAGGCATGCGTGTGCCTTCCGTGGAAGATTGGACATCGGGCTAGCAACTTGACACTGTAAAACTCCACTGCCAATCATGAGCGGACAGTTGATCCGCTGTGGCGACCCCTAACTGGGAAAAGCCTAAAGAAGAAAAAGCTGAAGGTAAAAGCAGTGTGTTGAGCATGCTAATGAATGTAAACACACTAACACAGTTTTAGTGTCTCTGATTGGCTGGCAGTCTGCCTGAGCACTCATCAGCCATACAAAAAAAAAAATCTTTAAAGGGGCCACTCGGGCATTCGTAGCACTCCATTATTTTGCCCTCGACACCGGTAAATACCAATCAGGTTGAGAGGTATGACAATGAATATACATGTCAGCTTTCCTTAAACAGTTACATTTTCATAGCAAACAAACTGAGTGCAGGAAAGTTTACTGAGAGGAATGGAACAAGCTACATTTGTCTGACAGTAGCAGCAAGAGTATATTATTATAAATACTGTTTAAGGTGGTAAAAGCATGGGTTCTGTGCTAGGACACTGCAGTCTCACTACTATTATAAGAAAACAGAATAAGGAAAACAGCAGTCCATTATAAGTCTTAAATGAAAAATACAGTGGCCCCACACAACATCACAATGGTACACTCAGAGTTCCCTGCTGAAATGTATCTGTGACTCAGCCAAGACCTCAGGATGTGTTAGCAGCAGTCAAGCTTCTTTTGTTGTTTTTTATCAGAAAGGATGGTGTTTCAAAGAGTCAGTCTTGAATTTTAGCTTAGTTACAGAAGTGAGCACTCCGTGTCCTGTAATAGTGTGAAAGAAACAAAGGGAAGATGGAATGTCATTGTCAGGATGTGCTACCTGGTCTTGTTTCTACTTGCTAGGATGTAAAAAGAGTATGAGGTTACTGTCTAACTATACAAGTCCTGAAGCAATTAAGTTAATAACCAAAATGGATACCATAAAGGACAGTCTGAACAAGTGATGAGCACCGAATTCTGGTAAGGAAGGTGTCCTGTAACACTGGAATCATTCTTCAGTCACGATGCAGATATGAGTATTTTCTTATATTAGCAGGGCTTTTAGGGAGTGCAGTTACCCTCTACTCCTCATTTTTTCTAAAATATATCCCCCCATTCACCACCTGAAGCTTGTGATCATACAACTTGCTCCCCCACCCTTTCTGACCTCCTCCAGCACCTCAAAAACCCCTTTCTAGAGATCCATGGCATGCTCCTTTACCAGGAAAACAACCTGGCTTCTCAGAAAACAGACAGCAAGGATTCTCAAAGGAGAGATGTAATACAGTGGAAGTCATGGTCACAGCTCCTAAGTGCAGTAATGTGTAATAAAACCAAGCATATTGGAATGTCCCAGCTCTGTGATGTGAAACCCTAACTATGAACAGTAGCTCAGGCACTGCAGGAGGTGGGCAGAGAAGGGTGGAAGGTAGCACCATCTCAGTAATCTTGGGCAGGAGAAGTGCAGGGTCTACTGATGTGTCAATACCTGCTGCACTTACAAGTGCATGGTATACAATGCATGGGTAAGCAACATGTGCTTGGATATGCCAAGCAGCACTTGTGCATTAGACTTCATGGAACAAGTGTAAGAATATCCACACATATACACACACACACACACTGGAACATGCTGCTGGCTCACTCTTTTGTCAGTATGCATGTTAATTACTGGGAGAGAAGTTACGGCTAAATAAGAAAAAAAAAATGGCTACCTAAATTATGTCTTTATGTGATTGGTACTTCTCCCACTGGAATGAATGACCTGGCTGATCATAGGGCAACTAATGGTTAGCAGGACCAGGGAATAAAAAGAATGCTATAAATGTTCCATGGCACCTACCAGATGTCATGTAAGTAAAGGTTAAGCCCCCACTTATACCCTTCTCAAATAGGACAGATTGTCACTGGGCACTTCAACCTATCCCCTTCAGCTCTTTGAGCACCACAGACTCATTCCTAAACCTAGGTCGATGGGGGCACTAATGGTTGCCTCATCTCAAAATTATCAGGTCATCCAATGAAAACATCTATCTTGTGCAACTCCTGCTGTAGCTTCACTCATGTGATATTTCCTTTCTTATATTAAATTTCTGCAGCCCTATATTCCAGTCCCCATTTGATGACCTCACTAGTACGCTACAGTGGAACATGTGCACCAATATCAACTTGAGAAGCTGAGGGGTGTCACCTTTTAATCTTTGCCCTTGACTGCATCCCAGTATGCAACGTGACCAAGTAAACAATTAATCATGACTGTTTCCAGATGTGCAGACCCAAAGCACTGGTGGGAGATCAGCCAACAGAGTTTCAGGAGCAAAGATACCAAAAGTTCTCTAGTCTTCAGGAGACAGCAGTGCCACACACTCAATGCATGCCTCCCTTCTAAAATGAGAGAGAGAGAGAGAGAGCAAGCTGGCCCCTGCAACTACATCAGACCCTCCCTGATAATACTGGGAATGCTATTCAAATCTCAGTTGCTGGCAACACAGGCAGGAAATAAAGCCACTACAAAATAATTGTCATGATATTTCCAATGTACATTTGAACTTTACTAGTACGTACACAGATAATCTCTCAATTGCAAAATGTTTAAAAACTAATTTTGGACATTTGGTCAAAAACAAACACTTTATTGGTAAAGTTCACTGCAAAGAGGAACCTATCCTTCCCAATCATGTAACTGGATAATTTAGTTAGGGAGTGCAGCAAACTTATCCCACTCCAATCTCCACATCCCAGAAAATGATCAAATTTCATTCCCTTTTTAAACAAATGAAAAAAACACCACATGCACACACCAGACATGATTAACAGTCCTAGAACCAACCATATCATATGTCCAAACTGGTAAGACTAGAAACAACAAAGAAAATATTTCAACTGGCACTGTTTGTTTTTCCGGAGTGTCTTAAACTGCAGAATGATGGTATACATATATGGATATAACAAAAGTACAGTTGTGTACACTTACCATAAATGTAGATGTTTGCGTGTCTTCACTGTTGCAGTCATCACTGTAGGGTTCTTCCTGCTGGCAGGCAGCCCTCGGTCAGTCAGAATCCCAAAGTCTGGGTCCGGCGTTGGCTGTGAACGCATCTTCTCTGATGTCAGTGCGCCAGGGGTACAAAGCCTCCAGCAGACGCCATGTTCCCCAGTTTTTCTTGCCCTAGATGTCAGGTGCCCAAAAATAAAGGCTAACCATAGAACAAAACACTACAAAAGTATAACATACAACTTTCCCCATAACCTGCAGCAAATACACTTCAGAAGAAGGGAAAGGCAGAGAACAACACCAATAAAAGTATAAGAGGGGACAGGAGGGAGGGTAACCCAGACTGCAACAGTGAAGACACTCAAACATCTACATTTATGGTAAGTGTACACAACTGTACTATGTTCATCGTGTTTCACTGTTGCAGTCATCACTGTAGGGTTGAATCCCAAAGCTGAGAAATAGGGTGGTGGTTATAGAACAGAAGGGGCGGCTAGAAGGCCTTGCAAGACTGCAGAAGCAAAGCCTGCCCTAGATTTAGAGTAAAGAGGGAGATTATAGTGCTTAGAGAAAGTATGCAGTGAACTCAAGTGGCATCTTCCAAAATATCTTTGGTAGGAACTCCCCTGAGAAAGGCAGCTGAAGTAGCAGCAGCTCTGGTAGAGTGTGTCCTTATGCTACCAGGAATTTGCTTTCCATGATGAGAGTAACAAAATCTGATACCATGAGCAATCCATTTAGAAATGGTCTGTTTTGAAATAGCTTTGCCTTGAGAATTAGCTGCATAAGCAACAAACAGTTGTTCTGTTTTCCTGACATCCTTGGTTCTGTTCAGGTAAAAACGAAGCTGCCTATGTATTTCCAAAGAATGCAAGATCCTCTCCCCCTTATTTTGAGGATTAGGGAAAAAAGTTGGCAGGTGAATAGTTTGATTTAAAGCCACTTTAGAAACCACTTTAGGCATGAAAGTAGGGTTAGTCCTCAAAGAAACCCTGTCTTGATGAAAAATAATGTAAGGTTCCACAGCCATGAGTGCTTGTAACTCCGAGACTCTCCTGGCTGAAGTTAAAGCCAAAAGGATAGCAGTCTTCCATAATAAGTACTTTATATTGGATGTGGCAGCAGGCTCAAAAGATGGCTGAGTAAGCTTTTCCAGTACATAATTGAGGTCCCAAGCAGGAATGGGTGATCTCCTAGGGGTAATTGTTTGCCCCTCTGAGATATTGTTTAAGAAGTGGATGTGAAAAAATTGGTGGATCTGTGTTATAATGCACAGAAATAGCAGAGGCATGTATTTTTATGGAGGAAAAAGATAAGCCCATGTGCAACATCTCTGTTAGGTACAGTAAAATCAGAGGAATGTTTGGAATGAGAGGATCCGAATCCTGAGCTTGCATCCAGGTACAAAATCTCTTCCATTTTCCTGCATAAGATTTCCTAGTACTAGGCTTTATCAGTAACTGCCCCGGCTGTAAAAGTTCCCTGAAAGCCATGAGGGCATTCTGCACAGCTAACATCTCTTTTAAGTTGATGTGCAGGTGCATCTGATCCTCTGTCCATGAACTTTGCATGCCTTTTCCCTGCATATGGGCTCCCCATGCATAATCAGAGGCATCCGTGGTTATCACTTGGTAGGCTGGAGGTAGACTGAAGGCTTTCCCTTTGTTTTGAAGACATGCCGTGGCCCACCAAAGAAATTCTTTTTGTAGGCAAGGCAAGACTGCAATCATGGTTTCCAGACTGTGACAATGTTGGGACCATACGCTTTTTAGGTACCATTGTATCTTCCTCATATGCAGTCTTGCATATGGTATGAGCAGGATGCCATGTAACCCAAAGCCTGCCGAAATTTTCTTGCAGTTAGCTGAGACACTGACGCCAGGCTTTTGAAAGTTGAAGCCAGTTGCATTTGTTTTTCTGGTGTCAGGTATGCCATCTGGGCTGTAGTGTTTAAAATTGCACCCAGGAATTTTATCTGTTGAGTGGGTACCAAATTTGACTTTTTTAGGTTCACTGTGAATCCCAGGCACTTGAGTAGATTCTGAACAAATTCCAGGTGCTGGAGTAAAATGTCCTTGTTGCCTGCTTGAATAAGGCAGTCGTCCAAATAAGGGAAAATTTGAATTCCCTTGAGTCTGCAGTAAGCTACAACTGGTGCCAGGCACTTGGTAAAGACCCTGGGCGCAGTAGATAAGCCAAAGGGCAGCGCAGAGAATTGGTAATGCTTCGAGCCTGCCTTTAACCTGAGGTATCTTCTGCACTCCTATCTGATTGGAATGTGCAGGTAAGCCTCCTTTAAATCCAATGGCACCATCCATGCATTTTTTGCTCAACATTGGCAGGAGCTGCTGCAGAGTAAGCATCTTGAACTCTGGTATCTCCAGGAAAGTATTTAAGACTGACAGATCCAGGATGGGTCTCCAAGAATTTTCCTTTCTGGGAACTAGAAAGAGTCTCGAATAAAAACCTTGCCCCATCTCTGAATTTGGAACCAGTTCTACGGCCCTCATAGCCATGAGGGACCTCACCTGTTTTAATGCCTCTGCCCATTGATTTTTTTTGGCAGGTCTGGCCATCCATTTGGTTTTGGCAAGGTGTGAAAGTGGAATTTGTAACCTCTTAAAACTACATCCGGAACCCATTTGTCTTGGGTTATGCAAGTCCAATTTTGGTGAAAAAGAGAAAGTTTTCCTCCTAGAGGAGCTTCCAAAGGGAAGAGTCCTTGAGCCATGCATGGGGAGTCATTGTGCTGGTTTTCTATAAGGTTGTGACCTATCTTCTCCCCCCTTGGGGGTGGAAACACTCCACTGTCTAGGCCTGTATGAAGTCTGTGTTTGGGCCCTCCCTCTGGGGCATCTATATCTACCCCTCTGAGGCCTGTCCGAGCTGGGAAAGGACCAATTTTTAGCTGGCCAGTTTCTGCTGAATCTAGGAGGCTGAACTTGTAAAAAAATCTTTAACTGTTTGCATGGATTTTGCCTTATCCTCCATTTTCTTTAAAACCTCTTCAGCCTTAGGCCCAAACGAAACATTATGTTGAACAGGAGCATCCAGTAATTTTGCTTTTACCTGATAAGGCAAATTTTGTTCCTTTAACCAAGCATGCCTTCTAATGACCATGCCAGTGGCAGCCGCCCTGTAAGAGGCCTCCAAAGCATCAAAACCACAGTGTAAGGTATGTTTTCCCACTTGCTCAGTAGCATGCATCAAATCTTGTAATTCCTTATTATCTGCACAAGCAGAAATGGCCAACATTTTTTTGTTTCATAACAGACAAAAGGTATTGCTGATATTTCAACATATGAAATTGACAATGCAAAGCTCTAACAGACAAAGTTGCAGAAGTGTACACTTTTTTGCCCCATCTCTCCAAAGCTCTGGAATCCCTATCAGAAGGAATAGGGTTCTTAGCAGTGGCAGCCTTAACACCTTTAGGACCCTGAGAAATGATTTCTGGGTCAGCAGTAGGATTTTTAAATAGAAACTTGTGTGAGTCAGGAACCCTGTAATATCTATCAGGTTTAACAGGGGCCGGAGGAAAACAGTCAGGAGATAGATAAGATTCAGTAACATCATCCACAATATCCAAAACAGGAGGGATAGCAAGGGGCCTGTGTTGGGGAAGAAGGAAATCCCTAAACCTTCTCTTAGATTCAGAATACTCCAGCCTTTCCCAAAGAAAATGTTCCCTCATGTCATGTAAAGTCTCCCCAAAAGAGTAATCTTCAGGAGGAGAAGCTGAAAGAATGGAATCTTCAGCATCAGAATCCTCGTAAGGAGGGAAAGTGTAATCCTGTTCAGAGGAGGAAACTGAAGAGACAGAAACCTGATCAGACGATTCATAATTTAACTCTTGTCTTGGCCTTTTGTCTGGAGGGGGATGGTAGCCCCTAATCATAGTCAATAGGTCCTCAGCCATTTTAAGCGTTTGCTTTTGAGATTTATGTCCCGGATCAGAGGAGGCCTGGGCTTGAGTCTTTGCTTCAGAAGGAGTCTTTGCCTTTGCCTTTGTCTTTATCTGCAGCTGTGTAGGCCTGAAGACCCCCCCGGAAGCAGGTACCTGCACAGCGGCTCCGGACCCATCCGAGGAAGCATTGTCCGAAGGTCCAGCACCTTGAAGATCTGAAGGCCTCGTCGGCTCCTCGTGGGAGTAGGTATCGGCAAGCGGTTCTGAAATGGCGGACGACAGGGGCTGCGAAAGCGCCTCACTGACGATGGCTGAACTGGCAACTGGCTGTAGAAGAGAATCGTCTGATTTGGACCTCAGAGGCCTATTCTTATCCTTGCACCTTTTATGAATTCCGGTAGTCGGAAGCATGTCCGACGACATGTTATAATTAAATCTTCTCCCAAAATAATGAAAGGCAAAATCGTATCTCCTTTTAATAGTTCGTTGATTAAATCTAGCACAAAACCGACAACTAGCTATGTCGTGGTCAGGGCCTAGGCAAGGAATACAGTAAGAATGGAAATCCTTATGAGGTATTTGCTTCCCACATGAAATACAATTAGTAAATTTTTCTGACATCGGACTGGAGCAAGAAAAGAGTTTCCCCAACGGGGTACTTCGCTTTAAGAAGAAAATCTTCTGACTGAAGCACCAAAAGTAACAGGAGACAGCCGACCGGCACTTGCGAACTGCTTCTGCTTCGGGCACCGCGCAACAAGAAAGACTGGGGAACATGGTGTCGGCTGGAGGCTTTGTACCCCTGGTGCACTGACGTCAGGGAAGATGCGTTCACAGCCGACGCCGGACCCAGACTTTGGGATTCTGGCCAACCGAGGGCTGCCTGCCAGCAGGAAGAACCCTACAGTGATGACTGCAACAGTGAAACACGATGAACATCAGGGCCAACTCCAATTCACAGCAAGTTAAAAGGATATGTGTGGCTGAAAGCTTGCTTTTTAACCTCCTGTGAAACTGTTAATGTATACCTAAGAATGAAAAAAAAAAAAATATATATATATATATATATATATATATATATATATATATATATATATATAGAGAGAGAGAGTGTGTGTGTGTGTGTGTGATCAAACAAGGATGTTTATCAATTGTACATCTATATAATAAACACTTTCATCATCCATATAAGGAATCCTGTCATATATTAAACTCAGACTACAAGATTAAAAACATATCCAGTCTGAAGCAAACTGTACCTTTCTTTACAACCATGCTCACCCTTTATGCTCCCCTCAGCCTCTATACCATTTAACTTAACTTTTCTAAAATATACTTAATTAATTTGTTAATCTTTATTATCCTTAGTTAACTGACTTAGATCCTACCTCTTTTTATTAAATATTTTCTTACTGTATCTGTAGGAACTTCATCTCCATCTGTCATGTCTGTCATACATATTTGTACATTTTTTTCAATATTAGTATTTTAATTATTTGTAGATTTAAGCTTTAACAGACTTTCATATGAAGAATTGCCTGTCAGATTTGATATTTGGCTGTATGACCTGCTTTTGATTTGTTGAACCTGTCATTTGAAAATAAAATAAATAATTAAACATATGCATGTTTTGTTTGCACTCCACTTCTCAAAGAATTCCCAACTGGGATGTTTTTACACATTTTCGTCAGTCATCTTCCTCGGTTATCTGACAGCCTGATGGATATTTTGGACACAGATGCAGCAAGAAAGCCAAAGAAAATTCAGGGAAATGACTCATGATTCAAATACAAAATGACATCCTACGAAAAAAATACCTTAGAGGGTTGATATGAGAAGCAGCAATGCAAATATGGTCAATGTCTCATTGGCCAGCTGTTCTTCCTCCGTTGTGCGCTTACTTACGGTATCATTTTACATGTACTGCTACATTTGATACAGGTTGACACACACACAATAGCTTAAGAGGTAGATATTTTTGTTTTTACTCATGATTTATTCATTCTAATGTACAGTTAAAAATTTTCTAGAATTCAAAAAATGATAAACCATGTTTTTCACAAAAAGACGGATATTTTGTTGCAATTTGAGCTCCCGATTTCTAACAAGAGAACCACACATCGCTTTAAAAGTAACAAATTTGCAGCCACTTGACCCTTTCTCCATATTGAAATGCCGGCTCTACAGCCATGATCAAATGCCACCTGACCAAGGCTTCATAGGAGAAATCATTTTTGCACAAGGCTGCTGACAAATCTCAGAGCTTTATTGTCTTGGAGAACACCTTTTGAGCTTCATTCTCAAAATCACTTGTTGCTATAAATACTCTCAATGTTTTATTGGGCTCATGTATGCTTCACCACTTGCAATCATTCATATCAGTCATACAGGATAACAAAGTACATTACTTATTTAAATGTATTTATTTGAATATACTATGCATGCTCCCTAAAGCAACAGAAAAGGTGGCTCTAGTGTCAATATGACAGCTGCCCATGTTTGGGAAAGGACTCCAGTTAATGGGCATTAAAACGAGAACAAACAATAAATGGATAGTCAGACATTTAAGCTTGTAAAGCAGAGGTTTAATCACTCAAGAACTCTCCTCAATCCACTCTACTCACAGTTGTGTTGCAAGAGGCAGGCAGTAACTGGAAACTGGGGTCTTTGTGGAGCACTACATTGGGGAGGTGAACAGAATGACAATTATCTCACTTTGCTCTGGTGAGATACAAGCTCCGTGTGACAAAGCCAGACTTGAAGAGCTTCAAAGGAAGCAAGTGATGTTCAAGGGAGATGCGAACCTGTCTGTTGCTGTATACATCATGATAAAAAATACACATATAAAACAAACAGTAATGTTATGGAATATCCACTACAAATTAAGGCTGAGATTTCTAAAAGAGAGAGAGAGACACTATATAAAAGTTTTTAGGAGATGCACAGGGCATTAATGACACTACAGACTGTGCACATCAGCATTCCATAAGTCCTGCTATTTTGCAGGACCTCAAACACTGGATGATTATTACATTTCTTCTTTCCACCTTAGTGATGTAGCCAGGATTTCTAGAACTGTCCTCCAAGTTCCAGGCTGATGTTCTCTTCCTCTACAAATGTAGCAGTCAGAAATGTCTGATTTACATACCAAACCTCTGTTCTATAACATCCACCCACACAATTTCTACCATTTCCAGTGTCCCAGCCATTCATCTATTCTACACATTGTTTAGCTTACTGGGGGTCAATCTTATAATAAGATAAAGTAGTGTAGACAAGACTAACTTGTCCCCAACAACAGACTCCAGCCATTCCAGCAAGATCCCCAGACATTCCCATGGAAGCCAAGTAATATAGCCTCTGCTAGCATAGCCTGGGTTTGTCAAAGGACCACCTCTAGTGGGGTCTGCCTGCTAGAACTCCTACATGAAGTGCCAAGGAAGGAGCCTCACAAGTCATCATGTCTGACTCATCTCTGTCTGAAAAAGCAGTGGCTCCACACCAACATCTTGACAGACTGCCAAGCTAGTATCTCTGTCACAGACAGTGAGTTTAGCTCATTAACCCTGGAAAAGAATACAATGGTGGTATCTGAAGTCTCCTTTCAGTCACTACCACAAGCTCAGCTTAGGACTATAGTTAAGGATATGGATATCGATTAATGTTAAACGGAATGCTTCAATTGCACACTGAAAATCACAATGGCATGGGGTGAAGAAAATAACAAATGTCTCCAAATAAAAATGCAATCAGGATTTGCAGGCAGAAATGAGAGCAATGTGGAAGAAAGATATCCAGACAGTTCCAATAGTAGTAAGAGGAATGGGTCTTACAAAAAAGAATCTACAATCATATGTAGATATGTTACCAATACATAAAAACCCATATGAATTGCAGGAGGAGTCATTACTGGGCACATTGCGGGTGCTACGAAGAGCACTTCTGGCTGACATCAAAGATTGAAACAATACTAATTTCATGAACTTTAATCATACTCTAACTTAGGAATGGGTTCCATTCCTGTCATGGTATTAGAAACTCAAAAGACTTGGAGAAATTAAAAAAAAATGCCCAAATTTAACAATGCTGATCTTCTAATAACACTCCTAAAAATCAACAATAGGAAAACTATAGTTAACAGCAATTTATATACCACCAGGAAATAACACTGATACTGTTGAAAGTACCCTGTACTGGATGTCCCACCTCAAAAAAACTTCAGGGAGACACTCAATGTTAGACTGGATTCTTACAAACAAACCAGACAAACTGACAAAAGTAGGCTGCCCCTCAGATAGCATAAGTGACCACATACCAACATATGCTATTAGAACTCACTATAACCTAAATAAACACATTATCTATAATCACATACAAAATACAATCAATTTTAGCAAATATATTTTCAATGAAACACAAACAATATAACTGGAATGTACTTAGAATAATGCCGCTACATACTGCTGTAGAACACTAACATATTCTTACAGACCCTAAATAAATCATCACCAGTACATAATAAGAGAGTAAAGTCCAACCCCACACCATGGCTGACAAGAAAGAAAAAAAAATCATGACAAAAGGGATAAAGCCTGGAAAAAATGGTATAAAAATAGATGTCTTCCAGCAATTTAGACATCTTAGAAACCTTGCAAAACTGCACATCAAACAGGATAAGCAAAGATATTATACCAATATACAAGACTAAAACATCCAAAACTTTTTTGGTCATCACTAAATAAACTACTCCACCTTGGGAAGACCACCACTCCCTCTCCAAAAACAAACGATACGACAAACTCTATACACCCACAGTTTAATTCCTACTTTATACAATCAGTATTCTCTCTCTTGGACACCAATACATCCCCCCCCCCTCTCTCTACCCTTGCTCAATCAAAGCCACTCACAGCTCTTCAGTTTTAGTCCAGTACCTACCTCGCTCGTAAGGAAGTTGACTCAAACTAAAAAGTACTTCCACAGCTGTAGACCAACTACCATAAGACTACCTAAAAATGGTCTGCAGAAGTCCCTGTGTCCATACTAAACAATAGGTTCACAACAGAAAGATATGTCCCGTTACTGTGGTAAACATTCGACATGTAATCACTGCACAAAGGTGGCACATCTACAAAGTTTAATAATTACATACAGATAGAGATTCTCTCCCCCTCTCCAAAATATTAGAGAAATCCATTTATATGCAGCTGATGCAATACCTAACTTCAAGTAACCTGCTCTCAGAAACACATCATGGCTTTAGGCCCCAGCACAGCATCACTACTGCTCTGCTACATTTTACTAATATAATAAACCAACACAAACAATGGTCTGCTTGTGTCCACTATGTTCTTAAGCCTGCAACAAATACCACTGAGACCAACGTTAAAGGCCAGACCTCTATGTAGGTAAAGTAGCTGTATTTAAGAAAATGTATTTTAATAATGTGTGTTTATATTGCACAAAGTATATAAAAAATATACATTTTAGGATTTTCTTTGAACTTTTAGTTATTTTGCGGTTACTATACAGCTTTAATATTTTATAGTAATGGAATATATATAGTCATGTGATGAATTGTTGTCATGTGATACATTCAGCAATGTTTGAAAGTATTGCTGTTTTTTATGCACCTGAAGAAGCAGATGTGAAAGCGCTTGTGCCTGATTAAAGTTTTATAACCTGGAGCCTATCCTGTGTCGTCCTATTGTTTTTGGATGTTTTTAAACTTGTCAAAGGCATTTGATACTGTCTCGCACCAGCAATTGCTCGTTTAACTCTCAACTGGACTTTCACAAAACTCCTTGTTGTGATTTCTTAGTTACCTGTCTGGAAGGCAACAAGCAGTTTAAATGGCAAGAAACTTACTCATCCTTTCAACCAGTTACTTACATGTGTCCTTCGGGGCTCCATCCTGGGTCTTCACCTATTTAATATAGTTATTAATGACCTCGACACATCCACTCACCATGCTAGTTTAGTTCAGTATGCAGACAACTCAACATTAATATGTGCAACCTCAACAGTAAGTAAGTTCCTAGACATAACCCAAAAATCTTTCTCCTCTGTAGAAATCTGTCTCAAAGAATAAAACCTCCTATTCAACCCCAAGAAAACCAAGTTAATGCTTTTTAACTAAAATGTTGCCAAAATCAAAAGCAATTTTTTTTTTACCATAAAGTTTGCAAATAATACTGTCATTGAAACTCTAAGTCACAGTAAACTTGTAGGTGTTATAATAGACCACAATCTCAAATCTGACCAGCATATACTGCACACCATTAAATCTATACACCAAAAACTAGGCTCCCTTTACAGGATCAATGGATTCCTTACAGATACCACAAGAAAATCTCTAGCCACCACCTTCTTACTGCCAACTCTCTTACATGCCTCTCCTATCCCAACAAACTTACATGATACTGAAAAAAAAGAAGCTTGCCTCCTGCTACAATAAAATAATTAAATTTGCAACCAATTTCCCTCATAGGACCCACCATTGTCATAGCTTAAAGCAATTAAATTAGCTTGAACTACACAAGTACTTAACATATTCACAACTAGCTACAGCACAAACTCATTCAACATCCAGAAAAATTCCCCTGCACTGCATAACTTATTACTGACCTACTGTCCAGCAAGGGACCCCCATTCTAGTAACAAATTCGTATTACCTACAAATAAGTCAAATAATGTTGCAGGAGACTTGCTCTACTCCCAATACATTGCTAAACTCTGGAATAGTATCTGCACACAAATAAAACTCTCCGACAAACTCAGTACTTTTAAACCACTGCTTAAACAACGTTTTAACCAGGCCTGATCCTGCACATACTTATCACCAGAGTGACACTCTGTATTCACCAGATGATTTCTCCAAATACTCTCCTTAAACAGAAAACACTCAACCTCTCACTGAAATTTTATACATAACTGCTGCCTGTACAATCTATTAACTTGCATGTGGGCTTTCTCTTTAGTAACTTCCACCTCTGTAAAATCTTAAAATGTATAAATGTAAACAGAAATTTAACTACTCTGTGCTTAACTGGAACTTGGTATAATGCAATGTAAGCAAATGGAGCTTTTCTCCCCTGGCCTTCACTGAAAATGGGTATTACTCAGTCAGGCTTCCCTGGTAAAGAAAGAAAAACAAATGCATATCCATGCTGAATTAACAACAGCTCTATGAAGAATACAACACACTGTTCAGAAAACAAGAAAAACAGCATAGAATGAAATATTGTTCAGTCCTTACACAATGCAAGTGAATGGCAAGGAAAATGTGCCTCACTGGGAAACATTCCCTCTTGAAGCCATGTAGATCTCCTGCCCAGATGTTAGGACAATGCCACATTTCAAGTAAGTGAGAGGCACCATTTGTAATTGTTGCCAGGTCAGCTGTTACTGAACTTAACATGAGGTCCTCTACTAAAAGTGATACGGTGGTTTACAGCTGGATGCAGTGAAGCAAGGTATTCCGATTACATCTAACATTTAGCAGCCCTGCTGTCTAACAAAGCCCATTCCAATTGTCTCTATTGCTTTGATCATCTATAAACCCATGCACCAGCTATGGCATTCTATCCTCAGTATGTACACTCATTAAACATCTCACTTATCACATAATATCTCTCATCTACAGATCCACAACTGTCAGCTTAACAATTACGTAACACTGTTCCATTATCCACTCAAAATGGCACTTAAAAACAACTATATCCATTACCCGAATCTTCTTCACACACCAGGGACATACCATAATCATCACACCAGGCACATCAGCTATATCTACACTTGTACAAAAGTTAATCCAGTGGAAATCCAAACAGCAAACAGTAGAACAAAGAACCGCTGAACACATGAACTGCTAATCTATACCAAAGTGTTCTTGGTCTAGACTAGCAGTTTGTGTGTTCCAGTGGTTCTTTGCTCTACTACTACATCTACACTTGTCATGCCAAGCAGGTTTATCCCACTGCAACTGTCACTTCAACATTACACTCATATCACCACCTACACGGCCACATTTGTTGCACCATAATCACCATCAACGCAATCACACTTGTCAGTTTAAGCAGAACACCACAAGCATGGCACAGTTGTAATATTCACATGCTTATAGATCTCTATATAAAATATCCATCAAACAACTGTCACCTGCAAGATGAGCTGTAAGAAATAATATGGACACGTGACTGTTGTCATTTCCCTGAAGGCCTCTAGCTCCTTAATCTATGTCATTATGCATGCATTACTAAACAACAAGAAAGGTTGCACTTCTCAGTGCAGCTGGTATAACAAGTAACCTTGCTGCCCTGTTAACTGTAAAATAAGCAGCAACTGAATCCCTTCCAGATGCAAACAGGTGAAAGGTCATTATATTTAGCTCCTCACCACCACCCTACCACCAGAGGTTGTGTTTTCTTCAGCAGATAACCGAAGAAAAACACATCACATTTACAAAAGGTGGAGAAATAAACCGAAAGTCTGCATATCTCAAAAAAATCAGTTTGCAGTGTATAACCATCAATAATAGGCTCCTTCAAGACACTATACCATGCATATAATTATAAATATATAACAATATTATAAAAACATTGTTTATTTGCTTGAAGGAAATCCGTATGCAAGTGGTTATTAACATTTTAGAAAAGGCATACCAATGAATGCAAAAATACTGCTTACTTTTTAGGTATGCAGAGGGCTGCCTCCCAAATAAAGGATATTATTCATCCGAAGGTTTTGCAGAAAGCAACAGGTAAATGTGTTAAAACATAAGTCAGAATTGTAAACCTAAGAATATAATGCAGAATCATTTTCTTCCTTCATCCATATTTGAAACATAAATTAAGTCTGTCCATGGAAGCAATTTAATTAAATTTGGAATTCCAAGCATCCTTTTCAGATTTCTCTGATAGGGCATGTTATTGCAATGGTAGCACTCAAAATGGAACAGAACTAATACTAAAAGCAAGGGATATCATGATGTATGCCATGAGAAGAATATTTATCCTGGAGAACTTTCATTAAGAATACTCGCACATAATTAACTTCCAGATCAAGAAGAAACAGACTTGCAAGCCCATAAACACAAACAAACACACAAAGGAAGAAAAGGGGGTTTTACAGCCTAATGCTTTTTGAAAAGCCACTCATTTCCATGCTGTATTAATGCATTACTCTCCAATTATAATTGCCTCATTCATAAAAAGAACAAAAGAAAAATAAAGAATTACCTTAAAGCTGTCATTTTTAATGCTGTGCATGAATCACATTTTGCTATAATCCATTTATTCCTCCACCAAAACTCTGCAATCATTTGGCCCTGGGCCAGCACAATGGAACAAATAAAAAATGGCTAAACATTGGAATCAGCAATACAGTACAAACCCAATCACAATGAGTACTGTGCACTTAACGGAGGAGCAAATGCTTTCAGTGACCAGACTCCACAGAGAAGGTGATTGACGTCAAGAAAAGGTTATCAGAAGATTACAGTCACCTAAGTAGCTTTTGGCTTCAGACAGCCTTCTAAAACACTGCTCAGTGCTAATCAAGGTTCTATTGCAGTAGGAGGGACCAATCCTTGCTTTCCAGAGGAAAAGGCAGTCGTGTGAGTGGCACTGCTAGCAAACATTACAGCTGCATGCTAGGAAGGCTGATTGCCAAGGCAACCACTGCAAACAAAAAAAATGGAGGAGTCCCATATCCTGTTCCTAAAGAGCTGTGTGGGGCTCCATAACGCACACTCTGAAGGCAGCCATGGATAGATATCATAGTACTAAATCAGAAGTGTGCGTTTTATTTTTTTCCTACACCACGTTCTGCAAACTATGCAAATAAAAACTAAATACAGCTGCAAACAATGATCTCCCACCCCGCCCCAACCCCCCCCCAAAAAAAATGAAAAAAAGGTTCTAAACAAAGCAGAAAGCATGAACAGTGTATTTTTGACACAATAAAAGAGATGACAGTTGCAGTAATACACCGAAGAACTGTGATCTCTTTTGTAGTTTGTCTGCAAAATGATGGCAGTTCTAGGATTAGCTTGCATCTCTGTGTTCATCTGCATTTTTTTCCCTGCCAAAAAAAAAAAACTCAAAATAAAACTATAAAGAAATAGATTTTACACACACACACACACACACACACAAGCAAGGTAAAGACTGGTCAGCATGAGCTGACCACAATAGTTTAGCTTGCACTTGTACTTTAGACTAAGTTTTTTTATTTCGACTTTCAGCACCAGTTTACTCAGCTTGCTAGATCCAACAAGAACCCCATCTTTGTTTTTAAACTATTTATTAATCATTCAAGAGTCATTACTTATAGATGTCATTGGAGGAGTATGCTGACGGTTTCTGACATGACTCACATGGAGAAGCAGTCTATGTTGCCAGATGTTGCAGGAATCAAACTTAGGTCTATGATATTTAGGTAGTCTAACTCATTGAGCTAATCCACTATGTATTACACTGCACCAATTATAGCATGTTAGGGCTCAGTCGGATACTTTAGTGTCTCTGTTTATAGTGGTAATTGCCTACAAGAATCTCCTTCCTCCCAAAGTGTAGTAAACTCAGAGTTGACCAAAACAAAAGAGTAGATACAGGCACACACATACATCTTGCACGAAAGGTGGAAAGGCAAAAAAAAAAAAAATTAGACTACATTTTCCAAATGCTGTTTCATACTATTTTTTCCTCCTTATATTCAAAATACCATTCAGCCTGTCATCTTACATATTTGCTGCTGATGTCAGAACCGTACAAGACTTCCCAAAGTACTGGCTTCAGATTTCAAATCCTTGTTGCTGATATGACATTGGCTAACAAACAAGTTGCTTAGTGCACCCATCAAACAGAATCAAATACTATTCATTCATGCTGATTTTGTTATTACCTGGTTAATTCATTTTAGAATCATGGGGAAGCCGGAGACTCTTCCAGCAATCAGGAAAGAAACACTTATCCCAGATGGAGTGACAGCCCATAACAGGTTGTATACACAAACACTCAAATATGGTATGCATACCTCTGGGCAGTTTGGAGGAATCATCATTTCACCTGCAGAACACCTCTGGATTGTAAAAGAAACTGAAACACTTGTTGAAAATCTATATAGACACAGAGATGTATAGACTCTCTATAGAAGGTACCTTAAAGGAGAACCAAGCTCTTTTTGAGGTTGCAGTATCAACCAGTGCACCAGCCAAAATAAAAAATATGCAAAAAACTACAAACCAGTATAAATCTGCAGTATAGTGAGCAGAAAGTAAAAAGAAATAGGAAAAACATAGCACATTAAATAAATTACATATTTGACCATTATGGCTGTAAGCTGAAACAGGTGTTACAGACCCTCTGATTCTATGATATGGCAAAGGTACATGTATTAAAAAAATACAGTAGATACAGAAATACAAAATATTACAGCAACAAAAATCAATGTTATAGTTAGTTTCACACAATACGTCTGTGGTGCTTGGACAAGCTTTCCCATTTTCACTGAAATGTCACTCCAGGACAACTCTGATGAAAAGAAGGGTGGAAGTCAGAAAAGTCTGGTCTGGCCACAAGGGAATTTTGGGCTACATTCCAGGCAAGCCCACTGAAATGTGATTAAAAAGCTGCAGCTGCTAAGTATACGCAGCTTTGTATATAATGCAAAACGGTTTGCACTTAACACCTCCTTCAGGTAAAATACTTGGTTAATAAAACACTAATTAGTACCACTGAGCTGAACACTAAAAGATCACGCATATTAGATTGCTGTTTTGTGCAGCCAAAGTGACTTAACAAATCCACATTCTTCTCTTTTAAGTGTATAGTTAAATTACATATCCTGCCATGAAATGCAATGCTTCCTTTCCCCTCTTCCCTCAGGGGTGGCTCGCTGCAATATTTATTTTAAAATTTGTTAACTGATGTAGAGCACTGATCCCTTTGGACTTATGTCATTCATAACCCAAGATACCAGTAGATAACTTAAGATTAATGATGCAGCTGTACCTCTCATGCATTTTTATACGGACACTCTCTTAAAGAAAGTTCCTTACCTCAGTGGCAAGTCTGACACAGTATAACAAAATCCCCAGCTCAGAACATAGCCTACCCTTATAGTTAACAGAAAAACTAATGTTTCTAAACTGCACATGTTTTAAGCATGTAGCGGAAAGACAAGCCCAATAAGTACAGAACACCTCTACTATATACTTAAAAAATTGCCCACCATCTCCCTCTTCTCCTCCGGTTAGTACTCTTCATTTGAACTTTTGATATAAGAAGCACCTCAGATTGCTCTCTACCTTTTCTCCTGACACTTACATTCTACTCTTGTCCTTTTTGCCCAAACCTCTACATTTCCTATGCAATTCCTTACATGTGGAAAAAAAAACATCAATACAAGGTAATCTTTGAACTCCATTTCTGATACTATGCATAAATTCTGTGCTCTTCCCTATTTTCTTACTTTCACCAATAGAGAGCGCCAGATGTTCTTCGGGTCATAGAGTACCTTAATTTAATGCCTATTGACTTTATTTTCAGCTGTACTATTTAGTGCTTCACAGTAGCAGCCTACACCTTAGCTGCATCAGATGGTCATCCTGTGGAGGAAAGTATAACAAACTGCTGATGTTTACTCAAACTACAAGTTTAGCTACCTTGTGGTCAGTGATAGTGTTTTTTCTTTTTTCCAGTTTCCATATTCAAAACTACATTGTTCATAGGTTCATAGGTTCATACTAGGCTATCTGCCCTAGGGCATTTATAAGCCTAGCCAGAATGTGTTTGGCTTTCGCCACCCATTTTAAATTTATTTTGCTATGCCCTTTTTTGAGGTTAGTATACTGTGCCTCTAACAGTGACACAGAAGTGATACCCGGGGTAAACCTACGATCTCCCATCCACTCATCAAGATTCCTCTTGAAGAGAGTCAATGAGGGACTCTGCCTAACCTGGACTGGGATTTTATTCCAGAGTGAAGGGAGCCTCTGGATTATGAATCTGTCCCTCCAGCATGTCCTATTTATTTCAGTGCTGAGGTTCAAGTCTCTCGAGCGCGTAGCTTGATGGGATTTGGATTTTCTGAGGTGCAGCATGTCCATTAATTCTGGGTTGGACATGGCTTTATACGTCAGGCACAGATCGCCTCTGAACAGGTGGTATGCCACTGAGTAGAGCTGGAGTTTCTTTAACCGGGCAGCATATGGCATCTGTTTGAGCCCTTTGATCCTCTTGGTGAGGTACTTTTGGGGTCTTTCCAGTTGCTGCAGGTGTCTGGTAAGGTACATCCCAAAAGGGGCATTGTACTCAATTATGGGCCTGATGAGGGATGAGTAAAGAGGCACGATGACATCCCCTGATCTAGATGTGAATCCCTTCATGATTAGGTGGGCTACATAAAATGTTTTTCTAACCACTTTGGCCACGTGGTTGTCAAATGAGAGATTGCTATCAACTTGGGTCCCCAGGTCCCTAATTACTTCTTCTGTACTTAATGGATTGCCACCTATGTGGAAATTTGTGGGAACTTTGTTTTTGCCAAAGGGGATGACTATACACTTTTTGGCATTTAGCTTGAGGCCATGGCTCTGGCACCAGTTGTCTGTTTCTATGAGGCCCTTTTGGAGGATGCTTGTGTCGGCTGGAGAGTCGATTATGGCGCCCAGTTTGCAGTCATCTGCGAACTTGGTCAGCCACAGTCCTTCCGTGTTGGTCTGTACCTCCGAGAAATATATACCGAACAAGAGAGGTCCCAGGACTGAGCCTTGTGGGACACCACTTGTAACTGGTTTGGAGTCTGACATGGCTCCAGCAATTCTAACCATGTGGGTTCTGTCCTTGAGCCAGTTTGCAATCCATCTAGTGACATAGGGGTTTATATTTAAGCTGGTGAGCTTATCTATAATGCCCGAGTGGGGTATTGTATCGAAGGCTTTTGCGAGGTCCAGGTAGGCTGTGTGGACCACCTTCCCCTCGTCAATGGCCTTGGTGACTGTTTCAAAGAAATCAACCAGGTTTAAGAGGCAGGATCTGCCCTTAACAAAGCCAAACTGGGTAGGATCCAGTGTCTGTAGGTCCCCAATATCTTTATTTATGAGGTCCATGATGATCCTTTCCATAGCTTTGCAGACCAAGCTAGTCAGGCTTATGAGGCGATAGTTTCCAGGATCCGTTGAGGCGCCACCTTTATGGAGAGGGACCACTGTTGCTGTACGCCACTCTTTGGGCACATATCCTGTAGTAAGGCTGAGACTGAACAGTAGTTTTATGTTTGGGTTTATCTCTTCTTGGAGTTCATGTAGGACGCAGCCCGGGACACCGTCTGGTCCCATTGATGCTGTGTTTTTTGCTTTGGAGAGGGCGGCTCTTACCTGAGCATCTGAGATGTCAGGGGGGCAGCACTCTGCTGGATAGATATTTGCCCTTTGGTGGGGAGTTTGCGCTGAACCTGTCAGCTAGGATGTTAGCAATGTCTGTGGGTTCGGTGTATTTTTTGTCATTTTGGACTAATTCTGAGCATATATGGGAATTACCACCCAGGTTCCTAACATAACTAAAGAAAGCCTTGTGATTATCCTTAGTGTCCTGTGCAATTTTTCTCTCAAAGCTGGCCTTAGACAATTTTATGAGTGCCCGTAGTTTTTTGCTAATACTGATCAGTGATGCCTTCCCTTTTTGGATTTTGCTCTATCATTTAGTAGCTTCCTCCTTCTATTGTATAGTTTGTTTATGGCTGGGGCCCACCAGACAGGACGTCTGCCTTTGGAGGATTGGGTCTTGGTTTTATTTGGGATCGCATGATCCATGCATTCCTGAAGGTGTTCATAGAATGCGTTTATAAAGGATTCTGCGGTCTGGGCCGTATTTTCCACAGGCCCGGGGGCTTTGAAGGATTCCACCTCGGTTTTGAGGAGTGTGAAATTTGCTTTAGAGAAGTTTTTCACTGTGGTTTTCTGGGGTGGGGTCGGGATGTGAATATCCAGTGAGATTAGTTTATGGTCTGATCTTACCAGTGAGGGATACACTTCTGGTCTGGAGCATAGAGTCCCCATGTTGGTGATGATCAGGTCCAGTATGTTTTCCCCTCTTGTGGGAGTGGTAACAAGTTGTTCCATAGCATTTGAGTTTATAAATTCTAGGAACCTTTGGGCTAGGGTGTTGGAGCTAGAGTAATGCTCCCAGTCTATGTTTGGGTAGTTGAAATCGCCCAATCTAATGGTGTTTGGAGAGACCTTCATATTTTCCAGTGTTCTCAGGAAGGCCGAGTGGGGTTCCTGGGTTTGGAAGGGTGGTCTGTAGCAGGCTATAAACTGGAAGGCAGTTTTACCCACTGTTAGTTGCACATGGATAGTCTCTGATGCTTCGTGCTTTGCCACCAACTTGGAGGTGTGGGTATCTTTGATGAATATCGATACTCCCCCTCCTTTTGTGGTTCGGTCCAAGTTTTGGGGCGAAAAGCATGGTATGAGGTATAACCTGGTAGTGCTGGGGTGCTCTCGGAGCCCTGAACCAGGTTTCTGTTACTGCACAGATATCGATGTTCTCCATGCTAAGGAGAGTTTCGAGTCGTGCATCTTGAGGTTTAGACTTCTGGCATTGAGTAGCATTACTCTTAGTTTCTTATCCCTTGTGATACCTATGGAGGTGGGTTTGTCTTTTGAGCCTTGCCTAAAAAGGCACTATGGGGTAGCAAGAGCCTTTGCCAATATCCGAAAGCCCAGGGGTGACAGGTGCAAGCCGTCCCTAGCGAAGCATCGTGGCTTGTCGAGCATATCATCCCAAGCTGACAGGCATTGGATCCCCTTTGAATGACACCAGTACTTAAGCCAATTGTTGAAATTGATCATCTTGTCTTCATATTGTGGCATCATTCTTGGTGAGGGTTAGATGCTACTCAAGGTCAGGGTCATACCGGCCTGGGCTACATGCTCAAAGAGTTGCGTTTCCATCTATAGCTGGGTGATGGGCACTTACAGCTAAGCCCTCCACCCTGACACTAAATCCTACCACCTTTGCCTCTAAACTGCCACTGATGCTCTAGATTTTCCTGTCTCTGCCCTAGTCAACCACTTCATTACCAAAAGCTACGTCCCAAACCTACGGAAAAGGAGATACTCTCGATTAAGCTCTCAAACTTACTGTTGCCATTCTCAAACTCTAGACAAATGTATCCAGTCTCAACTTTTCAGTTTTCTCACTGAGGCCCACCTTCTTTATTTTATTTATTTATTTTACATTTGTTGACCGGGATAGTCCGACTGGATGCATGTCCATTTTCAGCGGAGGCCCGGGGAGAAAAGCACCAAGGGTAAGCAGATACAGCATTACATAATACCAGCATTACATATTACAAACAGACTATTTACAGAGATTACATAAGTAAGCAAGTTAAACAAGTTCCACAGGTTACAGTTAATCCTGAGCACAAATCAGGATTAAATTAAATTACACAGTAAAATGGTTAACAGAGTTTTATACATTCTAGAGAGAGTTAGCCAGGCTTGATACATTGACATAGCCAGTTAAGTGACAAATGTTGTTTGGGTCTAGTTTTAAATTGACCTAAGGTGGAAAGTAAGGTAATATCAGCTGGAAGAGAGTTCCAGGATCTACTTACAGAGTTTGCAAAGAGAGAATCACCAGCTGTGTTATTAATTTTGCTAGTTTGAATTAGTAGTTTGTTAGAGGATCGAAGCGGTCTAGGATTGTTATAGGGGGTGATAATATTTTTAAGTGCAGGAGTATTGTCCGGATTATAGAGGATTTTATAGGCCATAATCAGTTGGTTATACTGGATTAGGCTGGGTAGTTCAAGCCACCCAAGCTGATTTAGATTGACACAATGATGTGTCCTAAAAGGCAGCCCAGTGGCAAACCTGGCAATGTGGTTGTAGCAAATTGAGAGTTTGTTAAGGACAGTCTTGTTTAAATTTGAGAGTAGAGGGGAAGCATACAGAAGGGCTGAAAGAAGGTGAGAGCGAGCTATGGCAATTTTAGCTGGAGGGGTTAGGAAGGCTTTTATTCTGTAAAGTGACCCTTGTTTTTTATTGATGGTTTTGATAGTTTGGTTAACATGTAGGTCAAATTTTAGATTATTGTCTATGATGACACCTAATAGTTGTGTAGATGGGTCAGGGGAGATTATTGTGCCATTATTTGATTTTATAGTAAAGGTGAAAGCGGTAGACCTAAGTGTTGGTGAAAATAACAGCATTTTAGTTTTTTGGGGATTTAGGATCAGATGATGTTCAGAAAGCCAGTTTTCTATTGTATTAAAGGTGGTCTGGGTAGCTGACCATAACTCTACTGGAGATGTGGCTGAGCAAATCAGAGTAGAATCATCAGCATATTGGATACACCTGACTTTTGGGATGACAGTATAAAGGTTGTTAATGAAGATGGAGAATAGCAAGGGCCCTAGTATAGAGCCTTGTGGTACTCCAAGGGTGTTAGGTAGAAGGTTAGACAGTTTGTTCTGCCAGAGGACAGCCTGCTGTTGACCATTCAGGTGGGATTGAAACCACTGAAGGGCTCCAGTATCTAGACAGAATGTTTGCAGGGTGTGGATTAAAAGTTGGTGATCAACCATATCGAAAGCCTTGGAAATATCCAAAAAGAGGGCTGAGGATATATAATTATTGTTGTGATTATGGTTTATGGTGTTGGTAAAGGCTAGGTGGGCTGAAGTAGTGCTGTAATGAGGACGGAAGCCATGCTGAGTGTCGGCCATAAGGTGATTCTGGATTAGGTGGTGCATGAGTTGTCTATGAATACATTTTTCCATAATCTTTGCAAGTGGAGAGAGTATAGCTAATTGGCCTATAATTGGAGAATTCAGTAGAGCTGCCTCCTTTGTGAAGTGGGATTACATAGATATTTTCAAGATGGTGGGAATTTTAGCTTCTACTATGGTTCGATTGATTAGTATTGAGACGGGGTAAGCAATAACATCAGATGATTTTTGTAGGTACTCGGCAGGGAGTTGATCAGCATAAATTGTAGTGGGTTTTAATTTTTTGATCAAGGTACAGATAAGTGAAGTGGCGACTGGTTGGAAGCTGAAAACGAATAGGTTTCTAGGGGCGCTACTTTCAGGACCAGGGGAGCTAGGAGGTAGTTGGGCTAGCTAGGGCTTGAATTGTCTCAGTAAAGAATTGGTTAAAACTATCAGAAACATCTTCAGGGGTTTTATCAATAGTAGCAGCAGGGATTAGGGTTGAAGTTTGTCCAGGATATAGTAGATTATTTAAACCTGCCCAAAACGTCTGAGGGTTATTTTGATTTACTGTCTGTAAATTACAGTGGTATTGTTTTTTTGTTTTGTAAAATTGATTTTTTGGTTTCGTTCCTGGATTGCCTGTATTTAACGCTATCTTGAGGATCTTTAGAAGAAAGCCATAAAGCCCGTGCTTTGTTTCTAAGGGTATTTTTGAGTTTAGACTCTATAGAAAGCCATGGCGCAGTTTTTGCCTTGGTTCTCTTTGAACGAACAGGTGCATGCAAATCAAGGATCTCAAGGAATTTGTTGTTAAAGTATGCTACTGCTTCCTCTAAGGGGAGGTGTTTTAGAATAGACCAATTACATGAGTTTAGTTCTTGTTGGAATTTGGCAGGGTCAAAGTTGTTATTGTTTTAACTTTTCTGAGTAAGGGTTGTTGGGAATTAATGGTTTTGTGCTTAATTACATATGTGACAAGGTGATTGCTTAGGCCATTAAGGAGGGTACCAGAGGTGTACAGTTGGGGGTGACTATTTATGAGTACCCAGTCAAGTATACTTTCTTTTTGGTTGGGTTTACCTATCCTGGTGAGGTTTACCTATCCTGGTGAGGTGGATATAATTTGTGTAAATGCATGCAGGTTAATATGGGTGGTTGGGGATTCCGAGGAACAGGTGCCCCAGTCTATGTTAAAGTCTCCAAGTAGTAGGGTTTCTTGGGGGTGGTGACATGATAGCCAGTGCAGGATATCTTCAAATGTAGATATATTGTTACCTGGGGGAATGTACATACAGATGATATTAATGCATTTATTTGTATTAAGTTGCAATTTGGTAGCTAGAATCTCCGAGTTATTAATCTGAGGTGGTTGTATTACATCTATGGTGCCATTCAACTCAGACTTATAGAGTACAGCTACCCCGCCCACCTTCCTCGAAGCATGATCCAGCCTGTGTATGTTATACCCAGGTGGTAACACTACACTTTCTGTCTTTAGGTGTTAGGTTTTAACCAGGTTTCAGATAAACAGAGAATCTCAGGGGAGTGGACATCCAGAAGTGCATGCAATTCATGTACCTTGTTATTAATGCTTCTAATATTGAGATGACAGACTAGGAGAGAGTTAGTTGGCCTATTAATTGTAGGTTTGTAGCTTAGATTGCAAGTAGAGGGTGTATGTGTATCTGAAGTGAGTGGGCCAGGGTTGGGGTGAATATCACCAACAAGTATTAGGTTGAGTCTATACTTGGTGATGAACTTCAGGAATTTGTTTATTAGTTTGTGGTAGTGTTTGGACCTAGAGCTAATGTGCCTGGGGTTGAGATGTTAATAGACTGAACAAGATGTTGGATATGATCTGGTACTGTAAGTATGGTTGAAGGTGGAAGGATTTACAGCTGGGGTGATAGTATGGCCTGTTGAGACCTGAAATCCTGTGAGAAACTGGTTTTCATACAAGGGAAGGAGGTATGGTGTGAACAATAGGGGTAGTAAAGATGAGTATATCATTATCTGTGATTCAGCTAGTGAGTTAAGGAACTGTTTTACCTGGTGATGCAACACCAGAAGATAGAGTGGTGATGTAAAGGTACTGGAAGGGGGATGGAAGAATGCCAGATGAGGTTTCCTAAGGTGTCCTAAAGCTATAAGGTAAGTATTACAGCTCTTAATGTAAGATTCATTTACTTAAGTTACAGGGGAAGGAGGCAAACACTCAAGTAGAAAAAAAAGAGCCCTATGGCTGACCAATATGGTGACCTGCTTAATTACAAAGCACTGTAAGTGAAAGCTTAACAAATGCTTTTTGTGTGTGCACCCTACTCTGTTTAAATGTTGAGAAACTGATTGCAGTCCTGTAGACACCGTTTTGTAGGGAACTGTAGAGTTCAACCTGTTTAAATGTTGAGAGAAACTGATTACAGTCCTGTAAACACCGTTTTGTAGGGAACTGTAGAGTTCAAACTAAGTCACACCAGGTCAGCCAAGGGGGGAAGAGAGAGGGAAATCCTAAGCACCTAGATTTGAAAAAGATTGAAAAATTCTTTCCCCTAAACAGCATGGAGTTGAACCTTTTTTCATAATACACGTACAGCTCTCCTTGGCTTTATAACATTGGTTAACCAATACTGAAACACAGGGAACTTATGCTCAGTACTTTTCCAACATTTATGCAAATGTTTTGACATGGTATACCACCAGAAATTGTTTCAAAGAACAGGTTGTTTAGGAATACATGAAACTTCATTATTTTGGTTCTCCAGCTGCCTCTCAAATAGGCAACAGGCAGAAAATGGCAAAACAACATCTCCTCTTTCCTTCCCAGTACAGTAGGTTTCCATCAATTTATTTAAAATTTACTGACAGAAAAAGTCTGACTAGGACAGAGCCTATTTTCAGCAGAGGCCCAAAGAATAATGCTCCAGGGGCATGTCTTTGGAATGTGGGAGGAAACCCATGTGAATGCAGGGAGGACATGCTGACTCTGCACAGAAGGCATCCCAGCAGAGAATCGAACCGGAGAACCTCTTGCTGTGAGGTGACAACATTAACAGCCACAAAGATTCATTTTAGGTCCACTGTTGTTTAATATATTCATTAATAACCTCTACCTAGCTTCTAAACAAGCCACTATCATACAATATGCAGATGATTCGTCAACCATCTGTTCTGCTAAAAGCACAAATCAATTAAAATAACTTACGCAACTCTTTCCCTACATAGAGGTCTGGCTGTCTGACACACAGTTGTTCCTTAACCCTAAAATATCTTATTTACCCCAAAGCATTCAAATGACTACAAAAATAATTTCCAAACCAGTTCTTTTACCACCACCAACACAGAACTGGTAAGTCAAACTAAGCTTCCAGGAAACTTTATTGACAAAGGCTTAACATTTGATAATCACATAGAACAAGCAGTAGAATACACCCACTAAAAGCTAGGTGCAATCTATAGAATCAAATACCTCACAGATAATGTCATAAAAAGTATTAATCTGTTCTCATCACTACACTATTTTATACTGCTCCCATCATTACTAACCCACAATCCACTCAACTCTCATTTTTGGAACAGTGTACAATAAAGTGGTGAAATTTGCAGCCAATAGTCATTATAGAAAGCATCACACTTTCGTCTTAAAAAAAAACTTCAATGACTGGAGGTAAAGCATTATCTTATACTTAGCCAACTAGTCACTTTCCACAAACTCATCTACTATCCACACAAAAGCCCTAGTTTGAAAAATATTCTCCAACTTTATAAGCCATGTAGGGATTTGAGATCCAGTGACAAAATGTTATTATACAACGACCCCTCCATTAATATTCAAAAATGTGCATGCTGATTGGTCAGCATGCACGTTGTAAATCCGAGTTATAGTAATCGAAAAAGGTCCGGTCGCCCAGACTTTTTCCATTACTATAACTCTTACAGCAACAGTGTCTCGCTATGTTAAACAAGTTTAACATAGCGAGACAGCTTTAAAAAAAGCAACGGAGATTCTCCGTTGCTTATTTTAAAGCTGTCTCGCTATGTTAAACCCATTTAACATAGGGAAACCGTCTGTAAAAAGCAATGGAGGTCTTGCTTTCTCTGTTGCTTTTTTCAAAACTGTCTCGCTATGTTAAATGGGTTTAACATAGCGAGCCAGCTTTAAAATAAGCAACAGAGATTTCCATTGCTTATTTTAAAGCTGTTTCGCTATGTTAAACCCATTTAACATACCGAAACAGTTTGTAAAAAGCAACGGAGATCTTGCTTTCTCTGTTGCTTTTGCCCACAGCTCTGATGTACTGCGTAGGCATACGCATGCGCAGTACATCAGAACTGCCGCAGAATACCAGACAGCTGTGGAAGGGCAGCAAGGAGGCATTATACAATGCCATTATTTAAGAAAAGTAATTATTTTTTTTCTTAAATAATGTCATTGTATAATAGCAATAACCCACTTCTGGGTGTGGGTAATACTGGATTTACCCACTGTTGGCTTTGTATGGCCATTCGGGCTTTGCCCCCGTGACCAAACCACACCAACCGTGGGTAAATCCAGCATTACCCACACCCAGGCTTGGGTTATCGCTATATTAACTGTTGCACGAGTCTCTGTACTCCTCTTCCCTGACTAAAATCTGGAGCTCCCTCTCTCTCACTTTAAGAAACACAATAAACACCAGTTATTTTTAAGCACAGATGAGAATACCTAAGACACCTGACTCAGTACATGCACAACTCATGGATGATAAACATCGTGAGCCTTACTTTCTCCTATTCTTTCCAAGCAGTATATCCTCAGTTATTGGTCCAACATCTCCTTCATGTCGTCTCTCTCTCTTTCTTACTTTCTACCTATCCCAAAACATTCTCTTTCACCTCTTAATACTAATACTCCATTTCCTCTGTTTTCTTCTTCTACCAAGTTTATTTCCAAATATGTTTCATGCCTCTTTGTATCATGCTACTATTAATTAATGATATTCCTTTTATTTTTTGAATGTGTGTTTATTACCTGTATAACTCTTTACTATGTTCTTTTATGGAATGCTGTAACTTCTCTTGAGCTTTTCTACCTGGACCTCTGCTGAAAAGGGGTAGCTTTCTGCTCAGCTGGACTATCCCAGTAAACAAATGCAATAACTAAAACAAACAAATTACACTGAAGTAGCTGACTGACTGACAAAACCACGACTCTGGCTACGAGAATTATCACTTCATATTCTGATATATAATGACACATTATTTTTTGATCATACTTCTGACTGCTTTTCATTAGGTTGTGGATGAAAAGTGGCCTTTGTGTTCCAGTCTACTCATCTGTTCAAAATAATAAATTAAACTCAGTTTGATTGTCATCTAGTTAACAAGCACCTGCAGCTTATAAATAAATGCCTCTACTGACTTTTTTCTAAAATGAAGTATATGTATCAAACCCCAATTACAATGACTATTCTGAAAGGTTTGGTGTAGCATGTTGATAGAACAGCATAAATGCAAATGGCGTACATAGCAAGCATTCAAGATCTGTTATCCCACATTCTTGGGCTTGCTACATATGAAGCTGCAGATGTTGTTCTTCTTTCGGCTTTTCCTGGTTAGGGGTCACCACAGCGGAACTCAGAAATGTAATATCAGAATTCAGGAAACTAACAAGAAGACAGTGACTTTGTGTAGAAGCATTTCATAAGTCGAGTGTTGGTGGTTTAACAGGTAAGCAAGCACATCTTTAGTACTGGAAGATGAGAAGTCTGTGATTTCTATTACTCCGGCATGTGCATGAGTTAATACTAACACTGCAGTGAAGCATAAAGGGGGTACTACACCCTGAGTCTGCTGATACTGGATGAGATGTTAAACCGAGGTCCCATCTGCATAAGTTGGTAGTAGTTCAGGTGGATGAAAAGGAGAACGATTAAAAAAATGAGTATGGGAAGTTCTCAGGCCCAATTACCTCTAGTCAGCACAAATACCACTTTAGATCTCTCCTGAAAGGAAGACACTTGGGACTAACCTGATATGAAAACACTTTTGGGGCAGCAGTTCGAACAGCACACTCACCCAAAGTGAGAAGATAGTATGATAGTTTTTGAGGGGAGTGGCAGTAAAAGCCAGAGATGTGACAACAGAGACTGCTACAAAGTTAAGAAGCCTATCAGCACAGAGAGAGAGTGAGATTTAAAAGAGAGAGATACAGAGAAACAGATAATGGGATATGAACACTTGTCTATTTACCAATTGAACTGAATAAACTACTTGAAACTTCAACAAGGTGCCTTTATTCCTCCCACAGGGAAGGGATCAAAGAAAGTCTCTTCTAGATCTGCAAGCTAAAGTGATTTTATCTGGGGTAATCATTTGTATCCAGTGGCGGCCGGTGACTTCAAATTAAAGGGGGGCTGCAGAACACAGCTGAATGGGTAGGGCCAATGGGAATGGGGTGTGGCCAACTAGAAAGGGGTGGAGCTATGCTCAAAACCACAACAACTGGAACTTTAATTAAATATGCTGCCCTGGGTGCCAAACCATCATTACGAGAGTCCAATCAAGACAAAATGAAGTGTAGAAGAAAAAAATATTTCAATGGATTGGCTACATGGCAGCTTACTTAATATCTAGTTGGAAACACAAAGGTTGTGAGGCATGAAAAAATAAATTACTTTTTAAATACATTGCTGGAATGCCAGACAAAATCAAGTATTAAAAAAACAAGCAACACTCAACTCAAACCACTTTTCCTTGTAGTGCAATTCCAATTATAATTTATATTCAGCTTTATAAAATTACCAAGTAACATGCTGAAAGTAGCAATCTCTGTGATACCCCCACTTGTAAAAATGTTTCTTATCCAAAAAGACCTGCTGCCTGACAACGACTATCTACTTGTTTCATGGGGAAGACATGATCAAAGTAAAACATGAACAGCAAACAAAAAACAAGCTCAAGATAAATTGCTTAAATGATTACTGCATAGGTTATGGACCACACATGATAGATTGGCATTCTGTTTAGTTTACATGTAAAGCCTGCAAAGATAACTGCAAGTCTCCAACAAATGTAATGAGCTTCTTAAAATACTGTAATTCTATCCTTTATTACAAATACTGTCATATGCATTTCAATACCTAAAGCTTATACGTTATCTAGTTATGGAAATATTCTCGGCATGGCAACAACAAAAAAGGCTTTCAATGTTGGTAATTCTTTAACAGTATGCTTATTAAAGCTTACTTGCATCTTACAATCTTCGACAAGCTTACCCGATGGTCATTAAAGCATTGCTACTTAAACACAAAGCAACAGGGCACTGTGACAGCATGCATTTTCTGAAGAAGCATAAATCAACAGTATAAAAATATGACAGAAAACTAGAAAATTCTGCAAAATCAAGTACAGATGAAAATCCACTGCCATACTTGTGTCTACCTTGGATGGTGGAATACTCCGCACACTTACACTGCATAACTGCTCCTTGCCTTACTTGGACACATCCAGAGTCACTACATGGGGGAGTGGGGTGCAACAAGTATGTCACAATTTGAAATGTCTCTGGCTGACGGTGATGGCTCTGACACCCATACCTCTCAACCTCATAGCAAGAGATCTGGACAAAGCCATACATAGAAGTGGGACACAGGCCCAAAAATAAGGACAATTTTTAAATATTGTTCTTATAAACTTAGAAAGATAATAGAATAGTAGTAGGTCTTATATTAGTATGAATTTTCTGAAGGGTATGAAATCTGAAACTCAAATGTCTGCCATTATTTTTCTAACTTCAGTCATTAATGATTTGCCACTCATTTGCCAGAAAACCACAATTTTATGAAAAATGGACCAAAAATGTGATGCAAAAATATAAAATTGTGACACAATACAGCTGGGAACCTGTCAAAGAAGGGAGACCTTTTTAATATTAGTACTGTTAACATGAGCAACTGACAAAATTGGAGAATGTACATGCATTTCTAAAATAAAAGTAATCTATAACTCTGATCAGTACAGTTATTTATAATTGTAAACCCACCACGTTTTCTTCCAAAATTGCTATTTTTTGGAGGGATTATTAGGGGGAAAGCAACATTTTGAGCCAAAATTGGGGACAGTTGAGAGGTTTGGATATTCCTAATTCTATAAAGCAATTTATATGTACCTCTCATCCTCTTAATGCAGGAAATCTGGACAAGGCCAAATATATTGGGGGGAACAATACATACAAACAGTACTAAAAATTGCTCTTGTATAAACTTAAGACAATTGGTAGAATAACAGGTCTTGCTTTAGCATGCATTTTTCTGAAGGTCATGACGTCTGAAACGTAATGTCTGTCATTATTTACTGACTTCATTCCTAAATGATTTGCAAGAAAACCACAAATTTCATGAGGAACAAACCAAAAATAAGAGGCAAAAATCTATAAATTCTGCAAAAATCTGGACAGTTGAGAGGTATAGTTCAGCCAGGCCTGTCTGAGTTTGCTGCCCTCCCCCCCCCCCTCACAAAATCATGGTCGAATGGAGCCACCCCCCTGCAGCCATTCCAATGTCCCATTCCTTGGTTATTTCACCCATTTACCATAAACACTGTAATGTGCATACTGCTTTCCTTCTGCAATGATTTGGATTTCATTTGAAAGTTTTATTTTACATTTTACAACACAAACACTTAATAGATATCTGTTGAACAAAGCAATGCAGTCTCACAATGAAAATAGACTTAGCATTAAAACTTCTCTGCCCTTGAAACTCTCATTCATTGAAGCAGCATTGAAACCAACATTTAAAGAAAATACAGGAAGATAAAGATTAACTTTGGGCTGTTTTCAAATCATAGGCCCCTTGCACATAAAACATACACATGCTCTTTGATACACCTTCCTGATTATATTAAATTATATTCCTTGTACAATACAATACAGTTGTTAGAGAACATTTTAAATTTATTGTTTTGAACATTTTTCCAATAAACATTGAAACAAAATGCATGCACCAACTGCCTAATTCAGAACATTTCCATCATAAAGGTCTACTCAAAATTCTACAGTCCACCAGTAACAGTTCACCAGTATCAGTAAATATGCACAATATCTGAGGTAGTAAAAGTCATCTAAATAATTCCCACATTAAAGAAATCTGTAACTAATGAAGAGGTTGCTGCTAGCAAACAACTTGATATTTCATTGTTTCATCTACAAATAAAGTGCCTTTTGCCCCTGAGGAATAAATTGTCTATGTTGTATTAAAAAAAATAAGCTAGTAATATTGCAATAGGGAATGGATGACAACAGGTTAATTTTTATTAGGTTGTTGTTTGTCTTTCGGCTTTTTCCCGTTAAGGGGTCACCACAGCGGAACTCCGGTCCGCTAATGATTGGCAGTAGATTTTTTACGAAACACCAAGGTGCCAGCTCAACCTTCAACGAAGGCACGCCCATTTACGCACGTATGTCTTTCAAACGCTACCCAACCGTGGGGAGGACATGCAGACTCCACACAGAAGGCACTCCCAAGCCAAGCCGAGAATCGAACAGGAGAGCCTCTTGCTGTGAGGTAACAACGCTACCGCTGTACCTTCACTAAAAAGGATTGCAGCATCCATCCCCCTTTACAACACAGTACAGTATCAGCAATGCATCTACCTAATGTGGGAGTAAAACCCACAGCCTTCTGCATCAAAATACACTACCTGTCGTGCTATTAACAATACAAGCAGACACAGCATAAGCAGCACTAAACTTTAGTTCCCCTGCAGCTCTCAGCTCCTTGTAAAATCTACTCGACACTCAGTTTTATCTCTGAACTTTGCAGCACAAGAAATCTGGAAAAAGCCAACATTTATCGGGGGGGGGGGGTGGGACAAAAGCCCAAAAACCAGGAAGTCATTTTAAACTTTGCTTGTATAATGTTGGAAAGTTGCTAGAATAGGATGCTGTGTTACCACCATACATTTTACAGCCAAGTCTCAAACCCAGGACCCTGTACAAAACAGTCAGAGAAACATACCACTATGCCATAGCAGCTGTTGTGTGAACATAGCTCTCAACCTCTTAGCAAAAGACATCTGGACAAAGCCAGTAATACAGCCCCCAAACATATTCAGTGAATTCAGTTCTTGCCATAGCTCTCGACCTTAGCACAAAAAACCTGGATGAAGCCAATAATGGGGGAATACAGTCAAAAAATTAGGGACAAATTTCAATTATCCAATCTTATAAATTTAGAAAATTGCTAGAATAAAGAGTTTTGTGTTACCATGTACTTTCTGAAGAATATGAAGTCTGAAATTCAAATGCCTGTTATTTTTATTTAACATGTTAACCAGGAAAGTTTGAATTGGAACAAAAGCCAACTTTTAGCAGAGCAGGGAGAAACACTCCAGACATATAGACTCCGCACAGAAGGCACCCTAGCCAAGAATCAAACCAGAGAACCTGCAGCTGTCAGGCAACAATGCACTACTGACTTTGCAAGGGAAAAACAAACATTCAGAAATCACAGATTTTATGAGGAACAGAACAAATATGAGGCAAAAATCTGTTTTTATTTACAAATGGAGGTGGGTAGGAAAGTCAGGCCCTTGCCACCTGCACTTAAGATACAGGGTACAAGCCTGACCTCTCTAGCCACCAGCAGATAGTGACTGGGGCATTTCACACACACACACACACACACTTAAAAAATAAAAGTACTGCTTACCTAACAAATTACCCTATTCATAAAACAAGTGCTGAGGAAAAAAGTATATAAACTACTATCAAATTCTTCAGATTTATGACCTCAGATTGAATTCAAATGATGAAAGCAATATAATGTAATCTTTAATTATATCTAGAAATTGAAAGAGAAAAAATTGTGACTATAACAAGCTATTAATAAACCAAAAAGTGGTAATCAAGCAGAGTGCATAGCGAATATAGAGCTGTAGAAACAATTTGTACACACCTCTCCTCTCAGTAAGTCAAAATGTAGATTTTGGGGTTTCGACCATATGACTAGATACTGTCAGCTGACTTGGCAAAGACAGTAATTGAAATGCTGAGGTCAGTGACTTGCCATGCTGCTGATCCATGTTCTACTGTGCTGCTGATGCAGGCTATGACAGACTATGAACAGAGTTAAGGACCTCTCATCTATGTAACAGGCATGGTGCTCCAATTGTCTCACATAGTATATGTGAAAGGAAGCGACATCTGAAGAGAGAAGTTATTAAGTTAGGGTTGCTTCCTATGATTTATATCACCCTTCATATGTCAATGTCTTTGGCAGACTGTATGACTGGATGAGATTCTACTGCATGGTGTCTCATATGTATAAAGCAATTAAGCACTGTGCTGTGTCCATCATCTCACATTTCTGTCTAAAGGTTATCATTGTATTTGACATCAGTGCAGCAGAACCCAGGTCTCCTGCACATCAAGCTACTCATAGCTGCTGACTGCCTTTTCTGAAATGGCTTAATTGGTGGCTTGTCACCTGCATGTGTCAGAGGGCTACACAACTAAGGAAGGAGTTTCTTTTATAACCACAGATATAATTCAGACAGCAAGCAAAGTTAAAAGTGCAAGCTCCTTAGGTTTTAACAAAACACCTGGTGGTGTCTTAAGTAGAATCAGGGAAAGAGAATAATAACTTAGTAATCGGTGCTGCCATCCGCTAACAAATAGACTCAAACCAACATAAGATCATCAAAATGGCTGAGTCCAAATGGAGCAGCAATACTGCATCCCAACAGCTTTCTCCACTGGTGGCAGAACTTAAACAGAAGTGAATAACAAATTGCATGCAGCAAGGAAAATTCCAACGGAGTTCCAAAACATTTGTTGCTGCAAGTAATATTTATTAAGCCACTAACTCAAATTCAGACATACTGTCTTAAAGTCTTAGCACAGCAAAGACACCAGAAATGAGTTCGCAAATGAATGTCTCTACTCATCATCATCGAACAAAAATAATTGTTCATTCAACCTATCAGTCCACTTACGAAATTATTGCTCCCAAAAAAATCACTACAGCCAGGGCTAAATCACTAGTTACAAACCAAGACATCACCACCATTCTACAATCTATACTGTCTGTTCACATACACACACACACACACACACACACACCTCTTACCTGGAGCGACGTGCCATTAAATCCATAGCTGTCCCTTAGTGCATTACCTGCCTGCCCACCTGCACATTACGTCCGTTGCAACACATCCACCACACAAGATGAACGACGAGACTCCAGCCTGCCGACGTTGCAATCCGAGTCTGATCCATTTCCAGGGACAGTCTATGCAGTTACAACTGCATTGACTTCTGGGATCTCTGTTCTTACATGTTTCCGGACTAGTGTGCATGCTCGAAAGTCCGCAAATTTTAATTTTTTTTTAAATTTTTAATTTTCTTTTATTTTCTTTAATTTCTTTATTGTTTTATAGCTGGGGGGGCTGCAGTCCCGCAGTCCAATAGCACGGGCCGCCCCTGTTTGTATCATGTTCCTTTATTATTGAGAGAGAGTTTAACTACTGTATTTCACTTTCTCCTGGAAATCCTTGTAGTAAAGAACTGATTTATCAAATAAAGACTTTGCACTACTGGAATAATTTGCCCGTGACATCACAGTCACTACTCCTACGCATCTTATCACATAAAAGGAATGATTCCTGAACTTGTGAAATTGATTTAAGTGTTTTGCTAGATGACCACTGATGTGCAAATCACAGAGCTCTGGCAACCTGAGTTCAACTGACTGGGTGTCCACTGGAGCTGGTGTGAGGAAGTGGGAATGGCTGTCCTGGAAAGGATAGGGTGGTCCAGGTTGTGATGGGAACCAGTACAGCTAATGGCCAGCAGGAAATGGGAGAGAAAAAACACACAAGGAAAAAAGGGTATTGTTCAGGTTTAAAATAGCAGTAGATATACCCAGCCATCAGGTTTTTACAGCCTATGGGAACTATGTTCACAGAGGAGCAGCACTAGTTGCAATGTGCACCAGCTATGTGTAGCTATTTATTGACTATCTCCTCATAAAAAAATAAATAGATTCTAACTTGTGCACAGAATGCTAGGATTCAGGAAACGCATACATAATTAAATTTCCAACTTTTTAGGAGTGGTTATACAAAACTTCTGTCTTAAAAATGTAGCCCATCTCTAAAACATTAAGAGGAAACTGAAGGAAAAATTCCATGTAAGAGTGTAATTGTATTTCTAGGCAGCAGAAGGAAAGCAGGGGAGGAAGACTGGATGTCAGACTGAATGCAATGGTTCCACTCTTCTCATGAAGCTGACCTGAGGGTGTTACTGGATTCATGCTAAACACCTTGGGTCATTTTCTCTGCCTGTGTAAAGGTGGCAAGGTTTGCTATGGTTACAATACAATACTCCTTCGAGACAAGAAGGGTTAGACTGCACTAAACCTGAAGCTGGGGGGGGGGGGCACAGGCTGAATCAGCACCTAGGAGTACACTATCACTGCTGTACAGCTGGATGAGTCAGGACTGCTGAATGAAGACAGCCATGGCAGTAACCTGACAAAGTGCAGGGTTGGCTGCAAAACAGACTACATACAAGGCACTGGTTCGCAGTTTGAAGACAGGAGGAAACAACTTTTTAATTGCGGGCTTCAGTGCAAAGCAGACAGACCTGTAATAAGTGAGAGTCAGACTAGCTATGAACCCAGAAGCATGGTTTACAGTGATGGCCAGCTAATCTTAAAGGACACATAATGGGAACAACATTTTGATATCACTGTCCTCATTACTAGCAACCACAGTTCTCAACCTGGAAACATAAAATATCTAGACAAAGGCCCATGAAAAATAGGTACAAATCTGCATGCTGATTAACATAAAATTTGCATACATGCTGATTAACATAAAATTTGCATACATACTTATGTAACCCCACCTATTCCAATGGAATTGTGGGGTACCAACTTTTAAAGGCAAATTGAAGAAGAGACAATATTAAACAAAATATAAACAGAACAATAGTGTTTTATTTATATGAATATTTGAACTTGTATCAAATTTTGAATTTGTGTAAAACTAAAATACAATTTTCTTTTATAAAAATAAAATTAACTGCTTGCTGTTTAGTATTATTTGCTGTTTTACATGGAAGCATTCAACTATAGATGGAATCAAAAGAACATGAAAGTGTTTCAAAGTGGTGGGGAAGAAATCATAAGGCATTTGTGCAGATGCATATCCCAGATGTACAAAATGGACTGTTATTCTCCATATGCTTCACTGACAACATTTACATCTATGAGTCATTAACACAATCTCATTGCAGGCTGTATTGTCCCTGAAATGCAAAGCGAGTCCACGCATATATCCTTGCGCATTATGCTCCTGACCAAAACATCTCAACATCCACTCCAGCATGTTGTTTTTGGCCCATGTTTTCACTGTCCCCTTAATCTCTGTTTTCTAAGACATAAAGCTATTTTTTTTCATGTCAACTACTGCACTATATACAACAACAAATCAGACTGCAGTACACCAGTTGTTCAAGTAGTCTCTGGATTGATTACATAAGTCATACAGCAACATTTTGTGATACACTATTCCTTTTCATATAAAAATTAAGCCTTTAAATACAACAGGAATATGCAAGCAGCAGGCAGAACACACTCTGTTTGCTCACTGGGGAAAGTTCTGAACACTGGACCCGTCATATTTTCCATCTCATAAGATGATCTCAATTCAGAATATTGTATTCTCAGTTTTATACTACACAATTTAAAATGCACAGAAATAAATGCATTATTTTCTATGCATAGTCGTACAACAGGTTACACATGTCATCTCATCTATCAGAAATGAGAAGGGAATAACTATTGTCTGTAAACACTAAAACAGAAACCAATGAATACCACATCTGTAAATTAAGGATTTACCTTTTTAGTTTTCAGTTTATTGTCTACAAATGTAATATTTACCTTATAAAGCTGCTGTATTTACTTTACCAGGTCTATCCACACAGAAAAATTATTTCAGCACAGAATGGAAGAGTACAACATGTGGCACACAACACACAAATGAACAAAAACACAAACATGACTAAATTGTCAAGTGGAATTAAGAAGTTCAGTAGGATTTTTTTTCAAGTTCATTGGGATGGGATGTCATTGAGAAAGCAGTGTGCTTAAACTGTGTAAAAACTGTTAGAATAAAACAACAGTAAAAATACTCTGCTTCCCAAGTAAATCACATACCTGTACTATCTCAGGTAACTCTCTGTTTTTTTTTTTTTACAGGCTATGGAGACTGTAAAAATGTGTATCAGAACCCAATGAAGCATAGTAATAGTCATAATCAGTTCATACAACATACATACATACATCTTATTAGACCCATCATAGAGTACAACACCCCGTTTGGCATGTACCTCTCACAAGACATCTGCAACAGCTGGAAAGGCCACAGAAATACCTCACTAAGAGGATTACCGGCCTACCAGTCTCAAACAGATGCCATATGCCGACCGTCTCAAAAAACGCCAGCTCTACTCCATTGCATATCGCCTACTCCGAGGTGACCTCTGCCTAAAGTACAAAGCCATGTCTAACCCAGGCCTGATGGACATGCTATATTTAAAGAAATCACAATCTCTCTGAGCCACATGCTCCAGGGACCTTAACCTTGTCACCACAATAAACAGAACATGTTGGAGGGAAAGATTCCTGTCCCAGAGACTTCCCCTGCTCTGGAATAGGCTGCCCATTCATGTCAAGCAAAGTTCCTCATTAGCCCTCTTTAAGAGAAATCTTGACAATTAGAAGGCTAATAGAAAATTCACCCTGGGAATCACTGTTGTGGCTCTGCTCGACAGGGGCACAGGAAAATTATTTTCTTGGACGGCGAATGCCAGGGAACTCGTTTGGCTAGGCTTGTATAGGCCCTAGGGCCGATAGCCTAGTGCTTACCTATGAACCTATACAACAAGTAGTTTTAAAGAAAACTATATGCGCTGGACAGGATTTATCTCACAGAAGTGTTCTCCCAGCATAAAAGTAAGGTAGCTCAATAAACAGCTAAGACAATGCAGTGCTAGAGAAATATTGCGGCAAGGCAACTATAAGTAATAAGAGAAAAAGAAATGTTCTTTAACTGGTAAAATGGAGCTTAAAATTCCAAAATCTATACTCATTTGAATTTATAAATAAACTCTCTGTGTTGAACACCAGACAGAATTTCTACTCTGGCCACACTCACCATCTTTCACATATCTTTAATGGGGCAAATACATTTACCAAAGTCGCATATAAATTATAAAAAAGTAACATGAAACCAAAGACAAAGGGAAACTGAGCACTCAGCTAAAGAAAGATTATCCTTACAGCATGTGACTGCAAACTATAAAACCAAAACTATCTTAGTTAATATACTAAAGGTAAGACACAGGAATTGAATGATTACCTTACACACAGGCGCAACAAACTCAAGCAGGGCTTTTGCATTCCCTGCACTCAAACTGGCAGAAAACTTCCTCCTTAACCCTTCATTTCTCTTCACCAATTCCTTTTACATTTTAAACAGAATGGAAAATGGGAACAGACATCAACGGTTTAACAAAAAGTAGTCTGGAACAAATAACATCAGCTCAGTAACTTATTTCATTTGACTTTCTATTATTCAGTGCGAATGGTGTATTTACGGCAAGGGTAACAACACAATACCCACACCATCAGCCATGTATTACAGTTACTTATATAACTGTTGCTGTTTTCTTTAGATGCATACATCCCCAGACAGTTTCCATAAGGCAATAATAACTTTAAGGCATAATGATGCACATTCTTTTTTTTATTTATTTATTTTTTTTTACTTAACTGGAACCAGAAGCCAAATTTTAGCCACCACAGAAATTAAATTTTCTATCCTGGGGTTGGGAGTGCAGACTGGACTCTGTACTGCAGTCTGCAGAAGTAAGTTAGGCAACTTGGGCTTGGCTTGACCGCTTGGCAGAATTAAGTTAATTAAACTTAAAATGTAAAACACTGAATCCACTTACTCACTGCTGCCTGGCTTGTTGTGCTGCCCTCATGCATACCTCTCAAAGTCATAGCACAAGAAACTTGGACAAAGCCAAAATTAATGGGAGAAAAAAGGCCAAAAAATAGGGACAATTTTTAAATATCGCCTGTATAAACTTAGAAAGTTGCTAGAATAAAAGGTTTTGTATTGTCATGCATTTTGTGAAGGATATGAAGTCCAGAACTTAAATGTCTGTCATTATTTAGTAAATCCACTCCACACCGATATGCCAGAAAACCACAAGTTTTATGAGGAACAGTCCAAACATATGAGACAAAACTCTGGATATTCTGTGAAAATCTGAACAGTTCGGCGCTTGGGCTTTTGTGTCCCCATTATTTTAGGTTTGTACAGACTTCTTGTGCTTTGAGGTTGAGGGATATACTTAGAGATGTATGGGTGGGGGGTATAGTGGTTTAATACAACTTAGCACCATATGGAATGGATGGGCATTATACTGTTTACATTAGACAAGACTAATTTCAGAGCAAAAACAAAGGTCAAGACTTTACTTGTGAATGCGTCTGCAAAAAAAAAATGTAACAAAAAGAGAACATAAAGAGCTGTTTCTCAGTTGTTTTGATATAGGCATAATGCTATAAATTTTACACTGAGAGGAAGGTGGAATGCCAAGTACAGTGCTGTCCGGCATCGGCAGTCATGGTGTTTACTGCTTCTGGTTCATACATTAACTTCCCTAGCTCTGTTAATCTAATATACTGCTTTAAATAAAATTATGGTGCCATTCTAAACTAATTCTATAAGGCTATTTCAGGTCAACAATATTTAAAAGTTTTGGTGGTGCAGCGGTTAGCATTGCTGCCTCACAGCAAGAGGTTCTCTGGTTTGATTCTCGGCTAGGATGCCTTCTGTGTGGAGTCTGCATGTCCTCCCTGTGGTCGCGTGGGTTTCCTCCAGGTGCTCCGGTTTCCTCCCAGATCCCAAAGACATGCTGTAGGTGGATTGGACACTCTAAAATTGGCCCTAGGTGTGAGTGCATGTGTGTGCGCCTTCTGTGGAAGGTTGGGCGTTAGGCTGGCAACTCGACACCGTAAAACTCCACTGCCAATCATGAGCGGACAGGTGATCCGCTGTGGCGACCCCTAACCGGGAAAAGCCGAAAGAAAAAAAAGAAGTATTTAAAAGTTTTACATATATCATTAAATAAGCTGCAGTGCACCTCTTCCTCACCTTGTTCTTGAATTTTAAAGATCATTGGCACTATAGCATTACACCCAGATTTCAGAGATATGTTCTTGATGGTTCATAGAGTAGCGATAGGCTAACCACCCTTGTGGACCATTTTAAATCTAGCCAGTTTCTCCATGTAAGAATCAAACATGTCTGTAAGGTAAACACCTTAACCATCATGCCAACCTTCCACAGCTTCTGCTTTTGAATAACGACTAAGTGAATCGCTTGTGTTGTGCATGCCCTGCTATATTCCAGTTTTAATTACCATATCCAAACAGGAGCATGGCAGCATGCTAACATATTATAAACACAGTCACAGACTCCCAGTGTCTCTGATTGGCACCTCACAGCTGTTGCTTGATGACATCAGCCACAACAAAAAAAAAAGAAAATCAGGAATTAAGGGGGCCACTCGGAAATTCATGGCACCCCATTATTTTGCCCTCAAAACCGGTAAATACTGAGGAATTCAGTACAGTTGGGAGGTATGTGAGTGATAGGGCTACATACAACAGTGCAAGCAGTGCTTATGACAGGAGTTTTCAGTAAGTCAATAAAAGGAGCTTATTGAAGTACTACCCACCAATTAATAATAGTGGGCTGTAGGGATTCCCTTAATATTACAACAATCAGCATGAGGCTGGAATTGTAGGACAGAAAAAAGTGTTTGCAAAATGAAAAGTTTAGCAAAACGAGAGGCAGAAAACTTCCTTTACAGCCAATGATCTGCACCTACCTAGAAGGGAAAATAAAGTTCATGGCAGTTAGTCAAACAGTTTAATTATTTTCACCCGAATATGAAGTGTGCAAAGGTATGGTATATGTACATCAGTGAAAAGGAATGTTCTAAGAGTTGACAGATCCAGAAAAATCAGGTGCAGAGGACTATTATTATTCGATTATCCTGGAGGAGATGCAGGGCGGCTATGGTGGTGCAGCAAATTGTTCTCCAGTTTGATTCTCCTGGAGTGCCTTCTGTGCGGAGTATGCATGTCCTCCCTGCAGTTGCCTGGGTTTCCTTCGGGTTCTCTGGTTTCCTCCCACATCCCAAGGACATGGTGCAGGTGGACTGGACACTCTAAACTGGCACTAGGTGTAAGTGAGTGAGTGAGTGAGAGTATCTTCTGTGGAAGGCTGTGTGCTGGGCTGGCAACTCGACTCCATCAAACTCCACTGCCAATTATTCTACAGACCGTTTTTCCACTATGACGACCCCTAACAAGAAAAGTTGAAGGACCATGATGATCCTGGGATGAGATGCCCTGTCCTGTTCTGTCCTGCATATGTCCACAGAAAGCTACAGGTTCATGAACAGGAACATGAAGTTAAATGTTTTAGTAAGTTACAGGGTAAAGTAAAGCACTGTGTCAAGTTTTGAAAAACAAGCAGACTTTTGTAGTTAAGAAGCTGGCAGTTACAATAAGAAATAATACTCCACAAAAAATTACCAAAAAACCTGAATTAACATGAACACGGAGACTGGATTCATGTTACACATACACTTCCAAACCAAACATAGTTAAGCACATGTGAAATGATTATTTTTCAGAGGTAATTACACTTGGCAGTGGTATATATTAAAAAAGTTGGGTCTTTGAAACAGCCAGCATATGTAAATAAGTGTTTATTCAGAAAAGACTTCTGGATTTATAGAAGAGTCTTTCTAAAGACATACTAGATGTCAGGTGTTGCAGATCAGTAATGCAGAGGATAAATACAATCAGCTCTGTGGCTTAGATAAAGCCATGACTTTTGCTCCAGTCAACACAGTTCCAGGTACCAGCCTGACCACACACGGCACTTGCATGGGGAATGGGGAAATTGAATGACAGGAGTCAAATCACTCACTTTAGTGGGAGGGACCATGGCTGGCACCTTTTGAGAAGACCACGCTGACTCCACTTTTTAATGCAGCATACAACTTGGGGAAAATTAAGACTGCATATATGGAAGCACACTTGAACTATGGTGCAAGCAAACTCTGGAAATTACAGCCACAGGAAGGGAACGTTAAGTACATAATCAAAAAAGCCTGAATCCCACAATGAATGACTGCACTAGTCTTGGTGTATGGCTCTCAAGACAGAGGGAATGAGTGGACTCCTGGTGTCTAGCTGCTAGGAGTATAAAGAGTTTTTATACATAACAGGACAGCGAGGGGGATGCCTGAAGATCATGCTGGACTATGAAATCAAACAATTAATATGTATACATACACACATTGACTGATCAAAATACTGAAAGCTTGAAGTTTCATATAGGCCCATTTCAGTTTTAAACCATGATTATAAAGTGTTCATGCCTATAATTGCTAAAAGAATGGCAAAGGTGAATCCAAAATTGATAGGTATGGATCAATGTGGTTTTGTGAAGGGAAGGCAAACATTTGACAACATTAACAGAACGATGTTGATCTAAGGGAAACAAAATGAAAGAAATATTGCTGTTGTTGGTAGGTCTTGATACAGAAAAGCATTTGACAAACTAAGTTGCAATTTTATGAATAGGGCAATGGAAGCATTTGTATTTTGTGATACAATAATAAGGTTATTAGAGGATACAATAGGGATCGAAGGCAAAAATCAAAGTGTGAAGGTTCCTTTTTGATAAAATTAACTCTGAACAGAGGAACCAGGCAGGACTGCCCTCTTTCTCCTTTGTTATTTGTGTTGTATTTACAACCATTGGCAAAGAAAATAAGGGACTCAAATTCAACGATATAAGTGGCATGGTTTTCAAGAAACGGCTTTATTTTGCAAATTACATTACTTTGTACCTGATGGAACCAGAAATGTGCATCTCAGTCTTTGGGAACATTTTGAAACCGTTCTGAGTTTATTGGGATATAAAATTAATAAAGATAAAACAAAGGCTATAGCTATAAACCATGTACATGAACTGGTTCAGCAGTATTCACATTATAGAGACAAGATAACAAAGACATAAGAAGTATAGAATAAAAAGGATTCTGTTACGACAGTTAAGGATATGTGGGAAGAGACTAAACAAAAGATAATACAAAAACTCAGAAACTGAAGCTCTTACCTGTGGGTATGCATATAGTGATATACAAGCAGTGAAAATGTTTCAGCCCCTTTACTTTTATACACAGGTCAGGCATATTTTTATTACTCAGAGGAGAAATTGTGGATAGTAATTAAGTGTTGAAGGATTTTTATCAGGGAGGGGAAAAGGGCAAAACTAAAGTGGAAAGGGATGATGATGAAGCAGGAGGATAATTCAAGGAATAAGGAAAGAATGGGATTTTGGAAGCAAATCCTTAAAGGGAACGACATTCATCAAGAATATTTTAGTATAAGGGTCCGAATGGAGAGATTTTAAGTCAGCAAGCAAAGGAAAGTAGTACTGCTGAAACTGAATTCAACCTCATGAGGTGGACCCTATTTTTCACAAACTCTCACCAAGACAACATGGGAAGGAAATTGATGTAATGATGTAATTGATCAGGAGGGTCTACGTAATTACCATTTAAGTATTTTTAAATGATGTAGTGATGTATATTTTTTAGATCTGAAGAAGCATTGGTTGCACAACATGAAAGCGCTCATCTGTTTTATTATTTTAATAAAAGTGTTTGTATCTGCGAACTGTGGTGGTCCTGCCATTCTTGTTTTATGCTTCAAAAATCACAAAACCTGATAGGTCAAAGTTGAGCCGAAAAGACAATAGCGTGGACTACTGAGGATAAGAAAGAAATTATGTATTGTTACTATTATGGAAATAGCCCAGAATTTCCAGAAACAAGATATACAAAAATAGTAAGACAGAAATTAGAGGAAAGAAAAATACTTCCACTTTAAAAACTGTCGGAAGCTTCAAATAAAAATTTGTGTTCATCAATACCACAGATTTGTGAAAAACATTACATAGAACAAGAACAAGAAAAACTAGACATTTTTGAAAAGTATAAAAAAGAAATATGGACATGGGAAAGAGAGAGAGATCTGACATGGTGCAATATTTATGCAAAGTCGAAAGCCAAATGAATCAATACAAAAAAGGCAGCCCCAAGAGAACTAACAGCAAAGGCATCCAGATATGGAAAATTTCACAATACAAAATATCATCGCAAAGAGGGAATGCAGAAAAGAAGATTAGTAAAGTAGAAGTTAAAATAGAAGTTGAAGTTATGGAATGGCTGCAAAGTGAAGGATTTGGTGTAGAAGGTCTAACACAGGTTACATCACACCATGATGGAACTAGTCCCAAAACAGGGAGAAGTAGGAAGATCATCTGAAGAAATATGGACATGGGTAAGAAAGAGAGATTTAATATGGTGGAATATTTATGCAATAATTATGCAAAGGAGAAAGCAAATCTAATTAATACAAAAAGAGAAGCACCAAAGACATTTGAAGGGAAATAACAGGAAAAGGAATACGGACATGGAACACTTTACAATACAAAAAATAAGAAGACAGAGGAAAAGTAGAAACGAAGATTAGTAATGGAGAAGTTAAAGAAATAGAAACTGAGGTTATGGAGTACCTGCGAAGTAAGCGATTCAATATAGAAAATCCAACTTAGAAAACACCCCAGCAGGATAGAGCAATGGACATCCAAATTAAGGAGAAACCAGTGAAATGGGAAGCAACAGGTCAGTTGCCATAGGAAGATATTTCGGAGCCTTTCACAGGAAACCAGTCTAAATGTTCACTTGAAGCTGGACAGCAAGGGAAGGAAAAGGAAACTGTGGAAACTGATGCAGTCAATGTTGAGGAGTGATAGACCAGTGAGTTCCCATATGACAGAGCAACGGATGACACAGGATGAAATTGGAGAATGTGCCACAGAAGATGTGATGGAACTTTCTACAGAATACCTACAGCAAATGGAGAACAAAAAATGTGCCCTTAAGTTTAGAAGGAAATGAGCTAAGAGAACAGTCGATTTATTTAATAGTGATAAATAGACATATTAAGATCAATGAAAGAAATAGACTACAGAAGGTCATTAAACCCAAAAAGTTAGAAGTTTAATAAAAACAAATGAACACAGTAATTAGGAATGTCCATAGAGATCCATGAGATATAACAGAAGTAAACATGATATATTACTGTGCAGTTAAATTAAGAGATAAAATTCTACCAAAGAACACATGGTAGTAAGGGAAAGGAAGGGGAGACATTGAATACCATCACAGACGTCTCGAACAGAGAAAACTGCAAAGGAATTAAAACAAGATGCGTCACTGTTAGAAGAGTAAAGAAGAGGAAACAGATCAACAAAAATACCCAAAGATAGACGTGATAAAAGCAATGCGCAGTATTATAATGGATCAGAATTTGTCATGCACTATCGCAAATAATAAACTGAAAAGAAAAGTACAATTTATTGATGACCCAAAAAAGTTTTGTAGACAATTGGGAAACAAGGTAAAAGAAACTGAAAGACCACCAAAAAAGAAGAAATAGGTACATTTTGGAGAAGTATTTATGAAAATCCTGTGGAACATAACAAAAATGCTAAATGGATAGAAGTAGTAAAAGAAAGACGTTCAAAGGTACAGGATATGAAATGGGATGAAGCAACATCCAGAAAGATTGAAACAAAGTTAAGAAAAGTCTCTAATTGGGAAACCGCAGGCCTAAATGCAGTACTTAACTTCTGGTTAAAAGTATTAACATCTTTGCACAAAGATTTAGCCATGGGTAAGAACGATTTATATGTGCAACCTGAACAGACACCAACATGGCTAACAACAGGAAAAACAATGCTCCTACTTAAGAGTGAACCTGCAAACTATCCTAAAAATTACAGACCTTCAGTGGCTCTGCTGGACAGAGGTACAGGGAACTAATTTAAGAGGGCGGCGAAAGCCAACACATTCCGGCTAGGCTTATAAATGCCTTTGGGCAGATAGCCTAGTACCTACCTATGAACCTAATAACTTGCCTTCTTCTGATGATGTATAAAAGATGCACTGGAATATATGCCAACAGAGTTTATAGTCATTTAGAAGAAAACTCAATTATGGCAGTAGAACAAAAGGGCAATAAAAGAAAGTCATATGGAACAAAGGATCATTTGTTGTTAAAGTCATAGTGGAGAACTGTAAAAAGGGGAAGAATCTAAGTATGGCATGAACAGAGTACAAAAAAAGCATTTAACAGTATCCCACATTCATGGATTAGAGTGCTTACAAATGTGTAAGATACACCTTACACTGTTCGATTTACAATGACCATGAAACAGTGGCAGACCACTTTGCAGTTAAGTCATGATATAAAAATCCAAAGTGGGATATTCTGGTGTGACTGTCGCCATTGCTCTTTTCAGCCTTAACCTTAACCCATTAAGCTGTCTGCTTAACAGATTAGGTCATGGCTATAATTTGGCTTCCAGAAAGTAACAAGTGTAAAGACTTCTCATTTTCTCTTTGTCATATAAGAATGTCATTTGGTTTTGATAAATGTACAAAAGCAACCTTTAAAGAAGGAAAGCTGCATTACCAAGAAAACATAAGTTTGGCGCAAGAATGTGATATAAAAGAACTTGACAAGAGGGAGTGTATAAATATTTGGGAAATGATAAATGATCAACAATAAAACATGAACAAATGCAAATAAAACTTAATAAGAATGTCCAGAGTTTTGCCTCATATTTTTGGTCTATTCCTCATAACATTTGTGGTTTTCTGGGAAATCATTGAGAATTGAAGTAATTAAATAACACTAAATAGTGACAGACATTTGAGTTTCAGACTTCACACCCTTCAGAAAATATATAATAATTCAAAACCTCTTATTCTAGCAATTTGCTAAGTTTATATGAGCAATATTTAAACTCTGTCCCTATTTTTGGCCTTTGTTCCTCCATTATTTCTGCATTTATCCAGATTTCTTGCATTGAGAGGTTGAGAGTTATGCAAGGAATATTTTAGAAAACTTAAATTAATCCTGAAAACAGCACTGACATCCAGGAATAAAATTCAAGCTACAAACCAATTTGCTCTTCCTGTCCTAACTTACAGTTCTGGAGTGACTGACTGGCCCCAAAAGGTGTTGGATAGATTAGACAGGAAAACAAGAAAGATGCTTCATGCTCAAATGATTTATAAAAAAAAAATCAGTGCATACCAAATTATATAGTCCCCATTCAGAAGGCAGTATGGGCCTCCTTGAAATTGATTACATGTACAAATCTGCAATTGTGGGACTGCATACATATCTGCTGACCTCATAAAACCCAAACAGAGTGAAATTTTTGAAACACAAGGAGAATAAATCTAAGATAACTTACCTTCTAAGTCTAGAAAAAGCATATCAGCATCAAGCCAGAATGGAAATCAAACCAGAAGTAGATAAAAATCAGGCAGCAAATGAATCTGCCAAAAAAACAAAAGAAAGAATATATGGTGAAGGATCAGATGAGAAGGCAAGAAGTGTGGAAATGCATAAATATAGTTGGAAGTACAGAAAACTCCTGGAATAACATCATGTTGATCAGGAATGAATGCAGGAATGGTTAAGGAGAGGCAAATTCAAACCAAAAGATGAAAGGTTAATATTGGCGGCCCAAGATAGTGGCCTACGTACACGTTGGTTTAAAAAGTCCATTGAACATGTGGGAGAAACAGACAAATGTAGGTTTTGTAAAACAGAATCGGAAATAGTTGTACACATTGTTGCTGGTTGTGATATACTAGGGAAGGTTTATATACTGAAAGGCATAATAATGTAGGAATACTGTTGCACTGGGGATTGTGCAAATATTATAATATTAAAGTAGCTGAAAAACACTGGAAACATGAACCACAAAGCATCATAGAAAATGAAGTCTACATCTCATGGGATCCCCCATTACCAACAGTTTAAAAGATAGATGCAAGAAAACCAGATATAGTGGTCAATAAAAAGAAGACAAAAGTAGCATTGATCATTGAAATCACTATACCCAGTGACTACAGTGTCTTGCGAGCAGAAAGATAAGAGTCATAAAATATCAGGATTTGCAGGCAGAAAAAGATAGCAATGTGGAAGAAGGATACCCAGACAGTTCCAATAGTAGTAAGAGAAAAAGGTCTTATTAGCTATGTTACCAAAATATGTAACTCCGTACGATCTGCAGGAGTCATTATTATTGGGCACATTGCGGGTGCTGCGAAGAGCACTACTGGCTGACATCAAAGACTGAAACAATACTAATTTCATGAACTTTAATCATACTTTGACTTAGGAATGGGGTCCATTCCCATCATGGTATTAGAAATCCAAAAGATTTGGAGAAATTAAAGAGTGAAGCAATATTATACTCTTAAAAGAACAGAAAGTAAGAACTAAGCCAACACAGGAATGGAAAAAGGAGAATCTGCCGATAGGAATGGCTGCAATTAAGGGTACAGAGAATAGACAAGAGGGGGGTTGTAATTTATTGGAGGAAGCTGACAAAGAAACCAAGGTACTGGGAACAAATAGAGAGGGAAAGGTAATAGAATGAGAAGATTCCAGGAAGACATTTGAATTGCAGGCTAGTGGTTGTCTGTACTCTAATATCAATCCCAGATAGGGAAGGCAAACAGAAATGGATAGGAGAATCTTAAATGAAAAGCCTGCACTGGTGGAGTTTTTAAATGAATCAACAACAGAAGCTGCTGTTAAAAAGGGGATAATTAATTGAGGAAATAAAAGTTTGCACGGTAACTACAGGAATTAATAAAAGGAGGTCAGAAAAGATTGGGAATAGAAATTAGATATGCAGTTCACAAAGAAACAATGGGGGGATGTATGTGTGGCTCCCAAATATGCAACAAACTCTAGAAGATTTAGGATTTTTGCCTGGAAGTGTTTGCATAGGTACTTTTATACCCCAAGCAGACTCCAAAGAATTTTTCTGCACATAGATGGCAAATGTTGAGAGGTCTAATGGGAAAAAAGAGGTACCTGGGAGCACATGTTCTTGGAGTGTAATGAGTTGGCAGACTTTAAAAATTCCCAACAGAATAGTCAGGAATACGGGGTGAGCATAGTAAGATAATAAGTTTAATTCTTGCTGCCAAAAAACAATTGCTAGAATATGGAACTCAAAAGTCTAAACCAACAATACTTGAAGTAGTGAATACTGTAAAAGAGAGAAAAGAACAAGAAGTGGGATGTTTAGAAAAGGGTAGAAATAAATTACATAGAAAAAATGGAAATTGTGGGAACAATACATGCAGAAAAATGTTTTGGAGGAAGAATGAGGTTTAAGAGAAGGCATGGACTGAACAATTTATGTAATGCTGCTTGTATTGCATGGTATAGGACAATATATGTGCTGTGCAATGTTTGTAAATGTGAACTTATTAATATGGTTTGATTACTTTTATATAAATGTAAGTTTGCCTACATCACACGTCAATAAAGGTGTTTAAAAATGCTGAAAGATAGCCCTACAGATGGTGGATCTCAACATTTTGAACAAAACACTGAAAGCTTAAAACATAAAAAATAGCAGATCACAAAAGGAAAAAAACAAGTTTCTTTTTATGATCCATTACTTCTAGTACTAACTTAAGACATAATTTGTCTTAACAGTGATAGTTTTATGGAATGTGTTTTTCTAAGGTAGGGTGCACAGTCAGGGTTACCGTGCATTAGTAAGGTGGGGAGGGGGCTTCTCCATATCATGGCTTGGGAGGGGGGGGATGCAAAATCTTCATTTTGATTTTGCAGATGGGTTGCAGGGGTATTGCATTAGAAGTGAATGAGGAGTATTTTATGATCTATCATGCATTGATCTTTCACAGGGAAAAACTAAGAAAACTACAGCTGGGATTCATAGATAAGCATGTATGCCAGAATTAAACACACTTACAGTCACAGACTGGTAGAGATTCATAATCCCATGTTGAGCTACAGGGCTGTGAACCCAATATGGGTCTCAAGCATTTCACAGGGCTTCATTTCTACAATAATCAACAAGTTCTACAGCACAGTTCATCTACATGAGAAGTACATATGGTTTCCTAACACACTACAAGAGAGAGCCGACACCATGTATGCTTTCTACAGTATTTCCTGCCTCCCTGACATACTAGGTGCCCTAGATTGCACAAATGATGCAATAAAGGCCCCACCATGTCCACAGACACAACGGTTTACAAACAGCAAGGGCAACTATTCTGAAAACTGCTGGGTAATGTATGACACATGCAGGATGGCAGCCAATGTGTCCACAGCACACCATCCAGTTCCCATGATTCATACATATGGCACACAACTCGGCTATTTCAGCACTTCCAGCATAGTGAACTACTACAGGTCCATGTAGTCAGTAAGCATGGGCACTGTGGCTAATGTAAATACATAAAGCATGTCCAAAGGTATTTTCTGCACCCCACATATCAATACTCTGTTGCAGGTAGTACTGGATACCTGCTGATGCCTTTGCTTATGACACCTGTACAAAGCTCGCACAACATAACTTCAGAACAACACTGCACAAGCACAAACCTACAATGTCATAGAGTGCATGTTCACCCTGCTGAAAGCCATATCCTATGCCCTCACATGTCAGGAAGGGGAACTCCACAGCATGAACCTACCATACCCTGAATAGTGTTTGTAGCATGTTACATGCTATATAATATGTTTGTAAAGAAAGAGGCTGGGTGGCCGCAGGATAATGTCATGGTGAGACCATACACACACAGAGCTACCAGGGATGGAACAGCAGCAATATAATCCCATGAAAACTCTTGGAGCAAAACCATTCAACTGTCCAGAACATGGAAAATTGTCTGGATTTCTGACTCATACTTTTGGTGTGTTCCCTCATAAAAGTTGTGGTTTTCTAGCAAATAGCTGAGGACTGAAGTCAATAAATAATGACAGACATTTGAGTTTAAGATTTCATATTCTTCAGAAAATGTATGCTAACGCAAAGTCTGTTATTTTAGCAACTAAGTTTAAAACAACATTTAAAATCAGTCCCTGATTTTGGGCCTTTGTCTGCACATTATTTTGGCTTTGTCCAAAATTCTTGTATTAATAGGTTGTGAGGTATGAGTCACATAACCACGTCTCACACTGTAGTATCTACAGTACAGGGCAGTGCAGGACAAGTGGTGATATTTAGTCCAGACCTTAAATGGGCACACAGTGGCAGTGCAGTGTCACACAGATTAAATATGATGCATGCTGTGCTAGTATCAGGCTACGCTGGTCAGTGCACGGTCAGACCTCACAGTGCAAACATTCCCACATACTCCACACACACATACGCCCACACACACCATGGGATAGTGGAGTGGGATACAGACATCACATCCACATCTGCCAAAATGCACTGGGTCAATACATACCACAGGAGTCAGAAATTATTATTTATTTATTTTTTTTGAGTTGACAAGTACTCCGTGTCAAAGACATTTTTTTTTTCCTGCAGTGGGTACGAGTGCCATTTTGTGACTATGACCTTTAGCCTCTTTGTTCGGTTGCTGGATAAGGACGTGGGGTCTCTCTTGTCAAGAGTGTGTGTGTGTGTGTGTGTGTGTGTGTGTGTGTGTGTGTGTGTGTGTGTGTGTGTGTGTGTGTGTGTGTGTGTAAAATGCCCCAGGTAGATGCACCATCTACTTAAGTAGATTGGTCAGAGTCAAATCCTTTACCTTGGATACTGCATCCAGTAGCCTTAGCCCCCCCCCCACATCAATTGCAAACTTTGATTAACTTTTGTTAAATTTATTTATTTATTTCCAGTTTGGTTACCGGGGAAGTCTACTGGATCAACATGACCCGTTTTCAGTGAAGGCCCGGGGAGAAAAGCTCCAAGAAAGCATTGTACAAGTTAATTACAATAAAATGCAGGAGTATACAAGATAACCTTGTACTGAGAAACACAAACAAAGAATTTACAGCAAGCATAATTGGCAGAATCTGTTAGAGAAGTTAAGGGTGATTCAGTTACTTTTGATGCAAGGGAAAATGAGTGCTGAGAGTTAAATTACATCTATTGAGGAATCAGATTATGCTTGCTTTATATACATAATTAAAGTAGAAAGTAGAAAATGATTCACAATATTTACATGAATTACAGGTTGAGTCATGCGAGCATAGCTCTAGGAATTTTAAGTCGGTTAAAGATAGTGAAGCTAAAGAAGTTAAAGAGAGCTTGTAAAGGGTTATAGGTATGAGACTGCGGGAGATTTAGAGAGCTCTGTGTGCGGCAATCATTATTAAATCACCAAGGAATACATCTTAATTCTCCACGCCAACAGCAGACTTCCATTAACTTTTCTTTAATAACTGAAGATTATTCAATGTACTTTACAGTCTGAAGCACAGGAAGGAAATGGACTGTAGCAAAAAGAACGTCATTGCATGATCCGTGTTCTTTAGATGTGATCATTGGCTTCCTTGTTCTGTTGAGTGTGTTTATTACTTAGCTGTGATGAAACTGGACAGCAAGAAGTCTGAGTTTAATGTTAGAATTTTAATGTACATTTTTAATTTAACATTTTTTTCATGCACATATTTGTGATATGCACGGAGTTTGAACTAGAGGTTTGTCTAGCACTTTGTGCAGATGACAAAGGTTATGAGCTGTTAAAGGGCTGCTATCTGTAGTACACGGCATGATTCCCACAACCTTTTTTTTTATTTTTGAATACGTCATGTTATTTCACTAGACAGTAGTCCTGGGCTGCTACTGAAAAGGGATACATGTCTCCAATAGGTTATCCCATGCTACTAGCAAAGGTTTCAGACTTTTCTCTCGTGAATTTCTGCACCCCTGACATAGGCATTAATTAGTGCTTCACTTTATGACATTGGAGTGCAAATCCCAGTATGTATCTTGTACAAATGGGTTACCGGGTGCATTTTCACTAAATGTGAGTTTCAGAGGAAGGGAAATTTACTGTTTCTCGTCTTAAGTCTGTTTTTCAATGTGAGAATATTTTAAAATGGCTTTCAGTGTTTTTCTGCAAAATCTGAAATACATTCTAAATGAAATCAAAATGTTTGTGATAACTGTAATAGTTTGTACAATGACAGGTTTGAATAGTGTCTATGGTAATTGGAGTGAGACACAAGTAACTGGATATTTGTATGACTGGCAAGGGGCCTGATTAAACACACAAGTGGCAGAATGCTGGCCAGAGAAACACCACCGAACACAATATCTGCACGAACAGCAAACAAAAGATTTATTTAAAAATAAGCGCTTTCGGTAGAGAGCATTCTCTCCACCTTCATCAGATAACAGTTTGGTATCAAGCACCTCCTTTTATACACAGCTAAAGATTGTTTAATTAGTTAACACAATTAATGGTGAACCAATAACTTAAGCTGTGATGATCCAAAGGTGGTGAGTTTAAAATGGGCTATGCTCAGTACACATAAAAAACATTGGTAACAAGCCCTTAATAAAAACATATTGATGTATTGATGTATATACATAAATATAAAAACCATACTAATAAATAACATAAGAAAAAATGTTATATGAATAACTTAGTGAATAACTAAATAGCTAAATAACTCCATGCTCATAACATGATACGCAAATTATGTTCTCTAACTACTGATGTCATGAATATAAATATATATATATATGTGTATATATATATAGTGACTACATAACTTATACTTAAATGCAGCCTTGACATGAATAAATTGATAAATTGATAAAATGATAAAATAATAAAGAAAATGCAAAAATAAAATTGTACATACATCCTTAGAATTCTGCATAAGTTCTTACTAGATAGATTATAAAATTGATATATATACACACACAGATATTAGTGTATGTACACACACACACACAAAAAGAAACTTCCTTACATAGGTGCAGAAAAATCATATACATCTAAACATAGTGTATACATTTCCTTACTGTATCTGCTTCCCTATGTTATATATTTATTGTTGTTATAATTAGTTTGGTGTTATATTATTTACAATTAATTACTTGTTTCTATATTTGATAAGTATGGATGAATATGTACAACAAATACTACGTAACTTGATGGATTTAAAAGTGAAATACTATTCCCTACCTCCTGAGAGCTTTTAGTTTTAAAATGCATTTTATAGAAACTATCTCATTTAAGCCTGGGAAAATATATGATGAAGTACGTACTTGCCAAAAAACCTCCTGTTCCTCTAGCTCAAGTTGCCAAGGCCCTCCCCTAATGGAGGGTTGTACTTGTTGTATAATAGAGAACAAAAAGGAATGGTCAACATGTTGGCTAACATGTTTTGCCAAAGCATTATTCATGTCCCCAATACTTATGGCATGTACATGCTCGTATATTCTTTTCTTAACTGGCCTATCGGTTTTACCGATGTAAAACGCAGAACATTGTCTGCATGTTGCCACATAGACCACTCCTCTAGATAGGCAGTTAAATTTACCTTTAATTTTGTAATCTTTCCCTGCCATGCATATACTGTTGCCCACTGAAACAAATTTACACTGTGGGCAACACCCACATTTATTCATTCCCTTTATGATACTGTGGGACTTGTTATTAGTTCTTTCTAACATATTCTTTAAATTTAGCCCCCTCCTATAAGTGAACTTGGGTGTTTCACCCACACATTTGGTCAACTCTTGATCTTCCAACAGAACATTCCAGTTTTTATTAAAAATATTTTGAATGGCCCTGTAATCTAAACAAAAAGTAAATAAAAAGGAAATGTTACTAAAGGAATTAACATTTGTATTATTAGTAGTTTTGATAACTATTCTTCCGTCTCTGAGAATGGGTTGAAAATGCCCTGATTCTCTTTTAGTGATAACTTCCCTCCGAATAGTATCAATAAATGAATTTGGATACCCCCTCAATGAAAACATAGAAGAAATGTGATCACATTCCCTAAGGAACTCATCTTGCTCAGAGACCATCCTTGCGGCCCTGACAAATTGTCCCTTAACCACACTCTTCTTTTGGTGGAAGGGATGTGAGCTGGTAAAATGCAGATAGGTGTTGGAGAAAGTTATTTTCCTATAAATGGTTGATTTTAACTTATTCTGCATTACATCCTTCCTTAGTTTTACGTCTAAAAACGTAATTTCCATTTCATTAAAGGAATATGTGAACTCCAAAAAATTAGTTGACCTAGTGATACTATCAATAAAATTTGATATTAGGTTAGATGTACCCTTCCACAAGAAAAACATGTCATCTTGGTACCTGGTGTACCAAGAGACATTTGTTTTAAAAAGTGGATTTATGAATAGGTATTGGTTCTCCCATTGTGCTAGCACACTGTTAGCAAAAGTGCAACCACAGGGAGAACCCATTGCTATACCTGTGGTTTGAAGGAAGAAAGTATTGTTGAACACTAAGTAGTTGTTAGTAAGAATTAAATCTAGCAGGGTTTCAACTAAATGCATCTGATCTGTTGATGCCCCTTTCCTTAGCATGAAATCCACTGTCCATTCGACACCTATTTGGTGTGGAATCACTGTATAAAGGTCTTTTATATCCACAACTAAAAATATGTTAGATGGATCAAAGGGAATTTTCCCAACATCTTCCAAAAAACTCCAGGAATCCCTGCATATTTGAATCTCTGATTTTAGTAGAGGTTTCAAAATGCTGTCAACTAATTTGGCACGAATGTGATTGACCCCCTACCATCCACAATTGGTCTGAAAGGAGGGTCAATCAAATCCTTATGGATCTTTGGTGTGCCGAAAATGGTGGGGATCCTGGGTGCTGACATCGTGATGTACTGTAAGGTGTCATGGTCAATAATTCCTTCTAAAAACAAATCTCTCAATACTTCTCTAATCTTACTGTAGGCCCTGTTGACCTCATTAATACTAGCCTGCACATAAGAATTAGAACTGAGTAACTGATTGATCTTGTTATCATACACGTGTTGATCCATAAAAATCAACCCCCCTCCCTTATCAGGTGCCATCACCCTGATGTTACATTCATTAAGCATTTGTATAAATGCTAATTCATCTGAGCTTGCATTGGGACAAGATCTACTGTCATTCATGCTACCCACATGGTTTCTATGTGCTAAGTCCCTTAAATCAAGTTCACATGATTTTTCAAAAAAGGCTAAAATTCCTGTTAGGGGTGGGTTGAAAACACTCGACACTCTTGTGGAACTCAAGAGTGAAGGAGTGTTCCTTAGAGTGAAAGCAAGGTTCAATTTCCTAACAAAAAGTTTTAAATCTATGATTGTTTTGACCAAATCACAGTGTCTATCTGGAACAAATGATAATCCTTTGGCTAGGAAATCAACCACATATGTATTAACATTCAACACAGTGTAATTATAAATTTTAAAGTCCTTAGAAGAGTTATAAAGAATAGAAGGCCCCTGTTGTGCCAGTGATAGGGAATCAACCAAGTCCTCATCTGCCACATGGGGGGGCTCTAGCGTCTCCGCTGATTGCCCCTTTTCCTTCTCTGATTGTTCCGTCGATTGTTGTTCGTATTGTTGTTCGACGTTGTATTCGCTGGATGCAAATTCCTGTGAAAATCCTGTTGATTTTCAACATTTCCAGCCCCATCTCTTCCCTGAGGAGTGTTAGAATGTACACCATTAATCTGGTTGTTGCCCCCGTTATTATTTCTCAATCGTTCACTTCTTCGAAGAGGTTGGTCAACCTCTCCATCAGTATTACTAGGATGAGTCTGAGCCGCGTTGACAATATTATCCTCATTAGTACCCACAGTCTGTAACCTCCATTTAGCCACTTGCCCTGGAGGTGGTAGTGGATAGGCTTTATTGTTTTCATATTCTTTTAGGTCTCTCTGAATTTTATGTTTTTTATTATTGAGCATCTTTGTAATTGATGCCTCAATACTGGATAATGTTCTTAAATAATCATATTTAAACCTTGGAAAATCTGTGTGTTGTAATATCACAGATTCTAATTTGCTCAGTTCATCTTGTAATACACCAATCTCAGCAGAATAAAAGTTAACAAGAGCTTCCATAAATTCCATGGCCTGTTTGTCAAAAAGGCCAAGGAGTTCTTTGTGAAACACAGAACCAGTGATTAAACCAGCTGGGAAACGCCATTGGCGTAAGCCCTTGGGAACTATATGTTTTTCCATACATTCCTGCAAGTACGAAATTTCCAGCTGTAGCTTTCTACAGCGGAATAACTTTAAATCAAATTCATCCAAGCTAGTTTGAAAAACAAGGGCTGTTGTGCTGTTATTACTCACCCCTTGATTGTCAGTACAATTATTTACTTCATTTTCAGTCCGAAAAAAATCCTTCTTAGCTAAAACGGCTGCAAGACTCGGAATTGTAGTGAAATTAGTCCCTCTATCCACAGCTGAAGTAGTCGGCCGTTCTGCGGTATTAGAAACTGCTTCCGATCCAGGTTGGGGAACTACCCTGGTTCGTGTTGCCCCAGTCGCTACCATTCCTGGAGTAACCGCTCCTCCTACAAGCCCAGAGTTCGTTATGTTAGTAGGAGTAATGTTTCTTTCATTTACACCCGCCGGTGCTATGTTGTTCACCGACCTTGCTTCCTGCACTTGTTGTGTTAGGAAATCCACTTTCTCCAGTAAGAGGTTAACCAGAATGGTTAAATCACCCTGCGAACAGTTTGTAGGGAGAACACCACTCGGTTTCAAACGGTTGGTAGAAGGGACACCACTCGGTTGCTGACTTCCGTGTCCTGGGTCAAAGAGATCAATTTCTGCTGCTCCTCTGCAGAGTGTTCCTGGTTCTGCTCCATTGCAGCACTGCCACGAGACAAACGAACTAAACGAAATATCAATAGAACTGTTGAAAAAACACACAAGTGGCAGAATGCTGGCCAGAGAAACACCACCGAACACAATATCTGCACGAACAGCAAACAAAAGATTTATTTAAAAATAGAGAGCATTCTCTCCACCTTCATCAGATAACAGTTTGGTATCAAGCACCTCCTTTTATACACAGCTAAAGATTGTTTAATTAGTTAACACAATTAATGGTGAACCAATAACTTAAGCTGTAATGATCCAAAGGTGGTGAGTTTAAAATGGGCTATGCTCAATACACATAAAAAACATTGGTAACAAGCCCTTAATAAAAACATATTGATGTATTGATGTATATACATAAATATAAAAACCGTACTAATAAATAACATAAGAAAAAATGTTATATGAATAACTTAGTGAATAACTAAATAACTAAATAACTCCATGCTCATAACATGATACGCAAATTATGTTCTCTAACTACTGATGTCATGAATATAAATATATATATATATGTGTATATATATATGGTGACTACATAACTTATACTTAAATGCAGCCTTGACATGAATAAATTGATAAATTGATAAAATGATAAAATAATGAAGAAAATGCAAAAATAAAATTGTACATACATCCTTAGAATTCTGCATAAGTTCTTACTAGATAGATTATAAAATTGATATATATACACACACGGATATTAGTGTATGTACACACACACACACAAAAAGAAACTAAAAGCTCTCAGGAGGTAGGGAATAGTATTTCACTTTTAAATCCATCAAGTTACGTAGTATTTGTTGTACATATTCATCCATACTTATCAAATATAGAAACAAGTAATTAATTGTAAATAATATAACACCAAACTAATTATAACAACAATAAATATATAACATAGGGAAGCAGATACAGTAAGGAAATGTATACACTATGTTTAGATGTATATGATTTTTCTGCACCTATGTAAGGAAGTTTCTTTTTGTGTGTGTGTGTGTACATACACTAATATCCGTGTGTGTATATATATCAATTTTATAATCTATCTAGTAAGAACTTATGCAGAATTCTAAGGATGTATGTACAATTTTATTTTTGCATTTTCTTTATTATTTTATCATTTTATCAATTTATCAATTTATTCATGTCAAGGCTGCATTTAAGTATAAGTTATGTAGTCACTATATATATATACACATATATATATATATATTTATATTCATGACATCAGTAGTTAGAGAACATAATTTGCGTATCATGTTATGAGCATGGAGTTATTTAGCTATTTAGTTATTCACTAAGTTATTCATATAACATTTTTTCTTATGTTATTTATTAGTATGGTTTTTATATTTATGTATATACATCAATACATCAATATGTTTTTATTAAGGGCTTGTTACCAATGTTTTTTATGTGTACTGAGCATAGCCCATTTTAAACTCACCACCTTTGGATCATCACAGCTTAAGTTATTGGTTCACCATTAATTGTGTTAACTAATTAAACAATCTTTAGCTGTGTATAAAAGGAGGTGCTTGATACCAAACTGTTATCTGATGAAGGTGGAGAGAATGCTCTCTAAAGCTTATTTTAAATAAATCTTTGTTTGCTGTTCGTGCAGATATTGTGTTCGGTGGTGTTTCTCTGGCCAGCATTCTGCCACTTGTGTGTTTTTTCAAGGGGCCTGATTACTCTATATAGGGTCCCATTTGTCTACAATCTGGCTCTGTTGACTCTGGAAGTGTATACTGCAACAATATAGTCTTACTAGCCATATAAGTAGGTCAGACCTGTACTGAATGATGTGGGGGGGGGGGGGACGAGTTATTTTTGATAGGGATAGACTCCTGTCAGATACTTTTTTTTTATTTTTGAATATGTCATGTTATTTCATTAAACAGTACTCCTGGGCTGCTAATGAAAAGGAATACATGTCTCAAGTAGGTTATGCCATGCTACTAGCAAAGATTTCAGACTTTTCTGTCTTGAATTTATGCAATTTACTAGATAGAGGGATAGATTCCTGTCCCAGAGACTTCCCATACTCTGGAATAAACTACCTATCTATAACAAACAAAGCTCCTTATTAGCATTCTTCAAGAAAAATCTTGATGATTGGATGGGAAATAGGAAATTCACCCTGGGGATCACCTCTGTAGCTCTGCTCGACAGTGGCACAGGAAAATCATTTTCTTGGGTAGCAAAAGCCAGGGTACCTTTTTGGCTGGACTTGCACAGGTCCCAGGGCTGATAGCCTAGTACCTACCTATGATACTAGGGAAGAGACAGAGGTCAGAAATGAGATATAGGTGTCTGATAAGCATGTAACCACCCCTACTACCCCCAAAAAGGCAGTATGTTGTATGCGGTAATACTTCTGATTTTTGTATGACTTTTGGGTGTTGGGCTGTTGACCAAACACTGCTGCAGTATTTATGTATTGCCTTTAATAGTTTTGCTTTATTTACTGAACTAAAGAATGAATTATTTCATTTATTGGGCTGGTTTGTGTAACACAGTCTGAACACATTTCATTTTAATAACATATTTTGCAATGCCTTGTTTACAGACTCCAGCAGCTGCAATGGGATTGGCATTTGTCTCCTATAACCTGCATATTTGAAATTATGATCAAAACTGTTTTATCTTCACCATCCATTATGTAGTCATTGATGCATATTAATGTGATAGTCTTGCCTACAAGATCAGATTGTAAAGAATTTCTGCATTTACTACAAAAACATTACTCTGGCAATTGGCATAGAGGACTAAAGCTCTGACTTACTAATGAGCTGCTTCCTGTGGTAAGGGTGCAGGGTTTGAATCTTTCCACTTTTCATTTACCTACTGTCACTTAACCAGACAGTGCTTTGGAGTAATATACCTAGAAACTATGAACTTGTTATTGTGATCACCATTTTGGCAGCCATTCCCACAAGATCAGCAGTACACCAATTTTAATGCAACAGGCAATTTATTCTTTAAGGGCAACAGGCACTGCATTTGTAGGTTATTCACTGAAATGTGAAGCTGTTTGCCAGCAGCAACCTTTGCATAGGATCATAGATTAGTACTAGGCTAACTGCCCTTGCGAGCCATTTTAAGCCTAGCCAATTATCCCTTGAGAGACTCAAACCCTGCACCTTGTGTTTGTAAGGCAAACACCTTAACCATTAGGCCACCCTCCCAATGGTTTCCTTTAATGCGGAATTCAAATGATGTTCACTTCTGCAGAGATTGTGCATGTTGACTTAGTATATTATACTCTCATAAACACTCTTCTAAAACTGTGCTGCACATTCCTGGTTCTTATGGTATGCTGCTAGGGATCCTTATACAATTTCAAGTAGTCCATCCAAAGCTAGCAATAATGTACATGTAGTTTTATTTTTTCATAACAATAAGGTTTGTACATGATCTGACACACTTCCTCCAAAAAAAAGGGTGGTCAGCATCTCTTCTCCCCAACAGGCATAATCCTGTGGATTGCAGGACCCAAGCATGCATGCATGCACACACATACACAAAAAAAACCACGCACACACAAAAAAACTTCAGTTATCCACCCAGAAGCACTGTCTGAGTGATTTGCTCAAAAGCACACAGTAAGAAAATGGAGGTGGAGCCATTCAAAACTTGAACTTTTGACCATAGGAAGCAATCTGTCCAGCTCAAAGCCTTAAGTGCTAGACAATGCTAATAACATGAAATACATTTTCTGAACAACAAAATTCTAGTGACTAGCATTACTGATGGCTATCCTCAGTGATTTATCAAGAAATTATGTAGTCTTTAAGAAATCTTCTCCAAAAAAAGGAAGCCAATCTGGTGGTCCCCTGCTATGAACAAACTATACAACAGAAGGAAGAAACTGTTGCAGAAAAGAGGAAAATCCCAGGATTCCCAGGATGCAAAAAACTCCCTCACCAGTCACAATAAGAAACTGAGATCCCTCATAAAATCCTCAAAAGCTAGTTACGAAAATAAAATTGCCAAAGATTCCAAAGACAACCACAAGGCATTATATAGTTATGTCAAGAATCTAAATGGCAATGCTCAGATCTGCACTGAGCTACAACAGAATGGCATTAAATATACTGATCCCAAGGATATGCCAATACCCTGGCAGATCGATTTAGTGCCAACATCACCCTCCTCTCACCCCCTAAAGGGCCCATCTCAATACCAAAAGATTGCCAAATTCCGATAATCACAGCCACACGGGTAGAAACAGCACTCTCCAAAGCTAAGAATACAGCATCCATGGGACCAGATGACATCCCAGGCTGTGTACTACATGAACTACAAAATGAACTGGCACCCCACCTAAGTGTCCTGTTTAATCGTAGCCTCACCTCAGGCTTTGTGCCCACTGAATGGCGCACAGCTACAGTTATCCCGCTCCACAAGGGAGGATCCGCCTTGGATCCCGGGAACTACCGTCCCATCAGTCTGACAAGCCTGATCTGCAAGGGCATGGAACGCATTATTATGGAACTTATAAACAAAGACATTGGCAACCTTCAAACTCTATACCCCACCCAGCTTGGGTTTGTGAAGGGCCGATCCTGTCTCCTGAATCTGATTGACTTCTTCAAATCAATCTCCAGAGCTGTGGACGAGGGTAAGGCGGTCCCACACAGCCTATCTGGACCTCGCCAAGGCCTTCAACACCATCCCCCACTCTGGAATCATAGATAAACTTACTAAGCTCGGCATAAATCCCTACGTCACTCAATGGGTTGCCAACTGGCTTACTGACAGAATCCAGACTGTAAAAGTAGCAGACTCCGAATCCAGCTCCAGACAAGTGACAAGTGGAGTACCTCAGGGTTCAGTCCTGGGACCACTCTTGTTTGGCATCTACTTCTCTGAAGTACAAGCCAACACTAAGGGACTTTGGCTAACAAAGTTTGCAGATGACTGCAAACTGGGAGCCATTATAGAATCCCCAAATTATGTGGATATTTAACAAAAGGGCCTTACAGAAACAAATGCCTGGTGCCAGAGCCATGGGCTCAAGCTTAATGCCAAGAAATGTATAGTAATCCCCTATGGAAAAAAAACATGTACCCATGAACTACCACATAGGTGGCATGACACTAAACATCGAAAGTGTGATGACAGACTTACGGACACAAGTGGACAGTGGTCTCACTTTCGATAACCACATCGCCACAACAGTCAGGAAATCCTTCTATGTGGCACACCTCATCACTAAGGGCTTTTCATCCAGAAAAAAAAGAGGTCATTGTCCCACTGTACTCATCCCTCATTACACCCATTATAGAGTATAATGCCCCATTTGGTATGTACCTCACAAGACATCTGCAACAGCTGGAAAGGCCACAGAAATACCTCACTAAAAGAATCACAGGCCTAAAGCAGATGCCATATGCTGACCATCTAAAAAAACTCCAGCTATACTCTGTGGCATATCGTCTACTCAGAGGTGATCTCTGCTTAACATACAAGGCCATGTCAAACCCTGAGCTGTTGGACATGCTCCACTTAAAGAAATCCCAATCCCTCAGAGCCACACACTCCAGAGATCTACACCTTATCATCACAATGAACAAAACATGCTGCAGGGATAGGTTCCTGACCCACAGACTCCCCATACTCTGGAATAGACTGCCCATACATGTCAAGCAGAGCGCCTCATTGGCCCTCTTCAAAAGGAACCTTGATGATTGGATGGGAGATAGGAAATTCACCCTGGGTATCATGTCAGTCACCCTGCTAGACAGGAGTCCAGAGAAGTAAATATTGTGGGAAGAAATTTCCAGGGAATTGTTATGGCTAGGCTTGCATAGGCGTTAGGGCCGATAGCTCAGTACCAACCTATGAAAACCTTGGCAGTTAGCTTAGTGGATTAATGTTCCTAGCTCTTAGCAAGTTGCTTCCTGTAGTTAAGGGTATGGGGGTTTGACTCTCTGTACCTCCATTTGGGTATGGCGTAACTTTGAACAAGTCACTTAACCAGAAGATGCTCATGAGACTTGGTGAATTAAAAAAAAAGAAAAGAAAGTGCATTTTCTGAGCAAAAATACTTGCCTCTATAAGGACTGATATTATTGAATAATTGTAATCCCCTATGATTTACCTGTGTTTTCTGTAATCCTCCTGAGTGGGTGTGCCCAAATCATCCTGAGCATACTGGAGGTAGAAGACACACACACACTTTGTTCTGCAACATCCCACCTGATCAATGCAAAATTCTCTGTCTATCTTTCTCCCTCTCCATAAATCTCCACTCAGAAGTGTGTGCATCCAGTGTCTCTCCACAAATGAGCAGCAATCTCTGCAAACTCTCTCTCTCCTGTCCTTGCACACACTCAAATTAAATCACCCTCTCTCTCTCTACAAACAAATAGCAGCAGTCTCTCCCATCTAGTCCATGTGGAGATTACTCAAATCTCCCACATAACTGTGCTCTACAGTGAAGTGAAGTGACTCAAACTCAAATCTCCAGCACATGTGCTGTGCACTCTCCTGACCTTGATGTTTGAAGTGTTCCTGGGAGTGTGGTGCTTGTGCTTCCAATTGTGCTAATGTTGTTGTCAAATGTGGATGGATGGGATCATAAGTATTTTTTTAAGGTCAGATTGGGAACCCCAGCCAGCACTGGGTGCTGACTCTGTTATCGTTGACTGGAATCTCAATAAGAGTGGATTTTTTTTAATTATTTTTTAGGGTCAGGCGGGGCCTCCCAGCCAACATCAGGTCCTAGACAGCTGCCTAGTTCACCTTGTGCTGGTTCCAGCCATGATGGAGAGAACAGTGCTTACCCTGTCAGATTCTTAACCATATTTCCTAAGTACCCCACTATAAGTGATGAATTGTCTGCTTGCAAAGACAATTATGGCAAACCTTGTTTTTAGGGATTTCTGTACCATTATTTTAAGAAGCTATTATCACTTTAGAAAAAACATTTTAAATGCAATTTAGCAGAGTTTGGTATGTATTACATAAACATATACTGATATTTCCCCTTTAGTTAACACTGTACAAGACTACCTAAACACTCAACACTTTTTTATTGTAACTGTCTTTGAATGTCTAAATTCCTACAGCCTACCTGAAGGTAAAGTCTTAAACTGTAACACTGTCTCTTCCAAAAGACCCCAATGTCATAATTACTGCAATTTGACTACTATAAGTGAAAAGGAGTATTTGAAAGTGACTATTATTGTAAAATATTTTGTTTCAATGCATATTATTTTAGTAATAACTAATAAAGAAAAATGCATGTATCTTAGTGTGTAACATGACATGATATTCAAATAATGTTTTTGATAAAGCTGCCTGGAGATATCACCTTCTTCAATATTGTCTTCGAATGACACTGTTAACTAGGTCGAGCCATCACTAATCATAAGCTTAGGTTCTAGAATCATTCACCATGCTTGATGTTTTTAGTTTAGGACACAAAAACAATAGAATTCAAGGCAAGGTAAAGGATCACAGGGGTACACATTATATACACCATTAATAAATTAGGTAGAGAAAAGAATATGCATCTTTTAGCAAGATCGCAGATAAATTCTCTAGACATACATGTGGAATTTCTCCTCATTCAATAAAATACTAAAACAGACATTTTGTCAGTATATAAAAATATTCTAAAGTATTTATTAAAGAATATCAACATACTTCACTTTACCACAGTCCTAAGACATACAGTACAACCTTTTGATGCACACCTTCACAGTCTGGCTTCTCAGGAGGAGTGATAAAAACTCTGATGGGGATGGGTGATGCATAGAACAGAAACAGGAAAAAACAGCACTTAAAGTATGCATATTGCATCTCTTTGTCTCTCATGCATATGCAAATAAAAAAAATTGCAACAATAACAATTAAACTTTTTTTTTTAAAGACTGGGCAATGAAGTGTTAAAAGAAAATGTAACAGATGGTTGAATAAAAACATTAAATTTAATTTAGAAATTTCTAATGTTCCTCAGGGTTCAGTGCACACGCTAGTTTAATCAATCAGTGTGTGTATAAATGATGCAGATTTCCATTTTGTGGAAGGCTGACATTATATCCCACCAGAGTGCACTGTTTTGTATGCAGAAGGGGTAGATGAAAAGGCCAAAGGAAATGTAGCTAAACGTCTGTATTGCACTGAAATAACATCACCTATGTGTCTGTTTGGAGTGTGTGCTGAATATCAGGCTATGTTTTTTTGTAAAATACATTTATACAACAACAACACAATAATGGTCTTACCATTTTCGTAACAAAGAAGTAACACTTGCACAAAAGCTGGCAGAGCAGCATAACTTAAAGAAAATGTCCTGCAAACCACAGGACACTGATTATAGCACGTAAACTGCCCGATTTAGAGATGGGCCATCTCACCAGTAAATGAATTGTGAGAACGAATGATGGTTGAACGTTAAACTTAACATTCATGAAAGTATGTTATATAACATTCTTGAAGGTGAAAAGAACAAAGCCAAAAGTTTGTACTTACCATCATGATAGGATTAGGTCAACTTTTTTCTACCTCAAGGATTCATAGCTGGCAGGATTTGGGCAGCTCAGCACCTAATACTTTCCCAGGCCGCCTAAGACATCTCCTTTAGTCACAGTTTTTTTTTTCTTGTGCTATATGATCCCATTGTTGATTTCTTGGCATGCAGGAGGCAATGCACAGGAGAAGAAGAAACCAAGGAAGAAGATAAAAGCTTCCTGTAGCAACTTCCAAACGTAGACTAAAACTGCAGGAGAAGGAAGGGTGACATTACAAATGATGACTGTTATGGTCTTGACATCTATCATTTTGGCAAGTACATAACTTTTGTATGTCAGACAGGAGAGGACCATCTTCTTCTTCCTGTAGGACAGTGTTCCAAGCATAACTTGTTGGGTGGGTCATTGTAAAGGGTATCGATAAAGATAGCATCTCCAGGAAGGATCTGGACTGGACCTACCGGCTTTCAAACATCTCAAAAGAAAAATGGAAACCAATACAATTTTTCATTCAAAAAATATGACAGAAGAGGATTAGTATACCCTGACCCCAAAGAGAAAAATCCAGTTCACAGTATACTAACAGCCTGAATGAAAGTAATGTGTCTACTGGAGGGATATACAGTATCCCTAGATGAAGAGTCAGAACTATTAAGGACAATCCTGCATTCAGGAATAAATGTGAAAGCTTTGGTCATTGTTTTCCTTTTCAAAAATTCTACCACAGATGATGGGCACTGTCAATGTGACACCCAGACCCCATGTACAAAAATGGTAAAAAGTGGGTGATGGATGGATGTTGAATAGTGTGAGCTGGTGATGCACTTTTGAAGGGTTTTAGTCCTATTCATCACTGTGATGCAACTGGGAAGTTGATATATTAGGAGAAGTACGGGGCATGCCTTCCACATGGGGGCTGCAGGGGGCTTGCCTTCTTGCAAAAAATATATAGTTTGTGTTTTTGATGGCTTTTGACAGGCACTTTTTGGAATTTAACTTTCAGAAAACCATCAATTGAAATACTGTCTCAAATGAACATAGTTAAATTATCCTTAGTAACAAAACAGACACGTGACTAAAAAGAATTAGGCTAAATATAATCCTGCAGCAAGGCAGTAAGAGAGTTGGTCTTGGCCTGAAAACAAAGAAAAGTACAAGATAAGTGACAAAAGATCAAAGTGGTGAAGAGCAATCTGGTTTGCCAGCAGCAAATTGTGTAAAAGACATCATACAATACATGATCCTACAGTCTCACAGAAGCAGCTTCAGCTTGGGGTGATCAGCTTAATTCCTGAAGAAAAGAAATAAAATAACAGGGAGAGCTGTAGAAAAGGTGAAAGTACCCAAGATACCTTTGAAACATAAATGCAAGGTCCAAAAGTCTAAAGGGTCAGCAGCTGCAAGAATAACAGTTCCTACAAGTAAAGCTTAGCGTTAAAACAATTGAGAAAACCCAGAGGCACAGGAGCGCATAGTCCAGTACCTATGTAACAAAGGATCAGATAATAACATTCAGCTGTACAACACATAGCTTCTGAAAGCCAAATAGCTTCCACCCATCTGCCCCCCCCCCCACAAAAAAAATCCACAAAAATTTCAAATGGATAACAGCTGCACATAAGCTATGCCACAGAATGCATAAGATGAAAATGCAACATACATTGGGCACAGTCCCCAAAAAAATCTATTAATCAAGGAAAGACAGTTAAAGGTACATTATGCTCCCAAAGGGTACCAAAAAGATCACAGGGCCTAGAAACTCAACAATAAAACAAGGTCTAGTCAGAAACTAAAGATTTCAGTGCTGAAGATGGTCCCCAAATGGGAACCCCAAAAAAGGATGAAAGAGTACTTTCCTAGACTAAGCCTTAACAGCGAGCCCCCCACAGAAACAGTATTGTGGAAGGAAGGATCTAGAAAGAAATAATCCAAATTATTTTGCAAAAATTTAAAAGACACTTTGAATGGTATCCAAAACTACATGCTATACACACTGAATAAGACCATGCTGCAGACTGCGAGATATCCTGAAAACAGGAGACAATTGCTATGGACATAGTACTGTCAGACTCTGGGCAAAGACCAACTAGGGAATAACTAGGTATATGGACTAAAGCAGCACCAAAAACTAGACACTTCCATTCTACATTCTCTGTCATAATGTCCAAAGAAAGGAAAGCAGATTTCAGACCGAAGCCTGTATGGGCACATGTGCAGATGCCACCTAGAACTTTATCTGTGATGAGAGATACTCCAGAGGATATGAAGTTCAGATTTCCATGAAAAAGAACCAGGAAAAGTATTGTCTATGGGTGACGCCAGACTTAAGGAAATTAAAGGCTGTGGAGTCTTACTGAAGGGCAAGTTATAAAGGCATGTTGCCATTGGATGGGGACAGGTCTTGTTGGCTATCTTATGTAAGGAGCAAAACCACATTCTGAAAATTTCAGGAGGGGCCGACCAGCACTTGCGAACTGCTTCTGCTTCAGACACGCACGGCAAGAAAAGCTGATGTATTGACATCAGCTGCATGTTTTATACCCATGATGACCTGACATCATGGAAGAAGTGAAAGCATCTGATGCAGAAATCCCAAGACTCTGGTATTCGGGCTGACAGAGCTACCTGCAGGCAGATAACCCAAATATGATGACTGCAACAGAGAAACGTGAAGAACATCTAGGACTAGGACTGCACACATAGCAGCAATTGTTGTATGAAAACTGAATTATATTGGAGACCAACAGGATAGAATGGACCACCTAGGCACAGGGATTATGGCAAGTGAATCTGTACCTGCTCCTGAAGGGATAAAGTCAGAACACAGTGAACAAGTAGTCTCAGGCTTCCTTAGCAGAGACCATGGCAGCTGAATCTGTAGCTGTTCTTAAAGTTTGATGTTATAACAGGATGAGCAAGAACTATTCATGTTCAACTGCAGTGAAATAAAACAAAATATTAGTCTGAAAACTCATGACAGCATGTCTGTACACTTCTTCAGAAGAAGTCTTATTTTAAAGAAACTGCACAAACCAACCAATAGATAATTAGAAGCATTAAAGCAGACAGCTTCACAACCTCTGAGGGATACTAACAATGATGAACTTCAAGAATCATGTCTAAGCCTTGTGTATTCAATAGTTCAGGGCAAGGAGCATACACAAGAATTCAGGACATGCTGTGTATCATCACACGTGTGCACATTTATATCTATCTAGCTATCTTGTATATACAATCTTCAGTCAGACTTCCTTTCACTAATCTAATTGACCAATAACAAAAAATTCCACCTCAGCTCCAGTAAAACCATGACTTTTGGGATCAAGTCAAAACTTAAAACTCCATACCATCTAAAAATCCGTTACCAAAAACACACCCTTATGTAAAATACTACCTCATTAATATTTTGGCTTGGCCCATCTCTATACCTCTCTCTCTCCACCTTGACAATACAAGAAAAGAGGTTAACTCTATACTGTTTTGGTCCATTACAAGATGTCTGCACATTGAGTAACAGCTTAATTTTAGTTCTCCCAGTGTGAAAACAGAAGCTCAGAAGAGAGAGACAGTGAACTATTTTGGGTAAATGTCAGTAACTGGCTAGTAAGTGCACTGTCTGGATGTAAGCAAAAAAGAAATTCAGAGAACCTGAAAGAAAATCAACCACAAAATGTGAGGAAAAACACTGGCTGGGAAGAATCCTGCAGCTATTCAACAAAAGGAAGTGCAAGCTCCAGCTTTGGTGCAAGACATGGCTTCCAGTAACCTAGAAGAAAAAAATAAGTCAAATGTGCTCAGAGCTGATTAAAATAAATCAAACACTGAAGGAGTGTATCAGCTCAAATAAAAGGCTGGAAAACATAGAAGAAGCTTTAAACAGATATTCAGATGAGATGATAAACTGCAAAAGTCAGAGGTCGAAATGAAGAAAAGGCCGGCTGAGCTTGACACTGCTCAAGAAGGGACGTTTCAAAAAATAATTCTAAGGACAGCGCACTCAAGCAAAAACTGTGACTTTCTGCTGTACCAGAGAAGCTGGAAGTAACAGACTGTATTGATTTTATTAAAGCATAAATAAGCAACTGGACTGGTATTCCACAGCAAAAGCTGTTAATTGAAAGGGCACACTATGTATGCTCCAAACCTGGCCACGAGACAGCAACTGAGACTTTTAATAGTAAAGATGCAATCTTACCAGAAGGAGAAGTTAATTCTGACAAAACTGTGGCAGAAGGGCAAAGTAGGAGACAGTAGTCTATGGAAAATGATTACTCACTGCACATCAGGCAGAAGAGGAGTACATTTATTCCACTAAATCAGGGAATATGGAGAAGCAGGTGTTAGATTCAAACTGCTGTATCCAGCTATCTCCAGAATATTCTTTCCTGGAGGGTCAAAATCATGTTTTGATGCAGAACATGCTAAAAGTTTGTCAACAAAATGTGAGTTGTGAAACAGAAGCAGATTTTGCTTCTTGTTCTTCTGGTAATAAGGACAGCAGAGAGAGTGTGTCAGTGAAACCCTTTCCAGGATTTCAACAGAAAATGCTTGAGAGACAGAAAAAAGCACAAGAGTTGACTAGAAGAACTGAGTGTACATGGGAAAGGAAACAGAGATTGGATTTGGAAGATGGAGATAAACACAAATAAAAACAGCAGCTCAGAAACAGACAAATAAATGTGAGACTATAAAGCATTAATTATACTTGTGAAACATGACATAACAAGAAAACCTGGAAATATTGGTTTTTGACTTTGTTAAACTTGTAGGGACTCTACAACGCGTCCTACTTCATGTCATTAATGTTTGGGGGAACACTTAAGAGAGAGGAAGAGGAAGGAAAGAGTTAACTGCAAGTAAGAAAACTTTTGTTCTTAACAGTGATTGTATAGCGTGTGATATCTGCATGCAATAAAATTTTCTCAGTTACTTTCATGAGTAATGGGGATACTGAAGTAAAAATGTGCCTATTTTTCCCTTCTCTTGTCTTTCTCCTTGCTCAGTTTTAAGAAATGTAGGCACTACAATGTAAAAAAAGTTCAAAAGAGTATGATACAATAAAAATTATGTACTTCTCATTCTTGCATAGGTAACTGGATTAAGGCGTTTGGCTTTATCTATTAAGTTTTAACAGAAAGCAAATAAATAAAAAAGAACATTGAATATAACAAAGTTATCCTTTAGCAAATAAATAAATACTTGTAGAAACAACTCTCTTTCTTGTTCTTGTGTCTCAATTGAGACAATCTGATAAAGACCAATGAAAATAGAATATTTTGTTCTTTTAATGGCTTTCTTTCAGTGGCTAGGAGATGATGTTTGCTAAAAGCATTCAAGTGTTTTCGCATTCTGGGAGATTAATAAAAATAAGACAAAAACACACAGCACTTAGAAGCACAGGCTGTACCATGAGTTGTAGCATGGATAACCTTCCTTTTAGGTTAACCCAAATCAGTGAAGGTGGCTGTCAGTTTGGAACAACAATTCCTATTAATAAGGTAAAACTTCAATATTTGAAGATGTACATAGGTTTATGTGTTAATACAAAGTTAGTAGTTTTTAGGGTGTATTTCTTATTTGAGAGCTTTCAATAAAACAAAAAGTTTTGCAAGATATGACACAGGCTGAAACCTATATGAAAAGAAACAACTGTATAAAAGGACAACCTGCCAAACAGTGTGTGCATGTAACAGAAAAGCTGGAACTATGAAAGGTGGGAATAATAACTTTTTAATATAATGGCCCTTTCAGTATTGTCTTTAAATGTTATTGGTCTCACAGATGTATACAAAAAAAAAAGAACTGTACTAAAATGTATTGTGCAAATAGCTATGCTACAGGGGGTACATTTGGAAAGAAATGAACATGTGAATTTGATAAAGAAAGGTTTTCAGAATGGTTATTCAGTGGAATACCTGGGACAAAAGCAAAGACCACCACTTAAATTAATTGCAAGAGGAACTCCAATAGTGATAGACGAGGATAAAGATAATAATGGTAAATATGTAGTGCTAAGGGGCTACTGGCAAGGAAGAAGGCTTGCACTGGCATGTGTTTATATTCCACCTAAAACTGCTATAATGGAGCTTAAGAAAATTCTGGGAGAAATAATCATTTTTTAGTAGGGAATATTACTTATAAGTGGGGACAGGAATCAGATTTGCAGTGGGGAAGATGTGTCTGGGGGGCCCATAAGGGAAAATATAACAAAGGAGAATAGATTTTTGAAGAAATTTGTGAAAATATTTGGCATGAAAGATGTGAATTCAGTAGTAGGAGTTTGGAGCGTATTTACATATTATTCCCTGAGATACAAAAACTGGGCTAGGCTACACAGACATTATATTTGACAGGAATACGTGCATTAATTGAAAGTTTTGATACACATCCAGCAATTACAGATCACATGCCAATAACATCTAAAATAAAAGAGCATGGTAATGAAATAAAAATGAGAGACTGGCGGTTTCCTACTTATCTGTTGAAAAGAGAGGAATTTAAGGAATGAGTAGTGGTAATTCATCAGGAGTTATTAGAGAAGCCAGGCATTTCTTCTGGAAATACAGCTAGGGAGTGGCATAAAATTAAAGTGGAGTTTAAAAATAGGGTGGAAATAAAAGAAAGGAAGCTATGGTTCCATAGGACGATACTAGGCTATTGACTTGGAGACCCTTATAAGCCTAGCCAAGAATTTCACCTTGACATGGAGAGGAAGTCTATTCCACAGATGGGGGAGTTGTTGGTATACAAATCTATCCTGCCAATAAGTTCTATTCATGTCACAGACCAGGTTGAGACCTTACGTGTGGGTTGCGAGAGTGGAGTTTACAGATATGCAGCAACTCCATCAAGGCTGAGTCTCATATTCAGCCAGTTTTCATTTCAGCCTCTTTTTGCAGTTTTTTTCAGTTCATGTGAATAGATAGTTAAACCTATTTTTCCAGCTTTGTGTTATTTCAGTTGTTAGATGCCTTCACCAAAATAAATTGGATGAACTGTAAGTCAATTCTGAAGAAGTCTTGTGGGTATACAGGATGAAAGCACATATTTTAATGTTTTTTATTTTAATAAAGTTGGATGTAAAGTCTTTCCAGGCTTAATAGTTGTTGCTGAAGCACCTACCAAGAGGAGAAAATGCTAAGAGAAGAAAGGAGCCACTTTTGAGATTTTAAGTATTTTCTTCTGATTTATTTCTTAGAAAAACTGCATTGCCACCTACTTTTCGGCATTTTCTTGCTTGCAAAAGTTGATATCTGTGTTAGAAACAGTATTTAGAACATACCTATAGCCTGTTTATTGCATTTTTTGTGTTGCACTTAATTTAAAATAATTTTTTCTTAAAATTGCATTTTTCCTGCCTCTGACCTAGCACACGTGTTGGGGTCATTTATTGCACTGTTCTGACTAGTTTGCTACTTGTGTGTCTCTGCTATCCTTAAACAAAAACAAAAAACAAAAAAATCTTGCTATTTTCCCACTTTCTATAATTTAAAAAAAGTTCAGTTACAGAGTTGCTGTTCTGAACTGTTTGTAAGTTTCTTGGAGGCCAGTGCTTACTTGGGCTAAATAAGTCTCTGTGTTCATCAGTGGCAGTGGTTAACACTGATCAGTGGCAGTGGTTAACACTGAGCAGCCTGCCTGTCCCTGTAGGAGTGGTTACTGCCTAGAAACTGTAGTTTTATTGGCCATTTTGGGTCAATTCCAAACTCCTTGATCTCTCTCTCTTAAAACCCACATGGTTTTGGAGTATTTCCAGGCTTGATAGTTGTTGCTGAAGCACCTACCAAGAGGAGAAAACGCTGAGCGAAGAAAGGAGCCACTTTTGAGATTAAGTATTTTCTTCTGATTTATTTCTTAGAAAAACTGCATTGCCGCCTACTTTTTGGCATTTTCTTGCTTACAAAAGTTGATATCTGTGTTAGAAACAGTATTTAGAACATGCCTAGAGCCTGTTTATTGCATTTTTTTGTGTTGCACTTAATTTAAAATTGTTTTTGCACTGTTCTGACTAGTTTGCTACTTGTGTGTGTCTGCTATTCTTAAACAAAAACAAAAAAAAATCTTGCTATTTTCCCACTTTCTATAATTTAAAAAAAAGTTCAGTTACAGAGTTGCTGTTCTGAACTGTTTGTAAGTTTCTTGGAGGCCAGTGCTTACTTGGGCTAAAGAAGTCTCTGTGTTCATCAGTGGCAGTGGTTAACACTGATCAGTGGCAGTGGTTAACACTGAGCAGCCTGCCTGTCCCTGTAGGAGTGGTAACTGCCTAGAAACTGTAGTTTTATTGGCCATTTTGGGTCAATTCCAAACTCCTTGATCTCTCTCTCTTAAAACCCTGCAACTCTCTTTTTGCACGGTCTTGCACACAGAGCAGCGTCAGTTAGCTGGGGTATACTATACCTAGCTCCACAAAGTCTGCGCTGCAAATTTTCCCTTAGAACTAGGCAGGCCTCAACTCAACTGCTTGAGATCAACTGCTCTTATTGCAGCACTTGCATAACCCAAATCAGCACTTGTCCAAATCTTCTAGACAACAATATTATCTTCCAAATCTCCTAGACAGTACTATTATAATACAGCATAAGACCCTCGATTGTCCGCAAGACAAGTGAAATTTACCTTTCCAAGCATGTCCAGAGGTCACCTTCAGGTGCACCCTCCAGTTCATCTGGTGGAATTGGGCATCCTGAGGCAATGTCACAACTGCCTCATGTGAGAGATGCAAATTCACAGCCAGACTGGAGGCTAAGCGCTCTCAACCCATGACTGTAACAGACAGTCAAGAGGAGAAGAGACACACTAGCATCACACCACCAGTCACACATGGATCTACAAAACAAGCACCGGCAAAACATACACATAAATACACAAAAACATATTTGGAGGCACTAGGTACCAATCTGAAAAGGAAACACTGCCCTCCAAAGCAGACAAGCAAGCAACCTGCACCTCCAAACACAAGCCAGAAAACACATAATTCACCTCAGCAGTGTGCCTCATAACAGCCCCTAAGGCAAAACACCATACCCAACACGCTAGTAATAGGAGACTCTATAGTAAGGCACACAGATGTTCCACTCACCAGGCTGAACAAGGAGAAGGTTACTGTCAGCTAACTGTCAGGTGCTAGGATCCACAACAAAACAGAGGCACTTAGGTCACTCCAGAACAAGTACAAGTATGACGGTGTCATTGTACATGTTGGTGTGAATGATCTAAGACATACCTCCCTGGACTACATGAAAAGAGACATTGAGGAGCTCTCTGATCATGTAGCACAAGCTGGTATGACCCTGACCTTGAGTAGAATACTACCTTCGCCTAGAATGATACCACAATACAAAGACAAAATGATCAATTTCAACAATTGGCTAAGCTTTTGGTGTCATTCTAAGGGGATCCAGTGTTTGTCTGCCTGGGATGACATGATAGACAAGCCTCGCTGTTTCGCCAGAGATGGTTTGCACCTGTCACCCCTAGGCTTTCAAATACTGGCCAAGGCTCTTGCCGTCCCCATAGTGCCTTTTTTAGGCAAGGCTCAAAGGACAAACCAACCACCGTAACCGGCACAGGTAGCCAAAAACTAAGGGTAATGCTACTCAATGCCAGAAGTCTCAACCTCAAAATACACACACTCGAGGTACTCCTCAGTATGGAGAAAATCGATGTTTGTGCAGTGACGGAAACCTGGTTCAAGGCCCCAGACAGCACCCCAGCACTACCAGGTTACAATTCATATCATACCTTCCGGCCTCAGTTACCATATCGCAGTACAAAGGGCGGAGGTGCCCCCATCTCCAGGTTAGTGGCACAGCATGATGCCCCAGAGATCATCCATGCGCAACTATCAGCAGGCAAAACCACATTTGAAGTCGTAGCCTTTTATAGATCACCCACCATGTCCCAAGATGCTCACTCAGCATTCCTTCAGGCATTGGAAAATATAAAGGTCCTACCAAACACCATAATTTTGGGTGATTTCAACTACCCTGGTATAGACTGGGAAAACTACCAAAGTTCTAACTCCTATGCCCAGCAGTTCATAGAATTTATAAATTCAAATGCCCTTGATCAACTGGTATGTTCTCCCACTAGAGGGGACAACATACTGGATTTAGTCATCACAAATATGGGCGCCCATTGTACCACACCCGTTATCACTCTGGTCAGATCAGACCACAAACTGATAACCCTAGACATCCTCACCCCTCCACCTCCCCCAGTCAAAGAAACCATCGTAAAAAACATTTTCAAGCAAACTTCAAACTACTTGCATCAGAAGTGGAAAGCTTCACTATTCCCTTGCAGAAGGATAATGATATCCCAGATGCAGAATCCTACACCAAGGCACTTTATATACATCTTCAGGATTGCATGGACCATGCTATCCCAAATAAAACCAAGACTCCTTCCTCAAGCAAGAAGAAACCAGTCTGGTGGACACCAACCATAAGCAAACTATACAATAAAAGGAGGAGACTTATACAAAAAAAAAGGCCAAATCTCAAGTAGAAAAATCTTCCCTTACCAGCTTTAGTAAGAAATTGAGGGCCTTCATCAAGTCAACTAAAGCCAATTTTGAAAAGAAAGTTGCCAAGGATGCCAAGGATAATCATAAGGCCTTCTATGGTTACATCAAAAACCTAAATGGCAATGCTCAGGTCTGTTCTGAGCTAGTACAAAATGGAACAAAATACACTGACCCCACTGACATTGCCAACATCTTGGCTGACAGGTTCAGTGCAAATTTCTCCCCCCCTCACCACCTACAGGGCCTATTACTATTCCAGGGGATTGTGCAACTCCTATTATTACTGATATATTGGTTAATAAGGCTGCTCTATCTAAAGCTAAAAACACTGCCTCCATGGGACCAGATGGTGTCCTGGGCTGTGTCATACGCGAGCTCCAAAATGAATTAACCCCGCATCTGAATACCCTGTTCAGTCTCAGCCTCTCGACAGGATATGTGCCCATCGAATGGCGCACAGCAATGGTGGTTCTGCTGCACAAGGGTGGGCCCACAACCAACCCTGGGAACTACCGACCAATAAGCCTGACCAGTCTGATCTGTAAGGCAATGGAGCAAATCATTATGGAACTCATAAATGGAGAGATTGGGAACCTCCAAACACTTGACCCCACACAGTTCGGCTTTGTCAAGGGCAGGTCATGCCTCCTGAACCTGGTGGACTTCTTTGAGAGTTACTCATGCTATAGATAAAGGAAAGGAGGTACACACAGCTTACCTTGACCTTGCTAAAGCATTTGACACCATTCCCCATTCGGGTATTATTGATAAACTCACCAACCTCGGCATAAACCCTTACGTCACAAGATGGATCGCAAACTGGCTCTCAGACAGATCCCACAAAGTAAAAGTAGTGGGATCTATGTCCAAATCTAGACCAGTAACAAGCGGTGTGCCTCAGAGCTCTGTCCTGGGGCCCCTCCTGTTTGGCATATACTTCACAGAAGTACAGGCAAGCACTGAAGGGTTGTGGCTGACCAAGTTTGCGGACGACTGCAAACTGGATGCTATAATAGAGTCTCCTGCTGACATGGATATCCTCCAGAAGGGCCTTAATGAGACTGATGCATGGTGTCAAAGCCATGGTCTCAAGCTAAATGCTAAAAAATGCATAGTAATCCCCTTTGGAAAAAACAGAGTACTCGCGAACTACCACATAGGAGGTAACCCCCTGAAATCTGAAGTAGTAATAAGGGGTCTAGGGACCCAAGTAGATAGTCAGCTTTCCTTTGATAACCATGTTGCCAAGGTGGTTAGAAAATCCTTCTATGTGACCCATCTGATCACGAAAGGGTTCGCATCAAGATCTAAGGATGTAGTGGTGCCCCTCTACTCTTCCATCATCAGACTCATTATTGAGTACAATGCACCAATTGGAATGCACCTGGCTAGGCATCGCCAGCAGCTGGAGACACCACAGAGGTACCTCACTAAGAGGATTACTGGCCTCAAACAGTTGCCCTATGCAGCATGATTGAAAAAACTAAGGCTTTTCTCTGTTGCATACCGCCTTCTCAGTCCAACCCAGAACTGTTGAACATGCTCCATCTTAGCAAAACCAAATCCACTTGAGTTACACGCTCTAGGGATATAAACCTCAGCACAACAATGAATAGAACATGCTGGAGGGATAGATTCCCTTCGCAAAGACTTCCCTTGCTAAGGAACAAGGTCCCGATCTACATAAGACAGAGCCCCTCACTATCACTCTTCAAGAGGAACCTTGAGGAGTGGATGGATAACAGAAAGTTCACACAGGGATCATACCAACAGCTCTACTAGATAGGGGCCAAGGGTACTAGCTGCTAGATCAAGGGCCTAGGGAACTAACCAAAGGGGTGGTGAATACCGCACAACGTGGCTGGGCTAATATATGCCTTCGGGCAGATAGCCCAGTACCTACCTATGAACCTAAACACCATTTGGATTTATTTTATGGAGCACTAGAATGTTGTGGTTGGCTGTCAAGCTGCTGACTAGTCATCTTTTGTTCTTTCATTGGTTTGACCTCTAGAAACTGTGCCATTGCACTCACAGTTCTGTCTCAGTCCTGAGGCAACTCTAACAGACAAACCTACTGATCCAAATATTACAAATCTACAGTTAAGAAGCAACAAAAAAAATATTGCAGAATGGGGGAATCTCACAGAACCAGAGGAAGAGCAACTGCAGAATTATAAGCAGAAAATAAAGGATTACCTTCACAATATGCACGAATTTAGAAAAATTGCTGTTAGTCAACTGTTTTTCGATAATATCAGAGAACAAAAACTTTTAGGCAATGACTCAAGCAACAGAAAGTAGAAAGGGTCGACTCATCACCAAGCTTAGGAAGCCTATAACAAGGAAGATAACAAGTGATCCTGTAAAGGTGCTAGAAGTATTTTGGAAATTTTATGAAAGTCTGTATAAAACAGAGAAATATGGAGATCAAGAAAGCGTATAAATGGAAATGTTTATGGAAGAATGAAATATGCCAAGATTAGTAGATGAGGTTCAATTACTAATAGTTAGGATAGGAAGAGGCGAGATAAAAATGGTAATGTATAACCAATCAACAGGAAAGTCTCCAGGAATAGATGGTATTCCTGTGGAAGTTTGGAAACTAGTTGGAAAAAAAATGATAAAGATCTGGAAGGTTTTGTTTAACAGTATTTTAAGAGAAGGAGAAGCACCAATCCCGGAAGAAAGTGGTGGTGGCTTTAATACTTGGGGTAAAGACCCATAAGATCCAGCTTCATACAGGCCCATTTCACTCCTAAACTGTGATTATAAAGTGTCTAAGTCTATAATGCTTAAAAGAATGCAAAGGTGATGCCAAAACTGATAGACATGAATCAATGTGGTCTTGTGGAGGGGAGGCAACATTTTACAACATTAACAGAACCCAAGAAAACAAAGCTCACGTAGTGGTTACCTCTAAACAGTGGCAATAAAAAGTCAACCATGCAACTTAAAATGAAATAAACTTTAATAGTGCAACACAGAACAAATGGCCAAGCTTTTTCAACCTTATTACACATCCCAAAGACATGCTGTAGGTGGATTGGACACTCTAAATTGGCCCTAGGCATGAGTATGTATGTGCATGTGCCTTCCGTGGAAGGTTGGCCATTGGGCTGGCAACTCAACACCGTAAAACTCCACTGCCAATCATGAGCAGACAGGTGATCTGCTGTGGCAACCCCTAACCGGGAAAAGCCGAAAGAAGAAGAAGAATTAGTGCTGGACTACTTCAGAACCATTAAAACTCCATCAAAGTGCCCTTTATACAATCAAAATTATTGATCATATGATCCTTATTAAAAGGCTTCCAGTTAAAACACTTTCAATAAAAAAAACACAGTGGAAAACACAAACTCATATAATAAATGTACACACCTCTTATAGCAAACTGAGATGTGACTCAAAAAATAAAAAGGAAAAATGTTTCTATAAAAATGTTTAGAAAGCCAAAGCTTACTTTTTTAAAATGGGTGCTATGGACATGTTCTCATTAATACCAGGAAGCATTGTGGCATTTAATCTTAACTGCCACTAGAGTTCACGCCTCTAAATTTTATTCTCCTAAAAAACACCTCTGTTGTCCCTCCTCACTAATTCCAATATCTTGAACAAAAATTTAGTGCACTGGGGGCAAAGCAGGGTGTGCTTATAAAGTGCGTTATTCAGGTTCTTATCTATGGCATAAATATGTTCGTAGATTCACTTAAGTACTGGTCTCTCTGTTTTTACCAAATAAAAATGCTCACAACCTTGGCATATAGTGATGTAGACTAAACCCCTAGTAGCACAATTCCCCTGCTACTAATCTAATCTGTAAAAAAAAAAAAAAAAAATCCAGAATGAACTCCAGTACTGAGGACATGCAAAACTTTAACAGATAAAATGCACACAAAGATAAAAAAACAAGAAGGTGAGCACTTTCTCAGACTACTGGCTGCTTCTTCAGATCTACTAGCACAGTGCATCTGAGTTAATTATATATACACCTAACATCAGTTAAGCAATTACATAGTAAAAACTTGTCCTTCCCAAGTTATAGTCAAACATCTAACTATAGTATAGCTTATAAAAAACACATTGATTACTGTAAAAGTAGATGTGTCTTAAGCACAGGTTTTAGAGTAACACATTCATTTAAGCCAGGAGGGTTATCTGCATTCAGACGCACTATCCACTCTTGTTCCCTCTGTTCTGTGAAGTTTTTAAACCCCCCCCCCCCCATTACACTCTAAATCTTCTAACACAAAAAAAATTAAAAACATGACCAGCTCCAAGGTCACCAACGTGTACTGCTAATGCACTTTTCATTCTTTTATGTCTTACATCGTTAACATATTCTAATGCCTTTTCTCTCAGTGTCCTACTGGTTTTCCCTACATAATAACTACAACATTTCACACAGTATGTAAAATAAACCAAGTGTTTCATTGTAGCCTGCATATAAAGATGTCTCTATCTGGAACCCTATTAAAAGGAGGCATAAATAGACCTCCACTATGACCATACTTAAAGGCCTTGCAACGTCCACAGGGGAATGTTCCCTGCCATTGTAATGGTGGTTTATAGCCTTCAAATATGTTTTTATAACATAGTTGTCTTTTTAGAAATAAATTATTCTTAAAACTAAACCTTGGTGTTTGTTTCACAGCTGCACTTATCTTGTCATCTGCTTGCAAAATGGTCCAATTTGTCTTGACTATATTGCAGACTGTGTCATCATTACTACTGTAAGTCAATACCAGTCTGGGTTTACCCTCTTCTCTAACATCATTTGCCTTCCTTCCATACCAAACATCTTCTGAAAAATAGGGTTTCCCTTTTGTGTGTCTAGTTGATCTCAGTTCATTGATGCACTCATCTAACTCTCTTTCTGTATAGCCTCTCTGTAAAACATCCCTTTTCATTTCTAACAAGCCATCCTCTAACATGGTATTATCATTATGCAGCCTCATCACACTTAATACCTGACCCTTCACTACATTTCTGGGTATGTTACGAGGGTGCATACTTGTTTTATGTAAGATAGTATTTTTCTTTCATTTCTTTTTAAAATGGATGTCTTCAACTCTCCTAGACATTCTCTAGTCAATTTAACATCTAAAAACTCTATACACTCTCTTGAAGCTGTGTATTTAAACCTCAAAAATGTTGTGGTCGAAAGTAAATAATCAATAAATTCATATATCAAACCAACCAATCCCTTCTGTACAATAAATATATCATCCACAAAACGTTTGTACCACACTACATGTTCTACAAAACCAATGTTCCTCTTGATACAGTAATATTCCCATTCTGCCAATACCAGGTTGGCACAGCTATTGGCACATGCTATCCCCATAGCTACGCCAACCTTCTGTAGATAAAACATGTTGTTAAACAAAAAACATTATTATCTAACACTAACTCTAAAAGTGTAAAAATCAATTCTAGCTTCTCATAATTATGCCTAGTTAGCAGCGACTTGTTTTCTCCACTCACAATAGATTGGGAATCACTGTAAAAAGGGATGTTACAAAGGCTTTGAGTATATGCGGCTGCTAATGGACTATTTCAAACCCTCAGAGGAAGTATTATTGAAGGACATTAAATTTATTGTATTTATTTAAAATTCTTGTTAATACCTTATTCTTAAATACTCTCAATGGCCACATCTCACTCGGCAAAAAACAAGAGTGAAAATTAACCATGCACCGTAGTTCACTACCCAGATAAAAGCAACAATGTCAGACAAAGCTTGGAAAGAATGGCTTAAATTCATAACTCCCTATAACCTGCACCTTCATACAGAATTGCACAATCTGAGTAAAAAAAGAAAAAGCTCACCTGCAATATTATAGCCATCAAAAACGTCAACACAAAAATACACAAAAAAAATCTGCGCATCAATACATAATCTCTTGCATCTGGGCTCAAACAAGGAAAAAAAGCAAGAAATAGGGCCAGCACCAATGGAAGTTGCCAAAAAAATATATAAATTTATTAAATAAACATGTCCAAACAACTAGCAGTGTCAGACACCCCAAGTCAAGCACAAAAGGGCCCTGTAAAAAACAAGCAAACCGGTTTCGGCTATGTTAGACTTCTTCAGTGCATAAACCAAAATGAAAAAAGAAGAGATCACATCAGAGCAGCAATATATATAGCATACTGAAGACATGCCAATCAAATTATTAATACTTAATGGGTTCCTATTAAGGATGTATTTATATTAAAGACATGCCAATCTAATCATTAATGCTTAATGGATTCCTATCGAAGATGCATTTAAAGATGTTCATTCAAACCAGGGCTAAAAAGAACACCCAATCTGATTATCCATTTTCTTTCATTATAATTTAAAATTGTGTGCCAACCACTTTTAAGGACCTATCCAGTGTAACTTTATCAATGACTGTAAAATAGAAAGAAGCAGAGGGGTGCTTAAGTGTATGTTTATAAAGTGCACTAGAAAGTTTGTGATTCCTTATGTCACTCATATGTTCCAAAATCCTGATGCATAATGGTCTAGACATCTGACCCACATAAAAGCTGAACAGGGACAAGGGGCCAGATAACCACCCAATTCGAACTACAATTGGCCAGAAACCTTATGTCGAAAACTCTATCAGTATTGGGACTGGTAAATTCCTTGATTTTGAAAACTCTAGCACAGTGTGTGCAATGACCACATGGATAAGTACACCACATAATTTATCACCCATTAATGTATATTGTGTATGCCCAGCTGGGATCTGGGAAGTATATTTATAAGGGATCAAAATTGAACCTACATTTTTTTCCCAATCTGAAGGAGAAGCATCATCTCTGACCTACCTTAGATGCTGATTTTGGGTCTGACAACAAAATATTCCAATGTTTCTGGATAATATTCATGAAGGATTTGGTGTTGCGTCCATATGTGGTAACCATTCTGAAAACATCTTTGTCCTCTGATGTCTTATCCTTATTTTTGTATTGTAAGAGATCTTCTCTAGCTTGTGTAGGATTGCTTGTTTTTTACAGGGCACTTTTATGCTTGACTTGGGGTGTCTGACACTCATAGTTGTTTGGACATGTTTATTTAATAAATGTATATATTTTTTGGCAACTTCCATTGGTGCTGGCCCTATTTCTTGCTTTTGTTCTGATTTTTTGGGCCTTGGCACTTGCCATACCTGTGGAGGAGTTTGGTCTGTGTGCTACTCAAACAAGGAACCCAACCCTTCTCAAAACAGCTCTCCACTACAAATTGCAAACTTATTCAATACTACTTCATAGAAAGGACTACCTTCCTAACAAAAATCTCTTCATCCTCAGCCAGTGCTTCTACCATCCCCTCAACATAACCCAATCCTAATAATTCAGCATACAGGTTAGACCAAAATCAACTTTCTCTTTACTGCCACCTCCTTTAGCCCCCACCTCCGGCATCCTCACATGAACCTGATTAACCCTCAATATCCATTGCTTACAACTTCAACTTAGGACCCGTCTCCACATCCCTAGTAGACTACTTCAGTCTAATGAACATCTTCTCAACACATGTAACCCCTCAAATCCTCTAGCCAAAATCTCTACTCAAACTCTGTCACTAAAAAATGGACTTCTATCCCTCTGCAAATTAGACCTACCTCTAACCTCTCCAATTCAAACAACTACTAAAAGACTACCTAAATAAAACTTGGCTCTGCTCCTGCACTAACACAAGCTGAACTAGTTCTCCTTCCTGGCACCACAAGCATACTTTGACTATGTTCAGAGTGAAGAAATTAATAAAATCAATTTCTTAGGCAAAGAAAAATATATATTTTTACCTAGGCTAAATTAGCTAGTTATCTCTGTTCTAAAGGGTGTACTCAGTGAGTTTGGTGTCATCTCTATGAACTGCAACTTGTAAATACTTTATATATTGGCAATGTTCTTTTTCAGCATGCTATATCTTCCAAATATTTGCACTACCTACGTATAGGTTTGCACTGTATGAAGTGAAGCTGAATTTTTACTTGGTTAATACATCATTCTTCTATATTAGTCTTTGTAATAACGAACTATAACCATATTATGTCAAGGAGGAGCTTTTCTCCCCAGGCTTCCGCTGAAAATAGGACATTATCCCAGTCAGACTTTCCCAGTAAACAAATGTCAAATAAAATAAAAAGATGCTCCACACACATCCAATCACTAATGAAATAATGTAGATTTATCACGTTCTCCCCAAAACATGAACTTCATTGCAAAACACTGGGAAGGGCCAATTGGATCCAAGTAAAACAAAGAACTGACCTTCTGTTAGATTACAACTATTCGGACTGTTAAATAACCAAACATTCTCTCCTAGTGCAGCCAAACTAGTTAGGCAAATAAATACCTACCACAATGCAGAAGCCAAAAATCATGCTACACTTACATTAAAGCCCCACAAAACAAAACTCCATTATGCAAATCATTTATTCTGTATACCGAGCCCTAGAAACTATGCCCTGTCAAATGAATGGCACTTCATCCTACCCAGTGTGCCAAACCCAGCTAAAGGCGCTTTTCCAGAACTCATCGATTCACCAAATGCCATTGCTTTCCTTCTTTCACTGTCTTCACGAAATGATGCTCGGTGCTTTCCTTGCAATTCTCACACCACTTCATTTTACCTAACATTCTTACTTTTAACCTGCTGATGACTCTATACATTTATAATTCTCTTACACTTTGAATGTCATATTACTCAAATTCTTTTTAAATTATTATAAATATTGTATAATATTATGATTTTAATTCTATTTTGTCAATGACCATATATACTGCCATGTAAACTCTTTACCAGAAGCATAGCTGGTTCAATCAGCACCCTGGACTGGTACTATGAACCAGTTCCCCACCTCCTCAGCTCTTCAAGCAAAGAATAAAGAAAAAGAGCACTTCACTTTAATAGGCTGATTGATACATTGTGAGCGACTTGCTTATTAGCTAGATCTACACCACCACCCCAGGCTAGCTCTTCCACTGAAGGGGGGGGGGGGGGAGGCATTCCTTCTACTGGCATACCAACCAGATGGTCAGATGCACTATAAACTTCCTTCCACCCGCCACAGACATTCAGATCCCATTTCTGTGGCCTGCCCCATACCCACACACCTTGCCTGCATACAGCAAAATAATACTTAAGCTTTGGTTTAAAATCTCATTTTTATACTGTAGCAAATTGCTTGCAACAAATACAGCAAACAGTTGCTGCAGTTTATACCCTGCCCGCATGGATCACTATGGTGCTCAGCTTTTAATTAAAAAAAAAATCTTCTTTTTAAACTGTGGTAAGCTGCCTGCTACAAATGTAGCAAACAGTTGCTACAGTTTATACCCTGCCTTCTCAGAGTGATACAGTACTTGGGTTTTAGTTATAAAAAAATTTAAACTGTTGGAGACTGCTTGCTCAGATGCTACAGTTTAGACCACACACAGAGTACTACAGCACTCAGGTTTGGCCCCAAATACAATATTGGCTTTTACAAGCAGGTATGACATTAAAGAAAGATTGGGATTGGCTGATCATGCCCCCAGCAGTTTTCCCTCTCGCCCTACCCTACCTACGTTACAGTTCTTTACAGACTTGTTTTTTGATAAATTGTACATCTTTTTTATTATTTCAGTCTCATCCCAGATAGAAGAGATGTAAATAAAATAATATTTTATACACACGCACACAAATATATATATATATATATAAATATTTATATATATATATATATATATATATATATAAATATTTATATACTCATGTATCTATCTACAGCTATGTATTTATCCACCCAAGCATAGGGAGGATTGAGCAACTCCACAGACAGTGATCAGAAGTCAGGACTGAAGCCCAGGCTGTGGAGCTGTGAAGAAAAGTTCTTACAGCTGAGCCACTTATGGTCTATAGAGGACAAAAGAAAACCTAACCAAACTCATATTCTTAGGAAAATGACAGATGGATCCATCTGTGATCTGTGCTGTCTGCAGCGGTACTAATTCACAAAAACTGGGATTCTAGAGCATGTCAGACCCAAACAATTTTAGGCCTATCAACCTGACCAGCATTTATGAAAAATCAAAGTCTCGTATTAGAATTTATTCTAAATGAAAGACACACTTCTCTCACAAATGGAAAGTATGGATTAAAAGAAGCACTTAATGAAACATTAGGTGCATGATGGTTATTTTATTAATTAATTTATTTTATTTATTACATTTGTTGACCAGATATGTCCGACTAGGCCGGAGACCCATGGAGAAAAGCTCCACAGTAATATATACAACAAACAAAAATGTAGTAACAGCAAACATTAGTACAACAGAATTATTTACAACATCAAGAGACAATACAATGCAAGGTCCTGTACAACTGAAGACCCAGGGAGAAAAACTCCACAGCAGTACAACACAATCAGGTAGCAGTAAATATAATACAATCAGTAGAACTGAACAATTACTGTTGCAGTAACAGCCAGTGGCAGAAGATACAATACAATCTGTAGGACTGTACAATTACAGTACAGATGAGCAAAACACTAGATAGTATGTAGGATAAAGGCAAGGTGAAAGAGGCAGAATAGGAGTGGGGAAAAAGATTAACCCGGGGAGTGGCAGGAGCACAGCCAGTGTTTTATAAGGTGTTCCTTTAAGAGTGATTTGAATTGGTCATGTACTGGGTTTTTTGTTATAGTGTCTGGAAGGGTGTTCCAGAGTTTGGCTATTTTGTGGGAATAGAGGGAGTCACAGTGTTGGTTGTGGGAGTTGGATACCTTTAGCAGGAGTTTGCTGGAAGATCTGAGGGATCTGCTATTAGTATTAGGTTGAACTAAAGAGGAGATATCAGGGCAGTTGTTGGGATGGTAGATTATATTATGGGCTAAGGATAGTTGATTGAGAGACAGACGGTTGGGGAGCTCTAGCCAGTTTAGTATTGAAAGAGCTGAGCAGTGGTGGGATCTGTGTGGGTGATTAGTGGCAAATTCAGCAATCTTATTGTAACATGATTCTAGATTGTTGAGGTCAGATTTTTGAAGTTTAGTATATATGAGAGAGCCATAGAGAAGGTGTGTGCGAGCAGTGGCTACCCTGGTGTTGGGGGTTAGAAATGGTTTGGCTCTGTAAAGGGTACCTAGTTTGATGTGGACTTTTATGATGGTTTGGGCAATATGTACGTCGAATTTGAGGTTATCATCTATGGTAACAACTAAAAGTTGTGTGTGTTTAGTGGGGGTGATATTGGTACCATTAGCAGAGATGATAGAGGGGGTGGGGAAGTCTTCATTTTTTTGTTACTGAAAACTATGATTTTGGTTTTGTTGGGATTTAAAATGAGTTGGTATTGGGAGAGGTAAGATTCAATGTCCTGGAAAGAAGATTGCATTTTTAGTTGGAGTTCTTGGGGTGAGGGGGCTAAACAGATAAGGGTAGCATCATCTGCATATTGTACTATGGAGGCATGTTGGGTTGCTGTACTGAGGTTGTTTGTGAATATGATGAAGAGGAGTGGACCAAGAATGGACCCTTGGGGTACACCCACGTAGATGGGGAGTAGGGTGGAAAGAGAGTTTTCCCACTTTGTAGCCTGTTGACGGTTGGAAAGATAGCTGTGGAACCAAGTTAGTGAGGATAGACTAAGGCTGAATGAAGATAGTTTATTTACTAGAAGCTGGTGGGATACAGTGTCAAAGGCTTTAGACATGTCTAGGAATATGGAGGAGACATGCAGGCCTTCATTCATGAGGTGGTGGATGGTGTCAGTGAAGGTTAGGAGGGCAGTGCTGGTACTATGCTTATGTCTGAAACCGTGCTGAGAGTTGGAAAAGAGGCTATTGTTAAGGAAGTATGTTTGAGAGGTGAGAGGTTAAGTGGTTGAAGAGTTGAGGGCTTATGTTACTATGTGTGGAGTTGAGAGTGGGATTTGGAGTGTGGGAGTGTAGGTGATTGGAAGTGTTTGACATGGAGTGAGTGGGGGGAGGTAGAGTTGTAGGTGAGGTACAGAAAGTGGAGGACCAGAGTATTAGTGAGAATGGTGTAGATGTAATGCATGGTGGTTGGGAGGGGTTGAGGATGGGAGGTTTTGTCCTTAACCTAAAATTTGACCTGCATATCATCCAACCCATCAAGAAAATGCACCAAAAACTGGGCTTCCTTTACTAAAACAAACCCTACACCTCACCGAGTCCTTAAGAAAATCCTTATCCTACCTTCTCCCCTCCTAACTCTATGCATCACCAATATTAACCAACATTTAAGCCACCCTACTAAATAAATGAAAGGCAGCTTTAACAAAATACCCAGGTTTGCAGCTAATGCATCCTAATGTACACCACTGCTGAACACTAAACAAGCTCAAGTGGGTAGAACTACCTAGTACCCTTACACTTCATTCAACTTCAAATTGTAATCGGAGCCTACTAACAACTTCCAAATCCCATAATACAAATGGACACTAACTATACTCATCCCAGTTCACCAGACAGTAAAACTCCTGTCTGTCCAATTATAACAGGAGAGCTGTGCATCTAACTTTAAGCATAACCTAAAACAGTGCGTAAAATCCTCCTGAGTCCGTTCTTGTTCTTGTTCACAACTTGACTAACTCTCTCAGACTTCGACTATCGGCAACCACTCTCTCTTAGCTCTCCTATCTTATTCTGTAAATAATGTAAATAAATCATATCTACATTTATAACTATATACTGCTTTTTTTACTACTATGCAAATGAAATGTGTATACTGCTGCATATATAAATATAACATGTTTATTACTGTACAACACTTGCACAGAAATCAAATTGTATTAACCTCTGTTTTGACTGAATTACCCATTGCATGACTTGAAAATCCCATTTATACTGTTAAGAAACTGAAATTTCTCTCTGTAAATTTTTTATAGTTTTTGCAACTTTAATGGAGCTTTTATCCCCAGGCCTCCACTGAAAATTTGCCCAAGTATAGTCAGACCATCCTAGTAAAAAAAAAAAAAAAAAAAAAAGGCAATACATAAATAAGGAATCTGACTTCATTTCTCATTAGGGAATAACTGACCAATTAAATATTAGTTAGTATGGAATTCATTCACAAGACTGTGAACTGCAATGATTTCCTTTTGGACTATTCTTATTTGTACAAGTAGAATCTGAGCTCTGGCTACCCAAATGCTCTGACTGCAAACTGGGTAAATTCTTCAGTAAAATATGTCAGAATTTTCTGCGCCGGTCTACAAAAAGAAGAGAGCACCTAGTGGATTTATGACCTGTCCTTTAATGTCAATAAGTGTAGTATCATGACATTTGGACAAATTTGGGTCAAAATACAATTTGTTATATCAGAAAAAAATTATACCTTCATTAAAGATTTAATGACAGTGCTTGACAACAACTAAAACTTTAAAAAGTATGTATGTATACCTGCCAAAGTCAGAAAAGCATATTCTGTAGCCCATCTAATTCTAAACAGCATGTCGTCATCTTAAATAAAAAAGACTAACTCACTTTCTGCCCTAATGATCTGAAGCTTTACTGAATACAGTGTTGTCTTCAACATCTTAAGTCAACTGAAACAACCTGAAACGGCTAAATGATTCCTTAAAAGAAAAATCACTGGTTCTGTGGTGTGCTGCCAGCTGTGCCAGGAGAGTAGAGCGGTGCATGTGTGGCAAGTGCCAGCATGGCTGGCTGGAGTTCTATGGAGGGTTTTATGTCAGTTGTATATTGGGCTGATTTGTGCAGATGCTTGTGTTGAAAAATATGTTTGTGGGGATGCTCATGTTGCAATTGTGCCGGCAGTGTGTCCTGCTAGGCCAAGAGAAGATATGCCTGATTGTCAAACTGTGTTGGGGCTATTGAGGCGAGTATATTGTGGTGAGGGGTGCTGGGGGAGAGGAGGTTGGTCTCAGTCCATCTGGTTTTGAGGAGTGGTCTTGGATTAGATTGCCTAGTATGGGCAATGGAGACTGCATCTTACAATTCTGGTTGCAGCCAGAGACAAGGGGTCTGTGGGTCCAGGACTGTGAGTCCTGCTGTGCTGTCCTTGGGGGTGGGCTAGTTACTACCCTGGAGTGGCAGAGGTTTCTGAGGTGGTTTTGTGGCTTCTGGATGCTGTGGCACATCTTGGCGGGGCTCTGTGTGTGTGTGGTAGTGCATGTGTGCTGGATTCTGGTTCAGTTTCTGGTGGAGGGATGGTGTTGGAGTCAGAGTCAGACGGCTGGATGCATGTGCTGTCTTTCTGTGGTATGGCACTGAGACGGTTTATTACTAGAAGAGACAGAAGTCTCAGAGCAGTCAGTTTGTGAAACCTGACAGAAAAGAAGACCATTCGCCCACTACATCTTGCCTTGCTTTAGTAAGCAAACAGGGAATAGTAATTCTTTAGATCAGACAGGAGAATATAGTGAGATTAAATACTGTTTTTCTGTATCCGTGTGAATCAATCCATATGAGTTACTTTTAATATTACTTGCGACAAACTCTGGTGTTTATTGTAAATAGATATTTAGTATTTTCGTGTTCTTTTATTATTTATTATTAAATATATTTAAATGTTTCATTGTGGGTGGTCTTTTGGAGAATATTTTAACCTTTGAAAGTATTTGTATTTATTTGGTGACACTGTGGCTGCTTCTGAAAGCCTTGCTGCACTGGTCAAACACTACCATTTGTATTAGTATTAACTTTACTCAATATAATTGGATACCCTTGTAAGAGCCTTAAAGTAGCTGGCTGGTGGCAGTGAATCTACCTCACAGTCTGGTCGGGGGGGGGGTATAAGCTGGTAGATCTGTACCAGCCCTTTCCCAGGTGTGTATGTGTGAGAAAATCAAATCTAAAATTGTGTGTGTGTCAGCTGCTTTGAGCAGGGACACAGACCACTGGTTTCACAGAGAGGGTGGTAGAGGTTTTGGCTTGGAACAATTGGCTGAGGACTCAACTCTACAGCTGTGTCAGTGGGGAGTCTTATTTGGTGCCTAGAGAATAATGTGAAATCCAGCCCCAAAAATGGGTGTGTTCCCTGTGTGCTCTTAGGAGAAATTGCGTTTGGTGAAGACATCTGCATCTGGAAATACTGTGTTTATCTATCCTTGTTCTAAGTAAATGTTCCCCCCACTGGTGCCTGTGGTGAGGATTGAGGCTTCTTGATCATTGGCCCAGAGGAAGGACATCACAGGTTGAACAAATTGCTCAGAATAGGTTTAAGAATTATTATATCCTGTTTCTTGTTAGTTAAACATGACTTCTAAGGCAGTGACTGATCTAGTCCATTGGTCAAGATTCCTCTTGAACAAGGCCAACAAGGTGCTCTGCCTCACATGTACCGGGGATTTTTGTTCCACAGCATAGTCTGTCTCTGGAATGAATCAGTCTCTCCAGCACATTCTATATTAACCCATGTCAAGGTTCTTAAGTCCCCCACCTTCTGGTTCTGAGATATTTTTGAGGTGAAACATTCAAAAAGTCAACCAAGTTTAAGAGGCATGATCTGCCTTTGACAAAGCCAAACTGGGATGGATCCAAAGTCTGCAAATTCCCTATGTCTTTATTTATAAAGGTTCCATTGGCATCCCTCTCCTCTCCTGTGCAGATAAGGCTTGTCAAGCTAATGGTAATTTCTGAGGTGAAGCTAAGATTAAACAGCTGTCCTAACTGTGGGTTTTAATTCCTCATGAGTTTCATGAGCACACAGCTGGGGACACCATCCGTCCCATGTATGCTGTGCTCTGGTATAGATATCTCTCCTTTGGGGAGGCTGCACTGAACCTGTCAGCCAGTATGTTGGCAATGTGTGTTAGTTCAGTAATCTTTATCATTTTTTTGCCAGACTAATTCTGGGGAGTTTCCAGGTTTCCTTCCTAGGTTTCTAAAGATATTCAAAGGAGCCTTATTGTTGTCTTTTTTTTTCTCATTTTCTTTTCAAAATTTGCCTTTGCATGAGGATGTTTAGCTTAGCTCTTAGTTATTGCCTAATGATCTTACCATGTACTGGATAATCCATGCCTGGAATCTAACAATCTCCTTCTTCCCATTTTTCTACACGAGGTCAAGGTGTTGTATCAACTGTTGCCATCTCTCTCAATTCAATGTCACTCTCCTACTTTCTTCAACAGTCAAGCATGAGTGTTGCAGATCTTCTCTCACAGAATCCATCCAATCTCTTTGCTAGATGCCCTCATTTCCTCTTGCCATCTTGTCTGTCCCAAATCATCTTCACCAGATTGTCTTCTGCTTTTCTGCTCAAACCACTATAATCTGCCCTCTCTGACCTTCTCTGTAACTGGAACTACTTTGGCTTCTGCTCTGATGTACTCATTTCTTCATCTGTCTCACAGTGTGACCCTACCACCTGTCTCAGGCACTTCATCTCCATCATCTCTATCTTTCTCATCTGCTCTGCTTTTACTGGCCAGGTTTTTGTACCACACATTAGTACTGGTTGAACCACTCTTTTGTGCACCTTATATTTCAAATTCTTTGGTATGCTGTCATACACTACCCCTGACACTCTATGCCAGTTGGCTGTAGCCCCTCTGATTCTAGCTTTGACCTCCTCATTCAGACTTCCCTTCTGTTCCACCACCCCTCCCGCATACTCAGAGCTGTTAACCTGTTCAATTATTTTCCTTTCTATCTGAATTTTTTGCCTCATCTGATTTCCCCCATTTGCTGACATTGCAGCTGTCTTATCTGCACTCAGTTTCATTCCATGCACCTTCAAGTTTGCATTCCTATCCTCTATCCTTTGCTGAAGCTCTTGTTCAGAGTCTGCCTGCAATACCACATTGTCTGCATACAGCAATGTTGTTGACCTGCTCCCTCCAACCTGTTTGCTGATGTAGTCTATCACCAACATGAACATCAGTGGACTCGCAGCTGAACTCAGAAGCACAGGCATACCCACTGGGAACCCCCTCATTCAAGAAAATTATTCATAAAATATTAGTAACATAAAAACAAGTAAGCTTTGCTATTCAAGTATTTCCCAATTATGGGATAAGTTTCTTTTTCTTACAATCAGAAGTCAGTGAGTAACTACATGTTTTGCGGTGATAAAGTTTATAAGGCAATAATTAAGGGATCTGACCTCTACAATGGTCTATAGTGAGTCCTGAGCTATCAACAATACTGAACCACAAAAACACTGAAATATGCATGAGAAGTAGAAAATACAAACACAGTTTTTGACAATCGAGCATCTTGTTGGCAGCAGAAATAAACCAAATCTATGAACCTTGGGGTGCACCACAGATGAAACATTTCTGGAGACAGCACTATTTTCCATGCAATATTCTGTTGACACTAAGCATTGTGCATCTTTAACCATCAGTATATACTGGCTGCTGTTCTGCCAAGAGTGCTTTTCTGGACTACCTGTTTAGCTGGACAAATTAGAGCAAAAGCATGAGGGGATTTTATCCCCTTAGACTTCTCTTTTCTCCGCGTGTGCAATGTGAAAGGTAGTATAATCAGAGATCAGGGGTATGGGAACAGGGCCCTTTCATACACACTGGAGGGTGAAGATGACAAATGACTCCAGCAAAACCACTGCTCCACGAGACTGGTACAACATGTTGAATTAGGATATATTACTTACCAATGCCACTTTGAGGGTTTGTGTTTTGGTTATGACAGTCTGAGTCCTAATTTTGCAACACTCACAGATTCATTACATGATTTTTTTTTTCATTTAACTTTAAATGAATTTCTCTGGTTTATAAGTGCACACAGTCTGGCTTTTCACAGGTTCATAGGTGTGTACAAGGCTTAGCCATAGGATTACTCTGGCATAGTGCCACCCAACCTTAGTCTGTGTGCCTGACTGTTACTAATGCACAGACAAGTTTTTAAGAACTTTATGTAAACATTTCGTTAGAATTATTAAAGTATTGCATCATAGCCTTTACCACTTTGTAATAATGTTCATACTTAATAATCAAGGTCTGCTTTATATATTTAGTGAATATAAGCTCACATAAGACTGGCTGCAATACATCTGCATGACATTGTATAGTGCCAACATTTCATCATTTGCTACAGGCTTCCATTTTAATTACAAATAAATGTCTTGCTACACAGCATGTGTGCAATTTCCGAAGAGACTAGATCTCTCAGACACAGTATTTTTGGAAAATCACAATGACTTCTGAGGAGAGATACGAAAAAAATTCTGAGACAAGTATCTTCTGGCACATTTTGGGGATTAATGTAACTGAAATAAAACTCACTCTCAGTATTTACAACAAAGTGAAAAGCTGTCAAAAAGTATTGAAGGAATATTTTTTTCTGACGTTACAAAAATTGCATGAAGATGGCAATATATAGTACATCCAGGGTTGCCACCTTTTCAAATGCCCAAAGTGGGAAATTTTTTGTAGAAATGTCAGATTTTGTGGGGCAAAACATACTCCTGACCAGTACAAAGGACAGAACTTTACTTTTTTGTCAAAATAAAAGCTTATTCTTGTAGCATTTGAGTTGCTTATGCCATTTCATATAACATTTACGTGTTTAAGATAAAAAATAACTGTTTTATCCAAATATTAAAGAAAACTTAGGAAATATTTGTGTCTTAAAATCTCAGGACATTTGCCATTTTTTGGATTTTTTTCGCAGGACACAACTGCCCAAAGAGGGACCGTCCCTGCCAAAGTGGGACAGGTGGTAACCCTAAGTACATTCCAGTAATCTTTTAAAATGAGACTTGCTTCAGGTTTACAAGGAAATCTAGTGACTCACTGCATGGTAGCACAAACTACAACGGTCTGTAACATGAAAAAAGTATTGGAGCTGGGTGGCATGTGTACACATTAAAGAAATCATTTAAAGTTTATAGAGTATAAATACAGGGCATGCTGTCTGCATTTCCATCACAGTTAGTGTGACACCATGTGAACTGCACTCCACAAATCCTCTGGTGTTATTTAGGGGCAGTCTCCATTCTGAAATATGGACTGAGGAGTTCTTTGCATCTATGGGTTGAACAGTGTTTACAACAGGAGATTTCATTACCACTGAACTCCATTTTAGGATGGTGTAAACCATTACATCTTCAACTTCCAGAATGCTACATATCAGTCTACAAAAGTTTCACATAACCAATGGACTGACTGTAAATTTTTTTCCCCCATGATGTACTCCCACCAATGAATTACAAACATACAAATGAAAGGAATAACTTACTAAAAACAGCATAATATGCCTGTCACCTCATATTTCAAATCATCCTGTATGTTTAAAGGTATTGTGAGTTCATCTTTTCACTGGCAGCCATATAGAGAATAACAACTGAAGACATTAGTATGGCATGTTTCTCTGCCATCTGAGACGGTCAACAGCACAGATAAAGAATTAGAATTCACGCAAAGTACAGTTAGGCTCAAAAACCTGCAAAGGAAGCCAAACAGCTTGGGGTGTCTAAGGTACGTTTATAAATTAAAGAAAGTATACAAGGAAACATGAAAGATATACATTGTCTCATTATAAAAGAATTCCAATTATGTGCAAAGCTGTACAGACTCATCAACGGCTGCCTTTTTAAAATTACTAAAATGGATCATTCTCAAAAACATATCTAATAAAGGGGTTCATTCTAATGTTTCTGACATTATACACAACATATTCAAATGTTTCTATTGTACAAAACCGAATCTTGACTAACTTAGGAAACAGTGACTGTAAAAGCAAATGTTTATATTACTAAAGACAATACAGAAATGAAAATGTTGAACGTGAAGGACACTGATAATAGAAAGCTGTGATGTATGCGCCAGCGACCAAAGTTTGGGCTGTGTATTTAGTGACCTGTACAATTATGTCCTTTTTAGAGATATATTTATATAGATTTGTATCCAAAGATGAACTTGAATATGTTTGGTATGTGGTAAACATATAAAATTGCAGAATAAAGGGTGGTATATTGTCTTGTCTAACAGAAATGGAACACAATGTCTTTTCAAGTGTTGATGTTGCATGTATTAAGTTGTGGTCTTTTTTGTTGTAGTATGTTTGCGTTTGCTGAATTTTGGTTTTTATTTATTTTTTTTTATTTTCAATGTTGATTGCTTTGTGTTTTTAAGATCAGTACTGTAAAGAATTAAGCACGTTTACAACACACAGTTTCCATTGTTTTAAGTAAAGCACCCTACATACTGCAGATACTTTATTTAAAAAGTGCACATTTCTAGGTGTGGTGCTACAGGTAGAGTTTGATTAGCCCATTTGCAAAATTTAAATCTTCCATCAAATGTGGCTGCTTCCTAAACTTCTGTTTTTTTTTATTTTTTTAGTTCTGCCCATCTGCAATAGACTGCACACAGACAGGGTTTCAGGCAAACACCATGCAGATACTGGGCAAAATTAATGTGTCACTATGCATAGGCCATCAAGTGTATCAATCACACACATACACATCTTCACGTATTCCTCTCAACTGCCCAAAGTTTTGCAGAATGGCCAGATTTCTGCCACATATTTTTCATCTTTTCTGTATAAAAGTTTTGGTTTTCTGGTAAATCACTGATGCCTGAAAATGATCAGTCTGGATTAGTGGTCTTCCTGGTTAATAAATACAGATAAACTATGGAACTTCTGACATCATGAAGCTCTAGTTGCAACTTGCTGCCACTACTTTCACATACAAAATGGTATTCTTCATGTGATGTCCACAATACAGTGCATTTGTACATTTCATGGGATCGTGTGTTGTGCTTTAATGCTAATTTTGTTTCTTTTCCCAGCAAAATTTAACCCATTATGCTTTTTTATAAAGCAAATTAAGTAAACAAACTGTTGCTGGTTACAGGCTCTTAGTAAAATGCATCAAATATTGGTGACTTTATAGTTGCTAGCCACTCCTTTTAAAATAGAAAGGTAATTGCTTGTGTATTTAGCATTCATTTCTCTCTTAAAAAAAAAATTATGTATAACAAAGCCAACTTGGCTTTCAGTTGGTTGCTGATCTGCCAAGACTAAGAATTTTATTGATATACCAGTTTTTCTGCTGCTCTGCAAATTCCTTACCCCTACCAACCCAGCTAAGTTCACCCAGCTGTAAGGGAACACCTCCCTTTTCAGTTTTGGCTTTCATTCTTAGGTTTATGCCAGCTTTCATTTACGTTATGCTAATGAGGTGAAATAACAGTAAAACACTGTCCAAAGTTAGTGTACTCTGGTTTGTTGGCTTACATTGCTCACTAAAAGCCTGTGTTGCCTAAGTTCCTGATCAATGGAGATTACTCACCATTCTGTTTTTCTTTTTTTTAAAGAAAATTACATATTTCTCATGAATATACATTTGTAAATGTGATTCTGCAGCTATTTTAATGCGTTTTGCTATGGTATCTCATGCTGACTTTACTATATAGCTGCTTAGGGACTTCTGCATTTTTTGCATCCATCTTTATTTGATACTTATTTCTGAAATAAATAAAATCAAGAGGCTTTTTATAAAGTGAATGTTCTGGATGATAAGTAGTTTCCCCATTTATGATATGTCATTGTGGTATAATGATGAATTTCCTTATTTGTATGCTGCTGTGCATTCTTAAGCAGGTATGGTAAGAACAGTGCCACTGCTATTGGAAGGTTATGTATCTGTCAAGATAATTTCACAAACGCAAGATTGTGAATTTTACTATAAACATACTTACTCCTTTATTTCAGGCAGTTTTATGCTGCTCCTATGCCCAGCATGCTAGATTGACTTAACCTGAAGAGTGGGTTTACAGGGAAATCACAAGGCTCCCTTTATGAAGGTATCTTGGAAGACACAGTATGCTTGGTAAGTCAGGTGTTATTCTGCTGCTCAGCTCAATGCACAGTAACATGTTGCCTGGAAGTTTTAGGAGGCATTAACAGTGTGATGTGGGGGGTGGGGGTGGAAGTGGGTAGTGTGGTGCTGTGGGTGAGCACTGGCTATCTGGGTACATTATATCATACACAGATTTTTTTTCCACAAGTGGATTCTTTATTTGGTAACATTAAGTGGTTGTTGTCAACCATGACGGTTACTACACTATGTCAATGCTTGTAATGCTGGCAGCAGAAGGGATGCAGGCAGATTCTGGTCCCAAGGAGCCTAATAATCTGCTAGGGAGAAACAGTATCAGAGATGTAGCTACATATTCTGGCACCACGTGCTCTCCCCCAATCTGGCACCCCCAACTTCAACTGCAAAAACATTTGCTCCTTGGACTTCAGGAGCAGAAATTAAAGATCCTCTAGCTTATGGAACACTAAAATGCTTCAGTTTTGAAGCAGAAAAAAAAAACTCTCCAATACTTTTAAACTGTAAAACAAATGGAAAGCTAAAGCTCTTCAATCCTGAAGTCTTGCTCTTTCTGGGGAAAAAACCCTTTTTATATATAAACTCCAGCAAACAGTTTATGCCATACACAGAGCACTGAAGCACTTCAGTTCATACTGCAAACAAAATGCCAGCATTTGATTGTTGGTTTTGCAAAACACTGACTGGGATCTGCTGACCATACCCAGGGCAGCTGCCTCCTTTGCCCCTCCTAAGCTGCATTACTTATCAGTATAATTAGGTTCTGGGTAACATGCTAGCTAATATTCAGTCATATTATCTTTAAATACTGTGTTTAAAGTGCAAGATGTGGTAACTTCAAATCTTTATTGCTTTTAAATACCATAGATATTGCATCTCTTTTCAAGATTTGTGTGTTACGATTTTTTTGGGATTTCCTTTAATATGAACTATATACCTACATTATATAATTATTTTATCTAATGATAGGCAGTCGTAATCTCTTCTTTTCTAGTTATAGCAGCTATATGGTTTGGTAGTGACCTATATTTGTTTTTACAGTAAATTTAGCCTATTAATGCATCATTCTTTTTTGTACACTATGTTCTCATATTTGCAGACTTATTTTATTAAACAATGCAAGGCATGTAAACTTGTGTCTATTTTTCTTATTGACTGGAAGTTTTTCTCCTAAGACCTGTGCTGGAAACATTGTGCTCCATTTTATCTATCTACTTATTGCTTCTTCTGCGAATAGTTATCATCTAGTATTTTTGCAGTTTCATATACTGGGTTCCTAAACAGCATTCTGAGTGTGTAAATATGTCGTTCTCTTATTTTTGGCACTAAGAGCCCTCCTTAGCATCTTAGGGCTAATCTCTCTCATTGAATCAATCAACTGACACATTTCCAGCATTCCAATAAGCTCATTTATGCCTTGGCTTGTGAATAACAAATGTTTACTAAATATTTTTATATCTTTATATACATATAAATATATATATATATATATATATATATATATATATATATATACATATATATATATATATATATATAAAATCTATGGTATACATGGATTTGAGTGAACGGCAGATGGCCGATCTGAAAACATTCGACAGCAGTTTTGCGAATACGCAGAATTGCGAACACAATGTAGACAAAACGCAAAATATCCCCCCTTTTTGACTCATGGTAGCACTTGTTTAGGTGGTAGAGTGGTCGGAAATGTTGAATTCCGAGTTTTTTACGACATTCCGAGCGTTCGACCCCTGGATCTTCGACATATAGGTTAGTGGAAACCGGGTTTCGACCTTCGGTCGCTCAGTCATATGAATGTAAACCTATATAGATATATATATATATATATATATATATATTTTAGACTCCAGCTCTAACTCCAAACAAAAGACCCAGCTAGCAGATCTTCCTCTGTATGTGGAAGTACCATCAGTGCTAGATAAATCAGTTATTAGTAGGCATGCAGAACTTCCAGAAGCTATCCTTCTCTGACTGTATCCAGAAGGTACTCCATAATACAGTACAATAACTGCCTAATACTACTTACCACGCAAGTACTGATATTTCCAGAGTGATATAACACTGTACACCCTTAACATTACTGATGAAGATCAGCTTAAAATCAAAACTACAAGTTCAGCAGGCCACAACAGCATCCCAAGTTCCTTCAGAGCCAAAACCTAGGTTACCCCTTATATATATATATATATATATATATATATCATGAAAATATCTGTCCATCAGTGTAGTCCCTGCCCTGTGGCACTAGGCTGTAATGATGCCACTTCACTCATGGGGATCAGAACTGCACCCAGCTGCGAAAGACCCATTGATTTCACCTGTTTTGTATGAAAATTAACGCAAAGGGCCATTCCTTAGACACACAATGACACTGAGAAGCTTTTCCTTCTTTATCTGAACCAGTATATCTATAAGAAAGGCAAATCCTGCCTTTTTAGCTGCAGCATCTCTAGATGAAGGACTTTTTGTATATGCTACAAATGTGGATCTTACCAAAGCCACCAATACTATTCCCATGCACATTTCATAAAGTTGGGTAGTTCATCGTCAATGGCTATGCAGCCTGGATATTGAACTGTATTAACAAAACAGGCTGTAGTAGGCAAACAAATCTCAGATACTGTAGAAGTTACTGGTTGGGTGGCATAAGGGGTGGTTCTTGCCAAATTCTTCTTTGCCAGTTCCGATTCATATATGCAGGTTGATAATACATGGCTTACCAAATGGGAAATTTATTGCAATTTGGATAGTATCAGCCTATTATGAACAGAAACCTCATCCCTATACCCGCTATGTAAATTACCACTTAGAATTTAACATCAAAAGATGCAGTACTGTGTCCCTTGGTTTGAAAGTGGTCAGTCATACTTAACCACTACATCAAGGGTTAACCACTGAAAATGGATCAAGCTGCTAGGGACCTAAGTATACTGTTCAAGGATAGTCTCATATGTCAACACATAGCCACAGTGGCCTGCAAGGCTTGTGAGATAGCACCTTTGACTTTCTAAGTTATATCCTCTACTCAGAGGGTGTCATCATTCCCCTAAACATCCACAATATCCTTCCACTTAAGCGTGTGGTGTTCGAATGGAAGACAACATTAAAAAAAATCTTTACCTTAAAATCACCATTAAAAACAGTACAATAGTACAAGACAAAACAGACGGATTAATAACCTTGTTGCTCCCAGGTTTCTGGACTCAAACTATCTGGGTCTCTCTGTAGTATGTACATCTAGGAACGTCTTATTACTACATAAGTGGCTATAAATTCCAAAAGAATAACAATTTTTTTCTGTAAGGCTATTATGTTGCAAAGCTGTACATTTGAGTCCCATTTGAATGAATATATGAAAATGGACAGTATCCGGTTATCCAGTTGGACACGGTCATTTATCAAAATATATGAAAAAAATTACTAAAAAGAAGACTTTGAACTTTTGTAGCATGAAAAGCAGGACTTTTTGCTTTGGGCATAAATCATCAGTACAGTGGGTAAACTCCTGTATCCTGGAGTGAAAGATCTAAGGCAGATGGAGGTGAAACCTCCTAGTGTCACATACTGTGAGTTAAGATCTGGGGGATGGAGAGGGATGCAAGAAGCGAGTTAGTGGAACTTTATAATAAATTCAAACAGAAGGCAAACCTAAAATACCATTAACATGAACACATGGGCTTGAGGGGTAGAAGCCCACATTTGATAGTGGGAAAAAAATGCGAATAACATGCACAGACAGCAGCCAGATCTGTGATGACCTCTGGCACTGAATAAGGCCTCATTATTCAGCATCACCAAAAGGACAGGATTGGAAGTTACACTCCAGTTTTTCAGGTCATACAGTCCCATTTTATATCCCTGACCATTACAGATCCCATGTGTCTTGTATGCGCAACATTGCTACTTCCAACCAATGCACAAAGTGCATGGTTTAATGGCCTACAGACCTCTCAACTGTCTCGATTTTCACAGAACGTCTATATTTTTGCCTTATAGTTTTGGTCTGCTCCTCATAAAATTTTTGGTTTTCTGGCAACTCATTGAGGATTGATGTCACTAAATAAAGACAAGCACTTGAGTTTCAGACTACATGAGACAGAAAATGCATGCCAATGCAAAACCTGCAAGTCTATCAACTATATGTTAGAAGCAGCAATATTTAAAATCTGTCCCCAATTGTATAGGCCTTTGTTCCCCCCAATTATTTTTGGCTTTGTCCACATTTCTTACACTAAGAGGTTGAGAGGTATTATGGCCTGCCTTGCACTAACACCAATGCCATCTGATGACCAAGTAGTGACTTGATTGAGAGGGTACCACTTGTCGACAATGCACATGTTTTTTTTTTTATTATTTATAAAATGTTTAAGATAGCATAATGGGCCATGGTAGGCATCATATGCTACAGGACAATGCAAGAAATAAAAGAAACCACATTTCAACACAACTAGAGAAACTAAATAATCTTTAATAATGGAAAACATTGACTGTATCTAAGTAGATGCATTAAAGGAATTTCCAGCATTTAGTGCTTTCTTTACACACAAGGGAAAAGAAAAATGTAAGCAAATGAAACACCAACATTAGTTTCATGTGTTCATATGTAGATAATGTGCAATTATTCTACAGATCATTACAGACCTTGCCAATAAATCTCCTGCCTAAATGATTATTGCTGTTGCTGTTATTCAGTGCAGTCAAACTCTTCTTGACTTCAAGGACTTTAGTACACCAGGCCTGTCTATTAACCACTGCTTCTTTCAATTCTTGTAAAGTTGTATTTGTTATTTTAATAATGCTGTCAATCTTAGCTTTGGCACTCTCTCATCTTTTTTTTCCCATTTAATCTTTCCCAGCATCAGTGCCTAGTGCACTGACACCTGTCTTCACACTATATACCCAAAATATTCAAAATTCTCAAGTTTTCTCTGACACCATAGTTCAAAACCACTGACTTTCCAATGGACAGTTATAGTCATACTTAAATTCACACAGCCATATGTTATTACTGAAAAAACATTGACTATCCCAGACCTTTATTAACAACTATGTCGGCTCTTATCTTTAATATAATATCGCAAGTCCATTTTGCCCCTGCTATCCACCCAAGAAACAGGCATCTTTTAACTGGATGGATACAGTCACTACGTATGGAGATCTTTGAACCCAAGAAAATAAAATTTGACTGTTTCCACTTCTTCCCCATCTACTTGAAAGAATTATTTGGGTTGAATGACAATTTTAGTTTTTTTTTTTCTGAAGCTGAGGAGTAAGCCAGCTTCTGCACTTTCTACTTTTATCACCATCAATAGGCTGTTCACCTCTGCCTTACTTTTAGCCATCAGGGTGCTATTGTCTGTATATACGAGGATGAAAATATTTCACCTGCCAATTCTTATTCCATCACTAATTCATGTACTCTAGCATTTTGCAGGATAGTACTTGCCATATAACTAATTTGACAGGGAGACATAAATTAATTCCATGTTTAGCATTGCTTCTTGGTACACATACAGATCCCTCAGTAGACAAAAGGTGAACTGGTATCCAGGTTTCTATAAGAAAGTACCACAATTGTTGTATTCTACTCAATCTCAGTCTAATCAATAAAGGAAAACTAAATGCTTTACAATACTCCCTTCCTTCTTTTATCTATTACCTAGCAGATGAGGGCAATACAATCTTTGGTGACCTTACCCCTTCTAAAATCAGATTTCATAACTGGTTATTCTTGCTAATACTGGTGGAGCATAGTTTGCAAAACTTTAAGCAGTAACTTGCTAGTATGTGACACAAGAGCAACTGTTTCATACATATATATATATATATATATATATATATATATATTTTTTTTTTTTTCAAACAAGAAAAATCTTATTAAATTATTACGTACGACATAGGCAATCATACATTAACATAAATGAAATAAACCATATTAGCGTAATTTTAGTTGCAAACATTATACATCACAAACCATAGTGACATAATTGTAGTTGCAAATATTATACATAGCTCATTCAGGTCCTGCCTTTTAACCTCATTCCTCCTCCAAAATGTTATTTTACATGTATTGTTCCCACAATTCCCATTTTTTCCTATGTAATTTGGTCCTATCCTTTTCTAAAGATCCCAATTCCAGTTGTTTTATCTCTGTCACCAAATTCACTACTTCTAATAAAGCTGGTTAAATTTTGATTTCCATTTTCTGGTAATTGTCTTTGGCAGCCATCATAATTAGACTTAGCAAGACCTTACTATGTAAGCAATTCCGGTTCTATATGGTATCTCAACTGTTTCATATTTTGAGCACACTTTAGAATTTATACTTTTGGGGTTATATTATAACTGACCTTTCCCTCAGTCCAATGGCAACTGCTGTGTTTTATAAATTTGATGGCATTTTATTAGCAGCACTATAACATCATCGTTTTGCAGGATTTTAAACAATTCAGCTGGAAATGTTTTACTTCCTTCAGCCTTGTTAGTAGCAAAGCTTTATGAGGCCCATTTAACATCACTCGCCAGGACGTCTGACTAGGTCAAACATGCCATCAGATTTTACAGTGATGTCAGCATCCTTCTTATATCGTTAGGTATTTTTGACACTTTTTCCTTACTATCTTATACTTCTACTAGGTTGCATCCATCTTTATTACCATGTCTGTTTTTACATGGAAGTTTCCCTTAGCACTGCCAACCTACTTGGAGATGTTCTGTCTTTGCCATTCTGTTAGTTTTTCACACTTCTGTACCCTAGTAATTTAAATATGACTCCTTATCTTTTCTTTCTCTTAACAGGAATTCTAAATTTAGTTTAACATTTTTCTGATAGCCACTGCCTTTTCCTCTCCTTTCCTCCACTATTTCTAAAGTCTCCACAGACAGACATTTTCAGTTTTTAGTCTTCTTTCTGTTTAGACTCATTCAATGCCTTCTCCTGGACAATTTTATTTACTTTTTATTACTTTTGTTTACTGGGAAAGTCCGTACTGGACATAGGTCCCACTTTCAGCAGAGGCCTGGGGAGAAATGTTTCATTTTACAGAATGAGTTGAAGGCGGTTATACAACATATGCATAATAAATGTACATACATGCATATAATAGCAATGATACGGCAGTTAATTAAAAAAAAGTACATATATAGAATATTAAATGAACATACAAAGGAACGTAATGAAATGATAAATAATAAAAACATGACATTTAAAACAAGAATACTGTAAAATATTAGGTAATACAAAGTTTATAAGAGTCTAGTTATTTTCAAATGGATTCAGCTGTAAATTGATACTGAGTAGGAGACACTGAAGTAATTAAAGGATGAAGATGGTCGCAAATTATGAAGGAGTACTGAGGAGGTCCAGGCAAAAGGGAGATAAAGGTAGTAGTGGAGAGGGGTAGATGATAGAGATTGTGAAGACTATTATTATGAACTATTACATAAAAGTGTGGTAATACTAAAGGTTTGGAGTTTATCCAACAATGTTCCAAACTTTTATCTGTACATCTGCGGGTACTCTGTCCACCAGATCCAATCTGTCAAATCAGTTCTTTCCCTCAAATATTCATATAGAATACTGTTGAACTATACTTTAGCAGACCTGGAGACTTTACCACTAACCTTTACAACAAGAAGCCTAAATGCTGCTGCCACATAAAGCCCACCACAGATTTTATATACAACTTGTGCATGATAATGCACAGGTGTATACAATTTCATAGAGCTGTGTTATGTAATCCCAGGAAATGCATATATAAAAGGGCCAACAGCTCTCCTTACACCTCAGCAGTTTTCCAGCTCTATTCTATTTTAGGTTGACTTAACTTTTACTTAATTATGTTGTCCTAAAATGTCAACCATTTGCTTTATACAGTACCATTATCAAAGTCACACTATGGAGTTTATGTTTGTTTGCTGCAACTACACAACAGTAAAGTAAAAAAATATATATATATAATTCATGTGATAACAGCAATATACAAACATCACATTTCGCTTATTTTTGGGAGGGCCTTAATTGTGTTGCTTTCTTCCCCTTAAAATTGGAAATATTTTTGAGACAAAGTGGTTGATTTACAGTCAATAAATATGATAACCATAAAAATAACTATACAGAATATAAAGTATTCGAAGAACTAAGCCAACATGGGAATACAGAAAGGAGATTTTGATTATATGGAATGACTGCAATTAGGGATACAGACGATACGCAAGAGGGGGCTGGAATGTACTGGAGAAAACTGGCAAAGAAACAAAGGTATTTGGAGCAAATAATTAGAGATGTAAAGGTAATAGCATGGAAACAGGCCAAAACTTTATTTCAACTGAACACTACAGATTGCCTATACTCTGATATCAATCCTTGATAGGGAAGGCAAAGACAAAGAAATAGGGGGAACCCTAAGTGAAAGACCAATAGTGGCAGATCTTTCAACAGAATGTACAACAGAAGCTGCTGTTAAAAAAGGGATAATTAGTAGAGCATATAAAATATTCCAAGATAACTATAGGAATCAAAGGAGGTTAGACAGTATTGAAAAGAGAGATTGGATAAGCAATTCACAAAGAAACAATGGAGGGATATATGTATACATCCCAAATATGCAACAAAGTCTAGAAGATTTAGAATCTTTGCTTGGAAGTGTTTATATAGGCATTTTCATATCTCAAGTAGACTCCAAAGACTTTTTCCTCAGGTAAACAGCAAATGTTGAAGGTTTGATGGAGAAGAAAAAAGTAAAGGTAATTGAGAACACATATTTTGGGATTATAATGAGTTGGCAGACTTCAACTATTCTCTGCAGCCTACTCTATCAGAAATACTGGGTAAGCAAACTGGTATGACTATGGAAATGATTTTTTGAGCTATGATACAAAATCAGAATTGCCTAGACATAGTAAGACCTTGCTGAGTCTAATTATGGTGGCTGCCAACAAAGCAGGAACTAGAAAATGGAAATCAAAGTCTAAATCAACTGTAGTAGTAGAGAATATAGTAAACATAAAAACTGGAAATGGGATCTTATAAAAGGGTTAAAGCAAATTACATAGCAAAAATGGGAATTGTGGGAACAATACATGCAGAATAACGTTTTGGAAGGGGAATGAGGTTTAAAAGAAAGCAGGAGTTGAATGCGTTATGTAACATTTGACTGTCAGTAACTGGATAGATTATAAGTGATGTCTAATGTTTGCAACTAAAATATGTCAGTATAGTTCATTTATATTTATATAAATGTATTATTGCCTGTCATAAGCAATAATTTAATAAAGATGTTTCTTGTTTAAAAATAAAAATGATAAGCATTATAGTGGCTTGTTTTACATCAAAAAATGCATATTAACTCTCACTTTCTTTTTATATCATCCTTATAAGTTAATAGTACTAGTATTTTTAAAAGGGTTCCTATTACATGAACAAACTTTTCAAAGTTCGAATGTCATATGGTCGACACCATATGTTCAAACTTTGAAAAGTTCGAAGGTTAAATGTAATGGCGCCGTACGGTGCAGAACGGGAGAATTTCCCTTTTCTGCACTGAAGTGAGATCTCGGAATTGGTATATTTAAGTGGGGGGTTGCAGAGGGGCTTGCCCCCCTGCTCGGAGTGTTAAGGTAAGTTTTATTTTTTTTTCGATGTTTTATTATATATTTGAAGTTTCAAACTTCGATCATATGTTGTTGAACATATGGGATTCGAAGTTTTGAAACTTTGAATATGTAATATAGACCCTTTTAAATATACTCCTACTCTGAAATTTCTCTCTCCAATAATTTTTTTGCTTTGTCTGTAATTCTGGAGGTAAAATTTGGGATCTGTGGTAATATACCATGTATGGTTATTAGATACACTGAGATTGTTTGTGTCCGTCTCTGAAGTTTGATCACTTAGGTATAGCCTCATTACTATAAATCATCAAAAGCAAATACATCACCGCTTAATCTAAACATGGTACAGTAAACTCTCAGTTAACCGGCACCCATGGGGATTGGTAGATGCTGGATAACTGTAGTTTCTGGTTGCTTGAGAGTTTCTATTAAAACAGGCCTGACTAATACTGTACCATAAACTATTTGCTTGGTTTGACTTGTTCTTAGGTTGGGAAGAGAGGGAATTCATTCCTATCTTCCTTTTTAAAACTCTAAAACTCTAAAAACGTGAGGTATGTTTCGGCAGGGGGAAAACAAAGTGCAACACATGAAAATTGTACTGTATTTCTTCGATATTTTTTTGCCGGTTGCCTGAGAGTGCTGGTTGCTCGAGTTCCAGTTAAGAGAGTTTATTGTTACTTGCTATACTGCCTTTCAAAAATACAAAACAAAAATTAATCATTTTTAAGTCAACTGGTCAGCAAACAGAAGAGAAATGGAGGCAGAATTCTGACAAACAATAGCACTAGGCACCATAATTCTCAAACATGTCAAGATATTTGAAGCTGCTGTAGTTTAAACATAGTCCAATATATGTCTCCTATGCAGATGTTTTAATGGGTACCGGGCACGTTAGATATGGGGGGGGGGGGGTAGTTGAGAGGAGTCAAGAAATAGGAAGTGAAGAAAGGGGTTTTCGGTAGGAGGGGCTGTAGTACTTAAGGGTAGCGGAGGGAGCTTTTAGTCTCTGTTGTGGATGGAGTGAGAGGCTACAGTTGCTTGGGAGAAAGTCTGTGTCTTAGAATCAATGTCTCTTTTCTGCAAATCATGTTCCAGGGAGACTAAATGCTACAGCTGAAGGTCTGTCCTGTATTCAGTTTTGCAGGTTTAATGCATTGATACCAGAGTCAGAGAAACTTCCAGCAGCAGTTCCAGAGGGGACCTGAGAGACTGGGAAACTATAGGTAATTGGTTGCTCCAGCAGTTGTGGTGTGAATCCACCAAGCGGTTATATAGGACAGATCTGTCATCCTTTAAAGAATTTGTAGATTTTTTCCACTTTCAGGAAAGAAGTTGCTCAATTGGCTTAATTTCTAAGTATATTGGGTTTAAATGGGGGAAAGGTGTATCTTTGAGAATGGAGAGAGTACATTTAGTAGCATTAAGGGCTACTGCCACATCTTCAGGTACTTCAGACTTTACTAAGCATTTTAGAACTGGTAGGATGTTAAAAAGCCAGGAGATATTTAAAGCTAAAGCAATGGACGGTAGGACACCCACTGGCATGCATCTGTTGAAAGTGGTTTTGAAAGAGTTACACCTAGTACATGGTACTCATGAGATGTAGGTGTTATGGGTGATGCTGTAGGTATGTCTTTATCAGGGTGCACTGAGGATTAGTGAGGTCTTGGGAACACTGAAATGACTGGCATTTCTTTGAATGATAAAGTGTTTTTGGTTTGGTTTGCAAGGTCTAAAATGATTAAGCAGGCATAGTGCAGTAAATGATATTTGCTAAAAGCACCGAGTGATTGATATGTCTGGTTTGGTAGTTTAGCTCACTGAAGAGGATTTGTGAGGGCTATTCCAGTGAGGTTTTTAAAAGATGATATGCCATTGCTACCAGATGAGATCAACTTAGTGTTAAAAGAGCTTTATTTATCCAAGGTATTGCTTGGACAAATATTCTTCACCTTCCTTTCATACTGGGAGAACATTTAAACTTGGTTAGTAAGGGCAAGTCTATTGAGTTCATTAAAAGGAAAAGAAGATGGGCTTGAGAAGCATATACATTTTTTGGTAAACTGTGGGGTTTGTTTGTAATACTTTTATTGATGTTTGTCATCTTTGTTCTTTGCAGGGCCAGGAAAGATAATAATCTGTCACAGTTTTTGGGGTGATTAACAGAGCTTCAATTAGACCTGGTGGAAGGTTTTTAGGTCTTGATGCATCCACTTGGCATGTTACTTGGAAAGGTGCCTAAGGTATTTTATGGAGGCAGTTAATGTGCTTGGATTTGTTAGCAGATTTAATTAATCTCAAAGTTATTTTGACACACCTAGGAGGTTAATGATTTTGGAACAGGAAAGGTTATCATCATGAATTATTAAGGATTTACTTAGTGTAGAAAAACTTGCAGAAGCATTAGTAGCATGGTAGGTTAAGTCTTTTTTTGGAACGAGAGGATTAGAAATTGTACTACAGTCAACAAGGCATTTATCAACCATAGGGTAGCTAGGGCAGTATCATCTTTGGGGGTTGTTAATGGTAGAGTGTTGGGATTTTGTGGACGAGGACAGTATTTGGTTCAAGCAAGATGGTATCCATCTTAGTGATATAGATTTAGATATTTTTAATATGCATTTGTCTCTCTTTTTCAAAGCTGTGACTTGTTGGAGACAGTGGCTGAATGAGGGGGAAAGTTAGGGGGAGTAGGAAAAGGGGAAAGAGGCCGCTTGGCAACCTGGTGAGCAGTTTATATCATAAAATTGATCTCTCCTTTTCCTAAGGCAAAGGAAAGGACGTAGAACAAGAGTGAGCAGTGAAGGAACAAGTTCTTGTGGAAAGCCCTGCTGTGTTCTAATGTGAGAGAGCACATTCTGCAATGCAATTCTCATGAGGTGAGCAGTTTGAAATACTGACGGATTCACAAGATATATACATACATATTTGTTACTATGATGGTGATTGTTGCACTTAGTCTGATTTATCATTGCATTACATTCATTCTTTGGGTAAGTGGTACGGAAAAACCGCCAGTATATTTGTTATTACAATGCATTTATCATTTGGTTTGCTTTGTGTTCAATATTTTTGTGGTCTCATAGATCAGTACTAGGTTGGCTGCCATTTTAAGTCTAGTCAATTTCCATCTTTTTCTGCTTGAAAGAACCCATCCCATGGTCGATAATTATATATTATCCCTAATCAGAATAACTGGGGTCATACCATTGATAATTTGAGGGGGCCCATGCATGAAATAAAGCCTTTAGGAGATGTTGCTGTCCATTAGTAGTACAGGGGCAGTCCTGGGGTACATTTTCTCTTTCCCATCCCTAGATAAAAGTTGTACTTGAATATAGACAGGGATGAACTTTGTTTTATGTGGATGGGGGGTTTGTTCCACAGCAGCAGCATCCTCTATGACATGTATCATGTCCATCCAAACAATTCCACTGATGGTGCAGAACAGGTTTAGATCCCTACACAGAGTAGACTTACGGATGTGCAGAAAATCCATCAATGTGTCAGAAGATGTTTTGGATGCCAGACACAGGTCATCTGTTAGCAAGTCTGTAGGATATCAAGTATAGTGACAGAACTTTGAGTCAGTCCATGGAAGCTGTGTTGTTTAGGCCTTAAATCCTTTCAGTAAGGTATATCTATCATTATTATTGGTCTGGCAATAAATGTTGGTCACATGTCCATCTGGTGCTGTTAGTGAGTTTCTAATTGCATGCAGCAGGGTTTCTTGAACAAACACAAACTGCTTTAACTTTCAAGTGCTCATGGCTTAGTAGTTGATACCAAGTTTAGATGCAGCCTTGCAAAGCAGCTTAACTAACCCATATGGTGGTAGTCAGTGAGCTCAAGCTAAGCAGGAAAGATACCAAATACACTTCATAGCAAAATGTTCAGTGTTGACAGCGTATAGGAAAAAGGTCAACTCTTCAACACCCAAGACACTACAGAACATTTCCATCCACCCATCCATCCACAACTCCTTTCTCCCATTTTTTGCACATGGGGTTAGGGTGTCATTTCACCAGTGACAAATCAACTAGAGCCAAGGTTTACACTGCTGGGTGGCTGGCCTGCCACGGTAATTCTTCCACACCACACTCACACCTATGGCCAAATTAGTGCTTCCAATCCTCCTACTGCATGTCTTTGGAATGTGGCAGGAAGCCAACACACCCAGAGGAAATCCATGCAAACACAGGAAGGACATGCAGACTCTAGAGGCATTTCATACATTAACCAAAAAATGTACAGCCATGGGGTTCTTGCATGAAAAAGACAAATGTTAATCATTAAAGTACCATGAAGTGCATTAATCGTTATGGTAACAACTCTTTCAATACAACTACTACTAAAGAATAGATATCAGTTTGTACTTAGAATATCATGGTAAACAAAGCACTTAATTTAAAGCAGCACTTGTCATTCGGCCACCCTGTGATTCATGGTGGATATAGTTCTACCAATGTTTATGATAACAGTCCAAGCACCTCAAGCCACATGACTGCAATCAGCATGGTCTCCTACTGTTTAATTTCAGTTGTAATGCAATTAAAAAAACACGGGTGCTGAATAACCATAATTGCATTTTTTAGGTCCCCAGCATAAAGTCAGAACTTGGTTTGAATGATAAAAAATAACAGATCTTTCATTCAGCTTTTATCTCCATTTCTTAAGATCATCTTGCCTGCACAAAAAGGAAACTATGTAGATTAAGTAATTACATAAAACAGTGCAGACTTGCAGAATATGCATCAGGCTTATTAGCACTCTAAGAATATAGTAAACTTGAACCCTTCATAAAATAATGTTGTATCTCTTGATGCACATACTGAAATATTCATGAATTCCACATTTTCTCATACAGATCTGTTGATACAACCATGGCTATAGATATCATGCATAGATCCCCTCAAATTCTACTGATGGTATTTTCTTGGAGATTTGCCTCGCTGATCTAACCATTCTTTATCAGCTGTAATGGCTTTTTCCACTTTTTAAATAAATTAATCTAAAATCCTATTTTATGTTACTTCCAAGATTACCTCAAATTTTTATTACCCCCCCTTCCTGAAATAGTGTACAAGCGCAATTTGTCTGTTAATTAAAATGATACACATGCTAAACAATCTCGATTTGCATTTATTGCTTATTTTTTATTTACTGATGTATGGTACCTTACATTGTTCCTTATATGTCTGCTGCACCACATTTTAAATTATTTGTTTTATTGCTACTGCAGTTTGTGAAATGTAACCTCCCAGCCCCCCCTTTAAAAAGGAGACCTTGTCCAACACGGTTAACCCAGTCAATAAAATATAAACAAATTAAATAAAAAAATACCCGATCTGAAGTTGTCTTCATTTGCTCTTCAACCTGTGGGACATGGATCCAGGACAGATTCGACTCGGCCGCATTTCTTCAGCATCGGATCTGAGCTCCAAGCTTCTCCCCTACCCATAACATCCCATGTCTCCTTCTTCCCTTCAGATTTTGTTTGCCACTTGTTGCAAGCATAGTGGTCCGCTGCTCCAGGCTTTTCTGGGTAGGTGTGTTCAATTTAGTGACTCAGATTCTCTTTCTATCTAAAAATCTCTTTTTCTGTCTTTTTCCTACCAACTCCCCTTTCATGTTTAAGTGTCGGTTCAAAAAAAATAAAAATCTTTCCTTGCTCTTGCTTTTCTATCTCTAGGAGTGTGTGTGTGTGCGTGTGTGTTTTGCTGCTTGGGCCTCTATCTCAGTAAGATGTCACAGACACCCAAACCAGGCTTCTGCAAGTGCTCAGAGTGTGGCCATAAGTTTTCCCCAGCTGATGGCCACACTCTGTGTGTTGTTTGCCTAGGGGCTGCCCATCTTGATTCATCCTGCTCGATCTGCATGGCGTTCAGTCCCCTCACATTGATCCACAGGAGAAATAAACTTGTACTCAAGGGCCTTTTCCCTCCACATACTATGGGGGCCAAGGCTAACATTTCTACTTCTACCCCTGCTGCTACTTCTGTCTCCACCCCGGCCTCTGGGACTCAACCTCCCACTAAGAGGAGCAGGGATGGAGATAAGAACAAGCAAAGAGACAGGCCGAGGAAATGGTCCCCCAACCACTCGTTCTCAGCTGAACCACCAGCCAAGCTCTGCTTGGCTCCTTGAATTTGTTCTCTCCAACTCCATTTTCCCTGTTTCTCCCCAGAGCCGGAGGTGCCTCAGAGCCATTCCCCAAAATCGGCGTCACCTCACCGTCAATCTAGGCCAATGTCGGAGGCCTCTTCCTCCTTTCCGAAGCAGAGGTGGACAGGATGATGCAGAGTTTTATCTGCACCCAGATCCAGATGGAAGCCTTGCCTGCCCCCTCTCCCTCTGGAGCAGGGGGCATGCAGTCTACATTCATCCCAATTACTCCCTCTCTGATCCGAGGCCCCGGTTTTGGAGTCTTCGGTGTCAAGGGGTCAGTGCCGACAGTACCTGCTACTGTGACACTGGCCATTACCTTGTGCAGGTCAGCTCAAATGGGCTCAGAGATGTAGCCACAGTGCCAGATCTGAGGGGATGGTTTTGGCTCAGAGCTTTTTGGAGCACAGCCTTCCAATCAGACTCTTGGTGCTTGCAGGTTCAACTCTGGCTCCGCTGTTAATCCAGAGGATTACGGACCCGATCATAGCCCCAACTCAGAGGTTCAATCTCTTTCTGCCTTTGATGTGGTTGAGAGGATTCTCTCGATCCCATCGAGACCCTTGACGATCTCATCCTCTGAATCCATCCTAGCTCCCTCTATTTCTGGTTTGGATTCCACCATCCTGCCACCTCAGGGATAGCCTGATGTCTCTCTAGCCCAGGGAGCTCCCACACAGGAACAGCTAGATGTACGAGTCCTCCCCAAAGACCCCCCTGAGGAGGTTCCTCAAAAATGCACATGTAAAAGGAGGCACTTAGACTCCCTGTCAGAGTCTGTCATGCAGGACACTGACATGGAGGAAAAGGAGGGTTCCCCAGATCACCCCCAGAGGATGTCTCATTTGGAGAGTTCATGGGGGTGGTCTGTCCAAAAACCCAACCCTGATGAGTCAGTGTTCCTGGAGGTGTTTGGCACATGACCCTCTACTTCCTGGGTGTCCCCTCCCCCAGATCCTCTTGTGGATCTTGTTACATCTCAGGTGTGGAAGGAGCCCAACAGAGTGGACCCTATCCTCAAACACCCTGATAAGGTCCTCAGCACCCCTACTGACAAACCACACTGGTCAAAGGGCCCACCTGTCAATGCCATGGTGGTGGCAGCTGCCACCAAGAAGGAGCTCACACAGGAGAGCTCCACAGTCCATCTACTGGACCAAGAGTCTAGGACCTTGGACCATTTCAGGACATGGGCCTATGCTTCAGCAACATTCTCTGTACATGCGCTGAACTACATGGCATATGGTATTAGGCTTCAGAGAGACTTGAAGGAGATCGCCATGTCTACCCCAGAGTCCATGTCGGAGTATAGGAAAGTTTTCTTCTCTTGAATAGACCCTCACCTCCATTGCCAATACCTCTATTTGGCTTCTCTCTCATGCTACTGAGGGCACTGCCAGAGCTGCCAGAGCAGGCATTGCCATCAGGCATCATGCTTGACTCTGACTTGCACCTTCTTGGAGCCCTTCAAGGCGTCATTTACAAATGCCCCGTACGATGGTTCCACTCTCTTTGGAAAGGTGGTACATGATACACTGGTCCAGAATGAGAAGGATGGGAAGACTGTCTGCCGTCAGAATCTGCTTCTCAACTCCTCAATGATCCTTCTCCAGGAATCAGCGGGGGGCAAAGAAGATGTGATTCTGGAAGTCTCAGGGTTATTCCAAGGGCACTCGGGACTTGTCTTCCCCCTGAGGCAGAGGGGGATTCAACAGATGCCGCGCTCACGGCAGAGGGGGCCTGAGGAACCAAGTGTCTCAGGACTCATTCTTGGACAGGCCTGCGGAGCATCCCTGAAGGGTTGCCTAGCTGCTCATCTCTGCAGGCAGTTGGGTGTCAACTATTGCTACACCCAACAGCCTGGGAGTCTATCACAGATGATCAATGGGTGCTGCGAATCATATCCAGAGAATATTCAATTCCCTTTCCTGTTAAGGCCAGTTCTGGCCAAATGCCTCCTTTACTTTCCACATGTGCAAAAGGAGGCAGCAGCATAGGAGATTTCCAAGCTGCTAGAAAAGTGAGTCATCCAGCCCGTTCCCCCAGAGCAGTCTGGATTAGGCATTTATTCCAGGTTCTTTTTAGTGCCAAAGAAAACAGGGGACTCGAGGCCAATTCTGGATCTCTCTACCCCGAACCTGTCAGTTGCAAAGACAAAATTCCAGATGGTCACACTCCAATCTATCCTGCCTTTCCTGCAAGAGAATGATTGGATGTGATCAGTAGACCTCCAAGATACATGCTATCACATCAAAATGGATAGATGCTCTCACAGGTTTCTCTGTTTCTGGCTGGGGGCCTACCATTACCAATTCGGAGTGCTACCCTTTGGTCTCACCACAGCCCCCAGGGTGTCCAAAGTGATGGTGGTGGTAGCAGCTCACCTGCGGCTGCAGGGCTTCCAGGCCTTCCCCTACCTGGAAGATTGGCTCCTTTCTGGCCCCTCCAGGCACTGATTTTGCCAAGTCAGGGATTTCCTTATCTAAACCACCCACCAGCTGGGCATCACCATCAATCTCAACAAATCCTGGTTAGAAACGGTTCAAGCTCTGGACTTCATTCAAGCCCAGTTGGACACCATTCAAACCATGGTTTTCCTGACACCTGACAGACTTCAGTCCCTCAATCTTCATGTCTTGCACTTTCTTTAAGTTCCATGTCCTCCAGCAGAGTTTAAGGGCATTGGGCATTGGGGTCCATGGTGGCCACGATCACCATCATTCTCACAGCTCAGTTGCACATGAGGGTGCTCCAATTGTCTCTGGTGGTCCAGTCGTCATTTCTAGATCTACCATTGTCACATCCTGTTTGTCTATAACGAGTATAAACAAATTCTCTTTTCTGGTGGATTCAGTCCCCGGATCTTCTTCATGGTCGCCCGTTTATTCTTTCCACCTCTCTGACCACGGTGACCATGGAAGCCTCCCTACTTGGGTTGGGGGGGCATTGCTTGGGAAGGACAGTTCAAGGCACGTGGTCTTCCCTGGAGACCCAGTTGCATATCAACGTCCTGGAGATGAGGGCAGTGCTAGTGGCATTCCAAGCTCTTCATGCCCATCTTCCCCTAAGGATGACTGCTATTCAGACAGACATGTCAGTAGTCTGGTACATCAACAAACTGGGTGGAACCAGGTCTTACCCTTTTTGTCATGAAGCCATGAGATTGTGGAAGTGGGTGATCTCCACCAACCATTTTCTGGTGGCAATGCACATTCTGGGGAGGTCTAACAGTCTAGCTGACAGGCTCAGCAGGTGTATCCTGATGCCTTATGAATGGTCTCTGAATCCTTCAGTAGCAAAACAGGTCTTTCTCAAGTGGGGTCAGCCCTGCTGCAATCTTTTCTCCTCTCCTTCCAATGCGAAGTGCAGCAAGTTTTTCGCTCTAAGCCCCCCTCTGGGGAGTCCGCCAGAGATGCTCTGGTTCATGCTTGGGCCCTCCGGTTTTCTCTATGCTTATCCTCCACTTCTCTTGAGTCCAAAGTTCATTCAGAAAACGCAACAGCTGTGGAGCTCAGTCATCCTCATTGCCCCCTTCTGGCCTCTCCAAGTATGGTTCCCTTCTCTCTGGTCTCACATAGTTTGTCCTCCCTGGATGTTGGCTCTGGTTCTGGATCTGCTTTCACATCCTTCAGGGATTTCACATCCAGATCTGGCCAGTCTGAAGCTCACCGCTTGGCTGCTCCAGTTTCCATGATAGTTAGGTCTTCTGGGCTATCTTCTCTGGTTAAGAAGATTTTAGTAGTGGCTCATAGATCTTCCACAGGGAAGGTATATTCAAGTAAGTGGAAGTCTTTCTCAATTTGGGCATCTCAACAGGATTTGGATCCCTTCATTCCCCCGGTTCCTGTGATGTTAGAGTTTCTGGCAGACATTTTTCAACAGGATGCCAGTTTCTCTACAGTTAAAATTCAGCTGGCGGCTATTTCTAACTTCCATATAGGGGATAATTCAGCTTCTCTAGCCTCTTCTAAGCTTTTCTCAAGGGTACTTTTCTTCTTACGTCACAGATCAAGGACCCTACACCCACTTGGGACCTTACTTTGGTCCTTCAAGCCTTAGTTTCTCCCCATTTGAATACGCTGCTTCAGTGGATCTGCAGGTCTTGTCTTGGAAGACAGCCTTCCTGACTGCTATTACTTCAGCTAAAGAGTGTTGGAGATTCAGGCCTTATTGATTAAGCCTCCTTACATGATGTTCCATAAAGACAGGGTATCCTTGTGCACTAATCCTGAAGAGCAAATGAAGACAACAGCTTCAGATAAAGAAGGTATGTACTCACCATAACAACCCTCCTGAGTCGTTCTTCATTTGTCTTCAACCATCCCTCCCTCCCCCTGCCTTACATGGGCTGCGTGGCGGTCTAGCTGGAAAAGACATGGCCCTTCCTTTGGCATAAATGGTCCTTCCTTATAATACTTTCTGGGTTATTGTACCAAGGGATAAGACGTTGTGTCAGGTTGGGGTGCTAGATTGGGCAGCAAACTCAATCTGAAGGGAGGGAGGAAGGAGACAGGAGGTATTATGGGTAGGGGAGGAGCTTGGAGCTTAGATCCGATGCTGGAGAAATGCAGCTGAGTCGGAGAAGACCAAAAAGAACAAGTCAGATTGAATGTTATGGTGAGTACATAACTCCTTTTTTGGAACATTTCTAGTTTCTCAATGTCTGTGAAACAAAATATGATTATTTTTATCTAGTTTTGTATTATTTTCTATTTTGTCTTTTAAAATTCAAACTATACACGTCAAAGACAAGTTTCTTCCTAAAGGATCTCCTTTTTAGTACAAGAACATAAACCCTCTTCACTTTAAACAATGACAATAGTCCAGCTTTAACCCCACTTAATAATCTCAGTTTTTAATCCTTCAGTATTTGCTTATGTGCACAGCAAAATCAAATCTCTTGGGTCACTGCAGAAAAGTGCACTCATATCCCAATGGGTCTGTTTCCCCTTTTTAAAAAACAAGGAAATAAAATGTGGTAATGCACCAGCAATCCTCAAAGTTATACAGAGAGAAGCTAAATCATCTCTTAGGCACATAAGGTGCAAATAGTTACAAAACCAAACGATCTGCATAAATACTGTGTGTTCTAGCAGGTTAGATCATTTGACCGTTTGTGTCTGTCATTCTGAGTTTCTCTAAGCACATTTTACTTAGTTAAATCATTCTTCTTTGTCTTCTTAAATTAAAATTAAATGCACCAGTTACACACATCACATTGAATGGGCTACAGAGTTATCCTGCCCACATTCTGTATTGTAAATAAAAGTAATCCAGAGTGCACAATGCTGAACCCTTAAACACGCTACGTTTAAAAGGAAAACATTACCAGCACAGAGAATGGTTCAGCTTCCATGAGAATCAGTGTGGATTTTAAACTGAAAGCTGAACAAAGTGAAATGCAGAATAATGAGACTGATTTGTTGTAGCTTTAGAGAAAACATGCGGTTAATCATTTGTTGGTTTTCTGTCCTTTGTTTGGAGTCTGTCATGGATTACATACAGTTACCATATCAACAAGCAACAAGATCAAAGCTAACAACAAAGAAAAGCTCATAAGAAGTCAAGCACAACAATCATTAACAGAATTTGTAAACTTTATTCAGTGTTATATAGATAGAAAAATCACAATAATAACCTGCAACTATCGTAGCCTCCACTGAACTAAGTGGGCTATATATAATGTATGCAATTAATATAAATTAAGCTTATTTAATGAGGGCTACTTTTAAATATTTGCCATTTTACAGCGTTGCATGTAGCCAGTGCTAGGTTATTTTGCACACTAGGCAAAACTGATAAGTTACTTTTTTTTTAAATTGAAATTGAAATTATAGAAAAAGGAAACAATGATTTAAATTGACATATTTCTCACTGGAAAAAATACATATAGATTACACAATCAAAATGTAATTGTTCAGCAACAAAAAAGACAACACTGTCATTAATTAAGTATACTTTTTTTCACACAAACAATACTTAAGAGTTCAGAGCTTGTGGTCGATCTTACTTCACTAAAATGCGCATTACTCTTGCAAAGCAAGACAGAACTGCAGTCCTTCTATTTGCACATAAGCATTGCCCGCATTCCAACTGCCTACCCAGAGAATCTGCTTTGAGACTACAAGGTTTAAAGCAACAAAAATAAAAGGCCATTGTTACATGATTGTATTTCTTTCTCATCACATAGCCAAGAACTTGCACGTGATCTTACTTCAGTTCACCCATGCACACTGTACTCACGCACGAGAACAGCTTGTTTCAACAACAACAGTACCAGGACAGTTTATTAAAAAAAAAAAAAAGGCCATTAACAGCCCCCAAAACACACACACTACCTAACCTTACCTATTACTAGTATCTGGTGGACCATGCCAGGAGTGTTAGAAAATCACAAACTGCACCCAAAACAGCCAGCCCACTGCAGATTTCATCTTCTACTGTGATCTGGTTGACCCTGCCAAACTTCAGGCCCAAGAAGTTAGAAACAAAGAAGAAATATGTAACCAGTTCACCTTTTCATTTTAAACAGTATCTGGTCACTCCTGCCAAAAATAATAAATAATTAAATACATAAATTATCTGGTTGACCCTGCCAGGAAAAAAAAAAAATTACAGAAAATATTTGGTTGACCCTGCCAGGAGAAAAAAAGAAATATGTATATCTGGTTGGTCTTGCTGAAAAAAAAAAAAAAAAAAACATTCAGAAGAACCCATTTTTTTTTCACACTTACCTGAAAAGAAACTATCTGCCTGTCACTGTGGATTAGTTTTCAATTAGCAGTAATAAAATTCACGCATGCTTCGGAAGAAGACCCCACTGCAGCTCTCTCACTCTCACTCATTGCTTTACCCAATGCAAAGACTGGGAAGAGAGCGCGAGAGCAGTAGGACTAATCAGCAGCTACGGCACCTACATGGCTGCAGACTCAGATCCCTGCAGTCTCTCTAGTTAATCTGGACTGTAAGGTGTATTTTTTTGTTAAAGTGGAACTCGAACAAGCATACACGCTGCACCGAGTTCTGCGAATACTCGCTACACCAAATTAGAGAGGTATTAAGAGCCGCCCGGCTGCATGCCTTTATGATCTGCAGCCTAGGTGAATACCTAATTCACCTTAATGGTGGCACCCGCCCTGCATGTACCACTTTAGCTATTAATCCCTCACTAACTTCTGGTAAACAGAGTGGAAATAAGGCTTGAAAATATTGGCTTTTGCTGTATCACCTTCAATTTTAAACAATCATTAACACACACTGAGTTGTGCATTGGGTTAGGAACTTAGGGCTCACCTGGTTGTGCTGTTAAGACATAAGTCATGAAGCTGTTGTGCTGAGTCTCTTTTGCAATTGATTGTGATTGTAGATCATAACCCTTACTTTGGACTGGGTTAATGTTTTTATAAAATTGTGTCCTCTTGTAAAAAAATCATGTGAATGAGCAGACAGATGTAAGGAAAAGAACAAAGTTCCTTTGAACAATTCAGTAAATGTTTCTGCTCATCTAAGCCTTGTAAACACACACATGCACACTTATTTTTATTTAAGCAACTCGAAAATGGAAGAAAGAATTGTTGTGAATTCCCAATATCTATTGTAGACAGCTGTTCTGATAAACACTCCACAATAAATTATTGTTTCTACAGTTAGGTGCACTTTAAATTAGTCTGTATACAGATCATTATGATATCCTAGTTCAAAAATTTATGTAGTTTGAAAAAGAGTATCAAACAGTTACACTATTCTGCAATTCATGGCATTATCTGCAGGTAATGGATGTAATATAGGGGGTCCTTAAAGCCGCTTGAGCCCCAGCTGCTCAAGTTGCAGTAAGTTGCAGCCAGGGACTCAAATGGCTGTAAACATGGTCAACTATGTGCTCATGCTCAAACTCAAAGATGAGTTCAGTGAGGTAGCTGGTACACCATCTGCTCATATCCTAGAAGATGGACACAAGCAGGTGCACGCCTTGGACCAGGTGAGCAGCAAAGGGGAGAAGCAGGGTGCTTTTATGTTTAGGGAGGATGACTGGGAGTGGAGCATGAACTTTAAAGTTAATGGAGTGGAACAGGGATTTTAGGTTTCGGAAGGGATAGGGATTTTGGGGTTAGGGAGGTGGATGAGGATTTTAGGTTTATGGAGGGGGACAGGGGATTTTAGGTTTAGGGAGTGATAAGTTCTTTAGGGTTAGTGAGTGATCTGGACTTTAGGATTAAGGAGGGGAGGGGGATTTTAGGTTTAGGGAGAGATGGGAACTTTAAGGTTACCTACTGGCTGAGAGTTTTTAGGGGTAGGGATAGTTAACATTATGGGAGACAAGTTGGAGCACCTGCTGAAATAAGTGAGTGGAAGCAAGGATGTGTATCTCAAACAAATGTGGCTCAAAGCACAGGTAGTAGATCCACACAATACCATTTGACTGAAGAATGCAAGTATAAAGATGTAACCAGTGAATTTCTTTAATACAGTATGGAAACTTAGTGCTTTGCAGCAAGGAGACAAATCCATCGTTATATCTAGCTATAGGCTTACAAGCTTATCTCCCACAATTTGCAGAAAGTTAATAACCACTGAAGAGAAACGCATACACATTTTAATAGAAACTCCATGGTATATGCAATAATATCCTGCAGAACCATACAGATCTTTTACTCATTAACAAATCACTGTGATATGAGAAGGGTGTCTATATGGCTACAGAGTGGTAACAGTCCTCTGACAGTGAGCAAACTGGGGCTGAAAAGGGAAGAAATGAGAAACTCTTATAAGCTGAGGTCAAAATATAGTGCTTGTGAGATATGAAATATTTTAAACCCAGCAGAGAAGAGCAGAGTGCGACTTCCTGCCTGTGTGCTGGTGATCCAATTTCGACCAGTGGTCAAGTGCTAGAAGGCTGGTGAAGAAAGGTGTACTGAGCAGTCAAAGTCAGGTCTGATTTTTTGCTGAAAGGGCTTGGGGAATACCTTGTATTAGATGCAACCATGTGTAGAACCTGTAGGCCATCCTTAGGGAGAGCAAGAGATCAGCATCACTCCTAGGTCAAGTTATCATGAGGCCTTGTCATGTACTGTACACACTGTGGAATCATTCAGGAGTGGCAGGTTGCATCATGTGACCTGCAGATATAAGCATCAGTCACAGAACAATGGAAGGGGAGTATATGTCATATAAAATAAACATGTGATCACCCGCAGTACAGGATGCAAGATTCCTCTCCCCAAAGGTAAGGGCAGAATGATAGACAGCTTTAATAAGCTAGGGCAAAAAAATTTATTACTTCAGCAAAAGACTTTTCTATCACAAACTTCTCCACTATGACAAAAATTTAGTCAGAAGATCCCACTGCAGCCAAGTGCACTTGGCAACTCTAGAATCGTTATTTCAGTACTTCGTAATTTTACTTACATGTGACCTACAAAACTCTCAGAAGGGGAACTAGGATAGGGAAAGCAAGTTTCTGTAAGACAATTATGCAGCAGAACAAAACAAAAAAGAGGAGAAACCACAATGTATTACCAGGAATCAAGAACATACATAACTTGTTCACAAGTTTTTTTTTTTTTTTCCTTAGATGCCCAGTCTAGGTGCAAAGGTTTACAAGGAATTGATGAAAGGGTTCATTCTCTTCTTGAGTAGTAGTTTTTGAACTAGAAGGAAAAAAAAAAAAAAAAACAGGAAAGGGATCCATGTCTATGGAACAAAGGAAGTTTCCGGACTTGACGAAGTACTGGAGACAAAATCCAGGGTACCTGCATATTACCTCCAATAGCAAACAGACCTACTTCTGGAAGGCCCAAAAAGCCATGGCAAAATGTTGTGCATTTACAACTGAAATGTCAGAAATCTATCCAGTCTGCCTTCTGAAATATTCTATTATCGTACTATCCTACTAAGACAACTGCTTTGAGAATGAGTCTGCAAATTCATTGCCCATCCGCAAATACTCCATGCCCTAAATCAGAAGCAGCAGCTGTGTCTCCACCCACCCATTTGTTTACATACAACATGACTGTAGCGCTTTGGCAATTTATCTGCATTTGTATTGATTTGTTTGAAATATCTTCAGTGTCACATCTATTGCCCTTACCCATTTCAAATTAAGATTATGCCCCATTTAAATAATTACATTCAGTATTCAAAAATAAATAAACAAGGTGCCTGTGTGTGGGGTGCAGTCCAAGTAATCTGCTGTTGGAGTTGGCACTGGATGGGGTGGAGGGGGTCATTTCCAGGTGACAGTATTTAAAAATGAATCCCTAAATCTGCACAGTATGAGCTGGAATGATACTGGACTTTTTTTCAGATTCATTGTAATAATTCAAAACAGACACATCTGCTTTGCTATACACAGATTAAAATTTAGCTACATATGTTAGAGGGACAAAGCCCTGACTGTGACTCATACGATTATGGTTCGAGTAGCAGCTTCAATGTTGAAAGACATGGGTGATTGAGGTCGGCAGTGAGCAGTCAATACTGGCTTGCCCATCCTAGTGGGAGGCAGTGGTGGTAATGGTCATTGACTGCATGTATTTGCAACCAGAAAGTGGATGTTCTCTGGTGCCAGTGCTGTAGCACAGATTGGGATGTGGGTTTAGCAAATTCAAGCTAGTGATAACAGCCTTTGAAGTGCAAGTGGATAGAGGACACACAAAGGGAAAGGCACAGTAGGCCCTTGCATGACACGAGTGCCCACAACACACATCTATGAGAGTACTCAGGGCTTAAAGAAATTTATCCCATAGCCTGCATCTGTAATAATTTGGTCATTGAAAAGACAAGGTATCATGAAGTTCCCCAGCCAGAAGACAAAGTCCACTCTGAAACATAGGTGGTCCCCACACTACGGAGGGATAAAGCCAGACCCTACAGGCATGGAAATAAAAAAAAAAAAACATCTCCATGACTGCTTAGATGAGAACTATCACTGGGAATGCAAGGCCCTCCTGCAATGAAAAACAACTGTGCTCCATTCTGAAACATGGGTGCCCGCCACACTGAGGAGGGATAAAAACACACCCTACTGCCATGGGAATGAAAACAAAAACATATCCATGGCTGCTTAGATGACAGCTATCACTGGGAAGGTAGTCCCCCCATGAATGAGGAACAACTGTGCTCAAGGTAAACAGGAATGGGGGGCTGATAATTAGCAGGCATCAAGGATAAAAGCATGTAGGGGAAAAAAGATTTAGTCAACTGGCATACTGAGATATACTTAGCAGTTTGCCCAGGAATTAATGCATGGGAATTTGCTGACATCTTTAATGGTTTCTCATGAACCAGATTTGGGTAATGGAAAATTGATGAGAACAGAGTAAAAATATGAATCCTAGGAAGGTATACACTGACAGTGAATATGTAAAGTGAATATAATATCATGTCAAGTAAATGTTCTCCAAAATGTGAATGCTCCAGTTTGAATATGACAGCTGCCAACATCAGTTTGATTGGACATTATATCATGGATGTTTATGTCCATTTAATGGTACGGTGTACCTGCCGGATCTGAATAATGACTAATCAAAGCTACAGTGGTAAAACACATGAGTTATACATAAAACACAGCTGCTCCACTACTGGACAACATGGACATAGCCAGGCATACACCAGAGACAACACAACATGGACTTAAAATAATCAATATATCTTCCTTAATTAGAAATGCTGGAGTCTGAATTAAAAACATCTGGCATATTTAGTTTTTTTTTTTTTTTATTTGCTTAAGCTTGTCATTTCATAAATCTTTTTTTCAGTAGTGAAAAGTTATAATACACAGAAATGTGATGACAGAGGTTGTGAGGGACAAGGCTGCACTTATGAGGGGGGCAGGCTACACTGTGGATGAGGGTGTAAAATTTCATAATTCGTGCTTCTTCCCCTGTTTGTAAAGGTGTTAACTTTTGGAAAGCAAAACTCCATTTTGTTATACAGGTCTCCTTTGGCGTACTAATATATTTTCTGATGCTCAACCTATTGGTCATATGTGCTCCATCTGCCTAAAGGAATGTTACATCTTATACACAAAGCTGAGTTTTAAAGCATTTTTGCAGGAGATCCATACCACATATAGCTCATGCTGTACAGGGTGTGCCCCTACATCCTCAATCTTTATATGTACTGCTTTTGAGTTCACACCAACTCAGAGAGGGAAATAACTTTTATTCCCTTTCTCCACGTTGGTACAACCACTTAAACCCCTTGCAAAAACATGTCATTATTATATATTTTATTCTACACCTCTTGATGCTGTAACAGGTGACAGTAAACTTGTCTAAGGTAGGTCAACCATAGTAGGTACAGTGTTGATATACTCAAGTAGAACCACTCAGAAAAAGGTCCACTACTTTCTGAATACACTATAGAAAAATTACACCAGTGTGACCTTAGGCACACAGACTAATGAACAGTTTTATGGTCAACACTGGAAAAGATGCAAGAATTTCCTGTGTGAAAGGTGTGCCATGTAAACAAGCATTCACAATGCTACAAGGATATAGGTGTGCTGTATATCCTGTGTAAGGGTGACAGCAGCCACTGGGATGTTTAAGTACATACATAAGAACGAGATCCCAATCTGTGTTGCAAACAAAGACAGTTCCTGAATAGACTGCTACACACATAGGTAAGCAAATTGAAAACACAAACATGGTGCTTATTAGAGAACATGCAAAGGAATACAGTTGTGAAATAGGACAGTGTTGCAGAAACAGTTTGACAAAACATTTTTTATTTACACGTTTGTTATGTAATCTGAAAGGTCTCCTATAGTTAAATTCACACAAGACAATGCGGTAAAATAATATTCAGTTTTAAATCCATCAAAATTCAAATGTGACAGTCCAATTCATGCTGTCCACCTCAGCTAGAGGAATCTGAAGTAAAGCCTTAATTTAAAAACTTTGCTTAAATGTCTAACACAACAGTAATAAAACCTCATATTTAAAGCGCTTCAAGTACTATGATGTTAGCTGCTGCCATGAAGGATGCTGACAAGGAATGTTTACGATAACTTGGCAAAATAATTATCTTATTTTAGAATGTAAAGGAGGGCTGTAAATCTTGTATGTTAAGTAACTTAGTAAATGATTCCTTAAGAAAACATGAAAGAAATATAACCAGTGCTGGAAATATTAAAAAATATGCTGGAGGCAAAGCCCTCTCAATAAAATAAGGGTCAAGTAATATACAAATAAAGTTACTTAGTGGGAAGTAAAGCCAAAGGAGGTAGAGTTTCAATATACATTAAAGACATACACACCTTCAGGCTGGTCAAACAGTATGATGCACAGTAGACACCCCAGGTGCAGTTAACCATTGACGAGAGCCCTATTAAAATCATAGCTAGCTACCTGCCCACCCAAATCTGACTCAAGATGCCCAATCTGCCTATTTGGACCTGTTTGAATCTATCAAGATTTAACCCTTTACCCTGATCTTGGGTGACTAACTTCCCAAACATAGATTGGAAGAGCTACTCATGCCAGAGCACAACTGCCCAGAGATTCCTTGATTTTGTCAATGGGAAGCCTTGGAACAGCTAGTCGGTACTCACACAAGAGGTGATAATATCTCAGACCTGGTATTAACCAACATAAGTAATCACTGCAGACAGCCTTATAGTATCATCTTCCCTGGTAAGATTCGACCACAAAGCAGTCACTTTCAAAGTCACCATCTCCCCCAACCCCCATCTAGCTAGGATCAGACATAAAAACTTCTCCACAGCTGATTACAGCCTCCTGAGGGATGGTATAAACAGCTTCACAGCCCCCTCCCCCTCTGTATGATCTACCACCAATATCCAAAACTACACCAAAGCACTATATGAGCATTTATATAGCTGCATGGAATCAGGAATACCCAACAGGACTAAATCATCCTTTGCAAGAAGTGTAAACCTGTCTGGTGGACATCTGCAATAAATAAACTCTAGAATAAAAGGAAAAAAATTGCTGACCAAGAAGGAGCAGGTGCCAATTGGAAGAAATGTCTCCTTAGTCTGAAGAAACAAATAAGACCACTAGTGAAATCCTCTAAGCAAACTGACTCCAAACTGGCCACATCTACTTGAGACAATCATAAGGCCTTCACATATGTTCGTAACCTCAAAGGAAGCACTCAGATCTGTTCAGAACTGGTGTTCAAGGACACCACATATACAAATGCCACAGATATAGCAAACAGATAGACAGATTCAGCAAAAATGTTATCCCTCTGCCCCCCCCTCCCCCATCAGTAAATCAGGACATCCCCAGTACCTGGTCCCATCCCCTTATATCTAGGGAACAGGTCATCACTGCTTCTCTCAAAGGCAAAAAATACAGCCTCCATGGGACCTGAGAACATCCCGGGCTACATCCTATGTGAACTCCGGTAGAAACTTGCAGCACCATTAGGCACCCTATTCAACCAAAGCCTGAGTACTGACTTTGTCCCAGCTGAGTGGAGGACAGCTACACCGATCCGGGAAATTATAGACCCATCAGCCTAACTAGCCATATCTGCAAGGCCATGGAACAGATTATCATGGACCTCATTAACAAGGACATTGGCAACCTCCAACACTTGATCCCACACAGTTTGGCTTCATCAAAGGGAGGTCATGTCTGCTAAATTTGGTTGACTTCTTTGAGACATTCATCAAAGCCATGGACAAGAGGAAGACTGTGCACACCACCTACCTTGAAATGGCCAAAGCCTTTGGTACTATTTCCCACGGGGGCATAATACATAAACTCTGTCAACTAGGCATCAATCCATATGATACCAGATGGGTAGCAAACTGGCTCACTGATAGAACCCACACAGTCAAAATAGGGGAAGCCACCTCAAGCAGTAGACCCGTAACAAGCAACATACCCCAGGGTTCGGTCTTAGGGCCTCTCTTATTTGGGATATAATTTTCTGAGGTGCAGGCCAAAACCAGTGGGCTATGGCTGACCAAGTTTGCAGATGTCTGCAAGCTGGGTGTTGTCATCAATTCCCCAAATGATGTGGATATCCTCCAAGAGTCTCACTCAGACAAATGACTGGTGCCAGAAACATAGCCTCAAGCTAAATAGCAAAAAATGCATCATCATCCCCTTTGGGGAGAGTGACGTCCCCACAAATGATCACATTAATAACATCCTAAGCACACAATCAGTTGTGAGGGACTTGGGCACCTAGGCTGATACCAGCCTGACTATTGACCACCATGTTGCTTCCACTGTATGGAAAGCCTTCTACATGGCCTACCTCATAAGTAAGGCCATCTCATCCAGGGACAAGGAGGTCATAACATCCCTGTATTCTTCCCTTATAAGGCCCATTAGTGAGTACAATGCCCTTTTTGATATGTACCTCGCAAAGCACATGCAGCAGTTGGAGAGACCACAGAGGTTCCTCACCAGGAGAATCCAGGGCCTCAAACATCTACTATACACAGATAGGCTAAAAGCCCTATCCCTCTATTCAGTTTCATACAGACTCCTCAGGGGGGACCTCTGTCTGGCATACAAGGTGATCACAGACCCCACACCTTGATGGGACTGCAGCATATCGACAAGTCAAGCTCCACTCGAGTAACCAGCACGTGTGGCCTCAACCTGGTCTGCGACATCAACAAGACTTGTTGGTAGGACAGATTTGTGTCCCAGAGACTCCCCCATCTATGGAATAGACTCCCTCTTCACATCAAGCAGAGTACCTCTTTACCCCTTTTTAAGTGCTACCTGGATAACTGGACGGGAAACAGAAAATATACCCCTGGGATTCCACCAGTGTCCCTGCTGGACAGGGGCATAGGGTGCTGATTTGTCTAAACATGGGCTAAACTCTTGGCTAAGCTTATAAGGGCCTCAGGGCCAATATCCTAGTAACCTACTATGATCCTATGTAGGCTACCAGTTTATGTTTCATGCAAAACTAATTCACTCCAGGAATAACTGTAGTACGTGTGTTTGGGCTATACACTGAACTAGCTGACATTACAGAAACAACAGATCTACTCTCCAAGGACCCTGAGATGGAACTTGTACTGCAAGTTTTACTAAAGCTTGTGGATGCACTTCTTCCTGCGAATGTGCAAGTTGCAAGCATAATACAGTGATAAGTATTTCTCTCTCTCTTTCAATCACTGTTTATTGGGAAAGTCCACCTGGGATAAGCACCTTTTTCCACTGGAGGTCTGTGGAGAAAAGCTTCACATTTAACACCAGTTTTGGCATGTACATAAAATACAGTTGAATGATATCAAAATATAAGTGTACATAACATGACAGAAAAATGTACAACAGCTAACATAAACTTCATTTAGAAACAGAGCATGTACATAGCTTGCAAAGGTAAATACAGTATTAAACATTCATTAGAAATAGACACAGGCATGTACATAGCAAAAGAGATATACAACACTGAAAAAAGATACTGTAATATTACTTGCAATTTTTAGGAATTAAAATAATGAAAAGAACCTGCAGCTTAACTACTAAGTATTAGAAAGGGGGTAAGGTGGTTGATATGTCAAGCAGAGCGCCTCTTTGGCCCTCTTCAAAAGGAACCTTGACGACTGGATGGGAGAAAGGAAATTCACCCCGGGGATCACGTCAGTCTCCCTGCTAGACAGGGGTCCAGGAAGTAAATAGTGTGGGAATAAATAGCCAGGGAATTGTTATGGCTAGGCTTGTATAGGCCCTAGGGCCAACAGCCTAGAACCAAACCTATGAAACTATGATAAAATATAGTATATGTTAGTAGCAGAAGTGAAGAAATTAGGAAAGTGAGAATGGCTGAGGCTACTTGAACTGTTAAAGAGTATTAGTTTTGGATAGATGGGGAGAGGGTGATGAAATTGCGTCAGGTGGGGGGGGGGGAGACAGTGAGATAGTAAGTACTATACCAATAGGCACCCTTATGCTAATGCCTACAATACCCTGGTAGTCAGGTTCTGCAGGAGTGCACTCTGTTCTGAAACTGAATTGTTCAACACATTTTGCATAAAATTCTTTCTAAATTAGTGAGTTCAGGAACTGGAAGATGATTTTGTACTGTAAAGATGTTTTGAGTGTGTCTTATGCATATAAACACCTTTAAGTCATGAAGTTCTTTAACAATAAAGTCCTGGTTTGGCAATGCAGTTGTTTTATGCATCTTCATTTAAGTAGTGTTACAATGTATCAGTTATTTTGAGGCTGCTACTTTGCTGCAAAACCTTACCTTCTTTAATATATTTGATTACTTTTGTCCATCAATGGTTGCATCTTATAGAATGCACTAAACGCAAAGTGAACAGACCATAGTTATGGCAGCAGATTTTGAATCATACTGAGGGTACTTTGAATAAAATATTGCTCAAGACAGAGGTTTTTTTTTTTTTCTTTAAGTTTGCAAGTTTATAGGAAATTGTTTGAATACAAAATAGTTGACTTTTTTAAGATTTTAACATTTCATAAGCTTCATGAAAAAGTATCACGGGATATTTAACAATCATAGAAACCATTACCAGAAGAGGCAGATGAGAAAAAAGTGTTCTCAGAGGGACAAGTTTAGAGTGGAAGTAGTAATGCAAATGTGGACCTCAGACTAAGAAAGCATATTAGCTAACTTAAGGCTGAAGCACAGAACGGCAGACCAGCCTGTATAGAAAGCATCAAGGCAATAAGAGTGTATGAGTGTGTTGTTTCCCAGGGTGGCAGGATAGTTGGCTATCAGCCTATAAAGAATCAGGATAAGTGGAGTATATGGGTGCCTCTTGTTAAGTAATGCAGAGTTCAATACATGGACAACTCCTCTTTTTCATCGTGCACATGAAATTGCAAAGGGGAAGGTGGAAATGAAACCACTAATTACTGCAATACGTCTGCCGAACACGACTGAACAGAAAGGATGGAAACAGATTTACTGGTGTGGGGAAATGGTTAAATGTACTCCACCTGTAGTTTGGTGCTATGAGGTATGAAATAATACATTCAAGAAAGAGGAAAGAAATGCAAGCTCTGTGGCATATAGGGATGAAACCCTGACTACAGCTTATATGACCAGAGTTTGACTAACAGCTCGGGCAGTGGAACAGCTGGACATGAGAAGTTAGGAAAGATCAGCTCATGCTGATTTTGGTCCCAGTCAGCCATATTGCTCCTGTGTTAACAGACGCTTGCAGGACAACAATGGTTACTGGACCACACGAAGTGGGCTTGATGTTTCAAGACAGTATGGTAGCCCTCAAAGTTGTGTGTGTGTGTGTGTGTGTGTGTGTGTGTGTGTAAGTAAGATTGAGAATATGTACGGTGAGGCCATAGAATGCACCTAAATTGATAGTGCATATGTTAGGTATCAGGTGACAGGGTAAGTGATTTAACCAGAAAGCCCCTGATAACTGCCTGTATCATGACTCCCAAAGAAGAAAAGGCTAATGGTTGGCAGGCAATGAGGAAGAAACAGAATTAAAAAAAAAATGCATAGGAAATGTACACTGTGAAGGCAAAGATAAGATAATAAAATGCAGAGTCTTGAGAGGGATTCCTATAAAATGACAAAATTATAAGCAAGCAACTTAATAAAGTAATAAACAGAGGAAACTGAAGAAAACATTAGCATTATCAATGGAAACAAATTACCCCACAGTGTGTACCAAATAGATATTGTTTATGGGTATGTGTACTTCTGTGACTTCCCCTATAACTACATTACTGTTGGTCTACTTTAAGAAACCACATCAAGTTCTTAGTACTGGGTGAAAGTGTGGACTTATCACCATGCTACAGCTTCACTTAAATTCACATTCAAACCATTTTAGAAGACATCTGTCACTCTTATGAACTTGCTCTGTCGAACTATAATATGGACTTTCCAAATTTACTGAGAAAGAAGTGTTTGGTCTTGACAGCATACAATTTTATGGCAGCTTGAGTTATTCTTCCCTTAGAAGATGATACTAAATACTGACTTTTTTTTGTTTTGTTTACATAAAACCTGAAGCTCACAATGCACAACCAGAATGTGGGGGTTAAATACTGATCACGCTTTTCATTCAAAGAAAATCCCCATGCCATACTTCCTAATTTCACAACAAAGGTATTAATGAAGTCGTGTACTGAAATAACATGCATAAGTACACAAACTGCCTCTGTCAACATGAAAGCACAATGACATGTTTAAGGCCTGTGGCCCTGTAAGTCTCAGCAGATCTGCCTACCACCAGGAGTAATGTGCTCTATAAAAGGTATTAGATAGACATGAATGCAGACTTAAGCATGGGGTAACTCTTACTTACTACATCGTAGCCTAGCACTGCTGATTTTATAGAAGGTCTGAAGCACATCACTCCTCTGTAGAGGTTGTGGACTACAAGCTACTGGAAACAAAAGAGATGTACGATGTGAAGTTAGGGCATGATTACCAAGATATGTAGAAAGGATGACTGCAAAACTGCTTTACATGTAGCCACATACAGTAGAGTTATGCAAGTGTACTCACCATAACAAGGGGTGTTTCAAGTAAAAGGATGACTGCAGTACAATTACTTGTACACTGGAATTTGCACAGATAGATGTTTGTCCTTCCAGACAGACTTGTATGATCATCAGACATCTGCAGAACGGACCTGGTCTCTTTCCCATGCTCAGGACATCAGCATAACATGAGTGTAGAAAGGAAAGCAGCTCACACCCCCTTGTTTTTGTTGACCTCTTGCTGTGGAAGTAGTGCGCCAACAAACCTAGAATGCAGTGTTCTCATGGCTGTCTACAGTAAAGCCTGGAAAATCAATCCAAATGCCTAAGATGGTAGGCACTTTAAGATATGGGAAAAAATCCTTGTGTGGGAAGAGCATGCCTTATGGATGAGAGACCTCACCGCCACCTACCATTTCTCTATTCAGCCTCCTGAGGAAATGGGTGAAATGCAGAAATAAGCAAGGGGGAGGTAAGGAGGAGTCTCTATCACAGCACTGATCCATTATACAGATGGAACAGTGGCACAGCAGTTGCATTGTCGCCTGACAACAAGAGATTCTCTGGTTTGACTCTTGGCTGGGATGCCTTCTGTGCAGAGTTTGCATGCCTTCCCTGCATTCGTGTGCGTTTCCTCTGGGTGCTCCGGTTTCCTCTGGGTGCTCCGGTTTCCTCCTACATTGTAAAGACATGTCCCTGGCCTCTGCTGAACATGCCTTCCCTGCATTCGTGTGCGTTTCCTCTGGGTGCTCCGGTTTCCTCTGGGTGCTCCGGTTTCCTCCTACATTGTAAAGACATGTCCTTGGTCTCTGCTGAACATGCCTTCCCTGCATTCATGTGTGTTTCCTCTGGGTGCTCCAGTTTCCTCCTACATTGTAAAGACATGTCCCTGGCCTCTGCTGAACATGCCTTCCCTGCATTCGTGTGCGTTTCCTCTGGGTGCTCCGGTTTCCTCTGGGTGCTCCGGTTTCCTCCTACATTGTGAAGACATGTCCCTGGCCTCTGCTAAACATGCCTTCCCTGCATTCGTGTGTGTTTCCTCTGGGTGCTCCGGTTTCCTCTGGGTGCTCCGGTTTCCTCCTACATTGTAAAGACATGTCCCTGGCCTCTGCTGAACATGCCTTCCCTGCATTCGTGTGCGTTTCCTCTGGGTGCTCCAGTTTCCTCCTACATTGTAAAGACATGTCCCTGGCCTCTGCTGAACATGCCTTCCCTGCATTCGTGTGTGTTTCCTCTGGGTGCTCCGGTTTCCTCTGGGTGCTCCGGTTTCCTCCTACATTGTAAAGACATGTCCCTGGCCTCTGCTGAACATGCCTTCCCTGCATTCGTGTGCGTTTCCTCTGGGTGCTCCGGTTTCCTCCTACATTGTAAAGACATGTCCCTGGCCTCTGCTGAACATGCCTTCCCTGCATTCGTGTGTGTTTCCTCTGGGTGCTCCGGTTTCCTCTGGGTGCTCCGGTTTCCTCCTACATTGTAAAGACATGTCCCTGGCCTCTGCTGAACATGCCTTCCCTGCATTCGTGTGCGTTTCCTCTGGGTGCTCCGGTTTCCTCCTACATTGTAAAGACATGTCCCTGGCCTCTGCTGAACATGCCTTCCCTGCATTCGTGTGTGTTTCCTCTGGGTGCTCCGGTTTCCTCTGGGTGCTCCGGTTTCCTCCTACATTGTAAAGACATGTCCCTGGCCTCTGCTGAACATGCCTTCCCTGCATTCGTGTGCATTTCCTCTGGGTGCTCCGGTTTCCTCCTACATTGTAACGACATGTCCCTGGCCTCTGCTGAACATGCCTTCCCTGCATTCGTGTGCGTTTCCTCTGGGTGCTCCGGTTTCCTCCTACATTGTAACGACATGTCCCTGGCCTCTGCTGAACATGCCTTCCCTGCATTCGTGCGTTTCCTCTGGGTGCTCCGGTTTCCTCCTACATTGTAAAGACATGTCCCTGGCCTCTGCTGAACATGCCTTCCCTGCATTCGTGTGCGTTTCCTCTGGGTGCTCCGGTTTCCTCCTACATTGTAACGACATGTCCCTGGCCTCTGCTGAACATGCCTTCCCTGCATTCGTGTGCGTTTCCTCTGGGTGCTCCGGTTTCCTCCTACATTGTAAAGACATGTCCCTGGCCTCTGCTGAACATGCCTTCCCTGCATTCGTGCGTTTCCTCTGGGTGCTCCGGTTTCCTCCTACATTGTAACGACATGTCCCTGGCCTCTGCTGAACATGCCTTCCCTGCATTCGTGTGCGTTTCCTCTGGGTGCTCCGGTTTCCTCCTACATTGTAACGACATGTCCCTGGCCTCTGCTGGACATGCCTTCCCTGCATTCGTGTGCGTTTCCTCTGGGTGCTCCGGTTTCCTCCTACATTGTAAAGACATGTCCCTGGCCTCTGCTGAAAATTGACTTTCTTCCAAGTCGGACTTTCTGTGTAACCAAATGTTAAATAAAAAAATAAATATGAGCAACAGCTGTTATAGTAAATATACTTGTTTAGTTGCCATGCAATCATCATGATGTTTCCCCGTGTAAAAGAAATTGTACTGCAGCAAGGAAATACTAAAGCAGCTTCCTGATGAAAGGGTCAAAAATAACCCCAGATTACGGAAGACTTTACAGCAGTGGTAAAACCTGCACTTCTTCCAGGCTGTACGTCCAGTACCTTCTGTTTGAGATGATGTGAATGGTGCTCCTGGTCGCTGCCCTACAGGTGTTCTAAAACTGAGACACTTTGAAAGAATACAGCTATAATATCAAGCATCCTGGAGGAATGTTCTATTACCTGGTATTTTGTGCAGGCACCACGTCAGTCATAGCAGAAAGTGATACAACTGGCCAACCATTTAGGTAAAGTTTACTAGAATATAAGTGATCTTGTTTTCTTGGAATAAAAGATAAAAAGGGTACTCAAGTTATCTAAAAGTTTTGGTCTTGTCAATATCTCAGCTACCTGTGTACATCCATAATGAGCAACATTCTTCCTTCCTTCTTCAGGGTTTTAGACAGAAGCCAAAATAGCTGGCTAGGGTGATACACGGCAAGCTCTGAGTCAATTTTTGGTATAAGCAGAGGTCAGTTTGTAGGGCTGCTCTGTCCTCGTGGAAGACAGTATAGTTTCCTGCACATATATATATATTTTTCTGGCAGAGGTGATAGCAAAAAGAAAATGGTTCTTCTAGAAAATAAATTTTAATTTAAAGTTTAATGGATTAGAGGGAGGCTTAGCAAACCTATCAGTTATGAAGTTCATGTCCCAGGAGGGCAGATTAATCTCATGGGTGGTCTAAGAAGAAGGATCCATTTGAGACCTGCTTGATTGCAGAATGGGAGGAGACAAGAACTCTAGTGAGAGGCAGGTGACATTGGTTAACAAGTAAGCCTTAACAGAGGCAAGGCCTACATTAAGCCTTTGTCACAAACTTCAGATAAGCATCTTTAGATGAGGAAGCACAAGCAGCTGTTCAGAGTGCTTGTCTACATGTGCCTTACAATAGAAACTTCTTCCGCATAGCCAGGTTAAAGATCCTGGTTTGGGGTTTCCCAGTTTTTAGAGACTGTGCCTCAACTCTTAGCAAACACCCCTGACAGCAACTAGGCCAATATCATCCATGCTACTAATGTTAGGCTCTTGAGATTTGACTGCAGCCTTTCTTTGTTGTGTTAGGAGAATGCATTGTGATGAAATGGACAGGGCTCTTCTGTATTTGTTTGGACTATTTAAAAGAAAAACATTGCTGCCTTGCCCAGACAGGTGCTGTTACCATGAGCTTTGCCTTTTCTTTCTTACTTTAGGAGCACTTTTGGAAGGAGTGGGATGGAAAAGAAGCCACACAGAAGGCCCTGATTCAAAAGAATGCAGAAAGCTTTCAGTGTCCAAGCTCCTGTGTATAAGTAGCTAGAGCAGAATTTTGTCATTTGATGGTCATCCAGTATGAAGAATGTCTATCCCTGGAGTTCTCCACTTTTGTACTATTGTAAGAAAAGCTTACCTGTCCAGCTACCACTCACACAGGGTGGTGAAGGATCTGCTTAACTGATGTGCCAGTAAGCTGTGGTCAGAGGAACTCAAGTGGCTTAATGATACAGACCCTGTGCACAAGGCTATTCCCATGCCATCACATAAATTTCACTTCTCTCCCTTTAGATATACGTCACTGTGGTATTGATTTACACTATTTTAAGGTGCCTGGGTAGCAGTGCTTTGAACATTTTTATTACATGCATTTGCAATCATACCTTTCACATTTACATTTTTTTTAGAATACTGTATCAGTTTCTGTATACTTACAGACTTCCTGTACATACCCACCAAGAGGAAGTAAAAGAAATATTTGTAGTTAAAGTCTGTATGTGGTCTAGAACCACAGAGGAGAGTGCTGTATTGCCTACTGCATGTTTCAATAACCAGAGAAATTCCTTCTTGACTGGAAAAATAAGGCCAATAGTGTGTTTCAGAGAGAGGCAGTGTTTTCCCACAATTTTCCCTTAGGCACCAGTGTATTTTCCTCGTGTGGAAGTAACGGTAACAATGAGGCAGAAATTGAAGATATAAAGCCCAAGAGTTGCAAGAAGATACTAACTGTCAAATATCTTTTGTGGGCTACAAGGATAAAAACATTGAAGCAGCAAAACTGTTTTTTCCTGGCATAAGGATAATCTGCCTGACCTGTGTCCAGTAGTCCTCCCAGGAAGGCCTTGCTTAGAAGCTGTTGCAAACACTTTCTGCTGGTTCTGAGAAGTGTTAGGCAGAAGATTATGTACTACAGGGACCTCTAACTTTTCCCCCTCCAACAAAGAAGCATGTGACAAGCAGTTGTGCAAATAAGGATATAGTGAGGCCCTTATTCTGAAAAGGACAACACTGGTAATAACCATTTGGTGACTATCCCAGGCACAGTAGAAAAGTCTAATAGCAAGTGAATTGGCAGAACTCACTTCCCTGCCATAAATGGGAGGAACTACGACATGATGTAGTTAGATATCATTCAAATTCATGATCACCTATAGTGCATCATTTATAAGAAAGTGAAGCATGACCTATAGTCTAAACATTTTGAACTTTCTGGCCCACACGTACTTGTTTAACCTGGAGAGGCTAAAAAAGGATTGCCAGGGGCTATTCATTTTTGGCAGAAGAAATCTTAAATAGAAGTCTTTTCCTTGCTTTTGCCTGAGGATCCTTTCTGTAGTCTCATTGCTTAGAAACTATTACAAAAATGCTTACAGCTTAAGTGATCTCATTAGGAAAGAAAGAAAGGCATCACTAGGATGAGTGACAACTTTCTGAAACGGCACCCCCAACCTGTGGATATCATCTTCCTTCCCCAAAGGATGGACATCAGGTCAATCCAGTTTTTGCTTAAAATTGGGAAGTTTCTCACCCCAGATATGCGGGAGAAGTGGTGCTAGGGAGGTTGAAGGGGATTAAGTACTCACTGCTACCTATTTCCCTCACTGCCATGTTAGACATGTTTCACTTTCTTTTACCTTGCTGCTTACCATAGCAACTTCTGTCTTCCTAAGCCTGATTTTTCTTTTCAAAGGCTCTTTTCTCTTAGAATCTTTCTGTCCTAGACTGTATATGATGAAATGGCCACTGCTGTATTTTGCGGATGGGGTGAAAATGTTGTTTCTCCAACAGCAGAGTTTTCCTTCTCTTCCAATATTTTACAGATATCTTGAGGAGGACAGCCAAATGGTAAAACTTTATCAGAGGCAAACAGGAATTGCTGGTACCAACATTCAGGGATAGACAGGGTTCTCTGCCATGATTGCTTTCTGCTAATGCTATGTATGGCTGCCCCCCCTCCCCCAGAAAAAAAACATCTACAAAAATCGCACATGCATTAATCATACTCTTCCTCAAGTTTAGGGCACTTAGCTTCAACAAGAGTGCATGTTTCACCGACTGTCACCATGAAGGTCCTTGGGCACGTCTTCAGTTTGTCTGAGAATGTTTTTTTGACACTAAATCACATGACTCTGACAACATGGGGTGCCCTTTTTTTTTTTTTTTTTTTTTTTTTTAATACAGAAAATGTAGAAGCAGCAACTTTCTCCATCAGTGAGGTAGGGGTATATTCTTGGTCATCATTAATATCTTCTAGCTACAACTATGCAAGCAATGTGGGATCCTCTTGATGGATTTTTTTAAAGATATGTTTACTTTTTTTGAAATGTATAAAACTAGTTACAGAGAAATTGTCACAGATTCAGGAAAAGAAGAAAAATATTTATTAATATTGGCATTTTTAAATGCTCCATTAAATTAGTCTCTGAAGCAAAGGATACCTTCAAACCCTGGCAAGAAACAATTTGCTTTGGACTGACAACGTCCCCCAGCCACCTTGGCTGATGTCTGGAAAACAGTAATGAGCTGAGGTGCAGTTACAGAAATCAGAGGACTGGCTTGCCTTTAATACAGGTAGCCCATTAGCTGCCTGCAAAGAAGCTAACGTGTAGGAACTTTGAAATAATAGGTGGTAGGATTAGGGCTACACAAGATTGTACCTCTTTAGACCAAGTCCTAGCCCACTGGCCTGTGTGTAAACTGGTAGGGTTCTGACCTGCAGAATCTTTTACTACAATTTTTTTAGGCTTCTGTGTTTCTGTATTTGTGCTCTTCTTTAGTGGACTTTTTAGCCTTGTTTATAGAAGACTGCCCATTGGTCCTGTGCAAGAAGTTTGTTGGGCTCCAGAATCATCCCAAGATTCCAAGAAATATGAATGAAAGCCATTTTATTAATCGTTTTGCAGTGCTAGCATGTGCTTAACAGGAACAGAAGTTGCTGCAGACTGAAGCGTCATGCTGATGGTCTCGATTTAGGAAGGGGATTAGTTCAGCTCCTGGGATATCAGTCAGTGCTACTAATATGGCCAGAAAGATAGATGCCCATTCATGGCTAACTTCTACGTATAATGAAGCTTATTTGCTACAACAATTCTTATGATGAACATCTGGACTGAAAAGTAGATTCAGTGGGAAGCTGTTTTTCAACCACAGCTGAAGAATAATACATCCATGTTGCAGAACTACATAGCATAAAGCAGTCTACAGAAGGAAGCTGTCAGTCTACCTAGTGTGTCTGAAAGTTGTGGCTTGTCTAAGAGAACTACCGCCAACTCCCCCAATCCATTTCATCCAAAAACAACTGGAGAGGACGCAAAAGTACCTCACAAAGATGATCCTAGGCCTTAAACACTTGTCCTATATGGACAGACTCAAAACAACTCCAACTATTCTCCGTCTCATATCGCCTACTTAGAGGTGATCTCTGCTTGACTTACAAAGCCATGTCTGACCCAGCTCTGTTAGAAATGCTAAATCTAAAGAAATCCCAATCCCTCCACACCACACACTCCAGAGACCTCAACCTCATTACCACTATCAATAGAACATGCTGGAGGGACAAGTTCATAACCCAGAGACTGCCCATACTATGGAATAGACTTCCCATACATGTCAAACAGAGCACCTCACTGGCCCTCTTCAAGAGAAATCTTGATGAGTGGATGGGAAATAGAAAATTCACCCCAGGGATCACTCCAGTGGCTCTATTCGACAGAGGCACTGGGAATTAATGTCGGGTGGCACGATGCCAGGGTAATCCTATGGGCTAGGCTTGTAAAGGCTCCAGGGCCATTAGCCTAGTACACACCTATGAACCTAAGAATTCCAACATGGTTTAAAAGTTTCAAAAGACTTGACTATATCCATCTATTCTGGTAAATGAATCCACATATCAACTGCTGCAGAAATATACTCTCTTATCCAGATGAAACCGTGTTCTTTTGATTTGATGGCAGTGTATCTTTACTTCCAGATCTAAATTTTCCTTTCAGTTTAATCCTATCACATTTTCTCCACAAGCAGCTTATACACTGCAGTATTCCTTTCCATTACCTCTGTTGTTTCCAAGTGAAAACTCATTCAGAGCACGTAATCTGCCCACACAAGCCGTACCCTCCATCACACATTCCATCTCTTGCCTTCATCTGTCCTGTTCCAGTACTGTGACTTCCTCTTCTCTATATAGCTTCTAGAATGACACACATTACACCAGTTTTGGCCTAACTACAGATGTTAGGATACTCCTATTGCTGCATCCAACCTCCTCCAGTATATCACTAGGCATGTACTTGAAATTGCCCATGCTGATAAACTGCTCTTATGCATCTGATGATTTAGACTTTCTGTAATGACAATATCCAGGTACTTTTCCAGACAAACTCCAAATGTACATAGTGTACTCTGTCTTTGGCTGTCATAGTACTTTATTTCATATTTGTCATATATATATATATATAATATATATATATATATATATATATATATATATATATATATATATATATATATATATATATTACGTGGAGCTTTTCTCCCCTGGCCTCTACTGAAAATGGGCTCACCTAGGCCCAGTAGACATTCCCAGTTAACAAATGCAATAAATAAATTTTAAATTTGTTAACTAGTAAAGAGCATTGACCCAATGGATTTACTTCAGTTTCATCCCAGGGGCAAACACAACAGATACATGGCACTGCAGACAGAGTGACTGCTGTGATGAAAAGACAACATATAAACACATGTATTTATATATAGTGAATAACAGTTAATTGCTAAAAGAATCACAATGAAAGTAAAGTCAAAGCAGCTATCTACAAGGCAGGAGGATAGGAAGAGATTAAGTTATATGACCAGAGAGAGAGCAGCTGCATTTTCCTTGAGTCTTGTAATGGGCTTTTAGTTCAGACTGGAATATGAAGACTGACCTTAAAAAAAACTAGGGAGAGATTCCTATAGTTTGGGACAGCGAACTGAGAAAATATGGTTCATGCACTGAAGCTTAGTTTTTGAAGTTTGGAGGAAAGGACCTGAGTGGTTAAGACTTCTGTGGTTTTATGTTGGTGCATCTCTGGATCACCTGGAAGCTAGTGGTGGAGAAGTCTCATTCTTGATAAGTTTAAGCACCTGAGAGGCGAGTAGAAAGTCTGCACATTGTTTCTCAGGTAGACAGTTTTTTCAGTTGTGTTCATTTCTTTGGGGAGGGGGGGTGATAAATCTACATATGGTGTTTGATCTATTTATTTTAGGGGCTACAGCAATCAGAGGGAAACCATATTCTAGCTGAGCCAGTAAGTAACCATTACCTATGGCATTCCTACAGGATCTGGATAGAAAACAGGAGATCTTATTATCCCAGAATAGGAGAGAACTCATTTTTTTGTGTGCAAATCCAGGTATAGATGCAAATTCCCAAAGTATTTGAAGACAGTACAACACCACACACTTGAAAGGTCAGAAGTGAAGCTATCATATTTTCAATACAGAAATCAAGAACTCTAATTTGCTACTGATTGCTATTATGATGGTATGTATAATTGCTTGAAGTTATGCAATAATGATATGAACAGATGGTCTTTTGTAAACCTGCCACACAATGATGTGTGACAAGCATGGGACTGCTGTTTCTATAGACACTCTTGATTCATATGTTGAAAGTTTTCAGACACATAAGAGCCAAATGGTAATGTAAGAAAGTTTATAAAACAGGAGAAAGTTACCAATATTACAACCAAAGTGGTTAACCTCATAAGGAAATGCTGCCATTGTACGTTTGAGGTGAATGACCACCACACCAGGAAGTTATCACTCTTGAATCAAATGAAAGGCCAAAGAACAGTGACTGAAAACAAAAAAGCTGTGCTGGCCTACAGTTAAGTGCAGTTACTGGTGATGAATGCTGGCATGCAGCTAAGTATCCTACATATGCAGAATGAGAGCTGATATGGAAGCAAGTGTGAATATCTGAGTATGAACCTTTCATGTATAGGATAAATGCAGGCATGAATGTATATATGAATGTGTCCCTGTAGGATAAATACTGACAAGGAAGCAAGAGTGAACACTTCATGTGTAGAACGAATGCTAACATGGATGTGGGCATGAATGCTTCATGTGCAGGAAGAATACTAACATGCATGTAAGCATGAGCCTTTCATGGGCAGGATGAATACAGCCATGGACATATACATAAATGCTTTATGTGAATGAAGAATGATAACACACATGCAAGAATTAACCTTTCATGGGTAGGAAAAATGGAAACATGGAGGTATGCATAAATGCTTCATGTCAAGGAGAAATGCTGACATGGATGTGGGCATGAAAGATTCGTGTGCAGGATGAATGCTAACATGAATGAGGGCATGAACACTCCAGAGGCAGGTTGTATGGTGATGTGCTTGCATACACCCCGAAAGTGTAGGATCCAGATCATGTTCATAGGTGTGTACTAGGCTACTGACCCTGGAGCCTTTACAAGCCTAGCCCTTAGGATTATCCTGGCATCGTGCCACCCAACCATAGTTCCTACTGCCTCTGTCAAGTAGAGCCACTGGAGTGATCCACGGGGTGAATTTTCTATTTCCCATCCACTCATCAAAATTTCTCTTGAAGAGGGGTAGTGAGGTGCTCTGCTTGACATGTATGGGAAGTCTCTGGGTTATGAACCTGTCCCTCCAGCATGTTCTGTTGATTGTGGTAATGAGGTTGAGGTCTCTGCGTGTGTGGTCTGGAGAGATTGGGATTTCTTTAGATGTAGCATTTCTAACGGAGCTGGGTCAGACATGGCTTTGTAAGTCAAGCAGAGATCGCCTCTAAGTAGGCGATATGAGACAGAAAATAGTTGGAGTTGTTTTGAGTCTGTCCATATAGGACAACTGTTTAAGGCCTAGGATACTCTTTGTGAGGTACTTTTGCAGCCTCTCCAGTTGCTGCAGGTGTCTAGTGAGATACATGCCAAATGGGGCATTGTACTCAATTGATTGGCCCAATGAGGGAAGAGTAGAGGGAGACAATGATCTCTTTCTTCCTGGATGCAAAACCCTTAGTAATGAGATCGGCCACATGGGACTTTCTGACCACAGTGGCAACGTGGGGGTCAAAAGAGAGGTTGCCGTCAAACCTGTGTTCCCAGATCTCTAATAATACCTTCTGTGTTCAATGGACTACCATCAATGTGGTAATCCAAGGGAACCAGGTTTTTCCCCAAGGGGGATGACGACACATTTTTTGGCATTGAGCATAAGGCCATGGTTCTGACACCAGTCAGTCTCATTGAGGCCTTTCTGTAGGATGTCAACATCACTTGCGGAGTTAATAGCAGCTCCCAACTTGCAATCATCTGTGAACTTTGTCAGCCAAAGTTGCTTCATGTTGGTCTGGACTTCAGAGAAGTAGATACCAAACAGGAGAGGACCCAGGACCGAGCCCTGTGGGACTCCACTCGTAACTGGTTGGCAGTCTGACTTGGAGTCAGCTACTTCCATACTGTGGGTTCTATCTGTGAGCCAGTTTGCAACCCACCTAATGATATAGGGGTTGATGCCTAGCTTAGTGAGTTTTTCTATGATTCCTGAGTGGGGAATGGTATCAAAGGCCTTGGCCAGATCAAGGTAGGCTGTATGAATCACCTTGCCTTCATCCACAGCTCTGATGACTTGACTCAAAGAAGTCAACCAAGTTAAGCAGGCATGATCTACCCTTCACAAAACCAAACTGTGTAGGATCCAGAGTTTGGAGATTATACTATATCCTTGTTTATTAGGTCCATGATGATGCATTCATAGCTTTGCATATCAGACTCATCAAGCTAATAGAGTGATAATTCCCGGGGTCTGTAGTCACTCCTCCTTTGTGGAGAGGGATGACTGTAGCAGTGCACCATTTGGTAGGGACAAAGCCTGAGGTGAGGTTGTGATTGAAAGGGCACACAGATGAGGTGCCAGTTCACTCTGTAGTTCATGTAGAACACAACCAGGGATATTGTCAGGTCCCATAGAAGCTGTATTCTTGGCCTTGGACAGTGCTGTTTTAACCTGTGCAGCAGTAATACTGGGTGCTTGGCAATCTACTGGTATTGTGATTTGTCCTTTGGGGGAAAAGATGGGTAAAGTTATCACTGAATCTGTCTGCCAGTATATTGGCAATACCTGTTGGCTCGGTACAGGAGGTACCATTGTGCAGTAGCTCAGAGCAAATCTGGGTATTGTCATGGGGATTCTTTACATAACCATAAAAGGCCTTGTGGTTGTCTTTACTATCTGCTGCAATTCTGTTTTCATAGCTAGCTTTAGAGGATTTGATGAGAGTCTTGGGACTTTGCCTTATTCCACATCAGTTTCTTCCTTCTGTTGTAGAGTTTGTTTATGGCAGGGTACCACCAGATTGGCTTCCTTTTTTTTTTTTTTTTTTTTTTTTGAGGAGAGCATCTTAGTTCTATTGGGTATGGTGAGATCCATGCATTTGTGTATGTGTTCGTACAGTGCACTGGTGTATGATTCGGTGGTCATGCAACTATTCTCCATTTGCATGGGTGCCATGAAGTTAGCCACCTCTGTTTTTAGGAGCCCAAAGTTAGCTTTGGGGAAGTTTTTCATGGTGGTTACCTTTGTGGGGGGGGGGGGGGGTTGTGGATTTCCAAGGTGATTAGTTTGTGGTCTGATCTAACCAGGGAGGAGTTGACTATTGGTGTAGAGCAACAGTCACCCATGTTAGTACTGACCAGGTCAAGGATGTTGCTACTTCTAGTGGGGGTAAGAACGAGCTGGTCCAGTGCATTGGAATTAATGAATTCCAGAAAGCATTGGGCAAGTGTATTGGTACATGAGTAGTTTTCCCAGTTAATGGAGAAGTTGAAGTTGCCCAGTATGATAGTGTTAGGTTGGACCCTAATATTCTCCATGGTGCTTAGGAACGTGTTGTGAGTACTGGGCCATGGTTGGGGACCTATAGCAGGCCATGACCTGAATCTCCGTCTTACTCAGTGTTAGCTGCACCTGAAGTATCTCAGATGCGTTATGTTGGGCTACCAGTCTGCAGGTGTGTGCATCCTTTATGAATATGGAAACACCACCACTTTGGAGCTTTGGTCCAAGTTCTGGGGCCAAAAGGTGTGGAATGAGTTATAGCCTGGTAGTGCAAGGATGCTTTCTGCTGCTTTGAACCAAGTCTCTGTTACAGTACAAATGTCGATGTTCTCCATTTTAAGGAGTGCTTTGAGTGAGTGCATTTTGAGATTTAGACTTCTAGAGCTAAGCAGCATGACTCTCAGATTGCATTTGTTTGTAGCTGTTACAGTGGTAATTTGGTCTTTGGAACACCGCCTAAAAAAAGCACTATGGGGGGAAGAGCCTTGGCCAGTATCTGGAAGCCCAGGGGTGACAGACCAGACTGTCATCTTGTACAAGAAATTAATTCAGTTTCAGAAATGTATTCATCATGAATTTCTTGAGAATCACAGAATTTTAGAGGACTGATGAACGGAACTAATTCAGTTCCCCCAACACCATAAGCTCTACATTTTGCAGTGAAAAAATGACCACAAAAACTTTTTGCATGCATCCTTGTGTGCTACCTCCTTGATAGTTCACTTGTGATAGAGAGGCTGACCTCCTCACAGAGCTCTAATAACTATGTTTGCTACAAATACAGGAAGAAAGAATAACACGAGGTCTTTATTTGGAGCTTACATTGTTGCCTTCTTACACTAGACCAAGAACTTATCAATCTCTACTCACTTCATCTCCACCACCATGCCATCTTAGATGGTAGAAAAAAGGGAAGGAAGTCACTAAAGTTCAAGGGTTTGAAATTCTTCTGATCAGACTGTCATCTTGTACAAAATTTAATGGATATGATCCAAAAGCCATGCTTCCAGAATAGTTATATGCATACTAGCCAAGTCATAAATACTGAAGCACTCAGAGTTGGGTGGCCCATTGGGTAACTCCCTACCTGCTAACAAAGCCTTAAACTCCATTCCTGCTCCCTAAAACTAATTTAAGTAAGAGTGTCCCCTGTGGGGGGAGAAATTTGGGCACTGGTCAGGGAGAGAATTTTAGGTTTAAGGAATGGGAGAGGGATTTTAGTTTTAGGTAACCTGCATAATTCAGAAATGCAACTAGTGGGAATGTAGACTACAGGTAATTAAGAAAATAACAGGAACACTAAGGTTATTTGGAAAGAAGAGATTATGAAAAGATTTAACAAACCAATGAATCTGAAGAGTGGCACACAGAGAAGTCTGTTTCAATGATGGACACAGAAGTGTGGAATAGCTCATTACCGCACAAGAGTTCTTTATCCACTTCATACCACTATGTGCACACATAGTGACTTCAGTCACTTCCCAGTGGTGCACCAGTGAGAGAAAATGCAGCCAAAGGTGGTACGTGATGCAACTATGCTTCACTGACTGTGGTACTGATGAAAGACTTAACATTTGAAGAGAACAAAGCACTCATGTACAGGAAAGATATTTTTTTTAAATTAACATTCTTAAACTGGGTCTACTGCAAGTGCTCATGTCCCAAGAGTTCAAAGACCATCTCAAAACCAGGTACTTAGTACCTTGAAGCATTGGTCACCTGCCTCGCATGCTCCAGTTCAAACATGACTTCAGGCAAGTATCTGAAACATGGCTAAAACCTCATATCTCCAGCAATGAAATCTTCTCACCCAGCTACAACATTTACCAGCAAGATCAAAGCTCTAATTAAGGGGGTAGAGTTGCAATTCTCTATTCTGAGCAACTCAACCTCTCCCCCTACCAATACCTGCCCCAAACCTCCACCCAGCTGTGCTGTTCTCGAGTGTCAAAAACCCCATAAAAAATGCTATAGTAGCCATTTATATTCCACCTGGTAATAGCATCACCATTCTTGAACACATATTATCAGGGATCTTTCACATAATATACCATATGAAACAGTCATCCTTGGTGATGTAAATGTCGACTGGAAAAAACAATCTACTAACTCCCCAAATCTAAGCATTAACCTCCATACCTTTAATCTACTAATCACAACACCCACTCACATGAATAAAAACACCAATACTGGCTCCATCCTAGACTGGATCCTTACTTCTGATCCTAACCTCTGCTGTAACACTGCCACCCTACCTGACTCTAAGTGACCACCTCCCCATCTACATACAAAGACGCTCTCTCCAACTTCCCAGATCCCATTTAGTCAGACACTGCTGCAAACTTTCCAGTTGTAATGCTGAAACATTTAACAATAGACTTTCATCAATAAACTGGTCCAACCTCCATCACCTTCCCCTCAATGATGCAGTACTAAAATTTAACCAAATTTCCTTGGAATCCGGAACTCCCTAGCTCCCCTAAGAAAAACTAGGATAAAGACTGGCTTACAAAATACACTCAATCCCTCTTGCAAAAAAGAGATATCATCTGGAAATAATGGCTAAAAACTAAATCCACAATGCTACTCCAAAATACAAAGAACTAAGAAACCTCACTGAAAAGCAAATCAATGAAGATAAGAAAAAATTCTACTATGAGGCTCAATCCACCCACCATTCTAACCCCCCAGAAATCTGGCACACCATTAATAAAATCCTCAACCCTGAGGGTCTTACTACCCCCAATCCCTACCCAAACAACACTCCTCAAGAAGCTGCCACACTAAAGACTTACATTATTGAATTTATCCAAAACATAACCCACACTTACCATAATAACAATCCTCCTCTCACCTCTTCCACTACTATTGCTACCACCCACTTTTCTCTTGAACCAGTCCTCACTACTTATATAAAATCTCTTCTGCTTAAACTTAAACCATGTTCCCCCTCTACTGATAACCTACCTCCCCTCTTTTTTAAACTCACAGCTGACTCTATAGCCTACCCTATCTCAGTACTTGCAAACAGATTAATCCAAGAATATGCTGTTCCTTCATTTGGAAATCTTTCTACACTACACCTCTCCACAAAGGAAGAAACTCCACTGATCCCTCTAATTATAGACCTATAGCTATTCTTTCCCCACTCTCAAAAATGTGCAGAAAATGCATACACAATCTGCTTCTCAAATACCTAATTCAGGAAAACCTTCTGACCCCCCACTCAACATGATTTTAAGCCAAATCACAGTACTGCCACAGCCTTTCTTTCACTCATACTAGAGACAAAAAACAACTGATTTCCTGTCTATTCCTAGATCTCGCTAAAGTTTTCGAAACTGTATCTCACTTTAAACTACTAACCAAACTATCAAATCTCAACCTGTCCGCCTCTGCTATTGTCTAGTTCTCCAGCTACCTTACCAATAGGTTACAGTCAGTGAGATGGAATCCTCCTGTTCCCCTTTCTTACCTATCCAGACAGGTGTCCCCCAAGGCTCTATTCTAGGGCCTCTTCTTTTCAACATCTTTACTAACAACCTCCTCTCATCCTACAGCACATCCTCCATTATACAATACACTGACGACTTCACTCTTTTCTTCGCTGATCGCATCACTCACCTGCATTCTATTATTCAAATCGCATTTCACCATTGAAAAATGGCTAACTGATAACCAACTCATCCTAAACCCTTAAAAAAAAAAAAAAAAAACTTTCTCTTCATTCCTAAATCTCTCTCTCATCCTAAAACCACTTTCACCATCTCATCTCTTGATAACACTATTATCAGAGCTGAATCACACACTAAGCTCCTTGGTACCACAATTGACAACCTATTAAAATTTGACCTCCACATTCAACAATGTATTAAAAAGACACATCAACAACTGGGATTACTCTATAGAAACAAAAAAAATTCTCGTCTTCTGACCCTAAACACTTTCTGGCACAAGCATTCCTCCTTCCCTGCCTTCTCTATGCCTCACCAATACTTACACATCTACAATCCACCTTAATCAAAAAAGCTTGAACAAGCATATAACAAAATGGCTATATTTGCCAGCAACCAGCCCTACAAATCTCACCACTGCCTTGCTCTAAAACAACGCCAATGGTTTGAATTCCCCCAATTAGTGCTGCTATCCCAGCTACAGATCACTCCCTCCTTATGCAGTAAACGTTCAGCTTGCCCTTCCCTCTCGTCTCTAGTATCCCTCTATGCTCCTACTTGTACTCTCCATAGCTCAGATCAATGCCTCCTTAACATTTACAAACCTAATAAAAACATAAGCACAGCAGCCCAAGCCTGGAACAAACTCACGTCTAATATTTGTAATATAAAACACACAAATATCTTCAAAAAAGAACTCCAAAACATCCTTGCAAACTCTGCCCATGTCAGGAACCAACCTAATCACCCCCCTTCTCTATCTCTCTCTATCATATAACTTATATCTCCTAGGTTATACAGACTAAATAACCACTACTGGGCCAATGAGAAGCTTTTTTTTGTATATATATATTTTATGTATATAGCTTTTAAAAATATACCTCTAGTATGCCAATAACGCACCATCACCAGCTTTACTGAACATACATTTTATGTAACCTTAACTTTTATGCTATAGACCTCCATAAGTATTTCAACTTCTTTGTTTCCTTATAACCTGTTTTTCTTGTATAAACGTTTTATGTAATTGTTAAATTTAATTCATACAGTTTTTTTTTTCATTTTTGTAACTGTTAAATTTAATTTGTACAATTCTGTACTTGCATTGTTTTTGTCGTATTTGGAGCTTTTCTCTGTGGGTCTTCACTGAAAATGGGCTTTTGGCTCAGTTTTATTTATTTTTATTTTACATTTGTTGACCGGGCTAGTCTAACTGGATACATGTCCATTTTCAGTAGAGGCCCGGGGAGAAAAGCTCCAAGATAGATACAAAAAAGAATGGAGAGATAAGCTCCAAGACAGATACAATAAACAATATAAAAGGTTGCAACAGTCAAACTTAAACATCTGTTGGTAATATAAAGTACAGTACTCATCATAAGCATAACTCAAATAGTAACAGGTAAATGTACAAGAGATGTTACTATATACATATACTTGGTTGTCATGACATAGTCTTTGCTTTCTTATGGGTAAGTCTATAAAGGTGAGGAGAATGCATTAGTGTAAGGGAGGAAAGTTAGTCAGGGTTAGTACAGGGGCATAACCAGTGGGTATGGAGGAATAGTTTTACCTTCTGTTTAACAAGAGTTAATGAAGACAGAGAAATGAGTTCAGCTGGGTAAAAGATTTCAGTGCTTTCCAACAGCATTAGAGAAGAGGGAGTCTCCTGCCAAGTTGTTGGTTTTGCAAGTTTTGATAAGTATTTTGTTTGAGGAGTGTACATTCTTAAGATTGTTGCAAGGGGTAATAATGCTAGCGAGTATTGGTGTGTTGGTTTGTTGGTAAAGGGTTTTATGGGCTATAGTAAGCTGGTGAAAAAGAACTTGGTTTGGAAATTCAAGCCATCCAAGTTGCTTTAGATTAAGATTGTGATGTGTTCTAAAAAGAGAGTCAGTAGCAAATCTGGCAATATTATTGTAGGAGATTGTCAGTTTATTTAGGTTGTTCTTAGTAAGGTTAGTATAGATGGGTGAAGCATAGAGTAGAGTGGAGATTGAGTTCTGGCTATAGCGGTCCTGGCTACTGTAGTAAGAAAGGGTTTGATTCTATAGAGGGATCCTAATTTTTTGTTGATTGTTTTAACTGTGCTGTTTATATGAATATCGAAGTTAAGGCTCGATTCCAAGATACAGTTGGACTAACCCGTTTAACAAATGACAAATAAATAAATTAATTAAATCTGCAGCACCTTAGCTGAATACATTGTTCGGGTAAGGTAAGAGTAGCAGCTGTGGTAAGGGAGTGTGTTTGGGTGGGGGGGTAGATTAGGGCACTGATCAGAAGGGAATTTTTGTTTTAATAAGTAGTTTTTGGGAGCAGGGAGTTTAAGGGTTCAACAGCAGGAACAGATGTTTAGGCTTGAGGAGCAAGAAGGGAGTCTTAAGGTTAGGGGGTAGGAGGGAGATTTTAAGTTTAGGGAGAAACAAGGGAGTCTTAGGGTTATGGAGTGGGAGGGCAGTTTTAAGGTTAGAGTCAGGGTTCTAGTAGGGCTATACAGTCTTATAAGATGGGGTGCTGGGAGATTAAGTTAGCGGAAGTTCAAGCACTTGCCTTTTCGAGAAAGTGGGAATGAGCAAGGGTGTCATGAGCATGGTACACAAGCACATGTAGATCTGCGTAAACTGGTAAAAAGAATGAAAATAATGTCTACTGCCCACGTTCATTATTACCAAATTAAGTGATTCCGAACTTTATAGTCTGTTTCATGGGACATCTTTATACTATCTGTACTAAACAATTTGTGTCCTAATAGTCATAATTTATATCAAAATCTTTAACCTAAGCCACTATTTTTAATTAATTTTTAATTTTAATTTGTTACAACTATAAATGCAGTGGAAAAAAGTAACCTGCTAGAGGCATAACTTAAGAAATGAATATAAACGTGTACATAGCCTAGAGTTTAATGCAAGCATTTGTTTCGAACATCAAACAGTACTTAACTGTGAAAGAATAAAGCAAATACACTATGTCCAAAAGGCATGCCATAGCAACCTGAGCTGCCCGTCAAGGGACACTGATTATGGTTACTGAAAAAGATTCCATTCTTATGAAATAAAGTTCCAGAAATCATACACAAGATTGATAAACAATTTCTAGTCATTACTGTGGTTCTGTTATAAATTTTAACATACAAGTAAAATGAAAACCCATTCTAAGTAGAAAACAGAAAAAAAAAGCAAACTGAAAGCTTTACAAGTAAACCTGTTCTGGTACTAAATGTTAAAATTCCCTGAACTCTCACATTTCTAGTGCTTAGCTGAAATTCTAGAATTCAGTGGCATTTTTCTCAGTGAATTCAGCAGTGTTCTTAAATCTGGCCGTGAACCTTTTTTACTATGTCATCCTCCTAATTGCACAGGGATCAAAATGTCTTACAGACACAACCTGAATACAACAAAAAATGTCATAGAATGGAATATAAAACAAAACAGGAAAACAAATAACATTACCTCAAAACATAAGTATTTGTAATACAACATAAAATGGTTAAACCATTAACACCTGTTATCCTAGGATTACTTGTATGCCTATTTTAATGTTATCTGATGACATTTTTCCTTTTCATAGTTTAAAAGAATGCTATTGACATTTTACTCTGTAAATGCTGAAATTTATGTAATATAATTTCCAAAGGACCATTTTCGCTTCCTGTAAGCTTAGTATAAAAGCATTTATATAATCTACCCTTGAGGTCTGCAGGAAGTTAGCTCAGATTACAGCAGTTACAGACATACAATGCTTCAGGATCATGCACTAATTGAATTATAAATTGCAGTCTGCTTGTTGCATATTGCCCTCATGAGGCCACATTGCCTCTGTATTATTCTACCACAATCAAAACTACACTGGACGTATTTTCTGTTTTAAGGAATCTGAAATGTGTCAGAGGAATGGGTGGCCAAGTTTTATGCAATGTGTGCTGAACACCAAATGCTACATTTTATGTGAAATGCCAGCTATGACAATAAACTTACCTCTGTGCCCCTAGGAAATGCAATACTTTTTCTAAATCACATCCATCAACTAGCTAAATTTGCAGCTAGGATGCTATTCATTTTCCTGGTGATATTAACTATTAAATGTTATTTTATTTATTTATATTATAGCTAACACTAATTTTCAAATTTCACAACACAGAAAGTATATCTCTGAGTTACAACCTACTAGAACATTTATGAAAAAAATATTCAGGGAATCTGTCATATTAGATTACATCAATGCTTCAGAACATATGCATTTTCTTTTAAAATGTGTTTTTACTTCTGTTAATTTACTTGTGCTATAATTTAGCAAGTATGTCTGTAATTTTATTTTCATTTACATTTGATTGAGCAGTCAGTTCCCATAATGCACAGCCCACCTTAAGGACAGACTCAAGTTGGTATTCATATTGGCTAAGACCAAGGAAATTACTGTTTAGTAACCAGTCTAACTTGTGGAGTTCTGTGTGGTATCTTGACAATAAAAATGAGTTGAAATTCATTATAACCAAAAAGAAGGACGTGTCCTTTTTTGGGTATAATTCAGATGAAATCTTTTAAGATTAAAAAAAAAACACTCACATTTAAGAGATTCAAGGCTATGGGAAAACTTCTTCTTTCGGCTTTTCCCGGTTAGGGGTCGCCACAGCGAATCACCTGCCCACTCATAATTGGCAGTGGAGTTTTACAGTGTCGAGTTGCCAGCCCGGTGCCCAACCGTCTACAGAAGGCACACATACCTAGGGCTAATTTAGAGTGCCCAATCCACCTACAGCATGTCTTTGGGATGTGGGAGGAAACCGGAGCACCTGGAGGAAACCCCACATAACCACAGGGAGGACATGCAGATTCCACACAGAAGGCACCCCAGCCGAGGATCGAACCGGAGAACCTCTTGCTGTGTGGTGGCAAAGCTAACTGCTGCACCATCATGGTCGCCCAGCCGTGGATCGAACCGGAGAACCTCTTGCTGTGAGGTGGCAAAGCTAACCGCTGCACCACCATGGTCACCCTCAAGGTTATGGGGAAACTAGTAAATATAAATGCATTTATATAATATATTCATATATGTTACTGATAAAGTCAAGGAACATATTTAACATGTACTTCTGTCCTGGATGATATTTTCTAGATTGTTTTTTGAAATGTGGAAAGGGAGACGCATTCATCTACCTAGTAGGAAATGGGAAGACGATTCTATCATACAGATCTTAAGAGATGGTGCAAAAACAGTAAGCAGGAATTTCATTTTTTAATATATTCTATTATATGCAAACATTTTTATTGCTGTATCTTATCGCTTGTTTTTAAAAATTCATATATTTATATTTTGTATGAGTTTATATTTAAAGTTTAAAAAAAAAACAAAAAAATATATAATCTTTTCCGTAACTGACATGGAATCTTTTATATTAGCATGAACTACCATCAACTCAGGCATATGTGACTGGTTTAACGTCTTGCTGAAGCATGGCACCTCAGGAGTTCAACAACCCCTATTGGGGAACACTGGAGTATCAGTACTGGGTGATGAATACAAACAGTTAGTGTGAGGATAGAACACAAAAGCTTTCAGATCTTCTCAACACAAAAGATGGTTATGATACTACAGAGCCACAAACTCATGCTTACAGTTATCCTATGACAGAAAGATTTGTTATTTGTTATATGACATTTGTTAATGTCTGTTATGTACTTCACAGATAAAGATTCTAGTTGTCTACTGATGTACTATGTTCTTCATCTGTAAATATGTTGTAAGTAATTGCTATGTAAATTGTTAATCACTATGTAATCCAATGTAACTACTGTCTGTTTATTTTAACTGTGGAGCTTTTCTCCCCGGGCCTCCGCTGAAAATGGACCTACGTCCAGTCGGACACTCCCAGTCAATAAATATAAATAAATAAATAAATAAAAATAAATAAATAAAAGATTGCTATAAAATATCTTAATATTAAACTGAAAAAAGATGTAACTCCTCAAATTTCAATGATTTAAAAATGGAATTTCATTTCCTTAATCATAAATTACAGGTCTCATTCACTCACAGTTAGCTTAATACGAGTCACGCTCATAAGTAAGGAAGACACAAATCTTCTTTTCTCGCATTGGTGGCATACAGGGATAAAGCTATGACTACAGCCCAGGTAACTGGACTTTGACTAATGGCTCAGGCACTTGAAGAAACGTAGACAGGACAGTTGTACCCATCCTGGAATGCAGGAACAATGGTTTCAGCCCAGCTCATACCACTGCTCTAATGACAGAGCCTCAACAAGAACATGGAGGTTCATTACAATGCAAGTAGTTGGGTGAGGAAATGATGCAGGCATGACCACAGAAGCCAATGACCATTGTCAGTGCCTGTGGGGAGAAGCATAAATGCAAACAAAGAGGTACAGGTGGTCTATGTGGTGATACAAGTACTCACCTCACTAACAGGGGCACTGTTAATCCATTAAGTGAAAATTCCCTCATTTCTGGGATACTAGCTAGCAGACAAAGCATCCTCATGGCTTCCTGGAAGATGCTCCATTGACCACACAAGGAGAAGCTTGACAGTCTATAGGTCTGAGAGCAAAAGCAATACAAAAAAAGGACATTTTTTTTTCTTTTGCTCTCAGAATCCATAGCATTACCTGCTGAGAATAAAACAACAATGATGGACAACGACTGAGAAAAGAGTTCTTTAACATGGGCCCCCAGACATGTCTTACACAGGAAGAAAATTGTCATGACAGCAAATGGAAAAGAGGTAGAGTAATAAATTTAGCAACAATCTGACAATTAGAAAAGGAGAGCTCAAACAGTGACAGAAAATGAAGAGGGTCAGCAAAGGCCACGCAATTATTAACTCAACATTTCAACTTCTAAAATGTGTAATAAGAAAAAGAGTTAAACCATTATCATGCTGTTAATTACTGTGCTTGTAAGTAATCACTCACATCTGATAGATGTTACTAGGGAATATCAGATCTGACATACGTGCACCTTTATGGCCTCTGGGAGTTATTTTCCATCCTAGAGTAGTTTTTGAAATGGATACATTCAAATGCAACAAAAAAGTCACATATTAATAAGTCAAAAATAAAAATATATATATAAAAATTTGTCCAATAAACATTCAGTTTCAAAATACACATCTCAGTAGGGTTCCCCCGTGTTTTGTTGATTGTTGGTCGACAAACACTTGGGGTGGTTGAGATTGAGATATCAAACGTTGAACTGTCTGAACATTCCACAAAGTGCCGTTTCTTTGAAACAGGTGAGTCGGGATTGGGATGAGGTTAAAGTGGGTATGTGTGTATTTCTGTGTTAGGGTTAGGTAAGGGTATAGGTGTTGTGTGTCTGCATATGTGTGTGAATTTTAGAGTTCGAGTTGGGGTTAGATTTCATATTTGTAGTGTGTATTACTACATGTTAGTGTGTCTGAGTGTCTCTTGTGTAGTGGCAGTGCCAAAGGAGTTTTTTTTTTTTTTTTTAAGGTAATTAAGGTATAGTAAGGGGTTAGAGGGGGCAAGGTTAGGGTAATCATGCATTACTGAGGTGATGCAGAGGATAGACGCCCACCCGCCCACTTCAGTAATGCATGCTAACACTAACCTTGCCCCCCGGCCCTAACCCCACACTGTAGCTTAAAAAGAAACATTCCATGACCCTGTAACTATGAAGGCAAATTGGAGGCTACTGTTATAGGGCCATTTCAGTGTACATATCAGGAAAGGAACTTGTTTTCCTTTTACAATCTTTCACGTTTGATGTTTAGGTAATTTGGCCTTGTGTATGTTCGATCTTATTTTTGTGTTTTGTTCGACAGTAAGTTTGATCATACGCAAGGGAAGTGTGTGTGTGAGAGTGTGTGTGTGTGAGTGAGTGTCTATGATTAAACTAAGACCAGAAGGCAACATTTTGCACTAAAGAAAATAATACTGCATTGACTGCAGCTGTGACATAGGGCAGAGTATAACTGGATCTGTGACACCTTTTAGTGCACTTTATAGTAACAGAGAAGCAAAAACAAAAATGTGCGTATTTGTGAATGTTTAGGCAGTACTGAAACTGTCAACTATTGTTTCTTTTTTTTGTATTCTTATCCAACCACAGCTATTTTGGTAACTGTCTAAACAGCTGTCAAACTATGACACAGCTAGTTTGACAGCTGTCTGTGTCTGTGACATTCTGCTGCTTGCTCTTTATCTGACAGTGCAGGAACAGAATGCTGCACTCTTTGTGCTTCTCTGACTGCAGTCAGTTGTGACAATTTGCATTGTACTGTAAAGTGTTGACGAAGTAACACACACACACACACACACACACACACACACATACACACACACACACTGCACAACAGTACTCACCTAGTTCAGTAATCCTACCAGAAAAAGTAAGTATAGCTTTGTCCTGCACAGATTCTACCCTTAGGAACAACAGGTGCAATGCTGCTAATACCCATTTGTACTTGCACTCCTTTTGTACTGCTCTGTAAGAGAGTATTGTAGTACGGACAACTTTGAATCACTGAAGTACACTAGGAGCCTTGCATGGCAGTGCACCAGTGTGTGCATAAACCTAGCTTGAATAGATCATGGCCACAGATATTTACAAGCGGCAGTTAAAACTCATGTTGCTTTGTAGAACATCCCTTTTCTAATGAGCAGAGATAGCACTCTGAAATTAAATCCCCTTATAGGCTTCATAAAGCCATCTACAAGACTTTACATCATAAATAAGTTAAGAATTCCACTCAACGTCATGTAAAAATTTTACACTAACTCATGTCTTCTATAGCCCCTAAATCTTCTATTACATTAACTAGCCACATACGCACATCATGGGGTCAGTGTATACAGAAGCATTCATAGGACAGGAAATACGATGACATGCATGCAAAAGCACAGACACAGCAGGTACCCACCAGCACTAATCCAACCCTCATTAAATGAAAGGCTTGGTGGTGCCAGGAAGCAAACTTTTACGAGAATTACAATACTATGATGCAACTGTTGTACTTCCTAAAAATAAACCAATGACAGTACAGCAAGTGTAACTACATATTATAATTAAGAAGTTTTTCAAGGCCAAGACCCCTGGTCAAAATCCAGTGGTACAGCAATAAAGTGAATGTTTTAGCCAGGAATTGAATTTGGATCCTCCTGATCAACAATCTGCCTCCTCTACTAAGATTTATGCAGCTGAGACTTGGCTACAGCATTTAAGTATCACCTCTCCTTCAAACATACACAATACCAACATCAAATCAATGAGAACAGAGGAAGAGCAATTTTACATTTTTTTAATACATTTTGACTTTTAACTTTTTTGACTGTATCCTTACAGTTTTAAGTGTGCTGGTCCACAGAACCTTTTTTTCATCAACAACCCAAGCTGAAGTTCTTGCATTAGGAATAAAATCAATTTCAACCCAGTTTTTTTTAAATGAATTAGTAAATGCTGTCTGCGCAGGAATTTACTCAGACTGATAACCAGAGTATAGATACAGAGTTCTTGAGTAATCAAAACTATATAGAGTCTGATCTTCCACAACTAAAGTGGCTGAGCAAGATTTAAGAATGGATGTTTCTGACATGTTCAAAAATCATGAAAGGGCGCCCATCCACTCTAATCAAAATAATCTGCAGTCAATTGTCAGAATCATTTATTTAAAATGTATGTTTATCTAACTAACAATTTACAACTGTTCCAATTGAGAATCAGCAGTTCAGCAAAGTCAGATTTGCCGATTAGGTTGGAAAACTGAAAACTGGGAAGACTATAATTTTATTTACCAAACCAAATACCCCTATATTCTCAGAGGCTGTATGACCCTCTTCAGATCAATGGATGGGTGACCTCAAATTCACTCCTGGGGTGGTGTCCATGTCCCTCCTGGCCAGAGGAAACTGGTAACTACCACAGACCCTTACCTCTGCAAACCTCAGTCACCTAACTACCTTCAATTGGAGCAACTCGAAATAATACGTCGAAGGCCTGTAAGGGCTCTTTAAATAACTTCTTTGATTTCCAGTTCTTTTGTGGAACTGACTTTCATCATGTTCCTTTCATTCTGTTGCCATTTAGTGCATTTGTTTGCTTTTAATTCCAAGGATCTCATTTTAAACAAGTAATAGGCAACAACAATTAAAGTTATTAAAACAGGTATTTGTTATTAAATGGAAAGACAGCGTTGTAGTAAAATAACATATTAAAAGTTTCAAAATAAGTTTAAGACTTTTTAACTGCTCTATGTCAATCTCAACATTCAGTGCTACCGTCATTGCATTAATAAAAAATGTTTTCTTCTATTTTAAAACTGCAAAAACTACAATTTTATAAATCAAAAAGTAAATACTTCTCTATGCTCAAACCAAATTAGGTTTCAATTTTTTCTTACGGCCGATTACTATATTAAAGCTACAATTATCTTAAACTAATTAAAATAATAAAGCTGCCTGAACGTGAAGTACATTAGCAAGCCAACAATTATTAGTATGCCATCTCACATCCTTCCTCACCACACATTAACAAGTCATGGCGGGCCAATCAGTGTCTTTTAACCAATCAGTGCATTTTACTATGTGAGGTAAGAAATGATAAGAGTTCCTTAGATGCAGATGCTGTCAGTGCTGATCTAGCAATCTCTTAGTTGCAGAGAAATCACTGAATGGAAGAAATGCTGTGAACTTTGGAGACTATTTTCTGTCTGCAGGTTAAAAAATGCTTCTAGAATATCAGACAAATCTTTGGGCAATGTTAACAATATATACACTGCCTTACATAATAAAGCATCTTTTCACTGTGTGTACATGCAGGGCAGTACACTGCCTACACATATAAATCAACTGACATTTTTATAGTGTTTCCTATTATTATGAAACAAACTTCTGAAGCCGCAGGGCTTACTTGGGAGACCTACAAATAGAAGTCCTTAAGAAGACCGACAGTAACACACCAGGGGTGCTTTCTGTGGGAAATCTTGGTGTTTCTAGAAGAAATACCCCCTGAACATAATTTTATACACAGTACCGAATATGTCCTAATAACACAGGGAGCAGTCAGTAGCCCATCAAAGGCGTGTTTCATTGAGAAACCAACATACTTGTTCTCTAGTAGTAGTATAAATGTTCTAGATCATACTGCAACAGCCAAACTTTACTACTGCTTTTATTAGAAAGCAACAGGGGATAAAAGCAATGTAAAAATTAAGTCGAGTACATGAAATACATAAGGAATTACTCTTGAGAATTTTCTTTAACCTAATTATAACCAAACACTAGAAGAATGCATAGTTAGAAAGCGGGTGCTCTTAGGGATAGGAGGCAATCGGTTTTTGAAACAGACTAATTGTTGACACTTAATTGTGGTTACATACTCATTAATTTACCCATAGATAGTATACATGTGTGTGGGTGTGACAGAAGCAAAATCAACTACAAAAACCCATTTCTTCCTATGTTCAGGGTTTTTTTTCAGCTGCTGCCACGCCTCTTGATTAAAAGCACTCTCCTACCCTCTTCAAAGGTTATGCCTGACTGCCACAGGTCTTCTCTCATACAGTTCATCGATCTCTTGGCTGGACATCTTCATCTCCTCTTGTCTTCTTCCTGCATCAACCAAACCTGACTTACCTGAGCATTTTCTGCCTTCCTAAACATGTTACCAAACCACCATAATCAATGGTCATGAGCCTTCTCTGCAGCTGGGGCTACTTTGGTTTCCACATTGATTTTTTTCATTTCTTCATTTGCCACACAGTGTGCAGCCTGCTACCCCTCCAGGCAGTTTGCACTATCTCAAGCTTCTTCAGACACACTGCCTTCACTGTCCAGATATCTCTGCCACACAGAAGCACTGGTCACATCACTGTTTTGTATACCTCACTCTTTAGTTTATTTTGGCATTTTTCTGCTGCACACTAACCTTGACACTTTGAGACAGTTGGCAGAAACACCTCTAATTTAACTTTGACATCCTCATTCAGATTTCTATTCTCAAACACACCTCCAGATGCTTGAAAGGGTTAGCCTGTTCCATTTTCCCTTCTAGCTCAGTTTTCAACTTCTTTCGATTTCCCCAATTATGCCATGACAACTATCTTGTCTGTATTTAGTTTCATCCCATGTGCCTTCAGCTTTGCGTTCCAGTCCACTATCATTTGTTGAAGTTCCTATAAACAGCCTGACTAAAGTGCCACATTTCCATACAGCAACTTTGTTGCTCTCTCTTTAGACCTTTTTGGTGATGTTTGTAGCTGTTATATCATGCTTTCTGTTAATACCTGAAGATTGTGACCATAAATGAAGATGGGAACACACATTTACTGGTTAATGGAGAATGTGTCATGGCTGCATTCTTGTGTCATTATCAAGGTCTACTACAACGCTGGTCCCACTGTAACCTCTTCTCTGATCTGTCTCTTGATCCCCTAAGATGATTCCACACTACCTAAAATCCTTCACTAGAAAAAGCTCCTCTCCTCCCAACTTCTACAGAATACTCCTCTTACAGGAGAAAAAACATGAACTTTGATTTCAGGAGCAGGTTTTCATCTAGACCACACCACTGCAGATCAAAGTCATCAAGTTATGTTAAAAAAAAAAAAATGTCTGCAAATCACAAAGATTCAGCCCTCACCTCAATAAACTGGATTTTCTCTGATCCTTGGTTAAGTGTTGACATCCTGTCCATGAAAATCATAAAAATAAAGGGGAAGAAGACAAACTTTTTTCAGAGTCCTATGCCTACCATGAACACATCTGGCTTAACGCCACAAATGAGAATACAGCTGTCAAATCCTTTTTTAAAATATATTTAAGAATTTTCCAGGCTTATAACAAAGACATCTCAATGACCACCACAGATACAGTCATAACAATAGTGTACAACTGTATTATGATATTTACACAATCTAACAAACTTTAAAGACATTAATGAATGTTTATGTTAATTGCTATTTTTATTAAACAAGAAACATCTTTATTAAATGATCACATATGACATACACAACCATACATCTATATAAATGAAAACAAAGCATACTGACATATATCACACACCACTTATACTCTATGCACTCACTGTCAATCAAATATTACATAGCTCTTTAAAATTCTACATTCTTTTAAACCTCACTCCTCTTCCAAAATATCATCCTACATGTATCATTCCCATAATTCCCATTTGCTCCTAGCCTTTTCTAAAGATCCCATTTCCAGTTGTTATCTCTGTTACTATATTCACTACTTCTAGTACAGTTGGTTTAGCCTGATTTCCATTTTCTAGTAATTGCTTTTTTGGCAGCCACCATAAATAGACTATCATAGCTCAAAACAATAATTTCCGTAGTTATACCAATCTGGTCACCCAGTGTTTCTGATAGAGTAGTCTGCAGGAAATTTGTAAAGTCTACCAACTCATTACACTCCCAAAAAATAAGTTCCCAATTACCTCTTTCTTCCTCATCACACCTCCAACATTTGCTATCTGCCTGAGGAACAATTCTTTGGAGTCTACTTGACGTATAAAATACCTATGTAAACACTTCTAAGCAAAGATCCTAAATATTCTAGACTTTTTTTTTTTTTTTGCATATTTGGGAGTCATACATATATATCCCCCCATTGTTTCTTTATGAATTATTTAGCCAGTCTCTCTTCCCAACACTTTCTAACCTCCTTTGATTGATGCTTATAGTTATAATGCAACATTTTATATGCTCTACTAATTATCCCTTTTTTAACAGCAGCTTCTGTTCTATACAAACTCTACCAATGATGGTCTTTTGCTTAGGATCCCCCCTATTTCTTTTACATCGCCTATACTCTGATATCAATCCTTGATACGGAAGACAATTTATAGCCTGCAGTCCAAATAAATTTATGGTCTCTTCCCATACTACTACCTTTCCCTCTCTATTTGTTCCCACTACCTTGTGTGAATTGCTATTGACATTAAAACATGAGGCAGTATTACACTGATAAAATGAAAGTCAACATCTGCATGCAGATCCTATGTTAAAGGTGGAAGAATGCATGCCTGTATACAGGTTTAAGAAAAACAGTGATGGGAGTAGTAGAAAACAGAAAATATATCTTCGAAAGCCAGATATTAGGGCAAGAAAATGTTATTACAGAATTACTGAAATGGACAACACTGTATGGAGTCTGACAGGTTGTAACATGGGATTTTGTTTTAAGGAGTCAGGAAAACAAATTTGGAAATGCAAGGAAGTGTTCACCATAAATTATAACTGCTTTACTGTTTCATCTTTTATTGAGAACAAGTTTTACATTTAAGTTTGGAGGAGGGAGGGAGAGAGAGAGAGAGAGAGAGACTGAACCTTGCCTAGTACAATAACTTTCCACCAAAGGAGCATTAGTACATTTTTTTCACTATCGCCACCATGGGATTTATTTGTTTGCCACTGTACTAATGATATGCTGAAACAGAAGAAGTCAGGATGAATACCATTAAGGACTTGTATCCTGTTTAAGTGCAACAGAGTGCACCAGTAGGTTAAAGATGGTCTAGTTTCCCTAGAAGGGTTGTATTTTGAAGTAGTCAAACACCATGTCTTCTCAAGAGCCAGAAAAATATCTGAGGCATCATCAATATGAAAGGCTGGAGGAAGGAAACATGCAGGTAGCTGATGTGTGTAGAGCACTCTGTGTAGAGTTTCCCAGATAAATACTTTCCAGTGAAGAAATGACGTGCTCATGTTTAGAGTGTCCAAGATTTGGAACAAGTGCTGTAAGCTTTTATATCATAGTCAGTATGAACGTTCAAGGGCTATAAGAGAAGGCCAGAAGGATTTCCTATATTATGCAAGTATGTTTTGGATTTGTAATGCACTTTACTTAAGGCAAAAACAACTCTGGAAGACTATTACTAGAAGATGACTTGTCCTGCCTGATGCAGTTGCAAGCTTTTAGCTGATAGCAATGTTGAGAGAATTTAGTAGCAACAGTTTGGTGATCTAGTTCATCTTCTTCTGTACGGTTAAAATGGTACAATATAACCAAGTTAGAGTCTCTCTTTTCATTCCTTGACATGTGAAGGGAATGTTTCACAAAGCTTGGGGTATTTGGTCAAGGGTTAAAGTAGAAATTATCAAGGGTCTGATCATGATATTAAGCTACGAATTTCTTTATACGCTGAAAATGTTCCTGGACTTAAAATATATGGCATTTTCATATTTACCTATCCTTGGGCATATAGTGGCAGAGTATGTGTTAAGAATTTAGTTACCTGGTTTGGAGAAAGATTGGTGAAAGGTTCAGTAATTGTGAAAATAAAATGCTAGAATTTGCAGGAAGTTTAGTTTGCATTTTGGAAAATGTGTGGGCTACAGTCTAGGTAATACAGGTTTCAAGGTCAAACCCTAAACTGTGAGCTATAGTTTTAGGAATGCAAGTCCTCATTCAAGCCCACCGAGAGAATGCTGACTTGGAGAAGTTCTACAGCATTGTGAAGAGCACAGAAAGGAGAGAACGCAATTGTTCCATGCAGTGTTGATTTCAGGTGACCACAGATTTTGTCCAGACAGCAATTAGAGTTTCAGCATTTCTGATGAAGTCCTAATCACAAGTTCAATGAAAGTGTTTAAATAAATATTCCGATTCCAAAGTTGAACCTTGTGTGTGCATCCTTTTGAGAGTGACTGTTTCTAGTTCCAGGTGTCTTAGTCACGGTTTCCACTGTTTCTTGATGACAGATTTGTTACCTTCATTATGAATACCATTTTAGGATATGCAGTCTTCTTAGCTGCCTTGTGTTCCATGAATAGATAAACATTGTTCCACGTTTTAGCTTAAAAGAGTTAGTGCTAGCTGTAGCAGTCTCTTCCAAATTGTAAGAAAAGGCATCTCCTGTGGAGGCCAGGGAAAAAATATCCTGAGACAGACTGCTTTTTCAAAACATCTATGTTCATCCCATTATGAATTAGCACAAAAAATTTGGACATGTTAATATCTACTCAAATAATGACTGAAAAAGAAGATAGTACAAACAGTTTGACATCCATATCAGGCAGTGATAGATTAACTCATTCTTTCCAGTGGAGCTCTGGTCATTTATACTCCAACATTCAATGGTTGCATCCTTATCAACATTAATTTATTTTTTGTAGTCCAAATAAAGTTCCACATCTCTAGAAACATTAGTATTACTAAAAAAAAAGTGCAAACAGTAAACTGTTCAGCACGAACTAATCTTTACAGAGGTCAAACTCATTAAAATCTAAGTCTTAAAATGGATGTCAAAAATTTTAATTGACAAGGGGAATAAAAACATCAAACACAAGAAATTATGGGAACAAATCTTTAATATTATTCTTGCCTAGCTCAATACAGTGTAGTAAACTTAACTACATATAAAAGGTTCCATATTAACCTATATTTATAGCCCACAAAACCTTTCTTCTTTTTCTTCTCCCTCCTTTTTATAATGTATATTTCTGATCACAATAACGTCACTGAACTGTAACAATTTCTCTCGAGTATTGAAAGCATCTATGTATATAGTGTAAATAGTATTGGTTGATTGTTTTACTTCCTATTGTACTACCAACAATGTATAACAACTTCTTTCTCTGAAGTGGTGTTACCTCTACTTATTATACTATGTTTGCTATCTTACATCAAAGAAAATAATAAATAAAGAATTATTGAAAAAAAAATGGATGTCAAAATAAACAAATATCTTTATAATTTTGTAAATAAACTGCATCTTAGCACCCCCTCAAATTAAACACACACTGCCAGAAACATTTTGTTCTTTTATCTGTGAGCTTTTACATTAGGCCACACAGTTCTTTTGATGTCACTTGGCTGTTGACATATTTAGAGAAATATAAAAATTATGAAAGTATAAATAAATGGTATATAAACATTTAATATCTCTTTACCGGAATTTACCGGAACTAGATAGATGTCAAGTATTAATGCAGTTGTTTTGCCTGTCACATAAGCTTTAAGATAAAATCCTGCAATAGCTTGTATGTAGCAGAGTTTTGGAATTATTAATTCAGATATCAAAAATATATTTTATCTCCAGAGAGACTTCACTATGGTGGTGCTAGAGAAACACCTGGAGGCATCACTAGAGGTTAATGGATTCTCAGACTACCGCATGTCCTCCCTGCATTCACGTGGGTTTCCTCTGGGTGCTCCAGTTTTCTTCCACATTCCAAAGACATGTGTCTGGAGCATTTCTTCCTGGGCCTCTGCTGAAAATGGGCTCTGTCCTAGTCGTATTTACCTGGTAAACAAATGTTAAATAAATACTAGACAACAATATGATAAAGCAGATTTGTGGCTTTACTGTCAAGCAAATAGTATGTGAGGGAAGTATCATTGCTGAACTCCCCACTGGACTGAGATAAGGTGGGAAAGGAACTGCCCTGTTTGCACAGCAGTAATAGTATCACTGCACATCACTTTAAGAAGATCTAGAGGCATGATGAAAATTTTAGGAAATCCAAGAGCTCATAAATGCATGGCCAATACAGCTTAGCAAATCCCTTTTCCACACCTGAGGCTATAGCAGTCACCTGAATTTTATAGTCATAACATAATTCAATTGTGATTAGATTTTTTGGCAGAATCTGCTGTGCATATATTTTTTAATAAAGTCACAATGGCCACTGTGACTCAAAGACAGTACAATTCTCACTCCTCAAATGCAGGGACCAGCAGTTAGTTTAAGACCTTGTACTATTGTAGTATCTCTGAAAAGACATTCAAGGTCATGTTGTCATATGCCTTTTTCCAGACCATAAAACACTTGAGATAATACTAATAAACATAATCACTCCAAAATCGGTTCAAGACTAATTGCCGGGCCACTGTTTCACAAGCACGACAGATCTGCACCGCTCTTCCAATCAAGAGGTCTATCTGCTGGGGTATAAGCTTTCCATGTACGTTGAAAAACATGCTAACAGTACAACTGAAGCATGCCACCCTGTTACCTTAGCTGAAAAATGAGGACCATCACCTCAATTTGCCAACCCACTACTATTCTTACTTTCTACGCAGGAATGAAAAGTTGCATCAAACATGGAAACTGGAAAATGTATTTTAATTTGTGTGCTCTGCTCCTATGCTGTGCTGGATCCAAAGTCTTCTTAAGACACACAGTCCGTTTACTGCTGAATCAGAGGCACAGAGCTTTGCTTCACTCCATCTGTAGTCTGTTTAAAGCACCAAGCCTTTCAAATTGCACACTGATACAGAAATATATTTTGCATCTATAAGCACAGTTACAGATAACTTATTTTAAAACAAATGACACGTACTGTTTCTGTTAGTTTGTAGCATATATTTACAAAGTTTTCTTCATTACAGATATGAATGATGACTTCTACAAAATACCTCTCTGTCCCGTTCTCACATAACTGAACTACTATAATAGTTATATAGAGTGCTAGTCACTCACATGGATGTTATTTCCTCTTGGTATCTTTTTTGGCCTTCTGTGGGAAGTCACATGTCTGTTTTTAGACTTTTCTATTGTCCTTTTGTGATTTACTTGTAAGCACTTTTGCTGATGTGAGGATGCCATTAACAGAAATCTGAAAGGAAACATCTGTACAAGTTGTTCCTATTGAAAAAACATCACGTATTGCTGAGTTTAGATATTTGTTCTGCAAACATGAGAAAATCATGTCCAATATTGCTTTGCTAGGCTGTTCTGATGCTGTGAAGAGAAGCCTGTCTGCTATACATACAGTATGAATGCATATTTTACATTGCTAAACTCTTTACATATATTCAAGCAAACTTTTTATTCTATGCTTTATCTTTCAGCATATTTACAACACAATTAATTTCAGCCTTATATTCATAATATCTAACAGAAACCAACCTTTTTCATTTTTAATTTAATTTATTAATTTGACAACCAGGTAAGTGAACATGTTATCATGGACCATCTAAAGCTCAAGCTGTAAGAGCAAGGGTAAGTACAAACTGAATGCAGAGTTAAATGTAGCAACTCAGCCAGCATGTTTCTGACAGGTGGGAGGAAACTGACGTACTGGAGAACATCCACAAAGCCACAAGAGAAAACATATAAACTCCCCAATAAAGTGGCCAAATGGCAGGAATACTGCCTAGACCCTGGAACTGTGAGGCTAAAATCTTAATGAGAGTATATGCTGCCCTGATTGCTGGACAATATCCCGTGTCTTCAGGATTTCTAGTCAGATCTTAGAAACTCTACAAACTTAAGTGGAACTGTTCATCATACACAATGACCTCATCTCCAGAGATCAACCAAATTTCACCACATAGTCTTGACACGGATTCTTCAAAGGAATGCATGTCCACGGGATGCTCACAGTGCTTGCTCCACTTCCTGAAAATATCCCCACACAAGGTGAGTGATGCTCCTCGCTTGCTAAGAACAGACTGGAATATACATGTGTCACCCCATGCACACAAAAATCAATAACCAGAACCTCTCTAAGGTCATCCAAAAGTCATAAACTACATACATGCACAGTCATCCAACACCAAGGCCTTCTATTCAACAACTACCACAGTTGCCGTCTTCCTGGTCTGTCTATACCTTTCAGATAAATCCAATGGTGACTCCAGATGTTTCTCACAAACAAGGTATAGAAAGCCTCTTTCTTTGATTTAATGACTTACCTCATCAGTGGATGCTAGGGTTAAGCTCTTCACCTATTACAGTGTTGCAAATGACCATTTGGACTTCATGTCCCCAACATCGTCTTTCTTGAGGCGGGAGTTGAATGTTATCTGCAATTAAGCATCTGCCAAGCACCCCTAGTTTTAACTCCCAACCCAAAATAGGAATAAATATACCACCAAGTAGTGATCAGTTCACAGTTCAACATCTCTCTTGACCCAAGTGTCTTGAACCATGCCTCTCAACTGTCCACATTTTCAGACTCTTCATATTTTTACTTCATATTTTTGGTCTGTTCCTCATAAAATTTGTCATGTTCTAAAAAAATCACTGAGAATTGAAGTCACTAAATAATGACAGACATTTAAATTTCAGACTTCATATCCTTCAGACAATGCAATCTAATACAAAACTTGTTAATCTATAAGTTCTAAGTTTACAAGAATAATACTTGAAATATATCCTATATTTTGGTACTTTGCCCTCCCCATTATTTTTGGGTTTGCCCACATTTCTCCAAGAGGTTTAGAGGTATGTTTAGAACATACATCCTCCAGAATGATGCTGTGACTGCAAAGTTGATCACTGACCTTTGGGCCAAGGTGCTCTGGCACCAAATCCATTTTAATCAGCTTTATGTTTAAATGTGATGTTCATAATGCTGTATCACTTCAAACAGAAATCCAATAATGACTCACCACACAGTTCCTCTGATTCACATCTGTCTAGGCTAATGTGTCACTCCCAATAGGGGAATGCTTCTCCATAGTAATAGAGTGACTAGGTGATACTACATCATGAACCACACCTTACCATGGGTCAAAAAGAAGGCTGAATACTTTTTTCTTTTAGGTGCATATTTTCATAGGTGTTTATTAGGCTAACAACCACAAGGGGCTTTTTAAGCAGTGGTGCAGCAGTAGCATTGTTGCCTCACAGCAAGAGGCTCTCTGGTTCGATTCTCAGCTGGAGTGCCTTCTGTGTGGAGTCTGCATGTCCTCCCTGCATTCGTGCGAGTTTCCTCTGGCTGCTCCGGTTTCCTCCCACGTCACAAAGACATGCATCTGGAGCTCATCTCCCCAGGCCTCCACTGAAAACTGGCTTCGTTCCAAGTCAGACTTTCCCGGTAAACAAATCTTAAATAAATAAATAATAAAATTAAGCCTAGCCATACATCCCAAATCTCTGACAAGTTCCAATACCCTTGATAAGTGTAAGCATGGGCCTGGGAGATGAACCATTTACTGGTTACCCGTGTCCATTAGAGACATAGGTGCCAAATCTGGGATGAATTTCTGGGTTCCCACCCAGCTGTCCAGGCTGCGCTTGAATTGGGCTAGGGAGGATCTCTGCTTCACATGGATGGGTAGCCTGTTCCACAGACGTGGTGGTCTCTGGGATACATACTTATCTCTCCAGCAGGTCCTATTTATATCATAGGCAAGGTTTAAGTCTTTATAATGGGTAATTCTGTTGCAGTTTGCTTTGTGGATATGCAGGAAGTCCAGAGTAGGGTCTGACAATGCCCTGTATGCCAGTCATATGTCTTCCCATCAAAAGCCTGTAGGAGACAGAATACAGAGATAGGGCCATGAGACAGTCTGCATAGGACATTTTACTTGCACCCTATATTCTTTTAGTGAGAAACCTCTGTGGATGTTCCAACTGCTGTATATGCTTGCTTAGGAACATACCAATGATAGGTCTGATGAATGCCAAATACAGTGGAACAATGACTTCCTTGGACTTAGAGGCCATATCTTTGTTTATAAATTGGACAATACAGAATAATTTCCTCAACACTGTTGACACATGATGGTCAAAGGCCAGACTACTATTTCTGTGTGTCCCTAAGTCCCAGACTACTGGGTCAACTCTAAGGGGTCTGTTGTCAATATGATAGTTACCAGGGATGAATGACTTCCCAAAGGATACTATTATGCATTTCTTGGCATTTAGTTTCAGTCCATGGCTGTAACACCAGTTGTTTGCCTGTGTCAGCCCCTCCTGGAGAACTTTTGTGCTAGTGTGAGATTCAATGACAGCTCCTAATTTGAAATCATCTGCAAATTCAGTCAGCCACAGACCACTGACATTGGCCTTGATTTCAGAGAAGTAAATGCCAAAAAGGAGCAGTCCAAGGACTGATCCCAGAGGGACTCCGCTTGTGACTGGCCTTTTTGTAGAGGTGGACTCCCCAATTCTAACTTCCTAGGTCCTGTCTGTGAAACAGTTGGCTATCCACCAGAAGACATAGGGGTTTGTACCTAACCTCCTGAGTTTGTCAACAATGCCCGAGTTGGGTATTGTGTTAAATGCCTTGGCCAGGTCAAGGTAGGCAATGTGAACAATTTTGCCCTCATCCATTGCTTTGGTGACCTTCTCAAAGAAGTCCACCAGGTAGAGTAGGCATGATCTGCCCTTGACAAAACCAAACTGGGTTGGGTCCAGTGTCTGGAAATTTACTATATCTCTATTGATCATCTCCATTACAGACCTGAAGATGTCTAGAAGGACGAAAGCGATCTTTGTTAACAATAGGTTATGAAAGTAGAAACTGATTTTTACATGCAAAATGTATATGTGTATATTTATATATAATTTTTGATCGCAAAATGAACTAAGGTTGATATATTTCCAGCCATGTAGTATATTACCTTGTATGAAATCACAGACTTAATAATTTGGTTAAACAAGATGTACCATTAAAGTACATTAGGGCTATATATTATTATGACAGCTACGAGGTAGGGCAGGACCAGCTCGAATGTCACACTGATGGGGGAAGGGATGTGAATTTAACATGTGTACCAATAACACTTTGTTTTACACCACAATAAACCACTCCCATGCCTGATAAAAAGTATATATATATTTAGAAAGCTTGTGAGGAAATTATTACTCTATTTTTGTTTTACTTGGATCGCTTGTATGTGTACTTAATAAAGGATTTTCGACTGGAAACAGACTGCCTGCCTTGCTTGGATTACTTTTGAATACTTAGTAATGCTGTAGAATTATATATTTTCTATTATTACTTTTTGACTTGACGAGTTTACGTTCGCTACTTCTACTACTATTGTCTGATCTGATTAATATACAGTGATTAACTAGAAATATATGGACTGAAAATCTTCCACACAGAGAAGTTTCTTACACTGTTTCATTATAATTATTTCCATGACTTTACATACAAGACTATTTTGACTTATGAGTCTGTAGTTCCCAGGATGTTATTCGTGTTTCACTGCTGCAGTCATTACATTTGGGTAATCTGCTAGCAGGTTGCCCTCATTTGACCTGATTAACAAAGTCTTGGGTCCTGCGTCGATTGCTGTCCCTTCTTCCATGACGTCAGGTCGTCAGGGGTATAAAACATGCAGCCGACGCCATTACATCGGTCTTTCTTGCCGCGCGGTGCACGAAGCAGAAGCAATTCGCAAGTGCCAGTCGGCCGACTCCTGAAATTTTCAATTTCGAGTTTCAGATCCGAATTCTTCAACTAAAAAGCTAAGTACCCCGTTGGGGAAACTTTTTCTTGGTCCTTACCAATGTCAGTAAAAGTTAATAATTGCATTACTTGTGGGAAGCAAATACCTCATAAGGATTTTCATTTGTACTGTATTCCTGACCATAACATACCTTGCTGTCGGTTTTGTGCTTTATTTAATCAACACACTATCAAATGTCGGTACATTTTTGCTTCTAAATATTTTGGCTCACTCTTTAGTTATCCAGAAATGTCATCTGTTAGCAATCCGACTATCGGAATAAGTAACAAACGCAAAGAATAAGACAGAGACAGGCCGTTGAGGTCCAAAACTGCTGACGATGCTTCTCCTAAGCCAGTCGCCAGTTCGCTGGTACTAAGTGAGGAGCTTTTGCAGCCCCTGATACCCGCTACTTCTGATTCACAAGCCTCTACTGAGACCCATTCGGAGTCTGGTATGCCGCAAGATGCTTCAATTATGGAACCCGCTGATGTCTCTACCTTGGATGGGTCCAGAGCCGCTGTGCAGGCACCGGCTTCTGAAGGGGTTTTCAGGCCTACAGATTTGTATATTAGACCAATGCCTTCTTCAAAACTAAGGCCAAAATCTTGACCTATGCCTAAAAAAACGATGCCTGGGCCTATGACTAAAAAACAAATGATCAAAATAGCTGAAGATTTAATTACTCTGATCAGGGGTAGCCAACCCCCCCCCCCCTTCTAAGAGGCCTAGGCAAGACTTTGATTATGAATCTTCAGAACAGGATTCTACTTCTTCTGACTCTTCTAATGAACAGGAATGGTCTATACCTACTTATGAGGACTCTGATGCAGAAGATTCCACTCCTTCTGCTTCTACCCCGGAGGATTTTTCTTTTGGGGAAACTTTGCATACCTTAAGGGAACATTACCACTGGGAAAGTCAGGATTTCTCTGAATCTAAAAAGACTTGGGGATTTTCTTTTTCTTCCTCAGGATAGGCCCTATGGCTATACCTCCTGTTCTAGACATCGTTGATGATGGGTTTTTTTCAGAATCTAGTATGGCTCCTGATTCTCTGCCTCCGGCTCCTTGTAAGCCAGACAGATACTACAGGGTTCCTGACTCCCATATATTCCTTTTCAAAAATCCTGTTGCAGAACCTGAAACCATTTCTTAGGGTCCCAAGGGCATTAAAGCTTCTATTGCTAAAAATCCTACCCCTTCTGATAGAGATTCCAGGGCACTGGATAGATGGGGTAAGAAGGTTTACACTTCTGCAACCTTGGCAAGCAGGGTTTTAAACTGTCAATTTCATATGCTAAAATATCAACAGCATATCATGGGACTGCTTAAACAGAAAATTATGTTAATTTCTGACTGTGTGGAAAACAAAGATTTACAGGATTGATTGCATTCAGCTGAACAAGTTGGAAAACCTACTTTGCAATGTGGTTTTGATTCTTTGGAGGCCTCTTGCAGGGCTGCTGTAACTGAGTCTGTGCTAAGAAGGCATGCTTGGCTCAAACAGCAAAATCTGCATGATCATGTTAAAGCAAAATTGATGGATGCTCCTTTACAACAGGACTGTTTCTTTGGTAATAAGGCTGAAGATAAAGCTAAATCTATGCGAACTGTGAAAGATTTCTTACAAGTGCAACCTCCAAAATGTAGTAGGCACTGGCCTACTAAGAACTGGTCCTATCCAGTGCCTTTGAGAGCCACTGAAGTCAAACCCAGACAGTCCAAAGGCTTCAGGTTTCAGTCACAAGGGACTTTCAGAACAAAACAATGGGGTGCCTCCTCTTCCAAATCTGGAAACAACAAAACACCTACCTATGGTAAGCAGTCTCAATGACTTCCCTTTACACTTACCAAGCACTTACCTTTTAGCCGCCCCTTTGGGGGGAAAACTGGCTCTTCTTGCAAGAAACTGGCAACTTATAATCCAGGACAAATAGATTTTAAATACAGTATCCCAGGGATACAGATTTCATTTCCACATGTTGCCAATTCCAAACGGATGGCCAGACCTGCCCCCAAATCAGTGGGTAGAGGCCCAGAACCAAGTACTTTCCCTCATGAGCATGGGGGCTATTCAACCAGTACCAGAAGAGGAAAAGGGACAAGGTTTCTATTCAAGACTTTTCCTGGTACCCAGAAAAGACAAATCATGGCGTCCAATTCTGGACTTATCTACTCTAAACACCTTTCTGGACATACCAAAATTCAAGATGCTGACTCTTCACCAGTTACTTCCTATGTTAGGCAAAGATGCCTGGTTGGAAACTCTAGATTTAAAAGAGGCTTACCTGCAAAACCCTATCAGGGAATCTTGCAGAAGATACCTCCGCTTCAAAGCAGGCTACTTGCATTACCAGTTCTCTGCACTGCCTTTGGCTTATCTACTGTTCCCACGGTCCTTTACAAAGTGCCTGGCTCCAGTAATTGCATTTTGCAGGCAAAGAAATATTCAAATATATCCATACCTGGACGAATGTCTAATTCAGGCAGAAAACAAGGACACTCTTCTAAACCATCTAGCATTTGTAAAAAGGGTTCTAACTTGTCCAGGGTACACTATAAACGAAAAGAAATCACAACTGGTACCCTCTCAAAAAATTACATTCCTGGGTGCAAGCTTGAATACAACTGCCCAGAAGGCTTTCCTTACACCAGAGAAGCAAATTCATTTGGTGACTTACTTCAAACAGGTGGCTACAAAAACCCTGCTTTCTGCAAGGCAAATACTGCAGGCCTTGGGGTTCATGGCCTCCTGCATTCTTCTAATTCCATATGCAAGACTGCCTATGAGGAAACTTCAGTGGTACTTAAAAAGTCTATGGAGTCAGCATTGTCACAGCAATGATTCCTATTATACCTTGCCTGCAGCTAGAGTTCCTATGGTGGGCAGAGGCCTGCCTCCAAGACAAGGGACTGCCATTCACACCACCTCCTGCCACCCAAACCCTAACCACAGACGCATCAGACTATGCTTGGGGGGCACATCTGGCAGGTAAGTGCATTCAGGGCAAATGGAGCCCAAATCAAATGCACCTTCATATCAATCAAAAAGAAATGCTAGCTGTACAGAATGCACTAACAGCCTTCAAGGACTATCTTCATCCAGGACAATTAATGATAAAGACAGACAACACCACGGTTATGTGGTACATAAACGAGCAGGGGGGTACACACTCCTACTCCCTTAGCAGACTAGCCATGTCATTGTGGAACACGGCATTGACCTATCAAGTACAATTACAAGCACAATTCCTGCCAGGAAAGCAGAACACTCTGGCAGACGAACTAAGCAGAAATCCCATGTACCCACACGAATGGAAACTAGAACCATGGACTTTCAACATGTTGACATGCAAATGGGGGAGCCCAGACACAAATCTTTTTGCCTCACCCCCAGTTGGACAAATTTTGCAGAAGAATTCATCACAAAAAAGCCTGAAAAATGGATGCTCTATCCTTCAGCAGGAAAAACCTATCAGTCTATGCCTTACCCCTCTGCCCTCCAAAGTTCTACTAAAAGTCAAGCAGGACAAACCAAAAATCATTTTGATTGCTCCAGACTGGCCTCGCCAACACTGGTACCCACTCCTGTGCAATGGGTCACACCTTCCACCATGGCACCTGCCTCAGACACCTTACTTACTGTCTCAGCAGAACAACCAAATTCTGCACACTCATCTCCAAATTTTGAATCTTGCAGCGTGGCTAATCACCTAAATTCATCCTTAGCATCCCTCAGCAAACCTGTGATGGATGCTATTATGGAGGCAAGAAGGCCTAGTACTAGAAAATCTTATGCTGACAAATGGAAAATATTCTGTGCCTGGAATCAGTCTCAAGGGATAAGCACAGCAGTGCCAAACATTTCTCAGATTTTACAATACTTAACTGAGATGCTTCACAAGGGCCTGTCCTTTTCTTCCATAAAAATCCATGCCTCTGCCATTTCAGCTCAATACAACACAGAACCTCCCCTCTTCTCTCACCCTCTGCTAAAGCAGTATCTCATAGGGGCCAAAAACTTAGGACCACCCAGGAGAGCTCCAACCCCTGCCTGGGACCTCAATTTTGTATTGGAAAAGCTCACTCTCCCTCCTTTCGAGCCAGCTGCTACTGCAGACTTAAAATTTCTCTCCTGGAAAACAGCTTTCGTTTTAGCAGTCACTTCAGCTAGAAGGATTTCTGAATGACAGGCTCTTATGGCAGTGGAGCCTTTCATCATTTTTCATACGGACAGAGTATCTCTCAGGACCAATCCATCCTTCATGCCTAAGGTGGTATCCAGTGTGGCTCTTAATCAGACCATTCATTTGCCAACTTTCTTTCCCAATACACAGAACAAGGGGGAGCGGATTCTGCATTCATTGGATGTACACAGACAACTTAGATTTTACTTAAACAGGACAAAATCTCAAAGAAAATCTGAACAACTGCTGGTGGCATTTGCTGCAGGGGCAGAGGGAAAGGCTATTTCAAAGCAGACCATTTCCAAATGGATAAGCCATTGTATTCCTTTCTGCTATAGGCACCATGGAAAAACTATCCCCCAGGGGATCAGATCCCATTCCACTAGGGCTGCATCTACTTCTACAGCCTTTCTCAGAGGTGTTCCCACCAGGGATATTCTAGAAGCTGCTACCTGGACCTCAGTTCATACATTCGCCAAACATTACCATTTACCACTTTTCTCTAAATCCAGAGCTGGTTTTGCCACTGCTGTCCTGCAGGGCCTTATAGCTGGTCCTAATGCTGTATAATTCCCTCCACCCAACCATAGCTTTGGGAATCTACACAAATGTAATGACTGCAACAGTGAAACAAGAAGAACATAGTACAGTTGTGTACACTTACCATAAATGTAGATGTTCGAGTGTATTCACTGTTGCAGTCCTGGTTACCCTCCCTCCAGCCCCCTATTTTTCTCTGGCTTTATCTTTACTTTCTTTCACTGTGCTTAAAAGCCCTTTTGGTGTATTTGCTTTTGGAACTGGATGTATATTTTTTGTGTTTTTAATTTTTATTGACTCCCCATTTGGGGGGCACCTGACATCTGGGGCATGAAAAACTGATGTAATGGTGTCAGCTGCATGTTTTATACCCCTGATGACCTGATGTCATAGAAGACGGGACAACAACGGACGCAGGACCCAAGACTTTGTTAATCAGGCTGACTGAGGGCAACCTGCCAGCAGATTACCCAAATGTAATGACTGCAACAGTGAATACACTCTAACATCTACATTTATGGTAAGTGTACACAACTGTACTGTCTGTAGATAGCCCACCTTTGTGCAGAGGGATGACTGTTGCCTTTCTCCATTCATGAGGCACAAAACCTGTTTGGAGGCTACAGTTAAATAGTAATTCCAGAGGCCCCGATAGGTCATGTTTCATGCTATTTCGAAGGCATCCTGGGATATTATCTGGACCCATTGATGCAGTGTTCTTGGTTGTAGAGAGAGCATTAAGGACCTGTTCCCTAGTGATAGTTGGGGAGTTGTATTTGATATTTCCTGAGGGAAAGTTGAGGGGGAGAGAGGAGTAAAGCTGGAGCTGAATTTATCAGCCAGGAGGGCTGCTATATATTCTGGCTCAGTACAGGTGACTTCATTAAAAATGAGCTCTGCAAACAATTGTGTATTGCCTTTGAGGTTGCGGACATAGCTAAAGAATGCTTTGTGGTTGTCCTTGGCCTGAGACGCCAAACTTACCTTTAATTTGGCTTTGGTAGACTATTTGTTCTCGGAGTTGTTTATGACATGCACAATAGACCAGGTTTCCTTTATGAAAGTCAAATATATTAAAGCATATCTCTTGACAACTGGTACAATCTCCAGCTGTATGGCACCCCAGACAGGTGTTTGTGATTATCCACGCTCCATCTGGAGTCTCTCCTTAGAAACAAACTCAAAGTAGGGAAACCACCTTCACTTAAGAAGTCTGCTTCTAGAGCCAAAGCTGTGAATACATGCAATACCATGTCTATCTAGCTTGTTTAACATCTTGTCTAACATCCCTACCAGCTCTGACTGCTTCCACAGCAGAGTTAATGGTCCACATCCATAGCCTGTCTGATGCAACTAGTTATGGCTTGTGCCATGGTCTAGCCATTGAACAGACCTATTATTATGGCATTTATGTGGACTTCCACAAATTTGATGGACATTTAAGACTAGTTCTCTCCTTATGTATATAGGAGAGATTTATTTTTGGCAGCAAATTGGCATAACATTTTGAACTTCACATTTTTATTTTAGTTTATTAAAAATAGTCTCCCGTACCTATACATTATTGTGCTGCTTGTATTTAACTTTTTGAACATAAAAAAACTGAATTCCCCCTTAAAATAAATGGTGAAAGTCTTTTTGCACACCCGATTCTAATATTTTACTGCAGTCTAGGGCATGTACTAGGCCACACATACAAAATTTATTACAATACAAATATCTGGGTTTAATTCAGGTTTTACTTATTGTGCTAACTATGGCTGCACATACACACACACACACCAGCTCCAGCACAGTTTCTAAATCAGCATAAAGGCTTTAATATTATAAAACACCAAGACTGGGTGCATTAATGCACAGTATTATTTAAACATGCATCAGATTACTTCATTTTGTTATGCCTGGCTTATGGTTGTGTTTCACTACACTTCTCAGTAAATAACAACTGATCTAACCAGTTCCATTAACCATGACAAAAACAAGTTTTAAACTCACAACAAAACTGTGTGACCTCAAACTAGGTTATTTTTGTTAAAGAGATACAGGGAGTAAACTCTCCACATAACAGGTATGGTGGCTTGCGTCTCTTCATGCAGGGAAGTACATTTGAAGCCACTTGATGGGATAGATTCAACATGCTGGCACTCAATAAGAATTGCACTAAAGATACATATCACATTCATTTGCTCTTAATGTTATGTACTCCTCTTATTTTAAGGCCAGTCAGCAAAAAAGCATCTGAAATAATTAATGTTGGTATAATAACCTTGAGCTCTGATCAGCACACACACACAGTAGCAATTGCTGATGTCTCACTATCTGAGATACTGCCTTCTTGTCCCCCATTTATCCATCACACATATTTTAAAGTGATCTTTCATCTGTCATTTCTGAGTACAAAAATTAGATCAAGGTTGCTGTTTTTGACACCGAAATACAAATTATGTTTAACAAGTGATACCAAGGTACACATTTGATTGTATTCACAAGGATCTCATCAAATTTATTACAGCGAGCCGAAAGAACAGCTAACCTCTTTTTTGTGAATGTAACAAGGTAGCTGTACAAAACAAAGTAAGAATGAAAGCTCATGAATAGATATATTAAATTTTAATTATTATTCCTGCTTTTACTACCTAAAAGAGCTGTATTACAACAAGGTGGACCGGCACAGATCAAGATACCTGCTCGTTGTTAATCTCTTAGCCACAGCGACTGATTTGTACCTGTGTAAGCAATTTTTTTCCATCACCAGCTTGTCAGGTACATGGTAAAGATTAGTTATTGCCATGACATATTCTGTGACAAAAGCAACACCCAAAATAGATCAAAGAGTATTCAAGCATTCAGGTGCACAAAGCTAACAACTACAAAATAATTAGTAACACAAAACAGATACCATCCCAAATTCATTTTCACAAAAGAAAATAAGAAGCTTTTCAAAAATAATCTTCTGTACAAAAGCCAGTATGAGTTTTCACATAGTATGACACAGCCTACTTATGCAGAGTCTGTTGCCATAGTGCTTCCTGCATCATCAACTTCCCAGGATACCTTAGTGTTTAGTGTCATGAACTTTTAGTGCCAAACAGAAAGGCAGATTATACAAAGGTAACAATGCTTAAATTAAATGTGTTGGGTAAGGTGATGAAGAACGGATCAGTAGTTGTGTCTACAGACTACAGTACTCTGACCGAAAATATTTTTCTGGGTTGAGACGGACACAGGACTCCTTTTTGAGTGAATACTGGGTTTCCTTAAAGCAAAACTAAACAATTTGCAGAATACTGTAAATGATGGTCTTCGTTGCATGAAACCAACTTGTGTGTGTGTGTGTATATATATATATATATATATATATATATATATATATATATATATTAATTACATAACAAACTGGATTTAAATTAGGTGGCCTTTTGATAGTTTTTAAAATAACCATATATCCTGTAAGCAGGAGGAAATGTAAGCAACCATTAAAACTGACATGCACAGGCTGGGATATTTACGAACAGTTCCTACCCTGGGCATTGCGGAACACAGTTGGGGAAGGTGGTTGACCTTGCAGATGTGGAAGGGAGTGAGCTCTGGGACTGCAAAAGGAGGGAGCCAGCCAAAGAAAGTGTAGGAGAAATTTGATCCAGTGAAGTGTCTCAGTATCTCAGACAGGACACAGTATAATGTATCCATGAACTCTGACAGAATCAATATACATCTCATAGCACTGGATTTATGTTAACCGAGTATTTGACTAAGCATTGTCAAGGTTTAAAGTGCAATAAGTGAATCAATTGTGTGGTGTTCCTTTGTTCTTGACAAATGAAATGAGAAGGTAAAGGAGTGGACATGGTACACTCGCAGGGACAGATGAAGCAGAGGGTTGGCTTCAGTCAAGGGGATACCAAGAATATCACTGTGTAGGAGGGAAGAAATAAGCAATTTACTGACAGGTTGTAGAAGGGTGAAGCTAGAAATACCATTCCCAATAGAATGTAGGCTGTGTAGGTAGGATCCAGAATACAGAATTTCCTGACAGTCAGTGTAAAAAAGGGAGCAGAGTAACATCATTCCTTGATAAGATGAGTAGGAGAGTGGGCAGGAACATATCTTTCTAGGAGGCTGTATACGGGAATTCCACAAAACGCTCCCAGACAGGTATTACAAGAGGTGCAGCTGGGAACACAGTCCGTGTGAGGCTGAGCAAGCAGAAAGCTTTGATCACAGGGACACCGGCATCACTGGTGACAGTGATTGTACTGCTTGACTGATGACACATGTAAGGATGCTAGTTACTCATTATTTCATTACTGCACTGTAGCTAAATAAGTGACAACAGAGAAACCAGAATGGTCATCAGTCACAGTGGAACAACTTAGTATTCATTCATTCCAGCGGAGGTACCTACTCATGACAGCCAGCATCAACAGCATCGTACAATGTCATACATTACAATTATGAGAGCTACTGTGGCCTCAAGAGCCAGTAATTTGACAGGCTGTTCAAGGGGGTGAGCAACAGCATCATTCCCGGAGAGGCTGTGTAAGATCGGGTGGGGAGCCAAGAACTTCTCTCTGTCATAAGGCTGTGCTGGGGACAAGTCAGTCAAGTGGGGGCATATTTTTCCACTGTACAGATTTTCACAATGTCCAGATTTTTGCCTCATATTTTTGGCCTGTTCCTCATAAAACTTGTGGGTTTTTTTGACAAATCACTGGGATTATCTAAGGATTTAAGTAAATAAATGAAATGCATCTGTTTCAGGCTTCATATTCTTCAGAAAATCATGCTAACACCAATTATGATTTTTGCTTCATATTTTTGCCTGCTCCTCCTAAAATTTGTAGTTTGTGGTACGTCATTGAAAATACAGCCACTAAAACAGCAACAGACATTTGAGTTTCAGACTTCATGTCCTTCCTATTTCTCTTCAAAACGTTATACATCTTTAAGAGACACACTTAAAATCTGTTCCTGCTTTTGTGCCCATCTCCCATCCCACCATTATTTTTAACTTTGGAATTCTTGTGCTAAGAGATTGACAGCTATGTTCACAAACAAGAACAACTCATGTTTTCTGAACCTGGAATCTAAAGGGCTCTCCTACGTGTCTGGCACAGCAGTGGATTAGGGATCCTGTGCTACAGAGACATCAGAAATTATAAAGCCATGCAACAAAATATTACCTACAAGTGAAATGCGAGCATTTATATGCTCCTTTCAAATGGTACACCATTTCCAAAACTTGAATTTAACAAAAAAAAAAATGTAAATAGTCTTTCTTGGAAAATATAAAATCTGCAGACACCACATTTTATATCCATGAAAAGAAAATCACGCATACAATGAATCTTTAACAGGAAGGAGTTTTTGACACTATTTTCTGAAACAGCAAAGTCCTTGTGTATAATAGTAACAAATGAATTAGACATTTATAATACTCCGTTCATCAAAGACTAATGATGTGTATATTCAAGTTGAAACAAATTAGTTATCTTTTAAAACCACAGCATTAAGGAATTTATAGTAGAGAAAAGGACAGGTGTTTGCATCTTCTAATTAAACTGGAAAATCATTTTCCTTTGCTAGAACATTTTGCTCAATAAGATATTACAATGAGTCAGGAAGCAGCCTTGAAATCCTGGCAGATAGCCAGGTCCTGGAACGTACATCCTGCATGTGTACAAATATTCAGAATCCCTGCTGCTAAAGTGTGTTATAACAAAAATTAAGCATCTTGCACCTGGGCGGGGAAATAAACTTGGGCCAGCTGCTTGAATTCAGAGGATTTTTGCAATTCTTCTTTCAGTTTGAAGTTGAGGCTTAATTGTCATGCTGTTATGGCAATGGCATACATCGCAATAAACTAAACAAATATATAAAAATAATGTCCTATCAGGAAGAGATGGTCAAAATTTCACAAATTTGCATTTCACTGCAATCATAAATTAGATACATGATTAAAAATCACACAAAAGCATCTGTGATTCAAAATTTCAGGGATTTGTCAGTATCACGCAGATGGAACAGATATGGTTGACAAAATACACCTCTTGTTCATGAAAGAGAAGAAAATGTGACACAGTCTATCCATGCTTTACACAAACCATATTTGTTTGTTTCATTAGATAGTCACAGTCAAGATCTCAGAAGCTGACTTGCTTATCTTTAATTCTAGAAATATCAGAAGGCTGTATGTTCTTATCCTCGCAGCAGGTGGTGGGATCTATCCTCAGATAATAATACTACAATGCAGTACCTAAGGGTGCTACACTCCTGAAGTGCCATCTTTCATAAGAGACGTTAATTGCATGTTCCATCTGTCAGAGCGCATGGCAGCTTTTTTGGATATTAAAAAAAAATCTCATGACATTTTTCAAAAAAGTGAAGCAAATTTTTTATCATCATCAGCAAGCAATAACACATACACTTTCCATTAATAATATTGAATAATTTAGTATTGTCATTTTTTTCTATTTTTAATCTTACTCTGTTTCATTTGGTGCCTTCTTTCACAAGAGATGACATCGGGAAATTTTCATCTGCTGGAGCGAATAGTAGTTTAGCTGGCTATTAAAAAATCTCATGGCATTTTTGAGAAAGTGAATCAAGATTTTTTTAATAAGATCAGCAAAGAATAGCAGATCATAATGACTTTGCAATAACAATATTAAATACTCCAATATCTCCAGATTCTTCTCCATTTACAATTTTACTCCATTGTCCCTTAATATTCCATTCACCATAATCATCTTTGCATTTCTGCGCATCCTATTTTTGTCTTCCATTCTTTATTACAAAAAACTTTTATATCTTCCTGTCCACGTTATCCACATGCTTACCAGTACTAAATACCTGTGTTTTTTTAAATTGTCATATCCAAGTTGCATCATACAATACTTATTTCATCCTTGTAGAATAAGTTATTCCTCTTTATTCAAGAAATACATTATTCCTTCATATTTAAAATGGCATGCCTTCTTGTGTTTTACATTTACCATTGTTCTCAACCTAAAATGAGTAATACTTGTAAATATTTATGTAATAATTGATCAACAGGTTTTTCTGTTTGGCCAAAAGATGTATTAATGCTCACTGTGCTAATTTTATTTTACCATTATAATGTCATATTAATTTCTTCTGCGTGTATTTTGTTCTACATAAACTATGTTTATAAAAAGACTGTTTTGTTATATTTACATTGTAGTTCATGGAACTTTCCTCCCCAGGCCTCTGGTGAAAACCGGCCTTCTTAGACCTAGTCGGACTCTCCCGGTAAACAAATGCAAAATAAAATAAATAAATAATTTTATATTGCATTTTCTTTCTGTCAGTGTTTCACATTTCATTTATTTATTTACTTATTAATTATTTATAATCAGACAGGTGGAATGGTCTCGGTACCCTTACCAAGCAAATACTCTGGCCAGTGGGATATCCCCACAACATACTCCAACATTTAGTAAGGATACATATAACACAAAAAAACCTTAGTGGCTGCAAAGTAACACATTGCATAACAAACTGGATACAACAATAATGTGTAATCTGTTAATAGCAAAGAATTAGTATGTATTATTTCCTTTACATTGACATACACAGTCTAATTACACTAGGAGATACAACTGTCACAAGACAGAGGAAAAAATAAATGACAACAGAAAATCTCCTTTCATGAGGTAGAGAGTGTGAAGCAGTTGTACTGACAATGAGTGAGGCTGAAAGAATCATGGTTTACTACTACTATTACCTTAAAGCTAGGTAGAGTGGCCCAACCTTGACTGACTGATCATGGGATATATAAGGTGATGTTTTACCTAAGAGTAGGTAATAGTTGTCAATATAACTAAATGTTAAGATATAAAGCACAACTGGCTAGCTGTTGGTTTAGGTGGAGCCAATTAGTCTTAAGGTAAAAGACTAAAGTTCTCTTATTTCAGGAGAGTGATTACTGGTATAGTTCACCTGTAGTAGTTTGGATAACCACAATACTCGTATGTGATTATTGTGATCCTGTAACTACAAGGTGCAACTATCACCTTTAAAATCATTTTCAATGTTTATTTATTTGTTAATATGGTAGACAGGCTGGTCCCTGGACTCTTTTGACCCATGACCCAAGCAGAATGGCAGTTCAACAATACAAAGACAATTTGATTATTACAAACCAATGTAACAGCTATGGAACATAACACACAGTGTGATGCAGAGTTTAGAAAAACAATTCTTCAGCTCTTAACATACAGATGAATCTCAAAACAAACTTGAAGACACAGTAAGTTTTAATAGTAAAGTCTAGGGGAAAAATAAGAAAAAGAATAAGAATTTTGAAATATATTTAAATATACTGTTTGCTATCCACAGCTGAATGCTACAGACTACAGTAGACAGTCAATTATCCAAACTAAATGGGACCTAGGGTAGTTCAGATAATCAAACTGTACGGATAATGAAACACATCATTGAACCTGATAAAAAACGTCTAAAATCTTGCTTTTCTGCATGCAGGGAATACACTTTTCTACTATTCAGTGATTCCAGTGGACAGTAAAGAACATTTTTCACAGACAAATAGGCTGCAAGCTCAAAAAACATGCACAAGCAAATATGTACAATGTTTACATATTCAGACTTTATGATTTTTCCTACCCCAAAACTTTGGAAGGTTGAGTTCGGATAATTGACGTTTTGGATAATCGCTGTTCAGATAATCGACTTTCTACTGTACAAGAACCATGTTTGTGACACTTGATCTTGATACTTGGCTATCTACCTTCCTTACATCGGTAACCCTTGATCTTTACCAACCACTTAACTCACTCCTCCTTTACCTAATCAGTCCTACTTACATGACTTGCCTCATTTTTCGTTTCGTAAACGTTGCTGAATACTGCTGTGGGGTTTTGGTCACATGCGCAATGTGTGTATGTCTCTGCTGTCACACCCAGGCTGAGCCTGAAATAGGTACATGTCAGTAAACAAATTTAAACAAATAAATAACCCAAAACAACAGAAGGAAGAGATGAGAACTCTGCTACAAAAATACATTACGCAACCATACATTCAAAAGCTAGCACCGTCAAAGTAGTGCAGATAACTGACATGTGAGCATGCTCCAAGTTGTAACAGTTTAGTCTTCTAAAATTAAAACAATGAATTGTATTACAAAGATTCAAATATATGTGAAAGACTCCCATCCCCAATTGTCGACACTGTCTATTAGGGTAAGTACTATCCCTCCTCCTATCACAGGCATATGTCTATCACTAAGCCATCTGCATATGCACAGTTATCATTTAATACAATGAATATTAGTTAAACTAGTCAAACAATATGCAAGTGAGGGCTGACGAGAATAAAAACTCAAGCTTCCCATTTTGCAGCACTGTGCCTTTATCAGAAGTAGAGAATCCACAAGACACTTCCAAATTATAACTATTGTGGCACTTGGATCTGCACTGTTTTACAAAGAATGCCACAGTCGGCTGTGAAGGGTGACTGCTTTCACAATAAACTTTCTATGTGGAATACAAAGTTTTGTTCAGTCTTCTTCTTTTCACGATTGTCTCATTAGGAATATCATATTTTGGGGTGAAACCTGAGTGGGTACTTGTACAGAATACAGAAAATTTGGCCAGTACACCTGGAAAAAAATAAATTATTCTTTATTTGGTAAGTATGACAATCTTTAGCTTTCACCTAAGCTATCACCAACACAAACAGACAGGACCTCAGCTCAATGGTTGAGGCTGTACTATACTAACAATAACCAAACCAGGAGTTTGGAAAAAGCAGTCGCCAACCACAAAATAGTAATCCAGAAAGTTTTGTTAACGCTGACAACACACAATGCGTTTTCGTCCTCAGACTTCATCAGATAACACACTCCACAAAAATACACATGCTTATATAACTCCTCACATTAAATAATTAACTAATTAACCAATAAAACCTTTGCATCAATTAATGGAATAAATATGCAAGGACAAATACAACTTAAAAACAATATAAAAAAACACATTTAAAAAAACTGTTTAACATTAAATATCAAATGAATAAATATGTATATGTATAATATATGATAAATGTGTGTAAAAAAATATATATATATATATATATATATATATATATATATAAATGTATTACAAAAAATGTATTATAAAAATGTATTATAAAAAATTCACCTTTTGACACAATAAAAAAAAATAAATATGTAAAAACGTGCAATGCTACCCTCTAGTGGCTGATAAAACCTTTATAATTTGGCTGCTCTTAGTTTTAATAATGGTGCAAGTGAAATACTTTCATTCAGACCAGGGTGCCTTCCTGCATCCAAAAATACCTGCCAATATAGCGCCCTATATTCAAGACGGGTTTCCCCACAAACCCCCCCCCCTCCAGTGTCTTTGGGAACAACCTCCAGTACAAAAAACAAAAAAAGTTGCTTTGGCACATTCCTGTGTATGTTTATACAGGACATTCTTATCATTATTTTTACTTATATCATAACAATGTTCATAGATCCGCCTTTTCAGGCGTCTTTCAGTCTTCCCTATATAAAAGGCACTACATGCCTCACAGGATACCAGATATACCAACCCACTGGAGTTACAATTACTGTGACATGTACTATGAACATATTCATTCCTACTTTTGATACACACCTTGTCAGTATTTATTATGTGTATACACTGTGCGCATGCCCCACATCTGTAGGTACCTGGCCTCCTGGTCTTTTGAACAGGCTTCCTTTTTTCCATTAATTCCTTTAAATTAGTTCCTTTTTGAAAAACATTATTTAAAGGCTTACGTTGCATGTCCTTTAAATCAGTGAGAGAGGTTAACCTGTCCCATTCCTTTTTAACCAACTCTATTATCCGATGGGAATCACTATTATATTTCAAGGTAAATACCCTAAGAAACTTATCATCCTTAATATTAACATTGTTAGAGTTTGACTCAATACTTTTCCCAACAAGGGCCTAAATCTTGACGCCCTTTGACTTTTAATGTATAAAATGGTATCATTCAAGAAGTTATCTGGGTAACCCCTCTCTATTAAAAATTTTCTTAGAAAAAGACATTCTTCATCAAAGTCATCATCTAGAGAGGTGAGCCTACTAGCCCTAACCAATTGCCCTTTGAAAATACTTTTTCTCTGTGAAAAAGGGTAGGCACTCAAAATGAAGATATGAATTGGAGAATGTCTCCTTTCGGAAGACTTTTGACTTAATACCACCAGTAATTTTAATAACACTTAAGTCAACCTTATCAAAGGAGACATTACTAGTACAATGTAAAAAAGATGTGGTGGCACTAAAATACTCCAAAAATTCTTCTAGTTTTTCCTTGGAATCATTCCAAAAATTACAAATATCATCCAAAAAGCGCCTGTATAAAACCCAACAATCACAGAATCTAGAATTAAAGATGTACTGTTTCTCCCACCAGGCTAAAATGATGTTAGCATAGGTTGGTGCACAATTAGTGCCCATGGCTACCCCCCTTATCTGGTGAAAATATTCGCCACTGTAATAAATAAAATTATTTTCAAAACCATGCCCATCAGATTTAAAATAACCTCTACATCATCACTAGAAATTTTAGTTTTATCCACCAAAGGCTTCAAGCCAAGCTAACCCCTCTTCTTGAGGAATAACTGTGAATAGATCTTTAATATCCACTGTTACGAAAATGATATTGTCATAAAGCATGTTCATATCTATACCCTGAAGGAATTCCTATGAATCCTTCAGGATAGTTTTCTCCATATTCCAAACTTTTTTTAATTTTACATCTGAGAATTTTGCTAATGGAATAGTTTTTGAGCCCTTAGCTGACACTATGGGTCTAAGAGGGGGGTTTAACTGTTTTTTATGGACCTTGGGAATCCCAAACATAGCAGGTACCCTAGATTGAGAAACATGTAAAAATCTGAAGGTGTCTATATTAATTAGTCCTTCCAACAACATATCGTTTAGGGCTACCTCTATTTTCTTATATGCCACATGGATCTCGTTCTTAGAAACCCTAATGTACGTAAAGTGGTCTCACAAAATTTCATTCATCTTCCCTTCATAAATTACCTGGTCCATAAGTACCATAACCCCTTCCCTTATCAGGTTTCATAACCCTGATCTGCGAGTTTTCCTGCAGTTCACTTAAAATATTTCTCTCATTTTCATTTAGGTTGTATTTTTTAGATTTACCTACAACCTTTCTTAATTCATTCTCCACTATAACCTCAAAATTCTTCAGTTGAGGGTGTATTGGTGGATTATATTCACTTTTACATTTTAAGCAGGCCTGTGTATCTGTTTTTGGTTTGTCCCTGAAACATAACTTCCAAATTAAGTTGTATGATGAACATTTTGAAATCCAGTAACAGCCTAGTAATATCACATTTTCTATATGGCACAAATTTAAAACCCCTGGAAAGTAAACTAAAATGATCAACAGTTAATTCAATACCAGTGTAGTTAAAATGTTGTATACTAACAATAACACAACATGAATGCAAACACCTTATGTGGGAATAGAACCCACAGCTTTCTGATCTGTCTGAGATTTAAAAAAAAGTGTATGCTACCTGCTGAGTCCCTGGTTGACACTCACTTAACCAACTGCTGTCAAAAGGTGTGCGACTATACATCTTGACCAATGGCCTGTGCAGGATAGCATACAATAAGCAAGGATCTGGAAATTCAAGTATATTACATGATTGACTAGGCATTTGTCAGTATATCCATCTAACAGGTCTGATTTTTGTTACAAATGAAACCGTTATATTTATAAACATAAAAAACTTAGAGGAATATCTTAAAGGTTTTTTCACAGACTTAAGTGACCAGCACATTTGACAGAATGACCTATTTAGTTTGAAAGACAGAGGGGAAAAACACAAACACGCTTATAAATTCAGGAAAGATAATGGTACGTGTTGTTTTTGTACATTGGCAGAAAAGCCATGGTACACAGCAGTTATGTTCACTGGATGACTATATGGCACAATATAATTAATGCAACCATTTCAATGAAAGACAAAGCAGAAAACAAGATGATTGCTGAGTCCATTACTCAGAGGTGACAGCAGCTCTTTTGTATGCTTTACATCCCCTTTTTATTAACAGTGTCCTGTGACATTGCATCAGCTGGAAAAGTCTTCAAGCTGTAGGCTTGTAAACTAAAAGATAAAGGAAATTTGTAAGGAACAGAAGAATCATCATGTTTTATGGACCTCTCAAAAGTTTATAATATATTGGGCTCATGGTAAAATATCTGCAGACAGCAACACAACTGCTCATTTTACGACAAGGGGACAATTCACCAGACCAGAGCCAACACAGAGACTGAACTCTGTAGTGCTGAGAGCAGTCGAGACCTCTAATTCTCTCTGTCTACATGAAAGGTGGGCACATCACCCAACAGGCAGCACAGTCACCTTCAAGGAAGACAAAAGGCCGAGATTCTGTTTCTACAACAACTGATTAGATTCATACTTCAGCACTAACAACTCCAATGAAGCACATGGAGAGGGAGCACTCTGTGTAAGACCTTATAGTAAGAGCCCACTAACTGAAAGAAGAGTACACGGGTCATTCATTAAACCCACACTGACACAACCCCACCCACACACACACACACACACACACACAAGGAATCCTGCCACACGCACACATACAAGCTCATGCATGCATACACACACACACACACACACACACACACACACACACACACACACACACACACACAAACAAACAGTATACATAACATCCAAAAAAAGGGAAAAAAATCACAGAAGCAAAGACTGACAGTCAGAAAGGCTTACTGTGAGTGTAAACCCTAGAACAACTGGCCAACCCATTGTGGTATAAACCTTTATGATTCAGAGACAGGCCCACCACAGTGATTTTCCATGATTGTATGAATCACCCTGTTGGGTGTTCTCACTAGCCATGCTGTAAAATAGAGGCATTCTGGGGATAGGATAATGATTATCCCTGAGAATCACTCGTCTGCATTCATTAGCATGGCAGGCTAAAAAATTATCTCAGCCAAAATATGGCGGTCAGCAATCATAACTGATGGGTGAGGTCATGCTGCCGGTAACGTTTGTGAAGTTCAGTGGAGATGCAGTGGTGTGTGTGTGTGTGTGGCAGTATGTATGCAGGTTAGCAGAGGAATAAGTGGGGTAGGATGAATGTACATGCGCAGGAAGGTGTGTTTATGAGTTTGAGTGTGGAAAGTATGATGTAGAGCATATGTCTGCGTACGTAGAAATGTCTGTGAGAAGGTGTGCACGCACACATGTGCAAATGTCTGAATTTTTTAATTTTAGGGAGTGTGTAGACTAAACATACTAATGTGATGCATGGGCTGCCAGAGGTAATGATTATGCAAAGTGATTCTTGCACCAGCCCCTCTCAACTGTCCCTGATTTTGACTCAAATTTTAGCCCTGGACCTCTTAATCCCTTCTAAAACTAATGACTTTTAAAGGAAAGGTGGTGAATTGCACTTAATGAAAAAATGACAATGATTAAGAGTTATAGACTTATTTTACTTCAGAAAATATATATTAATTCTTATGCTTTGATTTGTCAATGTCTCAAGTTAATAGCACTAATATTTTAAAAGTGTCCCTAATCGTCCCTGATTCTGCTGAAATTTGTCCCTGATTGGGTGAGAGATATTGTACAGCGGTAATGAGAAGTGATTCGGAGACATGCAAATTAGTGGATATTGAGGTCATCCTTGCTGCAACTAAAGCTGTTGCTGAATCATATTTCCTATGATCGTATTTTCTTCAAGTGACCAGGGGATTATTTCTCTGCATCTCAGACAAAGTTCTTTGCAGACTCTTTTCCACAGATCCTTTTGTTTCATGTTTCACTCACAGCTCCCATCTCCTGTCTGTATTTACTTTTTTTATTTACTTTTCTATTACACTTCCCATTTTAGTGACCGTTACGATATCGCATCTCTTGGATTTACCATTCACTAAATACTCTTTCCCCTTTCTCAATTTTGGAAATATAAATCTAAAGTCAATGAAAATATTCAGGACCAACACATTTTAAGATTTATCACTACGTTTAGCAGCAATATACACAAAGTAAGATATGTTATCAATCATTTCTGTCCTGTACCAACAACAGAGAGTCTTTCCTGCAGTACCATCCATGAGAAAAGTTTGTATATACACCTGCAGAAAAGGTACCTGTATTCAATCACCTCTTTCCAGGTTTAAGAATCCACATAAACAGAAGACGAGGCAAACCATTCAGGGGCCTAAACTCAAAGGATGTTTTCCATGCGGATATTGACTCCCCCTCCCCTAAAAACACCCACAGAATGTTTGAGTTAGGGATTTGATCACCAAATTACATGTATGTATGTGTGTGGAGCATTTTATGTTGGCCAGGTAGCTTGCCTTTTTAAAAAAGAGAATATCATTGCACCTCAGTGACATCAGGAGTAGTAGGGAATACACAGCAGTTTTCAGACATAAAAATCAACATAAGGCCATATTCAGATTTACACGTATTGACTGGGTAGTTGCTTATCCCATTTATTCTGTAAAAATGCAATGAATATTAAATAACTATAGAAAAAAAGATAAATAATACATTTGGGGCTATATGTGGAGATGAACTAAATGAAATTTGTATGATTTTCATGTAATTGGGTATCTATCCACTAGATGTCAAACTTTCAATTCAGATATTTATTTCTACCAATCTCCATAAAAAAGGTATTTTTTCTAATTTAAACAGAATCATTTAGATGAAGAAAATCAGTATAAGATTTTACATCTTTAGATGAACTTCTTTTCCAGCCATGAAGAAGTTAGAAATCCTGAACTTCTGGACTTTTATGTCCTGCAGAAGCCATTTTTTTTTTTTTTTGTTTTGTTTTTTTTGACAGGGAGGAAATCTGGCTTACTGCTGACTGCAATGGTGGGAGCTTTTCAGTAAATCCATTGTCATTATTGTTAGCACGGTGCTTGGCTTCAGTAGGGTCTACTACAAGTGCTTGCATACCATTAGCATACAACACACTTCATTGCTGACATTCAATTGTGCTGACAAGTGCCCTAACTCCCACAAACTCAATCCCCATGGATAAAAAATAGGCTAACTGTCCCTCTCCGAACCTGACCCTACAACTCCCATTCGGTCCTATACTCTATATCGCACTTAAACCTAAAATTCCCCTCCTTTCCCTTGCCATAATCTTCTGATAGCTCTCTAAACCTAATATCTGCCTCCCCTCCCTAACTCTAATCTAACCTAAACTCTCCATCCCCATTTCCTTTTTTAGCTTGCCTGGTCCGCAAGCACTTCCTCACTTCATTCTCTAGGAAGCAAGCTTGTGGCATGCACCAGCAGGGCACATGGGCTACACAGCATGACTGATATGTGTGTGTGTGTGTGTGTGTGTGTATGTATATATATATATATATATATATATATATATATATATATATATATACACACATATATATATATATATATATATATACATATATATATATATATATATATATATATATATATATATATATATATGTATGTGTGTGTGTGTATGTGTGTGTTTTATATATATATAAGGTTCATAGGTATGTACTAGGCTAATGGCCCTGGAGCCTTTACAAGCCTAGCCCACAGGATTACCCTGGCATCGTGCCACCCGACTTTAGTTCCCAGTGCCTCTGTCGAGCAAAGCTACTGGAGTGATCCCCGGGATGAATTTTCTATTTCCTATCCACTCATCAAGATTTCTCTTGAAGAGGGCCAGTGAGGTGCTCTGCTTGACATGAATGGGAAGTCTATTCCATAGCATGGGAAGTCTCTGTGTTATGAACCTGTCCCTTTCCAGCATGTTCTGTTGATTGTGGTAATGAGGTTGAGGTCTTTGTAGCATGTGGGGCAGAGGGATTGGGATTTCTTTAGATAAAGCATTTCTAATAGAGCTGGGTCAGACATGGCTTTGTAAGTCAAGCAGAGATTGCCTCTAATTAGGCGATATGAGACAGAGAATGGTTGGAGTTTTTTGAGTCTGTCCACATAGCACAAGTGTTTAAGGCCTAGGATCTTCTTTGTGAGGCAATTTTGCGGCCTCTCCAGTTGTTGCAGGTGTCTAGTGAGTTACATGCCAAATGGGGCATTGTACTCGATGATTGGCCTAATGAGGGAAGAGTAGAAGGAAACAATGACCTCTTTCTTCCTGGATGCAAAAGCCTTAGTAATGAGATGTGCCACACAGAAGGACTTTCTGACCACAGTGGCAATGTGGTGGTCAAAAGAGAGGTTGCTGTCAACCTTTGTTCCCAGATCTCTTATAACTCCTTCTGTGTTCAGTGGACTACCATCAATGTGGTAATTCATGGGAAAGTACAGTTTTGTACCTACCATAAATGTAGATGTTCGAAGATCCACATTGCTGCAGTCCTTACACTTGGGTAGTCCGCTGTCCTCGGTCGGCCCGACTATCAAAGTATAAGGCTGACGTCGGTCAAGGCGCATTTGACTGACATCAGGACGTCAGGGTACAAATGCGCATGACCGACGTCATATCCTCAGTCTTTTCTTGCCCCAGATGTCAGAAGACCCTAGAAAGAAAGGTCAAAACCAAAAGACAGCAAACAAACAACCCACCAACCTAGCACTAAAAATATGTACAAAATATACAATATACACCATATTTACAACCCAACCCACACAACCGCCTCTAACTACAGAGGGGAAGGAGGGAGTAATTGGACTGCAGCAATGTGGATCTTGAACATCTACATTTATGGTAGGTACAAAACTGTACTATGTTCTTCATCTCACATTGCTGCAGTCCTTACACTTGGGTAGAATCCCAAAGCAGAGGTAAGGGAGGATGGCCAAACTATAAGGAAGCAGGAGCTGCCAAAATGCCCTGCAAAACAGCAGTGGCAAAACCAGCCCTGGATTTAGAATAAAGTGGTAGGTGATAATGCCTAGAGAAAGTATGCACTGAACTCCAAGTAGCTGCCTCCAAAATATCCTTAGTTGCCACCCCCCTCAAAAAAGCTGTCGAAGTGGCAGTAGCCCTAGTGGAATGAGGCCTAATCCCAGCTGGAATCTCCTTACCATGATGGGAATAACAGAAAGCAATGCAAAACCCAATCCACTTAGAAATAGTTTGTTTTGACACAGGCTTGCCCTGAGAACTCAAAGCAAAAGAAACAAATAACTGCTGAGACTGCCTGAACCCTTTAGGTTCTGTGCAAATAATATCGCAACTGCCTGTGTACATCTAAAGTGTGCAAAATCTTTTCCCCTTTATCTTGGGGATTTGCATAAAAGGTAGGTAAATGAATAGTTTGGTTTAAAGCCACACTAGAAACCACTTTAGGCATAAAGGAAGGATTAGTACGTAAAGATACCCTATCCTTATGGAAAATTAAGAAAGGCTCAACCGCCATAAGGGCCTGCAACTCAGAAACCCTTCTTGCAGAGGTAATGGCCAACAAAAAAGCAGTCTTCCATGATAAATATTTCAACCCGGTAGTAGCTGCAGGCTCAAAAGGTTGTAGAGTGAGTTTCTCAAACACAAAATTGAGATCCCAAGCAGGAGTAGGAGCTCTACGTGGGGGTCTTATATTCTTTGCCCCTCTAAGAAATTGCTTGAACAAAGGATGAGAAAACAATGGTGGGTCACAATCATAGTGAGCCAAAATTGCTGCAGCATGAACCTTAATAGAAGAGAAGGACAAACCTTTGTCCAGTAACTCAGTAAGATATTGAAGAGCCACACTTAAATTAGGCTCAGAAACATCAAAATCCTTTGCTGCACTCCAAAATAAAAATCTCTTCCATTTATCTGCGTACACTTTCCTTGTACTAGGCCTTCTAGCTTCCAAAATAACATTCAAAACTTGCTGTGGAAGTTGAGACCCACTATGGTTCAAAACAGAATATGCCAGGCTGTTAGATGAAGAGAGTGAAGCTTGACATTGAGCAAATGACTGTCCTCCTGAGACAACAGGTGTGGAATCGAAGGTAAGGGCCATGGAGGCTCCCGTACCAGGCTTCTCAGTAACGGGTACCAATGCTGTCGAGGCCAATCTGGAGCTATCAAAATCATCCTTGGCTTGTCCTGTCTGGCCTTTAGTAGTACCTTTGGGAGGAGAGGCAGAGGTGGAAAGGCATACACATGAAGATTGCTCCAATTGAAAGAGAGAGCATCCACTTTCCAAGCTGTGGGATGAAACCTTTTCATGCAAAACTTTGGCAGCTGGTGGTTTAGTGGAGAAGCGAACAGATCTATGTCTGGAGTTCCCCATGACACTGTCAATTTCTGAAATACATGAGGATCCAATTTCCACTCGTGGGGATCCATAATTCGCCTGCTCAACACATCTGCTAAGGAGTTCTGTGCTCCCGGCAGAAACCTTGCCTGAAGATTTAGCTGTAAACTGAGAGCAGTCTCCCACAAAATCATTGCTTGCCTGCATAGAGGATAAGAATGTGTTCCCCCTTGCTTGTTGATGTACCACATGACAGTTGTGTTGTCTGTTAGAATCAACACCTGCCCTGGAAGAAGTAAATCCTTGAAAGCTATTAATGCAAACTGGACTGCTAACATCTCCTTCAGGTTGATATGTAGATGTTGTAGTCTGGCAGGCCACTTGTCTTGTATCCACTTTCCATTCAGATGAGCTCCCAAGCTTTGTCTGAGGCATCTGTCGTTAGAATCTGACTCGCCTCTGGCCGGGTCACAGAGAGTCCCTTGTTTAGGTGACATTCCTGAGCCCACCACAACAACTCCTTTTGAATGCAAGGTATTATTTGAATGACAGTGTCCAAATCCTGGCAGTGCTGTGTCCATACATTTTGAGATACCATTGTAACTTCCTCATATGCAGTTTGGCATTGGGAAGCACCAGAATACAAGATGCCATGAACCCCAAGGCTTGAAGGACTGTCCTTGCAGTCAGCCTGGACTGATGAGACAATTGATGAAAGTAAAGGGAAAGATTCTTTTGTTTGTCCGGGGTCAAAAAGGCCATCTGGGATGCTGTATTCAGTCTTACACCCAGAAAGCACATGTCCTGAGAGGGTACTAGACTGGACTTTATTTCGTTCACAGAATACCCCAGGCATCTTAGCACTGCTATCACATATTCCAAATGATGAAGAAGCTCGTCCCTTCCTTGAGCCAGAATCAGGCAATCCTCCAAATAAGGATAGATCTGTATTCCTTTCAGCCTGAGGAAAGCTATCACTGGAGCCAGAACTTTCGTGAACACTCTGGGCGCAGTAGATAAGCCAAAGGGCAATGCAGAGAACTGATAATGAGAAGTCCCAGCCCGAAAACGCAGATACTTCCTGCAACTCATTCTGATAGGAACATGAAGGTAAGCCTCCTTGAGATCCAAAGTTACCATCCAATGATCTTTGCCCAGCAGAGGTAAGAGCTGTTGTAACGTCAACATTTTGAACTTGGGAATGTCCAGATAAGTGTTGAGGGTAGATAAATCCAAAATTGGTCTCCACGTGTTCCCTTTCTTTGGTACTAGGAACAGGCGAGAATAAAATCCTAGGCCCACTTCTGGCATAGGGACCGGCTGTATGGCCCCTATTTGAAGTAACAGAGAAATTTGTTTGTGAGCCTCTATTCTTTGCTGAGGAGGAACGTCTGGCATGCCTGTGAAAGGAGGCAAGGTATGGAAATAAAACCTGTAACCGTGGTGTATGATATCCAATACCCATCTGTCTTGGGTAATTAAACTCCAATTTTCCTTGAAGAGTGCCAACCTTCCTCCCAAAGGTGCTGCCAGTCGTGAAGGCTCTGGCAGCTGAAAAGGTAAGTCATTGGGTCTGTTTACGAAAGGACTGACCCCTGCCCTCACCCGAAGACTGTGCAGGCGAACTCCCTGTTCTAGGCCTGAAAGAGCCCTGAGCTCTGCCCCTACCACGTCTAGACCTACCCCTAGACTGGGAATCATAAGAAGGATACGTCCACCCCTTGGTAGGCCAATTTCTACTAAACTTCGGAGGCTGAACCTGCAAAAAATCTTTAACAGTCTGCATAGACTTAGCCTTGTCTTCCATTTTCTTTAAGACTGCCTCAACAGGAGAACCAAACAACACATCAGATTGCAAAGGAGCATCTAAAATCCTTGTCTTAACATGGTCAGATAAATTCTGATCCCTCAGCCAGGCGTGCCTGCGAAGAACTGACCCAGTGGCAGCCACCCTAGACGAGGCCTGTACAGCATCAAAACCACATTGCAAAGAATGCTTACCCACCTGTTCAGAAACATGCACTAAATCTCGTAACTCTTTACACTCAATACCTTCCGCCAGAGCATCTACCTTAGACTTCAATTGTGAAAGGAGATAGTTTTGGTATTTCAACATGTGAAACTGGCAATTCAAGGTCCTCATAGCTAGGGTGGAGGAAGTATAAACTTTCTTTCCCCATCTATCCAAAGCCCTGGCCTCTTTATCCTGAGGAACCGGATTTTTGACAACAGAAGCCTTAACACCTTTAGGCCCCTGACTAACAGTTTCTGGGTCTGCCCTAGGACTCTTAAAAAGATACTTATGAGCTTCAGGCACCCTGTAATACCTATCCGATTTAACAGGAGCAGGAGGCAAAGAATCAGGATTAAGAGAAGCCTCTGCAAAAACATCTTCCACCACATCCAGAACAGGAGGTATAGCCAAAGGCCTATGTTGGGGTAAAAACAAAAATTCCCCAAGCCTTTTCCTGGAATAAGAGAAGTCCTGACCTTCCCACTGAAAATGCTCCCTCATGGAATGAAGAGTCTCTGAAAAAGAAAAATCCTCAGGAGGAGAAGCAGAAGGAGTAGAATCATCCACATCAGAATCAGAATAAGGAGAATACTCCTGCAAGTCTTCAGCCGAAGACTCTGAAACATCCGAAGCCTGCTCAAAACTCCCTAGCTCAGGTTCCACCCTAGGTCTCTTATCAGGAGGGGGCATAGAACCTCTAATCAAGGTAATCAAATCTTCTGCCATCTTAAGCATATGCTTCTTGGGCACAGTTCCCGAAGTACTAGGGGTGACACCAACTGAAGCTAAACCTGGCCTGCCTCTGGGGGAAGCCTTGGAAACAGAAGTAGAGGGCCTAACCACCCTAGGAAGGGAGGGGAGTACAGTAACCTGAGAAGCCCCTTCGGCCTGACCTGCCTCCTGAGAGGCCACATCCTGCAATAACAAAGTCTCTCCCTGGGACTCCAAAGAAACCTCCGGCAGAACCACCAGCTCCACCGACACCTCTGAAGAACCGGCGTCCGGAACAGACGGTTCTTCTAGCCTAGGCTTAGCAGCTTTGTCCTTGCGCTTCTTCGAAGAAGCGGGCGTCGGAGCATCCGACGGCATTCTATAATTACACCGCTTCCCGAAGACTAACCTGGCACAATCTAACCTTCTCTTTATAGTGCGCTTATTGAATCTAGCACAAGAGCGACACCCAACAACGTCGTGCTCAGGCCCTAAACAAGGAATACACAAAGTATGATAATCTCTATGCGGTATCTGTTTCCCACAAGAAATACAGTTATTCACTTTTTCTGACATCCGGTAAACCACTGAGGCAAGAAAAAACTAAAATATTCCCCAACGGGGTACTTAGCCAACTTTGACTCGGTCTGAAACTCCGAATTCGAAAAATTTCAGAACGCCAACCGGCACTTGCAACGCTGCTTCTGCATCGGACCATGCGGCAAAAAAGACTGAGGATATGACGTCGGTCATGCGCATTTGTACCCTGACGTCCTGATGTCAGTCAAATGCGCCTTGACCGACGTCAGCCTTATACTTTGATAGTCGGGCCAACCGAGGACAGCGGACTACCCAAGTGTAAGGACTGCAGCAATGTGAGATGAAGAACATCTGGGTTTTTCCCAAAGGGGATGATGACACATTTTTGCCATTGGGCTTAAGGCCATGGTTCTGACACCAGTTATTGGTTTCAGTGAGGCCTTTCTGTAGGATGTCAACATTGCCTGGAGAGTTAATAGCAGATCCCAACTTGCAATCATCTGCAAACTTTGTCAGCCAGGGACCCTTTGTGTTGGCCTGGACATCAGAGAAGTAGATACCAAACAGGAGAGGACCCAGGACAGAATCCTGTGGAACTCAACTCATGACTGGTCGGCAGTCTGACTTGGAGTCAGCTACTTTCACACTGTGGATTCTATCTGTGAGCCAGTTTGCAATCCACCTAGTGATCTAAGGGTTGATGCCTAGCTTAGTAGGTTTTACTATGATTCCTGAGTGGGGAATGGTATCAAAGGCCTTGGCCATATCAAGGTAGGCTGTATGAACCACCTTACCTTCATCCACAGCTATGGTGATTGACTCAAAGAAGTCGACCAAGTTGAGCAGGCATGATCTACCCTTCACAAAACCAAACTGTAGGATCCAGAGTTTGGAGATTCCCCAAATCCTTGTTTATTAGGTCCATGATGATGGGTTCCATAGCTTTGCATATCAGACTCGTCAGGCTAATGAGACAATAGTTCCCAGGGTCTGTAGTCGCTCCTCCTTTGTGGAGAGGGATAACTGTAGCAGTGCACCATTCGGCAGGAACAAAGCCTGAGGCGAGGCTGTGACTGAACAGAGCACACAGGTGAGGTGCCAGTTCACTCTGTAGTTCATATAGAGCACAACCAGGGATATTGTCAGGTCCCATAGAAGCTGTATTCTTGGCCTTGGACAGTGCTGTTTTAACCTGTGCAGCAGTAATACTGGGTGCCTGGCAATCTACTGGTATTGTGATTGGTCCTCTGGGGGGGGGGGTAAAGTTGGCACTGAATCTGTTGGCCAGTATATTGCCAATATCTGTTGGCTCAGTATAGGAGGTACTATTGTGCAGTAGCTCAGAGCAAATCTGGGTATTGCCGTGGAGATTCCTTGCATAACTATAGAAGGCCTTGTGGTTGTCTTTACTATCTGCTACAATTCTATTTTCATAGATAGCTTTGGAGGATTTGATGAGGGATCTCAACTTTTTGTTGAGGCTGATAAGGGTGCGTTTCCAAGTCTTGGGACTTCACCTTATTCTGCATCAGTTTCCTCCTTCTGTTGTAGAGTTTGTTTATGGCAGGAGACCACCAGATTGGCTTCCTTTTTTTTGGAGGAAAGCATCTTGGTTTTATTGGGTATGGCGAGACCCATGCATTTGTGTACGTTTTTCTACAATGCATTGTTGTATGATCCGGCAGTCATGCAACTATTCTCCATTTGCATTGGTGCCATGAAGTTAGCCACCTCTGTTTTTAGGAGCCCAAAGTTGGCTTTGGAGAAGTTTTTCATGGTGGTTTCCTTTGCAGGGGGGGTGGGGGGGTGGGAGGAATGTGGTTATCTAAGGTGATTAGTTTGTGGTCGGATCTAACCAGGGAGGAGTTGACTACTGGTGTAAAGCAGCGGCCGCCCATGGTGATACACACACACACACACACACACACACACACACACACACACACACACACACACACACACACACACACACACACACACACAATCAAAAATATTCATTTTTTTAAACACCGTTATTATATTAAGACTTAAGACATAGTCACACATACATGAATAGAAAAAATATACCAGATTAACATATTTTCCACTTACATAAATTATACATTACATATGTTTTCTTTCCTGCCAACAACTGACATTCAGTCCAATGTTATATAAAATGTCAATTCCTACCTTCCCTTAAACTTCAGTCTTCTTCTTGAACAGTATTCTACATGTATTACTCCCACAAATTTCATTTATTTGTATGTAATTTTTTGGACTTTTATCAGATTTTTAAACATGGCAAACATGACATAGAGGTTGGTATATGCTCGTTATTCATGGAGTTTTTTGAGGTGGGGGATTACAGAAAAAAAGTAGTATACATTTAGTGCACTATGTTCAGGCCTGAAGACTGCCTCGGAATGCTTGCTCTTTAAAGACTTTATCACACACAAAGTCAGCTATTCATCTGTGCAGGTTTTCCTTGGATCAGTCAAAGCTGACAGACAACTGTGTATGAAGAATCTTTTTCCAAATGCTTGGGATCGTTTGTGTTAGAAATGTAAGCCTTATGCTTTTCTTATTGTGAACACAAAAGTTAATACTGTTTTCTTTGTGTGTATGGCAATATGAGGACATGTACAAGGTAAAAATAATGTAATAACTCATTTTATAAGTTCTGTATGTAGTAATGTCCTTGACACAAAAATGGCAATAATGCAGTGTAAATAAATTTAGTTTTCTTACATCTTTCAGAGTTATTTAGTCTCTTATAAATGGTATTAATTTAGTGACTGATTCAATTCAGTTTAACTGATTCCTGTTATAAATACTCAAAGAATTGTTATATTCATGTTACTGGTCATATGTATGTTTTATAAAGTGTGACAAGGTTTTGTTCGTATTTTAAAAGATAGTCCCCAGGATTCAATAACACTTACAGTAAGAGTACACCGTTCTGAGTGAACAAACAACACAGACATAACTCCCACCTTCTTCCTCCTAATTTTAGTTTTCCTACTGATATTCTTGCAGCGTTAAATATTGACAGGGATTCATAAAGGTTACCACAAAGTGCAGACTACATGTACACTTAGTGTAATCTTTCTGAGTGACTAGAAAGCACAAAAATGTGATAAGAATGTTTTTGAATATATACTGTGTACACTTATCTGGCCCACTGATGTTAATAGTAAACCCATTTGAGAAAGAGCTTATTTTCTGAGCAGGCTTACATGATTGTTAAAAGACAAATCAGATGATATATATGAATACCCAAGTCCTTGTATACAGATAAGCCATCAAACTGCAATGGCTATTTAATAGACAGCTTGCCAAAGTACATAACTCGATTATTTGTTGATTTTTTTTAACTTGATATTTGCTGTTACTAAATTTTAATCCCACCTTCTTTGGTCATTCTGAAGATTTGTTTAAAAAACTCATTAAAGAACAAAATATCAGAATTAGCTAAGAGTCATGTCTTACAGCCATCCCCGTACTTTGCGTACCAGCAGTGGTTGTTAATTGGACTGGTTGAAAATACAAGATTAAACAGAAATGACCCAAAGACCAAGCCCTGAGGTACTCCAAAATATTCTGACTATGAGCCTTGTACTGAGATGCAGTATGTTCTGCCAGTCAACCTCTGATCAATCAAATTTAACAACTAAGAGTTTAATTTGTATTATATCTCCTAAAGAGTGAGGGTGAGAGTACAAAACACTTTTGTTAGGACTACACTACTTCTGCACACAGTCTCTCATCTGCTGCTACAGTGACATGACCATAGAACGTAAGTTAGTTAAAGATGATTTACAAGAAGCAAATCCATGTTGATTTAGATCCTGAATTTTGAAATGATTTTTGGATCTCAAAGAAGGTACGGCAGACATCTTTCATAGCATGTGCAGAGGAATGATGTCATGATTTTACTGAAAAGTGGTGGACAAACAAAGTAGCAGCTTTAATTGAATCAATCAAGATTTTTTTATACAGTATGGTATGATACCCATGTCAGCTTCTGTAGCCTTCTCATGTGATCAATTTACTTTATTAAGGAAGTTTAAGATGTCTGCATACGTTATAGCATTATAATCAAACATTCTCCTGTCATACACTTCTGTATTATGACCTGACTGAATATTAAATGTTAGGGAATAACCCATGTTCAAATTTTTGACTATATCTATACAGTTATTTATATTTAAATAATAATTTCTACAATACTGAGGAAGTCCTCTGTGTTAAAAGCTGAAGTATAATTGTTCCAGTCAATTACTGGGTAATTTAAAACTATCATGATCTTTAATTCTTTTAGAAATCCCTGGCTGCTGTCTGCTCCTGCCCAAGCGCCTTTTTGCCAATGTACCTGGCTCTCCATTGTGCTGTTCCTGATATAGTCTCTAAGAACCTACCTACCTGGTGACAAAGGACCCTATCCAATTATCTGCAGTCTCATCTAACAGCCTTATTTTGCTCTGCACCCCCTCTCAAAGAAGCAAGGAAGTATGTGGTCCTGTTTGTAAAACTGACTACCTTCTACTACTTGCTTCAGGGGTTATAAAGTAAGCCATGAGCCTGGACAGCCAGTAGCCTTTACCCCCCCCCCCATCTACCCTGTATCTAACTAGCCTCCCTACTTCATAATACCCCCCTTTAATAGCTATCACTCCTTCCCTGGTTCTAAACCAGCTAGCTCCCTAAATACATACCTCCAATACTAGATCTGCCCACTAGGTGGCACCCTCATCCCAACCCTTATCTCCTGCTTATCCCCCTGTATTTTCCTCTGTAATTACAATAAACCCCTTAAGTCCTACACCTGCTCTTATTTTCTCACTTACCCTTTACTTCAACTGTATACTCTCACCTGTTTTTTTTTCTCTCTCAGACTCCTGATATATTTCTGACCTTTCCCACTCCTGACTCACATACTTACCTTTAGCTACCAGCATTGCTGATAGTTTGTTCTCTAGATTCTCCTTCACTTGTCTCTACCCGCTCTGTTTGTCCTGCAAGCTCACTCCGCTCCCCTACCCTACCCCCAATTCCCACCCACTCCCAGGGGTCCTACTCTTATACCATCTAACCACACCCCTTACCTCTTCCACCAATCACAGCCCTTCCCCATTTTTAATTAACTCAAATTCCCTCATTTCACTTACCACTCCCAACTTCTCCCGCCACACCCCACACCTATTTCCTTCCACAATTGTCTCATGTACACAGACAACCCTCTCCTCCTACCACCCAACACTACAACCTGTGAGAGATGCACTTATATAGCCAAACTGGAAGCAAAACTCTCTTCACCCAAGACTGGACTAGACAGTCAAGAGGAGAAGGTAAACACTTGCACCACACCACACTCATCACATAATCCCTCAAAACCTATACCACCAAAACACACACACACATAGAAACACAAAACACACACCTACATTCGCAGAGGCTCTCAAAAAAAAACCTGCCCAAGCATCAGGGACATCCAAAGCATAAACTCAAGCAAACTCCACCCCGCAACACAACCCAAATGAGACACAGCCCACAAACTCAGTGTGCCACACAACCACAGCCCATAAGGCATAACAACGGACCCAACACTCTAGTCATGGGTGACTCTATAGTCAGGCACAATGATGTTCCACTCACTAGACTAAACAAGGAGAAAGTTACTGTCAGGTGCCTGTCAGGTGCCAGGATCCGCCACATAATGCATGCACTCAGGTCACTCCACAATAAGTACAAATATGACACTGTCATTGTCCATGTTGGTGTGAATGACCTGAGACGTACCTCCCTGGACTACATGAAAAGAGACATGGAGGAGCTCTCAGATCTTGTATCCCAGGCAAGTATGACCCTAACCTTGAGTAGCATCCTGCCATCACCCAGAATGATACCACAGTACAAGGACAAAATGATTGACTTCAACAACTGGCTAAGCTTCTGGTTTCATTCTAAGGGGATCCAGTATTTGTCTGCCTGGGACGACATGATCGACCATCCATGATGCTTTGCCAGAGATGGCCTGCACCGGTCGCCCTTAGGATTCCGGATACTGGCTAAGGCTCTTGCCACCCCTATAGTGCCTTTTTTAGGCAAGGTTCAAATGACAAATTCACCAACGTAACAGGTACAAGCAAGCAAAATCTGAGAGTGATGCTACTCAATGCTAGAAGTCTAAACCTCAAAATGCACTCACTCGAGGCACTCCTTAAATGGAGAACATTGACATCTGTGCAGTGACAGAGACCTGGTTCAAAGCTCCAGAGAGCACCCCTGCATTACCAGGCTTCAATTCATTCCACACCTTTCGCCCACCTAACCCAGAAAGAAGCACTACAGGTGGAGGTGTGTCCATATTCATTAAGGATATCCACACCTCCAGGCTAGTTGCACAGCATAATGCATCCGAGATTATCGAAGTGCAACTAACTCTGGGCAAGACTGCAATCCAAATTGTAGCTTGCTACAGACCCCCCACTATGCCCCAGGATTCCTCATTTCTTGATACACTGGAAAGTATTAGGGTACAACCCAACACCCTAATAATGGGCGATTTCAACTACCCCACCATTAACTGGGAAAACTACTCATGTACCAACTCTTTTGCTCAATGTTTTCTAGAATTCATAAATTCCAATGCCTTGGATCAACTTATTCACACCCTCACCAGGGGCAGCAATATCCTAGACTTGGTCATTACCAACATGGGAAACCGGTGTTCCACACCAGAGGTCAATTCCACATTGGTCAGATCCGACCACAAGCGGTAATCAGCCTAGACATCCACATCCCACCCCCAGCCCCAATTAGGGAAACCATCGTAAAAAAACTTCTCCAAAGCCAACTTCACACTTCTAAGTGGCAAACTTCATGACACCCATGCAGACGGACAATAGAGGTATGACTGCCGAATCCTACACAAATGCACTTTATAAGCACTTACATGAGTGCATGGATCATGTTATCCCTAATAGAACCAAGATGTTATCCTCCAAAAAAAGGAAGCCAATCTGGTGGTCCTCTGCCATAAACAAACTCTACAACAGAAGAAAGAAACTGTTGCAAAAAAAGAGTAAAATCCCATGACTGGAGGAACTCCCTGGTCAACCTCAGTAAGAAGCTGAGATCCCTCATAAAATCCTCCAAAGCTAGTTACGAAAACAAAATTGCCACTGACTCTTAACACAACCACAAAGCATTCTATAGCTATGTCAAGAATCTAAATGGGAACACACAGATCTACTCTGAGTTACAGCACAATGGCACTAAATATACAGAACCAACTGATATTGCCAACATCCTAGCAGATAGGTTCAGTGCTAACTTTACCCCCTTCTCACCCCCTAGCGAGCCCATCTCTATACCGGAAGAATGCAAAGTTCCTATAATCATGGCTGCACAGGTAAAAAACACACTCTCCAAAGCCAAGAACACAGCATCCATGGGACCTGACAATATCCCAGGCTGCGTTCTACATGAACTACAGAATGAACTGGCACCCTACCCAAGTACCATGTTCAATCATTGCCTCACCTCAGGCTTTGTACCCACTGAATGGTGCACCGCAACGGTTATCCCACTCCACAAAGGGGGAGCCACGACGGACCCCGGGAACTACCGCCCCATTAGCCTGACGAACCTGGTCTGCAAGGCCATGGAACGTATCATTGTGGAACTCATAAACAAAGACATTGGTAATCTCCAAACTCTGGACCCTACCCAGTTTGGATTTGTAAAAGGTAGATCATGTCTCCTAAACCTGATTGACTTCTTTGAAGCAGTCACCAAAGCCATAGATGAGGGTAAAATGGTTCACACAGCTTATCTAGATCTTGCCAAGGCTTTCAACACCATCCCCCACTCTGGAATTATAGATTAGCTCACTAAACTAGGTATAAATCTCCATGTCACAAGATGGGTTGCCAACTGGCTCACGGACAGAACCCACACTGTGAAAGTAGCGGATTGCAAATCCGACATCAGACCAGTGACAAGTGGAGTACCACAGGGTTCAGTCCTGGGTCCTCTCCTGCTTGGTATCTACTTCTCTGAAGTGCAGGCCAAAACAGAAGGTCTTTGGCTAACAAAGTTTGCAGATGACTGAAAACTAGGAGCCATAATCAAAACTCCTAACGATGTGGACAAACTACAAAAGGGCCTCACTGAGACGGATACCGGGTGTCAAAGCCATGGCCTGAAGCACAATGCCAAAAAGTGTACTGTCATCCCCTTTGGTAAAAACTCTGTACCCATGAACTACCACATAGCTGGTAGTCTACTTAATGCCGAAAATGTGATAAGAGACCGTGGGACACAGGTGGACAGTAGTCTCTCCTTTGATAATCACATCGCCACAGTGGTCAGGAAATCCTTCTACGTGGCTCATCTCATCACAAAAAGATTCTCATCCAGAAAAAAAGAGGCCATTGTTCCCCTCTACTCATCACTCATTAGACCCATTATAGAGTACAACGCCCCTTTTGGTATGTACCTCACAAGACATCTACAACAATTGGAAAGACCACAGAAATACCTCACAAAGAGGATTACTGGCCTCAAACAGATGCCCTATGCAGACCGTCTCAAAAAACTACAGCTTTACTCCATCGCATATCGCCTACTCAGGGGCGATCTCTGCCTAACATACAAAGCTATGTCAAACCCAGAGCTGTTGAACATGCTCCACTTAAAGAAATCCCAATCCCTCTGAACTACATGCTCTAGGGACCTAAACCTTGTCACCACAATAAACAGAACATGCTTTAGGGATAGATTCCTGTCCCAGGGACTTCCTATACTCTGGAACAGACTACCTTTCTATGTCAAACAGAGCTCCTCATTAGCACTCTTCAAGAAAAATCTTGATGATTGGATGGGAAATGGGAAATTCACCCCGGGGATCACTTCTGTGGCTCTGCTCAACAGGGGCACAAGAAAATAAATTTCTTGGGTGGCGAAAGCCAGGGTACATTTTTTGGCTAGGCTTGTATGGGCCCTAGGGCCAATAGCCTAGTACCTACCTATGACTTACCTATATCCAACTCTATCACTAACCCACCCCCTCCACTTCTCTTCCAACCAGTCCCAACCACATATACACTTGCCCTTGTCCAAAAACTGAAACCATACACTCCTTCAGCAGACCAACTACCCGCTGAATATCTACAAAAGGCAGCCAAATCTATTGCCTACCCCATTTCCATTCCTATCAATAGAACCATCAGTAAAGGACACATCCCTAGAATATGGAAGGTCTCCCATATTATCCCCCTTCATAAGGGAAGAAACCCCACTGAACTCTCCAATTACCGTCCCATTGCCCTACTGTCTCCCCTAGCAAAGATCATGAAAAAATGCATCCATAAACAACTGCTAAACCACCTAATCCAAAATAACTTACTTTCCAACTCGCAACATGGTTTCAGACCTTCCCACAGCACTACTACTGCCCTCCTTTCCTTCAGTGACTGTATCAACAAAAACCGCAAACTCAATATGCTTTCCTCTGCATGGTTTATAGATCTGTCTAAGGTGTTCGATATGGTAAATCACCAGATACTTATAAATATCCTCAAATCTCTGTCACTAGATGCATTAGCTATAAAATGGTTCCAATCCTATCTGGACAACAGACAACAGGCTGTGCTTTGGCATAACATTCTATCTACCCATCTGCCCATTAATACAGGGGTCCCTCAAGGGTCCATATTAGGACCTCTCATTTTCTATATTTATCAGTGACCTTCACCTAGCAATCCCCCAAGCTACATGCATACAATATGCAGATGATTAGACACTCATATGCTCAGCCACATCAATATCTGAACTTCACTCCCTTACCCAAAAGGTCTTTAACACAGTTGAACAATGGTTTACTCAACGCTGTCTCCTTCTAAACCCGAAAAAAACTAAACTCCTCCTTTTCACTCCTACTTGTAAGTCCCCCCAATAGACTTCACAGTAACATCCAATAACAGTACTCCCATATCCCCAGACCCAACTACCAAACTACTTGGTATCACCATAGATAACTACCTTAACTTCAACACCCATATTAACAATACTCTAAAATCTGTTAATAGAAAACTGGGCTCTCTCTACAGGATCAAACCCTTCCTCTCTCCTGCAGCTAGAATAACTATTGCTCACACCCACCTAATTTCTACTCTCTTCTATCCTCACCTATATACACTAATCTCTCTAAAAACAACCTTAATAAAATGGAAAACGCCTACAATAACATAGCCAGATTTGCTACAGGTAACTCTTTCAGAACCCACCACTGTATTAACCTAAAGCAACTAGGATGGCTTGAATTACAAAATCAGTTTAAATTTCACCAACTTACCATTGCCCACAAAACCCTTTACCATCCTGCCAATACCCCTATACTATCTACCCTCATTATCCCTTACAACAATCTAAAGACCTTACATTCATCACATAGACTTCTTGTAAATATCTGTAAATGAAACAGGGCTGGGGACTCTCTTTTCTCTAATGCTGTTGGAACATCCTGGAAACTTCTTCCTAGCGAACTTTCCTCTGTTCCCTCTATATCACTCTTTAAAAACAAACCTTTCCTCCGAACACACTGGTTGTGCCCCTGTACTAATCTGATCTACTGCCTTTCTTACTTGGATCTACCTACTCTCCTCTTCTCAGCAGTCTTGTTCCTTTTCTTAGAAACAACTGACCTAGACCTTTCTAGATATTTTTACTCACATCCTCATAATTTCATTAAGGAGACTAATTTTACTCATACTGTATATTACAGCTCCTACTTTTTCTTTATCTCAACTTGTTTACTAATATATTGTATAACTCAGCTGCTATATTTTTAAATGTTGTATTGCAACTACATTTGTATTGTATTAATTGTATCTGTATATTTAGCACTATGCAATGAACAAACTACCTCTGTGATTACTCCCTGTTCTGTACCTGCAATGTTCAATATACAAATTAATCTTTTGTATAAGTTAATGTATTTTGCTTCCTCGGAGCTCATCTCCCCGGGCCTCTACTGCAAATGGACATATATCCAGTTAGACTAGCCAGGTCAACAAATGTAAAATAAATAAATAAAATAAATAAAATAAATAAAATCATATGACAGGCTTCAGCATACAATAGCTTTCTATGTATGAAAGGTAGTAAAAGTATTGCTCTGGCTTTCAAAGCCTTTGAAAGCCACTAAAGCATTATTGCACTGTTAAACAGACAGAAGGCAGAAACAAATTGTCCCTCTAAAGACTGAACTGCTTTAAAAGCTGTTAAACACTTTAATCTGCCAAACATAAAAAGTGTGGTGGAATGAAGTATTAATGGACTTTAAACTTCTTCCATTGTATTTTGCCAGCCAGTGCTATCCATTGTCAATCTGCAATACAAAATCCAAGCTTAAGAGCACTTAGAGGTGCTTAAAATGTAAGTACCTTTCTGACATCAGAAAGTGTGTGTCAGAAAGATGCTCAACAAGTTTGTGTTTTCCCCATTTTGGAAAATAATCATGGTGCTCCATGTACAACAAATCCATTCCTTATAAGTAAGATATGGTAGAACTTCAACCTGTTTTTGGTTCTCATAATTATATTATAACCTGGGTGAAGCAATCCAAGAAGTGTCCTGTACCTCAGTATTAGGCTATACTAGTTAACAGTCCATCTATGGCTACAAACACTCAAATCATCAGGTGATATGAATATAAGTTGCATTTTTCACTTAGTGCTAGCTTGCTGACACTGGCTGAAAGGTTACTTGCTGTACAAAAAGGCCCGCCTGGTAGACTAGAGTGAGGTATGTGGGCTGGTAGACCACTCCAGTGTTTCAATCTGAACATGAAAATTGGCAAGTTTATGGCCCTAGCAGCCCAAGTACCGGAGGACACTGTTGTTGTTGTGTCTTTCGGCTTCTCCCAGTTAGGGGTCGCCACAGCGGAACTCCGGTCCGCTAATGATTGGCAGTAAATTTTTACGTGCCGAGTTGTCGGCCCTGATGCACAACCTTCAACAAAGGTATGCCCATTCATGCATGTCATCACACAGAGGATGCTCTAGCTGAGAATCAAACAGGACAACGTCTTACTATGAGGTGACAACGCTACCGCAGCACCACCACCGCAGTATGTGGTTATTAAAAATTGGCATTTGCTATAATAAGCCCTGGAAGCATGTTTAGCAAATATTACTTTCCTGGAGTTAGCCTTGAATATGCATGCAACAAAGATCCAACAACAGAAATCCGTGGTCCAAGAAATGGACTACCTAAGCAGATTATATTTAGAGTTCATAACTGGGAGAGACAACAACCTACTTAGAACAGCTACAGAGGGCCACCCATTTCTAGCATACAGGACCACCAAGTAAAATTGCTCCCAGGCTTTTCTGATTCTTCTGTGAGACAAAGGCACTTGGCTGTCAGATCACTGTTCTACAGCCACAGTATTATCACATACTTTAAATATCAGAAGGACTTAAACATTAAATATAAACAGAAGTGCTGTGTGTGTACTATCCAGGACATAATCTCTAGATTTCCTGACTGGCCAATTGATACATTCTGTAGTAGTAAATGAAACAGAGGTATGAAGATACAGCCCACGCCAAAGGTCATTTCAATTTATGGAGGTTCAGCCACATGTGCAGGAAAGCAGAAGGCAACTTGGTAAAGCAGATTTGGGAGAGACAGGAAGAAGTAAAGACAAAATGTGGATGTCTATCCAACAGATGGAGAAATTGCATATAAAAAGGCTCATGACAGTCAAGCATGACTAAGAAAGAAGGTACAAGAGTGACACTAAAGAGGGAGTGGTGGTGATAGTTGGAGTGACACCAAGACCCCATAAAAACATGAAGAAAAGGGGGTTGAGGATGATAGTGATGATTCTTTTGGTTGTAAATAAAAAAAAACACAAACAAGGGCAGGTGGACTGCCTTTACTATTCTGAAAGGTTATTAGTCTGCAACAGAAAAGAGCTGAGAATGTTTACTGCATTGGTTGGGTTCTTGGCCAACATGTTATCTTCCAGTCCAACAGCTTACCCTGAGGGACTTTAATATGGTCCTTACTTCACTGAGAGATATAGGTGTTCTTTCTACCTAGGGGACTGTTAAAACACAAGCAATCTTCATACATGCAATGGCTGAATGGATATTAAAGGATATAGGGAACTCTCTCATTCTTTACATGACAAATTTGCCTTTGCATCTCCATGTAGTCTGTCAGCCAGCAAACTATACAACATGCTGGCATCAGGTTCTCACTTACATTCCACTTCAGAGTCAAGTATACTGCTAGCTGCTCCCTTGATCAACTGCAAGGCAACTGCACTAGTTTATTCTGTTTATGTCAGATCATGTCAACAAGGCATGGAGAATGAACTAACTCATTTTTGAGTGAGGCAGATTTGGTGAAAGGAATTATAAAGTTTTACGGTGAAATGCTATAGGTTTATAGGCAAGTACTAGGCTAGCTGCCCTTGTGGCCATTTTTGGCCTAGCCAATTTCCCTCAAAAGTGAGGGTCAAACCTTGTACCTTTTGCATGTTTGGTTAAACACCTTTACCATTAAGCTAGCCCCCCAACCCCAAATCCATTGAAATTCCCTGACCAGGATTAGAGCCCCGGGCCATGGCAGTGAGAGTGCCAAATCCTAACCACTAGACCACCAGGGATCTTATGCTAATGATGCAGAGCTTATACAGGTGGTTGAAAGATATTTTCTTCTGATGTCTGGAGGGTCAGATAGTACAGACCCACAATGAGCCTAGGAACTGCTTACACTTGGCAAAAAAAACTATATTTAGAAACGTTGTTTTGCTCAAGAAATACAAGAAATTGTATAAGCTATTAAACTGGCAGAAATCTCAGAAAAGTGGACTATGTTTTGAGAGAGTGGTCACCAGAACACAGAAAAACATCAAGAAGGATTTTAGCAAACAGAGTCAAGCAGATGAAAACGTAAATGGCCATATCAGCAATCTCCTCCATAAAAAATGGAAAGCTAGTTACAATGACCGACCTGGTGGGATAAACAAGTAATGTATGACATTCAACACTGTCAGTGGAGCAACAGGTAGCACACTTGCCATTGGTGTAGAAAAGCTGTGGGTTCTAGTCACACATCTGGTATATCAATTACTATCACTGCAGTGCAGCATAATGGGGTTGCTGCACTCCTGAGTGTGTCATCCTTTGGATGAGATGCTAAGCTGAAGCTCCATCTGCTTGAGTTGGTGGCAGCTCAGGTGGATGTAAAAGATCCCATAATACCTATTGAAAAGAGTAGGGGGTTCTTTATTTATATACAAAATAACTCTCGTTTACAACATATCTACAAATATTACATATGTACAAATGTAAGTACACAAATTTTACACATATTCATAATTTCCTATACAATCATGCTAAATTTTCATCCTTATTAGACCCTCACTCTTTTTTCCATAACCACCATCTGATTTTACTTAATATTGTTGCTAAAATCCATTTACCATTAAACAATTTCATTTATTCTTTCATTCCATATAATATAAAATAATTTTTATCTATTCTTTTAACATACTTTACTTCTATTCCTATACTATCTGTATTTAATCATATATATATATATATATATATATATATATATATATATATATATATATATATATATATATATATATATATACATATATATATATTTTTTTTTTTATCCACTTCTTTTATATCTCAAAAAATCTTCTTTATATAGTTTTCCCCATAACTTCTTTACTCTTTTACATTTAAAAAACATGTTCCACAGTTTCTTCTTCTTGACGATGTAAACATATTCTATCACTTTTCTTTTTACACAGCATATTTCCTTTTACTGACAATCTATAAACAGTCTCCACAAAAAAAAAAATCTTGACATTCTACTTTCGGATTACACCATTTGCTTCTTATTTTTATAGCTTTAATTTGTTTTCATCCATTAGATTTTCTCATGGTTTTGCATAGTAATGTTTTATCATTACATTCTTGTACCATATTTTTCACTCTCTCTTTCTATATCATAATTTTTTTATTTTCCACAAAATATTTTTCTTGGTAACATTTTATTTCTGTATTTATACACTCTTTCACTATTTTTTTTTTAACAGTACCCCAAAATTTATCATACATATTTATACAGTTTTACTACTAATCCCATCTTTTTTTATTTATCCACTTTAACACTTTGTACAAGCTTAATGAAACAGCATATACCACTGAGTTAATTAACCTTAATCCTCCTCCTTTATTTACAAACAAAACTCTTCATTTTTACTGGGTTTAACCTAGGACACCATATAAATTAAAAAAATATCTGCAATAATTCCTTTTCAAATACTGTAGCAACATAAATACATTTGCTAAATACACCAGTTTTCCCATCAGTACTGAATTTATCAAATAAGCCTTTTTTCTGAATGATAACTTATATGTTCAAGAAAAGATGGGCTTACTTTATTTCTTCTATTTTTTCCCCATTTAATTCTACTTGCGTCTTTATTCCCAAATTGTATACCTAGCAAAGAAATTTAATTCATTGTAAAACATATACCCCAATCTTTACTACATCAACTAAAACTTTACTTTTCTCTTTATTTAAAGTCAGCTCTGTCATCTCTAAACACTAATTTGTGCACATCACTTATTTTATCCAATTTTAGTTTTTTTTTACAATTATTATAATGTTTTCTGCATATGTTAACATAACTGGAATTCTTAACCCTTCACATCTTGTATACCCAGCCTCCTTCATTTTGTAATTTATTTCATGTACCATCACATTCATAGCTAATGCAAAAACAGTGTACAACTCATTGGACATCCCTGCCTTACACTGCTCTTCATATGTACCTCTTGGTTTAACCAGCCATTTACAAGTATTTTTACTTTATTATTAGTATATGCTGACATACATAATCTTCTAACATTCTCACTTATATTATATTGTATTCTTTCATTAGTGCCCAAAAGATTTCATGCCCAATTGTATCACATGCTTTATTAATGTCTCCTATTATGATTTTATTTATTTATTTTATATTTGTTTACCGGGAAAGTATGTCTGGACACAGGTCTTCGAGTTACTAATAAAAGACTAACACAGTTACAAATATCATAAAGTTTGCACACCCTACTAAAAGGAAATTGGCTTGCCTGCAAGCAAGCTCAACATATCAACATAATAGTTACAGAATGATAAATATAATACATTTGAAATAAATATGTATAATAAGCATCACAGCATGAGTATGTACACAAGTACATAACTTATTTGTTGTGCATGAGGAAGAAAGAATATTGAGAGTAAGTTGAAGACAGATGCCTCAGATGGATTTATAAGGAAAGCAATGAAAATAAAGATTAGCTAGAGAGACGGAGTTGACAATTAGATGTCTATCCAGGGCTGTTGCAAGAAAAGAGCCAGGTGTCTTTCAAGTGCAATTTTAGGAGTCTTTTGAACTGTGTTGTAGAGCAGCAAGGAAGTAATTTGGTTGGGCAGTTTGTTCCATATTTTAGGTATGTAGTTTGACAGGAGGGATTCTCCAGCTGTTTTATTTGGCTTGGGGGAGCCTAGAAGAAATTTATTATTAGAGTAGAGGGGTCTGGAAGTGAAGTATGGTTGCAATAGCTTTTGGAGTGTAGGGTTTTTGTCTGATTGATGCAGTATTTTGTGATTTTCACCACTTCTTCTATGCTCATAATATCATCCAAGATTTCTCTATCATTAGTAATTCTTGACAACCCTTCCCTTTATACTATGTATATCTTCCATATTTCCCATTTTAGTTTCAAATTTATTTTGTATTATTTTCATAAAGATCTTATAATCATTATTATTCACTACTATTGGTCTCTATTTTTGTTAATTCTCTTCTGTCTCCCTTCTTCCATATGAATATTGCACTACAAAATTCTTTATGCATAAAACCTTCATTTAACCATTCATTCAAAATCTTTAAACATAGATATTTTACCAGTCCCTTAAATTTCTATACATTTCATACCCTATTCTATCTGGGCTTGCAGCAGAATCTATATTTCATTGTCCTAATACTTTATCTGGCTCACATTTTTCACTGCCTTCTTTTTCTTTAAAAATTTCTTGTACACACTGTACTACATTATCCATAATCTTTTCCTGAGCTATTTATATTTCTTCTTTTACATTTATTTCTCTCTTTACATTACCATGTTCCTTTACTAAACTGCTTAAGTAACTCAATATTTATTTTTTCCTTGCAAAAAATATATTTGCTTACCTAACAATTCTTGTATTTTTTCTTGATTTCTTTCATATAATTTTTTTCTTTGTCAAGTGCATTTTATCATTATATTCTAAACCTTCCAATGCATTACATTTTCTTTTATATTTGTTTCTCTACTTTTCTCACATCATATTGCTACTGTAAAAAACTTATTTTATATTTTTCCTTAAAGATCACCCACCATTCAGACCAATTTTTATAGAATGTTATCATAGTAATATGAGCTTTCCATAACTGTATTAATCTCTTTCCTTCTTTATTCTGTGCTTTCTCATTTATCCTTTTTATTCCTTTGCCTATTTTTATAGATTCCTTGTTTTCTTTTATCTCTAGCCATATTGCAAGATGATCAAAAATCCTGTTTCAACTACTTCCCATTCTCCTATAACTAAATCTTCTAATACTATAAAATAATCTATTTCAGTTCTATACATACCCCTTTTTAAGTCTAAGAATTTTTGTCCCAAAGTTTTAACTTACCACATCTTATAGCTTCTAGTATTTTTATATAATTTCCTTTCTTTCTACACTTGTCTTTTAAATCACAATTAAAGTCTCTTGTTATTATATTCACATTTATCACTACATACTCTAAAATCTGATGAAATACGTTTTCCCTTTCTTTTCAGTTAGTAAAAGCATACAATGTTAGAATTCTGTAGACTTGTTCTTTCAATTTTTAATCTAAAATGGTTAATCGCCTAATTTTTGCTAAAGATACATCTTTACTGTATTTCTACAAAATATGGCTATTCCAGAACATCTCTCATTTCCCAAATTCCAGATTATTGTTCCTCCTCATAGTCTATTTGGTATCTTTGTTCATTTGTTAAAAATCTTGTGTCTTCTAATATAATTACATCTACATCACATGTATTTCACCACTCCAGATTTCCTATTCTTCTTACAATATTTTAATGTGTTTGGTTATAATTTACTGACTGGGAAAATTCGACTAAGACAGAACCTATTTTCATCAGAAGTCACAGGAGAAACATTCCAGATGCTTGTCTTTGTAATGTGGGAGGAAACTGGAGTCAGTACCCAGTGGACGCACACATGAATGCAGGAAGGACATGCAGACTCTGCACAGAAGGCACTCTAGTGGAGAATCGAACCAGAGAACTTCTTACTGTGACGTGACAACATTAACTGCTGCACCACTGCACCACCATTAATACTACTCACACTTACAGAAATCACACTTAAATTTTCATTTTCCCTTTTCATTAGATTGATTCATGGTTTTATAAAGTCATAGCCAAATTCTGGGCTAGCTTTCTTAATAGGCTATTCTAAGCCTAACCAACTTCCTTCCCAAAGGTGATAAACACTAGACCTTATGTCTGTCAGTCAAACACCTTAATCATTATACAAAGTTCAATCTTTAATTGTATATATTCTTTTTCATCCATTTCCCTTTTTTTTTTATTTTTTGTACTTTTCCCTTAATTTTTTTTAGTTTTTACCCTTTTGCCAAAAGAATTTTTCCATTTTACTACCTCCCAGTTTATGTCATAATTTGTTTCGGAACCATTTTCTATGTCCTCTATTGTTTTTCCTCATCCAATTTTTCTTCTATTTCTACTACTAAAATTTCTTCTCTCTGGTTTTTCTTTTCTTTACTCTTATTTTCATTTTTGCAATCCATCCCTAAATGTCCAATTTTGTAACATTTCAAGTAACATTTTTTTGCATCATGTCCCATTTCCCCACAAATAGCACTTTCTTTTGTTACAGTTACTTATCAAATGTCCTTTATCACAAAAAACATGCTCCGTGTAGTTCCTAGTATTTTACAGCATCCTTATTCCCCTTTTCATTTGCCATGCTTGTTATACATATAATTTAGCTTTCTATTTTTAATACAATATCATAATCCAAGCCACCAGTCCATAAACCCCTTTTGTCAAATGTTTGCAAAGTCTAGTACTTCTTTACATAAACATTTGAAATGTCCTTTCTAAGTCTCTCTTTCTACCTCTGTTCTTTTTTGTTTTCCTGTTAAATACTTTTATCACAGATTCCTCGGGTAACAGTCTTTCTTTTTTTAACATTCTCCAAAAAAATTTTCCCATTGAAAATACAGTCTAAAATATAATGTCACAAAATGTCTGTTAAGAATAAATGCTCTTATCGCATGTGCTTTTACACCCAAAGGGGCTATTAAATTGTCCTGCACTTCATACCAGTTCATTTATTTGTCTTTACTTTGAATCTTTACCACATACTTCCATTTTTCATTTTCTTCTGTCTTCTCTTCTGCCACTCCACTTTTACCCACTCTGGAATCATAGATAAACTTACTAAGCTGGGCATTAATCCCTACATCACCTAATGGGTTGCTAACTGGCTTACTGATAGAACCCACACTGTAAAAGTAGCCGACTCCAAATCCAGCTCCAGACAAGTGACATGTGGAATACCTCAGGGTTCAGTCCTGGGACCGCTCTTGTTTGGCATCTACTTCTATGAAGTACAGGCCAACAATAAGGGACTTTGGCTAACAAAGTTCGCACATGACTGCAAACTGGGAGCCATTACTGAATCCCCAAATGATGTGGATACTCTACAAAAAGCCCTTACAGAAACAGATACTTGGTGCCAGAGCCATGGGCTCAAGCTCAATGCCAAGAAATGTATAGTTATCCCCTTTGGGGAAAAACATGTACCTGTGAATTACCATGTAGGTGGCAGTACACTAAACACCGAAAGTGTGATAAGAGACTTAGGGACACAGGTGGACAGTGGTCTCACCTTCGATAACCGCATTGCCACAACAGTCAGGAAATCCTTCTATGTGGCACACCTCATCACTAAGGGCTTTTCATCCAGAAAAAAGGAGGTCATTGTCTCACTGTACTCATCCCTCATTAGACCCATTATAGAATACAATGCCCCGTTTGGTATGTACCTCTCAAGACATCTGCAATAACTGGAAAGGCCGCAGAAATACCTCACTCAAAGAATTACAGGCCTAAAGCAGATGCCCTACGCTGACCGCCTTAAAAAACTCCAGCTATACTCTGTCGCATATCGTCTACTCAGAGGCGATCTCTGCTTAACATACAAGGCCATGTCAAACCCAGAGCTGCTGGACATGCTACACTTAAAGAAATCCCAATCCCTCAGTGCCACACGCTCCAGGGATCTAAACCTTGTCACCAAAATAAACAAAACATGCTGGAGGGATAGGTTCCTGACAGAGACTCCCCAGACTCTGGAATAGATTGCCCATACATGTCAAGCAGAGTGCCTCTTTGGCCCTCTTCAAAAGGAACCTTGACGATTTGATGGGAGAAAGGAAATTCATCCTGGGGATCACATCAGTCACCCTGCTAGACAGGGGTCCAGGGAAGTAAATACTGTGGGAAGAAATAGCCAGGGAATTGTTATGGCTAGGCTTGTATAGGCCCTAGGGCTGATAGCCTAGTACCAACCTATGAACCTATTTTCTCTTAGTAAGTTTTTTTTTTTTTACCTCACCACTATTCTTCAGGATCATCTCTGCAGCCTCCTCTTGTATTTTCTCCATAATGTCCCCCCAGTAAACATCTCTATTTTCTGGCTCACTTTGCCCCACCATTTCTTTAAGTAAATCATCCCACAACCCTCCTGATTGGATGGTTATAATTATTCATCCATCCTTTGCTGAGTCATCATTATCAAACAGGTTTCTTTGTAATATTTCCTCAGAATCCTGCAAACATTCTTTGGTCTTGATCATTTTTTTACTATTCCATCATCTCCTCCTCACTCTATCTGCCTCCTTGATTCATCGGGCCACCTCTGCATCTGGAATGGAAAAAGGAAGTGCTTTTCTAAAATGGGTCCCATTCAGAACAATGAAGAGTAGGGGAAGTTCCCCAATACTCTGACCACACTTCCCCTAATTGTATAAATACCACCTTGGATCTCCCTGAAAAGAGGCTACTAGCCTAGTGGGACCAAACCAGTCAACAAAAGATAAATGAAAAATAAAAATTACTAGGAATATACAAAGATCAGCTGAAAAGAGATAAATCATAGCGTCAAAGGGTAAAGAAATTCCTAGACAAATGTAATCTTTCAAATCTCTCAGAGCAGCAAAAATAAACCTTAGCTATGTCTGTTACAGAAAACAAAGTGGATAGGGGGTTATGAACACCCCTAAACATAAAGCCCCCAAACCCTGATGGTCTGAACATGGAATTTTACCAAAAATGTACTGAAGGGCTGATGAACAACCTCACAGCCCTATTTACTGTAAAGTACACAGTTAGTCCATCTTTACTAATTTCTATAGTAATAGCACTACATAAGCTAGACAGGGAACACACTCTTACAGAATTACAGACCCGTCTCCATAATCAATGCAGATTTCAAATTCTGTGGCAGAACATTGGCTGAAAGCATACAAAATATCCATCCCAACTTTATACTGAACATACTGAACAATCAAAACTTTGTTTTGTTTTTCTGGTGGGGGGATTATATGCTGCTCACCTGTGCAACTTATGCCCATACCTGCAAGGCCTTAAGTCAGTCCAAGAACCTACAGCTTCAAAGATCACATTCATTGAAAAAAAATTCAGTTTAGTTAAATGGTCTAAATGTATCACAGGTCCTGAGATAGATGGGGTTCCTGCTCTGGTATGTGCTGGTTATTAACACAATCAATTCATTCCCAGGTACAGCCATTTTTAACAAACACCAGCATTGCCATCTCAGTATGTCTGTATATGAATCTATGCAGGGTTATCTATCTTAGGAAAAGAACCCCTGATTATATGGATAAATCTGTGCTCAGCTTAGATGGTTTAGTGCCTTTCTAACGTAACAATGAAAGCCTTAAATTAAAGAGCAAACTAAAGGCTACCAATGTACAAAACGTAGGTATGTAAAATCTAGCACTTACCATATTTAAGCAGTTATCTTCTTGAAAAGGAATAGTCCTTCAAAAATACTTAACTGGATTCAAACTCAGACTAAAAAGTTTTCTTACGCAGTGCAGTGAGGCCCTGTGCTGCTTTCTCATAGTACTTACATTGTGTAGCTTCACCTCTACGGCCATGATGATTATGCTGATTATGGCTCATCTCGTTATTGTTTCTGAATTACTACATTTGCACAACAAGCATACCTGACAAATACCGTAATGATTGCTACATGATGCCATGCACATGCCTGAGCAAGTGTAAGCAGCTACGTGTATGCAGAGTTAGCCAAGTATTTTAGTATTCAGAGCACTGTCATCCCATATTTCACCATCGGATGTAGTCACTGCAGAGCATGCACTCAACATCATTTGACGTCACTCAGAAGAGAGAATGGATGACTGCCATATTTCACAAACATTAGAAACATTAACATAGTTCCAACATTTTTCAGGGATGCCTGACGCTGTGGCAGAAGGGACATGCAAAAACAGTTTCAAGTATCAGTCAACTGCAATTTCCCCCCCGAGATTCTTCAAGGTGGTACATTATATCTGGAGAAGGACAGGATAGTGTTCTTTTCAGAGCATAGAAGGTGATTTCAGGAGGATTTCCAGATTTTCTGGACATCCTCCATACAAAGTAGAGCTGGAGGCTCCTGCAGGATAACGGAATAGTTTGAGCAAGATTTTCATCCACTCACTGGGGAACAGTGCACTCACAGCTACAGTAACATGAGACATCATAATCCTGTCTTCCTTCACCAATGGGAGAAAGAAGATTAGGCACAATCACTCTCCCTCCATATTGGAAATATAACTTATTTGCCCAAACAAACAGCCACTGTATGCCACAATCTAAGTTTTCTATTAAGTCCTTTTTGTGTCTCTAGCCCATGTAGAGATCAAAAACAACAAGCAGATGCACAGAAGCAGATTCCAGCACCTAAGACAGCACTGGGGTGAGGATACATGACGTTATAAAAATATCTGGCTTTTAATTAGTAATAATAGGCATTAAAAATAATTGAATGATTTTCATACATGACTGCCAAATGTGTCAGTAGTGACATAGATCAAAGGTATTAGTATGACTATGCTATGTAATATCACCTTCTGTACAGGTGGACAAGTGGATCATGATGTCAAATGTCTTTGTTCTCACATTAATGAGGATGTCATAGGATTCAGTTCATACTCGCACACACAGTTGTGATCTTGCAACACATTTAATGTATACTTTTCTGATCAGTGATATCACTGCAACAGTCTGCTGTCCATATATTTAAGATGATCATTATTGGTTTGCTGGATGCATCTGTAAATTCTCAATCCTACCCCCCCTCAACTAGGCATTCACCTCCCTTTTGACTCCATGCCCACTTACCCTGACCATTGTCTTCCCTCTGTTTGTCTAATGCCTCCTTCAATATTGTGCCCCCATTGTGTTACTCCATACCCTGTCTTGTCTCTTTCCCTGCTACAAAATCTACCCTTATTTCCTTACTCTCCCCTCTCTTAATTCATTCCCCAGCCTTCCCGTCTCTTAAAAAATGGTCACTTGTCCAACCCAATAAAAGTTTATTCCTCCTACCCCATCTACAGCCTGCTCATTAAATATTTGCTCACCTTCTCTTCTACCCTCTGTCTGCTTCCCCTTTTCATCTCTGTCCTGTAACCCCATTTCCAACCATTAACAGAGTCAACAAACAGATAAACACACTGTGCACTTGCTCAAAAAGGGCGTATAAAATAATTGTCTTTTTGTGATTGCTTGGTCAATGATGAGTCACGGACATCTCCCTCAATACCCATACATAACCAATGAGAAGTGGCAGTTTTCGAATAGCAAAAGTGAAGCTCAGAGTATAGTATGCATTACAAACATTGTCATTGGTTTTGCAAATGAGCCAAGTGTTGTTGCATGGTACTTGTCAAATACGAAATGGAATAAAGGTTATGCCTTCATTCTAACTGCTGCTATGATTCAACTTGTCAATGGCCTGCTTTGTTAGACTGTTAATGCACAGAGTGTGGTATTCCAATTTTCCTCATGGTAATATTTATTTTACCTTTCTGCCTCCATTCTGTCCAACAATGAACCAGATAGTGTAGGCAAAGGATTTTTTAATATCCAATGGTAATTAAGACAATATCCTGATAACATGAAAAATATATAACTTATAATTGGCCTTAGACAGTTTGAAAACATATGGGCTTTGAGTACACAGACACAATTTTTTCGAAAATTAAATTTTGAGTTGTGGGTATGTCATTAAAAAGAAAGTGCTACATAAATCACAAAATAAGATGGATGCTGTGCTAAAGGTACCCTGGCTTCAGAATTTCTTGCAGATGAAAGCAAATTAGGTCATATTTAGGACCAGTTCCACAAATTTTTAGTTGCTATTTTTCCACTAATTGAATACACTGCTACAGAATGCATTTCAACAGAAACATAAATGGATGAAGGATAGTGAATATGCCTAAGAAAATGACCCCTTTGAATGATGTGCTCCCTCACTTCTAGTCATTTCAGTCTATCTGGTAAATTGAAAAGCTTTATCATACTGCTTCAGTACTATTTCATCACCTAAGTTCCAGGAGTGCAGAACAGAGACCACCTGCTTTTGTTACAAGGTCACTGTGATAAACTGAGAATTCCTTGGGCTGATCTATACAGAAAAGAAAAGCAATAGATTTACAAAGAATGGTTTTATTCTGGTTACAGATTCACAGGCAAATATTTGGCATATTCAACTAAAGAATATGAACACACACACACACACACACACACACACACACACCTTACAACACTGATCCCAGTTCCTTGCTGGACATTTATGACACTAAATATAAGGAAGCAAAGCCACATGGAAATTCTGATGGGCCATTATGGTTGCCCACATAAAAACCTGAGTAATCAAAGAGTTAATGGATCTGCAGCAAACTTCAGTACTTGAGTGGTTATTGGTGCAACACATGCATGAAATAAATCTAGACAATGGCCTAAGATAAGCTGCCACACCTCACCAATGCTACAAGGAAACAACAGCCATCCACTTGCCAAGAAACCTGCACAGTATGAAAGCAAAGTGGCAACTCCAGCCAGTATTGCAGTAGGGAATTGGACAAAACACACACCCACAATTTGCAACTGGCAATGGTAAAAATTAAGACACCCACCTGAAGACTTATGCAGTGACCAAAAAACAATGGATGCTGAATAATCCAAAATACACCAGTACTACCAATACAGTCCAGAAACTGGTACCTACACCAACATGACACATAAGCACAGATCTTCTGGTTCCCCTCATGAACTATTTTGTATCAGGATGTAATGGCCAGGAAACAGCAGCCATCCTGCATGGAGCCAGTAACATCTAGAAAAACAATGTCAGTATCAATGGCAATGTTAAAACAAAATGGCCTCCCTATCAGTCACTGATACTCATCCACAATTCCCCTTAGAAGAATTCAAAACATCTATTAAGCAAAGCAGCAGACCTTTAAGGTATGATATCTAGCTATGAGCGAGCCCTCCAGAAGAACCAAACATTCCGAAAGGCTGCAAATGCTATGAGCCCAAATGGCAAGCCCCAACAACATGAGCTGGACAGCACTGTCCTCTCCTATCATGATGTCACACACGCAACTGCATCAATTCTGAACAGAATGTTATGCAGTACATGGTACCCAGAAAAGATAGATGAACACATATTAGTATGTAGGCGTGTAATTTAATACATGAATAATTAAACTAGTGAGAAGGCACAACATAGTGAAGCAAATGTTAGCCAAACAGCAAAAGTGCCAAACAGCAACTGGACCAAACCAGCTAAAGACCTTGGTCTCCAAGTCTGTGACAGTACATGAAAAGACTGTCTGGAAACACAATAACCATATGATCTAGCAAGGCTGGCCTCATGTCATATTGGACCTATTTGGCCCAATAGGACCGTCCTCCCACAAAGCAACCCACTTTATGGTGCAACAGTTTTATTAAGCCTTATGTGGCCCAACAGCTTACCTGAGATCAACTACAGCAAAGTGCAAGGCATTTTTCTACATGTATTCTTACTCCTGCAGTAGCTTCAACTCTTATCAGCAGAACATACTAAATTTCCCAATATGCATTGCACTAGTCGCAAGTCTAGTAGTATTAATGCTGTAGTCTCATGTAGCTTGTATGGCTCAAGGTGTTAGTTACTTATGCTTCTGTAGTATCCAGTTGTTGCTGAGTGTTCTACAGGATTTTCATCCCAAACTTGAGGGCAGATTAACCATTTTGTATTGGGTATCACTGCAGTTACTCTCACAGAAGATAAAACAAGGTTCAGTTTAAAGACTGACAGAGGTAACTGTGTGCTCCTTTGCTGACATGAGTTTTAGAATGGATTGCTTATTGTTACTAATGAGTACAGTTCCAAAAGTAACCGTGGAAAAGTCAGCCTCAGCCAGTTTGGAAATAACCCCTAGTAATGCAAACAAAAATGAAGAGTTACTGTGATACGAGGTACAATCACCAAGACTTGAGACCCACTGTCAACAGTTAAATGGCAAGTCATACCAACACTTGTAGTAGAGCAAAATAATTCCAGAGAAATGAAACAGAAGACATGCATGCAAAGTGGTTGGCGCAGAGGTGGACAGAAAATGGTTCCACTTGGCAGAATGTGGAAGAACATTAACGGAAAGAATTTGACTCACAAATGTTCTATACTTGGGAGTATCACTGCCACATACAAATTTGGGGGGATGGAGTACAATTATAAACTTAAATGTAGATAAAAGTTGGAAGGATTGATGAGTAGTATGGGGGTGTAATTACAGAAGCAGAACAAATTGTTGGGTTTTCATGTTTGCCCTACATGGGAGTTTCCTTCTTTGTCCTACATGGTAGTTTGCTAGAGTTATACTTTCACCCAACCACAAAAATGTGTTGCTCAAATGGCTTCTGTAAATTACTCCTTAATATAATTTTAAAGTTGCCCTTGTGGCCTGAGACATAGCTGGAAAAGATCTGCAAACGTTGACTAACTGACCCAGTTTAATAAAATAAATAAAAAATAAACTTGCAAAAGTAATTATAACTAGAGTGGTGCAATGCTTTTTCAATGGAGAGGCTTGCAATTGTTATTATTGCTGTGCATTTGAAGAAAATACAAGAGTTTCTTGTGATTCTATGGAAGCATACTAACCGTAACACACTATGAGAATTAAATGGGCAAGGGACACCCATCAACTCAGGGCAACTGCTGAAGATGACTATAAGCCCATGAAGGAAGGTGTTTATATCGAAAGATGAAAATAGCGAATGCTATTTCATCGAACCTAAAATATCTAAACCACATAATATCGAACATTCAGAACAGTGACTTTTTTCCTTGAGAAAAAATTTGCTATTCTGAAACACACACACAACACAAGCACACCTGAAAAACAATATACACATACACTTATAATCCTACAACTAACCCTACTCTAAACTATACATACACTACTAGCTATCCACTTACCTTAACCCAAACCCTAAACATAAGGTCCGTCACTATCGCACACTCACCTAACCCACACCCTAACCCTAACTCACTTAACCTGCCCCAACCCTAATTCACCTAACCCGTGCCCTAACCCTAACTCACCTAACTCACCTAACCCACGCCCTAATCCTAACAACCACACAATCGCACACTTATCTGAACGCAACCTGTAAATTTCCACCATAGCGCTGAAAATAGCGAGGTCACAGAACTGGCCAACTGAATTCTTTCCCTAGGAAAGAATTCAGTGTCCTGCAGCTTCATTATTTTTAACGTTCGCTCAAAACAGATTGATATTAGAACATTTGAAGTTTTAAAACTTCGATGTTCTGATATAGGTTCATAGATTAGTACTAGGCTAACTGCCCTTGCAAGCCATTTTAAGCCTAGCCAATTATCCCTTGTGAGACTCAAACCCTGCACCTTGTGTTTGTAAGGCGAACACGTTAACCATTAGGCCACCCTCCCAAAAGGAAGGAGGAACAGGGTAGTATCACATGATAATGCATAATGTAGTTTAGAAAATCTTCATGCTTTTTTTGGCCCTTGAGTCTCCCCCCACAACTAGCAGGCCCCATCTCTGCTATTTCTTCTATCTCATACTTCCTGCCCAAAAAAAACACTGGACATGGTAGCAGTGAGTTGGGGACTCTGCTGTTTCGAATCAGCTTAGTTCAGATTAGTATGGCTTGTTTCATGTTGTCTGCAGCATTTCTCAAAGATGATGCTGCCTGTAGAGTACTTAATTTACTAAGATATGTTGATATTGTACTTCTTTTAGCAATGTTTTGTGAATAATTAAGTCTAATAAATACAGATATTTGTTTTGTTGTTAATACACATTAATAACAAATTTCTTATATCCAAGTTGAATATTAGATCCAGAAGGCCAGAGGTCAAGGGAGGAGGGAGCATGGGAGTGTGGGTAAGGGATCAACTAGGAGTCCAACCAAAATGGTAAACATTGGACCCCATATTGTTAAGGCCAGACATGTGATTTAGAATTAGCCAGACATGTGATTTAGAATTAGCCAAAGAGCAAGAGGCAGTCTTTCAAGCAACAGTTCATAGCACAGCAAGGTGTGAGGAGAAATTTCCTCCTTGCATGAACATTGAGAATACATTCTTTAGGGTAAAATGTCTGAAATCTATAAATCATGTAAATGGCCCTCAGTCACAAATCCTACTTTGCAAAACCTTACTCATGTCAAGGTAAGATGTGATAAACTGATGTGGTGGATTTGGTGTGAAAACAAAAATCATTTTAACTCCTGCTTGTAATAGAACAAATTTCGACAATGTATATTTCAGTGGGCATCAAACACCACCAAATTTCTTAATGTCCAGACAATGGCTAGCCATGACTGTAACCCATGTTTTGCAAATTCAGACATTTGATTAAAAACTTAGTGTACAGTGCTATTAAAACCACTAGTATAAATTAACTGTGGACCTCCAGCTAACACTACAACGTACACACACACACACACACACACACACACTGGTAGATTCCATTTTCCATCCCTGTCTCAAGCTTTAAAAGGAGAAATCATAACACAGTGATACAGATGATGATCTGTGACAGCAAACTAGGAGAAACAGTCATCTGATTGCAACTGTGGTCCTTGGCTATAACTGGGAAATCTTACCCAGGATATGGTGCCCCCAATCATTTTTCCATAAATGATGGATCTACATCCCACTTCAACTGAAATCCATTCAGAATGTAAACTAATTTAAAACACAAAGTTTCAGCTATCAAATGAATGGATTTGCTCCTGCATATCTTCAGGATAAATGCGACTGCAATTTTCAGCTTACCATATGATCAAACCACTTCTCTTCTCTCAGAATGCATTGTCCCACAAACAGTCTTCTCCAACCTTAATAGTTTTACAAGCATCTCCAAGCCATATACATAGTTTTGTGATACTGCTCGCCACATTACCTCTAAATGTGTAATAAAAACCTTATGATAGCCATATATAATTGTCTCTGAATTCACTTAATGATTCCACCTCTTAACTACAATATTAAGATTTTCGGCTCTACTGATTTCCTTCCCTTACTTCCATTTCTTCGAATTTCTAAGCTCTCAGAACAAGATCCATTATCTATTTAACAAATCCACTAATACACTTCTTCAAATGCTCAATATTCAAACATTTACTAAATGCATAAATATCTTTTATGCTGTAGTAGTTGCCTTTATTTCATAGGAATGTAATTTCATTAGCAAATTTATGTGCAAATTATATAAAACTTCTGTTCATGCAATTACTTTATGTCTGCTTCAAAATGTTTGTAATATAATGGAGCCCCTCCCCAATATTTACACTTAAAAGGGTTTTATGTCTATACACAGTCAAACAATCCTGGTAAACAAAAACAGAATAAAAATGCTGTGTGTACAAAGTACAGCAACTTGCTAGTGGGGTTTGACATCATCCTTTTTTGTATTACTTCATAAGGTAGTGATTTTTTTCAGCATCAACACAGATGATAACCACAAATGTGTAGAAAAATAAACAAGTCAATTATTTTGCCACTTCAGACAAATATGTGCTAGAAAAGTCTAAGGATGATTAATAAGAATTGCAGCTAAAACTACACAAAAATCAATTAATCCTAGAAATCAAATTTAAATTTATGAATGGCTAATGACGTATACTCCTGTATGAATAATGAATGCTATCAGATAATTAAGCAAATCCATGTTAACATCCATCTACTGTCATTCAAATACTAATCATTGTTTACAGCCTTAATTCTTTAGTGCAATTGTTCCAAAATTTCACATCACACATTGCATCTATTAAGTGACCGTACAAATCTGCCATATATTACACCACCTAGACTTTGCCCAGCAGAGTTCGAATTGCAATTAATTTAAAAATGTTACCTAACAGTCATTATTCTGTCTCTGTGATAAGTAACTATATATAACTATATCACTCTCTGTGATAAGTAACTATATACTTTTCCTCTACAACACAGAATCATATTTATCACCATGGTTTTCAGAGCATCAGCTTGGGACTCGAGTTATTTTTTGAATAAAGCTGAAAATAAATACTACAAATAGCTGATAATCAAATGAAAAAAATGCTCCACAGGGACTGTAATATGCCACTCATGTAAAATAACCACAGGGCCAAAACTGCTCCACTCCACACTTCATTTGAACACACAAAAACTCATTGTCCTTTATATGAAAATTACAGCTGTATAAACTTACCATGACAGTAAATGTTGAAATGATAGCTGCTGTGGTAGCTTTAGCTACATGGGTTATCTCCTGCCAATGATATAGCAGACTATATCCTTGTCAGGATATAACCCATATAGCTACGGCTACCGTAGCAGTGATTAATATGATGAACTTAAGCAAGATTTCCGCACTGGTTTTTGCATCTTGTTACCAACTTTATGGAGGCTAATGGAACCTTTTGTGCCGTTCTTAGATAAAATCTAAGAAAAAAGTAGACCACAGAAGACCTGATGAATGGAAAGTTTGAGGAAAGTGCACTGTGGATTAACTGTATTTCAAGACAGTTAAATGTTGTTTGAAGATAAGAGATAATGTATGGATTCCTCTCTTAGGAAGATCTATTCTCTCCTAGATGTACATCCTTACAAAGAGAGACAGAGAGAAAAGACGTAAAGTAATTAATGATGCTTGGTGTGTGTGGAGGGACATGTATAAGCACAGAACACCTCAGCAATCTCACAACCATTAATTAATTCTAATATAGCCTTTTGTAGATCAAATGGAATATACTCTGCCTGTCTCAGAAATTAAAGGCAGTTCAACCTAATTTCTTCAGTGGGGAGGGAAGATGCTGTCCTAGAGCTTGGGATTTATGGAAGTATTTCCTGAGAGGTTTACTGACTTCTAGTATCTCCCTCTGCTCCTTTACAACCCTACATTATACAATGACTTCTCACTGGTATTCAAAAATGTGCATGCTGACTGGACAGCCCAACCAGCCTATTGTAAATCAAGATGTAACAATAGAAAAAAGTCTGGGCACTGAATTACCATTGAACAACTGCAGCCAGACTTTTCTATTGGCATTTTCCATGCAGAGCAGAGCAAAATACAAGAAAAATCAGACACACACTGCAAAACCTAAGAAACAAAACTGTTCCTGATTTTCTGCTCTGTCCCTCCTAAAATCTCAGCAGATTTTCATTCCTCTCACATATCCAGATCTTTACAGAACGTCCAGATTTGTGCTTCATAGTTTTGGTCTTTTCCTCATAAAAATTTATTTTCGGCAAGCAAATGGGGATTGAAGTCATTAAAAATTTACAGACACTTGAGGTTTAGGCTTCATATCCTTCTCCTATCTCCCTCTAGCAACTTTCTTAGTTCATAAGAACAATAAAATCCTCTCCCCATTTTTAGACATTCCCGCCTCCCCACCCATTATGTTCAGCTTTTTCCAGATTTGTTGCATTAAGACTGGAAGAAAGAAAGAAAGAAAGAAAGAAAGAAAGAAAGAAAGAAAGAAAGAAAGAAAGAAAGAAAGAAAGAACAACTGAGATACTCTTTATACTGTTGCTCCCTTGAAGAGCGGTGATGAAGTGTGCAAGCGTGGGAAAGTCCCATATGCATGTGCAGTACATCAGCAAACATGGAATAGCACAGAGTAAAGCAGAGTAGCACTACAGTACTATGACAAAGATATTATTTAAGAAAGGTAAGCAATTTCTTTCTTAAATAATGTCATTGTATAATAACAATAACCCAGGCATGAGTGCCGGTAATGCTGGATTTACTCACACCAAGTGGTAGATTACTGCTTAAATAACCCATGGCTTAAAATGCATGAAAAAACATCAGTTTAGCTTGCAGAGAATCGACTCCTTTTCACAAAAGAAGAATTCCTGTATAAACAAACCCTGTGGTTAACCAACTGTAGACATCTGCAGTACCCTAATCTACACCATACCCACTTTACAGTCAGCAATAGTAAAATGGTATATATCTGCAATTCAGTGCTTATAAAATGTGTAGTTACATCCAGTACACACCATTATCTATAGCAAGTAGGTGGAAATCCAAAGACAGTAGGACCATTGCAAGAAATGTGCAGGTTCTGCACTTCTGTAATCACCAATATGTTCCTTTCTCTAAACTGATTATTTTCTCAGACTAGCTTCATTTATCATGAAATGTAGATCTCTGGTAGGAAAAGGTTTCCCTTAAAATGGCAGTTATCAGCAAGCACACTTGAACAGTCTTCAAGCAGTGTGAATGCAACATTGTTCTGAAGTGGAAATAATTCTGCACTGCAAGATGGGGGACGGGTTGCCACTCATCCTTCTTACAGTCTTGCTACTGCAACACCTGTAAGGTGAACAGACTGGTGCAGTGTTAAGGGGAAATACATAACAGATCAAGTTTCTTACCCTTTGAACTTCCATCCAAGCTGCCTGGGCTATTTTATCCTTGTCAAATCCAGTAAAAACTGGCTTTATTCATTGGAATATTTATTCAGCAAGTTTACAGTCATGTAAAGGCCCAGTGGCAGGAAACATGTTAACTACTAGTCTAGTTGCCAAAATAACTTTTTTTCTTTTTTATATACACAGGGAAAAAGTCTGATCAACCTCAAAATAGCTTCCTGAGAACAAAAGATGCATTGTGTTTCGTGGGATTAATGCTTTTAGTGTCCTAATTTCTTTAAATGTCTTATATGATGATGCTTTTAGAATGAAGCAGATACATAATTTCAGCTTCTGCTATTAATGCCTCTCATTCAAGTTTCTCTCTTGATATATCTTAAGGCATCCACAGACAGCTAGAATGAATGAACAGCAGAAAATGCATACGTAAGCAAAGTGAAAACATCAGGCTTCCGATTCAGGGACTCTACTGCTTTAACATTGATTTTTACAATGTTCAGCAATAAAGTCTGCGATAGTCCCACCCTCCTAGTACGGCACCTGCCATAGCACAAACTGTTTCTGTGTTCATTATCATGCGTATTTCCTAATTCTAGTCAATGCCGCATAGCTTCTCTAGGATAATGGCTCTTATGTACCAAAATAATGAATACTGGATTTTCAGATGGTGCAGAAATAGTTGCAAAGTGTTATTAAAGCAGAGCAGTTCATTCAAAGGTCACAGTTCTGCTGCACTCTTCAGGTATAGCCCTCTACAGCGCTGGCATAATTGCAGATATTTACCTTCAGTAGACAAACAGCAGTGCTGTACTCCTAAAACCTGAACAAGCAGTGCCCCAGCTCTGAACAAAAGCTTCTTCTTTTTCATAATTATTACTCAAGATGCAATCAGATATACAATTTCAGGAAAACAAAATGTTGCTTTACCTCCTAGGCTATCTCCATCTCGGGGTGATGATTTGGGATCCTGGCATTAGCAGACAGAAGGGAAGTTGTATGAATCTGTCTATGAAGCAGGCTGTTACACAGAAAAATACCTCAATACCTTCGCTTTCATAGCTAAGACTAAATGAGCTGATATGCCTATTGTAATTTTAAGAAAGGGTACATATTAGAGGATAGAGGTTTGCTATCAGATAGTATGGTACTTGAAATAACTGTCAGTGGAAGAACAGCAACAATATTAAGAATGAATCTGTAGCTGGTTAGAACTGTTAGCCATAAGTGGGGGTGGGGTAGAAAACACACACACACAAAGGTGCTGCTTTCTTAGCTCAGCATTGTTTTACAGGAGCAGCCCCCGATGCGCAGTAGCAGGGCCTGCCCAAACCCTGCCCAACACCCAGCTGTTGTTGTTGTTGTTTCTTTCGGCTTTTCCCGGTTAGGGGTTGCCACAGCGGAACTCCGGTCCGCTAATGATTGGCAGTGGATTTTTATGTGCCGAGTTACTAGCCCTGACGCACAACCTTCAATGAAGGTACGCCCATTCACGCATGTCTCCACACAGAAGACGCTTTAGCTGAGAATCGAACAGGACAAGATCTTACTGTGAGGCGACAATGCTACTGCAGCACCACCACCGCAGTGAATACACATGGCGATTTCTCCATCACTGTATAAACATGAAGATGTTTCATCCGTCCACATGAATATTCATCCGGCATTGCTGGCATGCGGAAAAGATACATAGGGGAAAAAATTTTGTAGATTGCTGCTTAATCTGACTAGCATAATATACGTTTCTGTTTTTTTTCCTAGTAGTGTGTCATCTTGTTCTAGTGACTGGTAATATATGTAATGTTCAATGACCCTAAATTCCACTGGAATAGTTAGTTAAATGAATATAGAGCATCTTGATGAATAAAATACAGTAGAGAGTCGATTATCAGAACTAACTGGGACCTAGGGTAGTTCAGATAATCAAATTGTTCAGATAATCAGGCATATAACTGAACCAGATAAAAAAAAACTTCTAAAATCTTGTTTTTTTCTGCATGCAGGAATGTAAAGCCATTTAGCGATTCCAATTGACAACAAAGAATATTTTTCATAAACAAGCTGGCTACAAGCTCAAAAAACATGCTCAAGCAAACACGTATAATGTTTACATATTCAGACTTTGATTTTTCCTACCCAAAAACTTTGGAAGGCTGGTTTGAATAATTGACATTTCTGATACTAGACATTCAGATAATCGACACTCTACTGTAAACAGTTATACATTCCTGCAGCAATAAAGAACATAGAAAACAAGACCTTATCATCTAGTTTTCTTAATGTACCTTAAATTCTACTAGAGCAGTCAGTGTATTGAATGTAGTGCATCCTAAAGAGTAAAATAAGCAGTCATACAATACCACCGCAATGGAAAACACGCAAAACAAAACCTTTTATTTGTTGTAAAACAAAGCCAGAAACTTATTTAGGGATCCATACAAGGCACAGATGCATTTTTTTAAAACAAAACCATTATTCTTTCATGTGAACTATGAGCAGACCCCCTTAACGATTTATGACGACAACAACATGATCCTGTTTATAAAAACAGAGATTTCTACCATGGAAGTTTTCAATTCTGCACTGGTTGAATTAAGTGAATCATTTGCATTTTGAAACTGCAGTCTTCACTGCATCATTTGTCTGAGTGATTAAAAAGGTCTTTCAGTTTTGTATGATGCTGCAAGTTTGTTGAGTCTTATAAATTACTTGGTATGAGATGCTTATTTCACTCCCCCGTAATCATGCATGGGTGTAGTAATTTATCTTGTAAATGTTTAGAATGGCAAAAAACAAGATGCAAAATCAGTTTGTGGAATTGATTTCTACATGACTGGTCAATCTTTGTGTATCTTAGGCAGTCTAGAAAGTAATGATACAGAGTTTTGTGGAATTGATTTCTACATGACTGGTCAATCTTTGTGTATCTTAGGCAGTCTAGATAGTAATGATACAGAGTTTTGCAGAAGGGGATGAAATCAGTGGCATTTGCTAATTGTGACAAATACCAATTTCTGTTATTATGTATGTAAATATTCTAGTGTCTAAACCTTTTCAGGATTCTACCCAAGAGAAAATGGAACAAGACTGCTTAACTTTGTCGGCACTGTAAATGTTACTTAAGTACTGTAGAGAATACATCAAAATCTGAAAAGTATCACAATAAATAGAGTATGTTTTGGAAAAGGAGAACTTTGTGCATGCGGAAAAGATACATAGGGGAAAAATATTAGATCGCTGCTTAAAGTGACTAGCATAATATATGTTTCATTGTTTTTTTCCCTAGTAGTTCACAACCTGGTTCCAGTGACTTGTAATATATTTAATCTACAATGACCCTAAATTCCACTGGAGCAGTAATCTGTGGCCATTGTGCTAGGGAACTTTCTATGCCATCAGTGCAGTCAATCAACAAACAATGTATGCATGATGTCACAGGCAAATCTGCACAGCACGTCAATCATGCATCATTTGCATGCTACATCACAGCCACTAGGCATGTCAATTATTCTGGCCATGCCCATTCCTGCACAAAATGACTCGGGGGGGGGGGGGGTGTACTGTTGTAAAACATTCAAATACAAACTGCAAAACTCAATACGTATAGGCTCCAAGGAACAAACTCTAAACAGGACCAAACACTCGAACATACACTGATTTAATTAAGCGCTTTTCGTCACCTTTCATAAGGTAACTTCTTCAGATTACACTCATCAAAAGACACAAGCATTAAATAATAACATACTGGTCACGTGATTGTACCTAGCCAGTGCATTAATATTTCAAAAAGTAGTGCTTGGATTAAAAACTTTTAAAACCAGGTTTGGATAACCTTATATTAACATGAAATGTAGCATCTCTGTTATCAACTATTGAACCACATGCTTAAAATTATTGGGACGACTCCACCATCTAACCCCAAAAATACACATACAAGTATAAATAACAAAGATGTATAACAGTGTAACATCTATAGAACTATACTTTAAAAAGTGTAAAAAGTTATTACTTTACTACATTGTTCACTTTCTTTCAAAACTTTGAAGTTTCAAAAGGCAGATTATGTTACAATGGTCGTTTAGTCCTGGCATAACAAACAACTTATGAAAGGTGACGAAAAGCGCTTAATTAAATAGTGTATGTTCGAGTGTTTGGTCCTGTTTGGAGTTTGTTCCTTGGAGCCTATACGTATTGAGTTTTACTGCTGTAAAACATTGCCATTAGCTCTATAAGCATTGGAATTCTGTCCTGTCCACATATTCCACTCTAAAACATAATGTAATAGCTCGAGTGTTGTATACTAGAACACTTAGTGTAGCTAAGCTCAGCAACATGCAAGGTCAGTGTGTAAGCAAAAATATGCCACTTCTGTATTACTACTGAGAATGACAACTCTTAACAAATACAAGCACTAATTTCAGTGTCTAACAATACAAAAAATGTGCCTGCTTATTTGAATCCAGGCTCTGTGATCCTAGATTGCACCTTCAGTCTTAAGCAGGTGGCCTTGCACTATTAGGTAGCACAGCTGTTATGTTTTGCAATGGAAGCCATTCAAATGCATCATAATGGAGCCAAATTTAAAAAAAAACTTACATTGGCTCTTCAGTGAAGACGATTTAAGCCTTGACTACAACCCAGATGACCAGAGTTTGAATAGTGGCCTGGATACTTCTAGAAGAGCCAGGCAGGAAAGGATGCGAATAAGAGGCTTACACTAGCTTACCCATCTTGGAGGTAGGGATATGGTGGTCCCAACTAGCAAGGACGATCTCGGTGACTGCAGGACAGGAGAATGTGGACTTGATGATCCCTGGCTGGTAACAGTTTTCATACAGTTTGTGTGTGTATGGGAACATGCCAGTGGCGGCTGGTGACTTAAATCACAGGGGGGCTGCAGGAGACGCTGAATGGGTGGGGTGAAAGGGAAGGGTGTGGTCAACCATAAAGGGGAGGAGCTATGCACAAAACCACAAAAAACTAACTTTAATTAAATACGCTGCCCTGGGTGGCAAACCATCATTATGAAAGTCCAATCAAGACAAAAATAAGTGTAGAAGAATAAAAATATTTCAATGCATTGGCTGCATGACAGCTTACTTAATATCTAGATGGAAACAAAAGGTTGTGAGGCATGAAAAAATAAATTACTTTTTAAACACATTACTGGAATGCCAGTCAAAATCAAGTATAAGAAAAACCAGAAGCACTCAACTCAAACCACTTCTCCTTGCACTGCAGTTCTAATTATAATATATTCAGCTTTATTAAAGTACCAAGCAACATGCTGAAAGTAGAAATCGATGTGATGCCCCCACTTGTAAAAATGTTTCTTATCCAAAAAAGACCTGCTGCCTGACAACTTGTTTCATGTGGAAAACACGATAAAAGTAAAAAATGAAAAGCAAACAAGAAACAAGCTCAAGATACATTGCTTAAAGGATTACTGTACAGATTATGGACCACACATGATTGGCATTCTGTTTAGTTTACGGGTAAAGTCTGTAGAGATGACTGGAAGTCTCCAACAAGTGTAATGAGCTTTTTAAAATAATGGAATCCTGTCCTTTAATACCCAAGGCTTATACATTATCTAGTCAAGTATTCTCTGCATGGCAACAACAGAAAGGCTTTCAATGTTGGCAATTATTTAACAGTATGCTTATTAAAGCTTACTTGCATCTTACGATGTCAGACAAGCTTACCTTATGGTCATTAAAACATTGCTACTTAAACACAGAGCAACAGGCACTTTGAGTAATAAGCATAAATCTGAGTAATAAGCATAAATCAACAGTACAAAAATATGACAGAAACCAGACCATTCTGCAAAATCAAGGACAGATGAAAAGCCACTGTAGTACTTATGCAGTGTGTCCTCCCCATCCAAGGTAGATACAACTACTCCTTGCCTTGCTTGGATACATCCAGAGTCACTACATGGGGGAGTGGGGTGCAACAAGCATGTCACAATTTGAAATCTCTCTGGCTGACTGTGATGGCCCTGACACATTTGTCATACCTCTCAACCTCAAGAGCAAGAAATCTGGACAAAGCCATACACAGAAGTGGGACAAAGGCACAACAATAAGGACAATTTTTAAATATTGCTCTAATAAACTTAGAAAGATAATAGAATAGGTCTTGCATTAGTATGAGTTTTCTGAAGGGTATAAAATCTGAAACTCAAATGTCTGTCATTTTCTAACTTCAGTCTTTAGTGATTTGTCACTAATTTGCCAAAAAACACAATTTTATGAAAAATGGACCAAAAATGTGATGCAAAAATATAAAATAGACACACAATACAGCTGCTACCTGTCAAAGAAGGGACACTTTAATATTAGTACTGCTACCTTGAGCAGCTGACAAAATAAAAGAATCTACATGCATTTCAAGTAATCTATAACTTTGATTATTACAGTTATTTCTTAATTGTAAACCCTCCATGTTTTCTTCCAAAATTGCTATTTTGCGGAGGGATTATTAGGGGGAAGAGCAACATTTTGAGCCAACAATTGGGGGCAGTTGAGAGGTTGGCTATGCCTAATTCTATAAAGCAATTTATTTGCATGTACCTTTCAACCTGTTAATGCAGTAAATCTGAACAAGGCCAAATATATTGGGGGCACATATAAACAGTACTAAAAATTGCTCTTGTATAAATTGAGACAGTTGATAGAACGGCTCTTACTTTAACATGCATTTTTATGAAGGTTATGAAGTCTGAAACTTATTACTTAGTGACTTCTGGCAAATCATTTAGGAATTAAAACTACAAATTTTATGAACAAACCAAAAATAAGAAGCAAAAATCTATTCATTCTTTGAAAATCTGGACAGTTGGGAGGTATAGTTCAGCTGGGCCTGTCTGAGTTTGCTGCCCTCCCCCCCCCCCCCCTGACAAAATAATGTTTGAATGGAGCCTCTGCAGTCATTCCAATGAACCATTACTTGGCTATTTCACTCCATTTACCATAAACACTAATGTGCATACTGCTTTACTTCAATGATGAGTTGGACTTCATTTGAAAGTTTTATTTTGTATTTTACAGCACAAACATTAAGTCATCTGTTAAACAAAGCAATGCAGTCTCACAATGAAAACTTAGCATTAAAACTTCTCTGCCCTTGAAACTCACATTCATTGAAACCCACATTCAAAGAAAATACATTTTGCCAGTGGCAGATAAAGATTAATTTTGGGCTGTTTTCGAATCATAGGCCCCTTGCATATGAAACATACATGTGCTCTTTGATACACCTTCCTCATTGTACTAAAATTAATTATATTCCCTGTACAATACAGTACACTTGTTAGAGGGTGTTTTAAATTTGTTTTGAACATTTTTCCAGTAAGCAATGAAACAAAACATATGCACCCATAATGGCAAAACTGCCCAGTTGAGAACATTTATCATAAAAAGTCTACTCAGACTTCCACAGTCCACCATTATTAGTAAATATACACAATTCTACAGTCCACCATTATTAGTAAATATGCACAATTCCACAGTCCACCATTATTAGTAAATATGCACAATTCTACAGTCCACCATTATCAGTAAATATGCACAATTCTACAGTGCACCTTTATCAGTAAATATGCACAATTCTACAGTCCATATTCAGTGAATTCAGTTCTTGCCATAGCTGTCAACCTTAGCACAAAAACCTGGACGAAGCCAATAATGGGGGAATACAGTCCCAAAAATAGGGACAAATTTAAAATATTCATCTTATAAACTTAGAAAATTGCTAGAAAATAAGGTTGTGCTACTATGTATTCTGAAGAACATGAAGTTTGAAATTCAAATGCCGGTCAATTTTACTGTGGACAGAACAAAAACAATTTTCAGCAGAGACGCAGGGATTAATACTGCAGACACGTCTTTGTAAAATGGCAGGGCACCAGAGCAAATCCACACAAACACAGGGAGGAGATGCAGACTCCACACAGAAGCCACCCCAACCAAGAATCAAACCAGAAAACCTATAGCTGTGAGGCAACAATACTACCACTGCACCATCAAATCTGCAAGGAATTAAACATTCAGAAACCTGAAGTCTGAAATTCAAATGCCTGTCAATTTTATTTAACATTTGTTAATCAGGACAATCTGACTTGGAACAAAAAAACAATTTTCAGCAGAGGCCCAGGAAGAAATAATGCAGACATGTCTTTGTAACATGGGAGGACACAAAAGCAAACCCACACAAACACAGGGAGAAGATACGGGCCCCACAAAGAAGGAACCCCAGCCAAGAATCAAACCTGAGAACCTGCAGCTGTGAGGCAACAATGCTACTACTACACCATCAAATATCAAGCATCGCAACATTTACAAACCACAGATATTATGAGGAACAGATCAGATCAAATATGAGGCAAAAATCTGCAATTTTTTTACAAATGGTGGTGGGTAGGGAACTCAAGTCTTTAACACCTGCATACAGGGTAAAGGGTTCAAGCCTGAGGTATTCCCTACCACACCACCATGAGCACCTGGGGCATTTTCACACACACACACACACACACACACACACACACACACACACACACACACACACACACACACACACACACACACACACACCTCCAGTTAAAAGCACCAACACATAAAGTAAAATGCACCATACACTTAACCTGTCTGTTCTCCATACCATATCCTGCCCGCGCAATACTCACAAAGACCAGCGAGATCCCAGCAAAGCTCCTTCCCGACGAGATCCCAAGCTCCCTCCCGAGACTGTTCTGGCTGTTGCTGTTGCAGTCCGGATGCGATATATCCTTCCAGCGTGTCTGTGCACTTTAAAAGTGCACAGACGTCTCCTTGTGTCCCTCTATGGGTCCTGCCGGACTGCCTTGAGCATGCACATAGACCGACGGTAGTCGGGACTACTGCGCATGCGCGAAGTCCGCGAAATTTAAAAAAATATATTTTTTTTGTTTTCTTTTTTAATTTTTAGTTTGAGGGGGGCTGCAGTCCGGCAGCCCGATGCCACGAGCCACCCCTGGAACATGCCCACATCAGAGGGAGGACAGAGGATGCCTGTGTTGATGGCAGTGCCCATATTAGCCATCAATTGCAGGGTTATAGCCATACCAGAAAACTCTCCTAATGTCTGCCTCTGTGATGGATGCACAATAAATTAGTTTCACCAGTTTAATGGATAGTAGAGGTGGCTCAATTGCTAGCAGGTATGGGGCCGCAAAAAATCTAAATAGTTAATATCATACTAAAGGCAAAGCTAAAATGCATCTTTGAAAGAATTTGGAAGCTACAGCTGATCAACATACCTGTTCTGTAAATTGCACTGGTGATTTTGTTGAATACTCTGCACTGTTATTGTTAATATGTACTGCTGTACTGTCCTTTTCAGGTCACACTCGAGTACACATGGCTGTGTCATACAATATGCCCAGTGTCTGATAGAAATGAATGACCAGGCAAGATACTCAGATTTCATAATGGTTTTATCACTATCTCTTTGAATTATCAGTGACATATTCACACAACTTACTTACAGTAGGTACACTTTTGATGTATAAAGTACAACAGAATTCATAATATGGTTTAGTCAAAATGTGTTCATTTTGCCTTTTTACAGTATTATCAAGCTAACAGTGATTCTCTCATCAAAGCAGAAAGGGTGTACTTTGGAACAATTCAGGGAATAAAAGCAGACTTAAGGAATAATGTTGGGCAATTCTAACAGGGTGAGAAGAATGAAACTTAGTTTTGAGAAGGAAGACAATATGTGCTTAAGGGCAGTAACAGCATCCATTCATTCATTCTCAGATTACTATTATTAGAAACTCAAAAAAGCATCAGACTCAGTAAAGGGCCAAAAGGGCAGGATGCAGCCCACTGAGAAGAGTGGCCTAGACCCTGTTACTGTTATTTATCGTCACCCAGAGGTGAAACTGCTCTTAGACAGAGGTCTGTCTTGTCTCTGTGTAGCAGAGAGTAAAAGCCAAAAGGCAAGACCTCTGCTACATTGGTTACACATATGGTACTGCATAAGAATACAATATCACTCCATTACAAGTCAGGCACTCTGTTGCACTTAGAGTAAAGTGCTGACCTTGCTTCATAATGGAGACCTGGATGAGCTACAGTTTTGGACCCTATGAGAAGGTAGCTGTCATCTCCTGAGGTCTCTATTATTCAGCACTTTAGACAGAGGTAAGATTGCTGTGGGGAGTTAATATCTATTAAAAATATTTGCTTGAAGTGGACCATATTTCTTCTGGGAAAAACTCCTTGTCCGTGAGGTAGTTTCCAAGGTGTTCTCAAGAGTTCGTCAACTTCCTCGCTAGCTTACTGTTGACATCCTCAAACTGAGTGAGGTCAGCATCTTGGATGGCAAACTGATGCTACTTGCTAAAGAATCCCTTGCAAACACATGTATTTGGTTTTGCTCAAAGAATTACCTTTTCTGCTCACTGTAAAAAGGCATTGAACTTTATTTTCCAGTTAGAAATTGACATTTGGAGCTTTTCTCCAGGCCTGATGGTTCCCTTCAATATGGAGCTTCAGAGAGACAGGCCACCTATTCTCAAACTGGTCATTACAAACATCTGCATATCATCCCTGCTAGTGAACCAGACTGTAAACTAACCAGTACTCCTTAGCATGGTCAAGCTTTCAGTACTCCTTCTTAGCATGGTCAAGCTTTTCTATCTCCCTCCTTTTCCTTAAATGACTTCCTGGGCTTCTGCATTTCTCCACTAGATTTCCCTACATACGGTATTTATATATTTGTCTCGGCTGCATACCTGTTCCATAGTCCTCATACATGCTGTTTTGAGGCATTGCCATTATTCTTCCACCTACTTCCTCTTCTTTCTGGAGGTGCTTGAGCCCAAAGTATTTCTTTGAACTCTTGTGTTTTCTCACCAGTCAACTTCCAGGTCTTCAGCCTAGTCTCTGTTCACTTTATAGCCTAAACAGATCACTACTTGCAGCTGACCGAGGCAACCAGTGATTTATGCTGATGGTTGTTTTCCTGGGGATGAATTTGCAATCACGGATTCTACTTCAATGCCCTTTTCTTACTAAGAGGAAGTCTACGTGAGATGCATGTTGGCCACTCTTGTATTATGATCTTGTGACTGTATTTCTGAACCATGTGTTGGCCACAACCAAGCCATTGGCCAGACAGATGTCTAGAATGCCCTGTCCTTCTTTATTCCAGTTGTCCCACCCATGAGGACCCAGACAGTCCTCGTATCCTGTTATGTTTGTCCCAATATGTACATTTACTACATTCCCCCATTATCAACACCAGTTCATGTTGTCCTCCTTTATCTAGCAGGTCCTGCAACTGCTGCCTGAATTTCCTCTTTTCCTTGCTATCACAACCCTGCTAATGGGGCACACACAGATTATGAATGCTGCCCTATCCTTACACTGGAGTCTGATTGCTAAGAGTCTATCACTAATTCTAATAACATCCATTACTGTTTTCTGAAGACTCTCCTTCACCACAATTTCCACACCATTTCTAGTCTGTCCTCCTGGAGTTGTAGACTCTAGAGCCCAAGCAAGTGGCTTTGCTGCAGTGCTCTTCCTTCTTGTCCCCTGTACATAGATGTCATCCAGCCTCCTCCTCACCATCATAACATTGACTTCCAAGCTGTGTCCTGTCAGTGAACCTATACTGAGTGTTGCAATCCTCAGTTCAAGTTTAGCAAGTTGATAGGTTTTACATCCAGCTTTCACTCAGCAGAGCTAACCCAGGTAATTCAAGCTGGGCAACTGGACATTGGGCTGCCAGTAGGTTACTGACCCAGGACTGCCGGTCTTTATGGTGATCACACACTGGCTAATGGGGGCACATAGATTCCTCCCATCGTTAGCATGGGTCCATATTGTAGGTCAATGAAGGCTAGATCGTCAACCCACTTATCGGTGGCCAATAAACGTTTCTGTAACATTACACCACGGACCGATTAGCCCTGATACACCACAGTCTGTGATCTGTCTTCTCCTGTATAGAGGATACTGAACACTACAGCTGATGCCCAAAGTGATTGGATTATACAACTAATTCCCCAGCACCATCTACAGCCTTTGCTGCTGTCCACAACTCTATTCTTGTGTAAATTTAAGGTGAAAACATCCAGCATGCTTTTGGGAGGTGGGAGGAACAATACAGGGACATAGTTAGAACATAAAATGTCTGTACAAGCATTGGCTGGAGGAAAAGCTCAAACCGTGCACTTTGTCCATGTGAAGCAGTAACCTTAACCATTATGGCAACTGTGTATCTGGACATCCTCTAGCCAATTACTTTCCACACTGATAAGAGCTCTCTAAGGACAATATTTTTTGCAGTCATATTAAAAATGGGAGAGGAGTTTGACATAATGTTAAGATCTTCACCTCACATTCACAAAACACAGGGTTTGATTCCAACCTCATGTTATTGTCTAGGCATAAAATGGCCATTCAAGGCAATTAGCCTATTTACCTATGAACCTGTACCTTGATTATTAAGAAGGCATCTTTATCCTCAATGTGTAGAAACTTTATGTTCAATGTCTAACCTTTAATTCATCAGCAAAATGATTGAAAGGATTCTTAGTCTGCAAGGTGTGTGTGTGTAGTTGTTGGTCTGTCTTTTCGGCTTTTCCCAGTTAGGGGTTGCCACAGCGGAACTCTGGTCCACTAATGATTGGCAGTAGATTTTTTATGGTGCCGAGTTGCCAGCCCAATGCCCAACCTTCAGCGAAGGCACGCCCATTATGCATGTCTTTCGGAGGCCACTCGACCATGGGGGGGACATGCAGACTCTACACAGAAGGCACTCCAGCCATGAAATGAACAGGAGAACCTCTTGCTTTGAGGCAACAATGCTACCGCTGTACCACTGTGGCTTGTGTGTGTGTTTTTTTTTTAAAGCACATAACCTGCTCTAGCCATATCAGTTTGGTTTTAAGACTTATCCTAAGCCTGAACTGCCATCATTAGGGTTGCTTATTCAGTTTTCTATTTCCTCTAATTTTCTGGTCACATTTAACAATATGGATTGTAAAAGCATTCACGCTGTGGTCACAGAAATCATCTCTTCATGTAGCTACCAGGTACACTGTGAACTTCTACAGAGCTGTCTTGGGGCACCTGCAATTCCTGGTATATATATTTCAGTAGACTTGGGCAGAAAAGGGAGAGGAATGAGGTATCACTACTTCACGGAAGGCACCTAGTAATATTTCTCCTACCCACAGTGCTTTCTGGCAGACTTTTTCTCTAGAAGGAAGTTTGGATATCATCATATTATAAATAACACGCAGCTCACTGAGGCACAATCCCGTCAGGATGGAGGCAAATTAAATTACCATGCACAGGACCCGAAACCCTGCCACAGCTTTTCATTCATGGTTACTGTTACAGGAATCCACCAGGACTTTGTGCATCAGGGGTGTGAAATATTGCCATACCCTTGACCAGTTATATGTTAGGGATCAAGTAACAGCTGTTATTATGAAGTCTTATTTCCATCTAACAAATACTGCTAGGACTATGGAACTCATTCGAGAAAAAGACCTTGCAGTGATCATGCTTTGTTCTTGTTTCAAATGAAATGCACTATACACTGGATTTGGCACTACTAAATGTGCAGAACTATTTGCCAGCATATTAACAGGTAACGGACTCTCATTCTTACATCTGCAGCACTCAATACTCTGCACTGGCTTTTGCCAATATTGCACATAGTTCCAGAATTCTTGTACCCTGTTCTACATAATATGGTTTCTCTTAATGTTAAACAGTTTTTGCTACCTTAGCAACAGAGTCTGCTGGTGTTCAACTGCTGGTCAATCTCAGCATCTGCTTTGTGGTCTTTTTCACTCCACTGATGTGGCATGCTTGGAAATTCACTGCTCTGATAACTTCAGAAGGTCCCCGTAGACATTTTTATTTAATACAGTATTAACACATTTCTGCTAATATGTTTTAGTAAAATTTGTGATGTTTAGCTACAAATACATAAACCTTTATTAAAACAAGCCCAGGTTAACAAATGATAAATAAATTAAAACCAGGGCCAGCCTGTTTACTGAAACTAGACTTGCTGTTGGAAAAACGAGTCTTACTTTGGCCTGGATGCACAGAAAGTATCATAGCCCTTATACATGACACTGTACCCACCCACCCCCAGCATGGATTCAGTCAGGTCATAGTCTGTAGGGAGCAGTTGTGGTGCTAACAGTGACATTCTAAGGAGCATGGAGCAAGTCCACCTCACTGCTGCAGTCTTGACAGACCTAATCAATGCCTTCATCCTCGTAATTATAAACTACTACTAACTGCCATCCTCAGACCAGGAATAAACCCTGGCCATTCTACCCTGGATTCGTAAATTCCACAGTAACAGACATTTTTAAAGTCCAAATGGGAAGCAGTCCTTCACCTTATGCCCCCCCCCCCCCCCCAAGGAATCCCTCAGGGTTCAATCTTGTCACAACTCCTGCTCTCACTGATCATTAAGAGTCTTACCAGCTATCCTACCCCAAATCCAGATCCACTCCCATTTTACCAGGTAAAAAGAGATGAAAAAGAACTCAGTGCATTAATAGACTACTCATAACAATGATCATGATTTTTGTCACAAGACAAAAACTCTACAATGACTCAGACAACGGGAAAATACCAAGCAACTACAAAATCCATCCATCCATCCTCAACCCCTTTTTCCCATTTTACACATGGGGTTGTGGTGTCAACTTCAATAGTGAATCATCTTGAGCCAAGCTTTACATTGTTGGGTGGCTAGCCCTGCTGCGGTAGTTCATCCATAAAACTTGCACACACACTCGCACCTACAGCCAATTTAGAATGTCCAATCCACCTACTGTATGTATTTGGAATGGGGGAGGAAACTGAAGCACCTGGGGGAAGCCCACATGATCACAGGGAGGACATGCAGACTCCACACAGAAGGCACCCCAGCTGAGATTCGAACGGGAGAACTTCCCGCTGTGAAGCGACAACGTTAAAACACAGCACCATGCAACTACAAATAACCCCTTGAAATCACACTCTATTTTAAATATCTCAGAATCTTGCTGGATCAGGCTCTAAACTACCAATTTCACATTACTGGTACTATTTCTCTCTCTGCAGAAGAACTAGTCATTGGTGAGACATTCTCCTCCCACAGATATGTGGCCTTCAAATTATTGCAAAATTCTCAAAGAAAAAATGCACATTCAGTCAAATTTGCAGATTTATTACTCCAGCCTTCCAAAGAGAATGTCACTGTTAAATCCTTTCAAGGCAAAATGGCTTTCTATAAATGAAAGACACTCTACTTGCAGCTTCACAAACCCACAAATTGATATACCAAGAGTCCTTCATCTTTTTTCAAGCAAACCTTGTAAAATAACATTTTTTTTTTCCTTTACTTTTAGATCACAGTCCTCCCAATCTTTTATCCCTCTTACAAAGCTCCATTCTACTGACCAACATTTCTCTGTAATGGTGCCTCAAACTTGTGGGTCACTCCCACAAACCTGAGAGATCACGCCTCTTGCATTAAATTCAGGCAGGAATTTTTTATTTACAAAAGCTGCCTGCAAATGCTTCTCAACCCAAGGTGTAACTTAAAACCAGAAAACCTCCTTCCTCACATTAATCATCCATTCTACAATTACTGCTTAAATCATCTCACTGCATTGAATATGACACTACCCATCATAATCTATTTTTCTCTCTCCCGTCATTCCATGCCCAGTCATCCCATTCTTAAATCCCCCCCCCAACAACTACATCTTTTCTTCCCTAACAAATCCCCCAACCGGTTTTCCATCCAAGAACCAATTCTACTACATTACAGTTTTGTGGGAAATAAATATAAGAAAAAATAAGTACTCTGTATAGATACCTTGTTAACACCCATTTTTGTAAGGTCAATACTAACTCCCTTCATTCTTTGCAAAGTATTTTGCCTATGTTCTGTATATTACTACCATGTACACTTATCTTGAGCTAAGCCTAAAAATGGTCCATTTGGACCAATTATTTGGTGGGTGGTCGCAGTGGTTAGCATTGTCACCTCACAAGAGGTTCTTCGGTTCGATTCTTGGCTGGGGTGCCTTCTGTGAGGAGTCTGCATGTCTTTCCTGCAATCATGTGGGTTTCCTCTCACTTTCCAAAAACATGCAGTAGGGGGATTGGACACACTAAATTGGCTATAGGTGAAAATGTGTGTGGTGTCAGGGCCGGTGTTAGCATTTTGGGGGCCCCCAGCAAATGTCAGGTTGGGGGGCCCCCTAGGCACTTCCAGTATAAGTATCATTCTATCAATGCCATCCATCCTAAGCAACCTTTTATTTCGTGCTGCAAACTTTTAGGAGTAGTATCCACAGACAGACCTGCAGCTACAAGCTCTTACATTACAACAGGCTTATGTACCACACTATCACTATGTTGAACTATCTAACAAAGGGGCAGTTACAGTTACTGGCACTTATTTGCAACAAGTCTATGTACACATCTGGACTTAAAGTGAAATGATGACTGGGCCTACATTTCAACACCCACACAGACAGACACAGACAGACACACACACACACACACACACACACACACTCACACACTCCAGTCCTCTCCTCTGATTCCCGCTCCTTTGGGGCTCCCCATACCATGCACATTACTTTTTTCTTCCTTTTTCTCACATTTTGTCTTCCTCTCAGCTTTTTCAAGACGCCATAACTTTCTATATGCTCTGAAGTGCATTTTACACAACCTTTTCACCCAATAATGGCTTGAACAGAAATTATAATTAAGGAAAGAAATTCACTGCTGCAGTTCAGCTTTAGTTTTCCTTGCATCCTTTCAACACACCTTTCCTGAACAAGACAGCCCAGTAATAACCATTTAGGAAATAACTCAAGTCAGGGCCCAAGAAGCCACAGGTTTACAGATGGTCTGGGATGCATTTTAGAGCATTTTCTCAAAATTTTACTCCAATGGTGGCCTAAACAAAAATCATGAAAAAATAAAGAATGTCAATCTTATTTTCTTCTTTCAAGGAAGACATAAGTCTTGCCCAAAGGCTTAATTTCCAAAGATGACAAAATTGTAGCTTACAGTAAACTAACAAGCCAGTAGTTGTGAGCATATTTAAGTCTTATCTGGAAATACTACCTACCTCCCTAACCCCCTACAAAAGACAGTCACTGCCTATGCATCCCTCTGGTGTTAGACTGGGATGAAAGCAGATTTAAATTGCCTTAGTCATATATTTCAAGTGACTGCCGATATACATATACATAGCATGTTCTTCACCCCTAGACCTCAAAAGCAGCCACATGTATATGTGCCTAATACATGATTGTGAGAATGATTTCAGCACCTTATTAGAATGTGTTGCTCCTAGACAGTACACCTCTCTTACACAAGCTATAGTAACCTTCTTTGAACACCTCTGAGGTCTGTGAGAAACACTGCCTTCAGCTCAAACACAAGCTATAATGACTTCATGTGTGCACATCTAAGGTTTGACTGTGATGAAAATTAAAGATGTAATAACCACACAATCTCCAGCCTCTCATAACTTGTAGCAGCTTTCTGTACACACATTTGAGCAGGCCTGGTTTTAGAATGGGTGTGGCTATAATCAGCTTTATCCTAAAAGGGTCATATCTCAGCACTATTCGGGTTAAACAGCGTAATCAGAAAATTGATGCATTTTTCTCTAACAAACAGCAGCTTTGGTGGGGGCCCCCACAGAGTCAATGATGATTAAGGGAGTCCCCATTATCCATTTAGACAGTCTGGTGAGTGGGGGCCACCAGACTCAATGAATATCCAAGTGTCTGAATGTTCTGTGATGTATGTTATGTCTTACTTTCGAAATATAATTACTTGTTAGGTACATTTTTTCTGATACACAGAAGAATAATGTCTGGGTTCTGGCATTATTGGGTGTGTGCACATATAAAAATCAGTGATATTTTTTACACACACACACACACACACACACACACACACATATGCATAAGCCACATCAGTACTAGTTTTGTACTTAATTTCAGCAAACAGCAATACATTGTGCAACACTGGTACTGCCACATGAGATTAGTCACTGCTGTTTAGCAGTCGTCAAACAGCAGAAGCGGTAAGATTTATCTCACTGAAGAGTAATGCATTCTTGTCACTGTCCCTGCTTTCACAGACCTTCCCTGATTTTGTTCATACTTTTGCTTTATCCTTCGGAAAAAGTCTTATTTGCTGGTAAATCATTCAGGATTACAGTCAATCAAGCCAGAAATCTGAGTTTTATACTTATTGTCCAACAATACATGTTGATGCAAAAGATGTTATTCTAGTAACTTTTTTAAGTGAATTAGAGTAGTATTTTAAGCATATTCCTGATTCTGATCCTTTATTCTATTATTTTAGGGATTGTACTGAAATTGACAGTTATAGTATCTGGTGTTCTGGTATTATTTATAAAACTACCTGAAAGAGAAACTATCCCTGATGATCGGAAGCATCAGCTCTTCTTAAAATCCAAAGTTTGCACTGAAGTAAGTTACTCTGGGCTGCTGATCCCTCTAGTGCTTATATTGTTCATGTTCATTATCAGCTTCATCCTAACAGGGTCATATCAACAGCCCCGTTCATGTTCAAGAGCATAATTAGGAAATTAATACATTTTTTCTTCCTCATTTTTCCCCAACCAGCAACAGCTTTTGTGGGGCCCCAACACAGTCAAAGATGATTAAGGGGGGGTCCCCTGCAGCCATGGTTTTGCAGAGACCAAAAGCTGGCTATGTAGTTAGTTTTAGTGGAGAAAATGTCCAAAAGCAGGGTTTAACTAAGCCAAGGGCACTAAGTCAATGGTAAAATATTTAATGGAATTCTGATGCCTGTTACTTGATAAAACACTGCTACTACAAACAGAAATATCTCTGAACTTTAAGGGAGCTATAAATAAGAATTATTACCCTTGTGGTTTATTAAGTAAACAAAACTGCTGTACTAGCTTTTGCTGGTTTTATCAGAATAAGATAACTTGCTGTGGTTGGGGGCCCCCAAGGAACAGGGGGCCCCCAGTGACTGCAGGGTTCGCTGGTGCCTAAAACCGGCTATGGTGGTGTGAATGAATTACCGAGGATGGACTAGCCACATGGTGGTGTGAACCTTGACTCGAGATGATTGTCACTGCGGATGTGACACCCCAACCCCCCTGGACAAAATAGGAAAAGGGGTTGAGGATGGATAGATGGACCAATTATTTACTCTGATTAATATATGGTTGTTGAATAAATAAATTATATAAATAAATAAAAATAAATAACCATAACACTGTATTATATACTGACCTGCTTAGTGAAAATCAGTTATAAACAGTTTGATAATCCCAGTTAACAAATATAAGTAAACAAATTTCTTAGAGAGTCACTACCACTGGGCAATTTAAAAAGAGGCATCTGTGCATACTAGGTTGCTCAGTTTCAAACAAATAGCATTTTAATGAAGGAAGGCTTCCTATTTCAGATCTGGTATTTTCTTCCACCACAGTCTTTAAGTAATTTAGCTTTGCCAGTATTAATATGCAAATATTAAACAGCATCATAATGTGCAACATAAGCCCTAGTCACATGCCCAGGATACTACACTTGACAAATGGTGAGTATATTTTTCATATCTCCCACCACCGCACTTCACATGTAATGAGCAAGTCACAGGAGTATGAAAACATAGTGGAAAACATGCATAGTGAGTATCAAACAAAGGTCACCACTGCAGTGCACCACAAACAAACATCCTTTACGTCATCGTGTTTCACACACTGCCTATTATTAATTTGCAAGCCTCTTGATTAATGACACAAGCTCCAAACCATGAAAGGAAGTTATGAGGAGCCATGAGTGTGAAAAGAAAACAACACAAATACACGAGTTGCTAATGAACCAAGACAACATTAAACAAGGACAAATTAGAATTTCATAAACATGCAGCAGAACTTTATTTCATTCTTTCATCAGGAGGGGTATCAGCTGCCCCGAATAAAGCTAAGGAAGCCGAAAAATTTTTGCCTCCTTAGAAATGCAATAGGAAGCTACTTGAAAGGAATCAAATACTGCAAGTTTAGGATTTATCATCAACACAGTCACATCACCAATAACAGAAGTCATTTAAACATTGCTTTTTTCTGAATGAACAAGCAAGCAATTGAAGTAGAAAATTAAAACCAAATCTGATATTGTAATAAGTAATTTTTAAATTCAAAAATTTGATACAATCAACTATATACAAAATAAATAATTTTCAAAAAAATAAATCAGCGTAACAAAATTAAACTTCCATAATACCTTGTAATATACCATATTGCTTACACACTATAAATCCTTTATTTATTATTCACAGTTTAAAATTTGGACCATCATTATTGGATCATAGCTTAGTAACTCTATTTCTGGCAAAGTACAATTGTCAAAACCAGCCAATCTTTAAGTATGGGCGATATACATACTGTCCATTTTTTTGTTATAATTTTTCTTGTAATTGCCAGAAAACCCATATTCTGATACTGTCAAGATTTCATTCATTAAAATACTGTAATAAGTAATTAAAGTACTAAGTAATTCTGATCCAAAATATGAGACTGTTTTAGAAGCACATTTTAGTCCAGTACTATAGTCAAAAACAAGGAAGGGAAAACAAGCCATAGAATAAGCTTGAAGATCTTCAACACGTGGAAAATGCATGGCCAAGATGGTGAGCAATTAACAACACTGTTTTTTTAGCTCTGCTTCATTTTTTACATCTATGACAGGCTTTTTACTGCACAAACTCAAACAGAATGTCTCAAAACTTGATGGATTTATAGTTGAACAACTTCTTAAAGACTTACTGCAAAAATAATGTTTGAAACTCAATTTATTTTTCCTGTCAAGAAAACTAGCAAGAACTAATTGTCTCAGAATGAGCCACTGTAAGCCCAGTGTACATGAAAGTACTATGAAAAAGATATACAGGCTATACCAAATTATCTGTAAAGATAGATAAATTAGAAAGCAAAATGGACAACTTCAAAGAGGAATATAAAAAACAAGTTGAAGTGCTGAGTGAATCGCTTAAGCAATCATCACAAATCTTGAGTAAAGAAGAGGCAATGTCTGATTTTGATAGAAGATTACTTGAAAATGAGAACACTGAATTTCTTCTGAAACAAAACACCTTATTCCGGGATAAAATAGAGTACTTCGAGAACAGATCTAGAAGGAACAACATCAGGATTTACAGAATTCCTGAAAAAAGAAGAGGGAGACAGTATGATTCAATTCCTTAACACCTGGCTGCCTAAAATTTTGAACCTGCCTGAAACTTTTTCCTTTGGCATCGAAAGGGCAGATATATCACTTTCTAACTCATATTTAAAAAAAAAAACAACTTTCACCAAAGTCAGTGATTGCAAGATTTTTCTCAAATCAAGATAAGGATTTAGTCTTAAAAGTTGCATGGACTAATTATCCATTTAAAATTGAAGGAAATGCTATAAAATTTGACAATGACTATTCTACACTAGTGATGTCCAAGAGAAAAGCACGTGCGCCACTTGTTAAAAGCTTACAGAAAAAACAATATTAAAGCTCCTTGGAAGATGCAATGGACTTTATACAAAAAATAAAATCTTAGAAAAAAACAGAAGAAATGGACTGGAATCTATCAACATCTTTGAAGACAAATGCAACAAGGGATGGTTGGATAAGAAAAGACAAAAACAGCAAAATGAAGTACAAATGCAAGAAAATCAATGTATTTCATGCTTATGGATTCTAATTCCTGAATACTTATGAACAGGTGCTATTAATTACATTTTGCAAGGTAAATCATTTCTTTCTTTCCGTATTTCAGATGGTTACTAGTTCCCTTTTTAAAATGTTAGGGTTTGATTCTTTTAGCTATACAAGAAATTAAAGCCACTTATTTTCACTTCGAGTTTAAAAGGTTAAAGTATTTGTCTTTTCAAAAGTTAATTATTATGATGAAACTTATGTTAGTTGCCACACTTTCTCATATATTGGCATAGATGAGTAATGTACTATTAAATATAATACAAGATGCAACAAATGATTCTAAAGAGGCATGTTTAGTTACATTCTGGGTTCTTAAAATGGCCCAGTAGTGTGCTACTGATAGTATACTTAACATGCAATAGTACCAAGAAAAGAAGTGCTATTTTATAAACAAAGTGTAAAAATCTAGATTTTTACATATATAAAAGTTACTATTGGAATGATCAAATAATTTGTGTAACAAACTTTTAGAAGTTAAATCTGGATCACACAATTGCCATTCTTTTAATACAAGTTTACATGCTATGTCTCCTTTAAAAATGACAGCCTGCTTTACTTTAAACATCTCATACAAATAGTGCTTACTGAATCATTAAATGTTTCTTTAAATGCAATAGCTTTTAGTAGTTAACATACTTTGAAATGATTCTATTGTTTTTTTTTAGTGGTTTGGAGACTGGTGTGTGGAGTGGAGGTAGCTTGGATTCGCTCATGGATGTGTGTGTGTGTGGATTGTGGCTGATGGGCTGTTCATTTCAAAGCCCTTGTCACAAGGACCAGCTTGAAGCAAATTAATTAGAAACATAAGCATGTTTGTGATGCTGCAAGGGTTCTAAAATTCTAAGAACTCTCCAGGTTACTACTTCCTGTCTAAAAGTAAATAATCATAATAGTTTAAATCATATGCTAAGATGTCAATCAATACAAGTTAGCTAATAAGCAAAAGACGTTGTTTTGCATTCTACAACACTGTCAGTTATTAAAGGACCACTACGTGCTACTATACTTGTTTTCTCATTTCTGGAGTGTTTTTCCCCCCATCCGTTGACTGTAGCATTGTAGCATATGCTTTCTGCTACGGTAAATCATGATTTTGACTGTTTTTTTCATTACCCGTTCTTCAGCTCTGGTACTGTGAGCCATTTTTAAGCATGAAAAGGTCTTGCAGAGCTGTAGAGACTACATGGGTGCTTGAATCATTTGCTAATAGCACCGTTTATTATTTTTCACTTTTTCCTCAGCTGCTGCCCAAGGACCGCCCATAAACCGCCTTCCCCAGTCTTTTCGCCCAGGGAACGTCCCAACCATTAACTATGCATGAGCTGTTTTCATATCTGCTTCTGTTACCAGTAAAAGAGCAATAGTGACATACAGTGGAACTTGCTCTATTCACTGTAGTTGCTGGACAAATCTGTTTTTGTTAGGGATTACTAACATACACACAGTTCGTGAGTAGAGTTTTTTTGTTGTTTTGCTACAGGTACATGCATCACATTTTCTTTGGATTAGTTCATTTCCTGATAATGTGTAATGATATCCTGTGATTCTGTAATGCGATAGATTGCATGCAGTTATCGCATAATAACATGCTGAATCTGCAGCTGCATCGTGTTTCCTTACAGTCTACATCCCACTTATTCAGAACTTCACCCTAAAACTAACTGAAATTGTTGTGCCTCAGAGGTCATTTGCCAGCAAATCATGCATTTGAGGACAGACCCAAGTTATGAGGCAGAAATCTAGTCATCCTGCACATGTCTGTACTGTGGAGAGGTATGCCAGCAGCATTTTTTTTTCTTACAGGTAATGCCTTAGACCTCACACTGCAAGAAATGTAACTGCTGCCATTATTTTACGCTGGCTAAGCAACAATTGTGTTTATCAAGCATAAAATAGAAAAGAAAAAAAAGAAAAAAAAACAAGAAATTTAAGATAAAAAAAATAGAAGTGTGCGCTCGTGTGTGTGTGAGTGTGTGACTGTATGCCTGCATGAAAGTACGAGTGAGATCGAGCAAGCAGTTGTTTTACACTTGTTAAACAGTGGTTTGGCTGTTTAGGGATTGTAAAAGTAAAATAAGAGTTTAGAAAAGAAAGTATGTACATGTGTGTTTGTGCATGCATGTTTATGTTTCTGTCAGTGTGTGTGTGCGTGTGTGTGTGTGTGTGTATGCTTTGGAAGAGTGAGAGCGATCAGTATGTGGCAGAAGCAGCAACAGTACAAAGGGGTTTACATTCCGTGTGACTTCTTAGTTGAAGATATCGTAAATATCTTTAAGTAAACAGTGGTATACCTCTTCACCTCTTGAAGCAAGAAATCCGGACAAACCCTTTAATAATGTGCTCAAAATACAAGTCAAAGTTTAAACGCTATGCGTATAAACTTAGTAAGTTGTTTTAATAATGGGACTTCAGTATGCATGCATTTTCAGAAGGATATGAAGCTCAAATGTTTTCCATATTTAGTGACTTCAGTCCTCGGTCACTTTCCAGTAAACCACAAAATAAATTAACAGAAAATCTGGACATCATACTAGTTAGAGCAAGAAATGTGGATAATACATACCCCTCAACCTCTTAGTGCAATAAATCTGGACAAAGCACTACAGAATTGGGGGGGGGGTTGCAAAGGCCCAAAATAATATTGTGCCACTATGTAATGCATTTACTGATTTTTCTGAAGGACTTGAAGTTTGAAACTCATTATTTAGTGCTTACGTCCTTGGATCATCCCAGTGATTTGTCATAAAAACACAAATTTTTGAGGAACAGACCAGAAATACGAGCCAAATATTTGAACGTTCTGCAAAACTCTGGACAGGGTTGAGAGGTAGTGGGAGTATTGCTCTTACAGACTGATAAAATAATAGGATATGTATGAGCATAAGATTTACTCAGGGCTGTGAAGTCTGAAATTCAAATGTCTGCCATGATTTTCCGACTTCAGTATTTACTGGTTTATCACTAATTTGCCAAAAAAACATAATTGTATGAAAAGTTGGTCAAAAATATCAGGCTAAAATCTGGACATTCTGTGAAAATCTGTATCATCATTCTCAGTGATCGTAATATGCTGCTCAATAGTAGGCTCATACCAGCCTGTGACATGGTCTGAAATCTCCATAATATCTCTCTTCATATAATCGTGGGAATCCTATCTGAGAGACATGTGGCAATCCATCATGTAATATATGAGTGTATGTCTAATTTTATGACTTCATTTACAATGTCCAAACAGGCTATTGTATTAAATGCCTTGGCCAGGTCAAGGTAGGCAGTATGCACCTTTTTGCCACTTACTAACTCAGTTTACATAACTTCTTAGGACAGCTCTGCCCCCCTTGAAGCCACTGCATGCATAGGCATTTCATAACCCACCGTAGATCTAGTCATGGGATACTGACACCTCAGTCATGCACTTCCGTCACCCCCTAAGGAGCTGCAAGCTTGCAATGCCATGCCACTTCTCTCCTGATCCACAAGTGGCTAATCAAACTCTGGTAGCATGAAAACAGTCCGAGCTGAGTGCCTCTGAGGCAGTGGCTCCAACTGCCTGCAGACTCGGAAACATTTTCTTTTCTTTTTTTTTTACATTTTTTTTTCTACTGGCAGAAGAGTCCAATTCTTTAGGATGGGGTGGAAAGCTAAGCTGACTGCTTTCCTTTTTTAGATGGTATTCGTGAGTGGTAGCAATTCATTCCAAGTTTCTGGTTACCACAAGTACTACTTTTTTGTCAACCAGGTATTCCGTCTTTTGTTGGCCAAATTTAGCCTCTGATAGTTTTCTGCTAGGTATGCTTCCTCTTACATTATTGTTTTTTTTTTTTTTTTTTTTTTTTTTTTTAAGTCTTTATTCCAAAATGTCTTTTGGGAACTCTTGTTGAATAACAGATGTTTACAAGTGATGCGCAAGTACCCTGGAATGATCCCCTTTATTCGTGTTCCTGGAATAATAATCTGTCCTTTATCGTGGCTTAACTGAAAAGTGGTTTGTCACTGTTTCATGGTCGCTGTAATGTAATTGATCAATGTAGAGTGTATCTTATACATTTGTAAGCACTCTTATCCATGAATGTCGGATACTGTCAAATGTTTTTTTGTAGTCTATCCATGCCATACTTAGATTCTTCCCCTTTTTACAGTTCTCCACAATGACTTTATTTAACATCAAATGATCCTTTGTTCCATATGACTTTCTTTTATTACCTTTTTGTTCTATTGCCATAATTGAGGTTTCTTCTAAATGACTATAAACTAGGTTGGTATCAATTCCATTGTATAGTTTAGATGTCATCTGAAGGCAAGTTATTGGGCTCTAGTTTTAAGGATAGCTTGCAGATTCACTCTTAAGTAGTATTGTTTTTCCTGCTGTTAGCCAGGCTGATGTGTGTTCGGGGTGTGCATATAGATTGTTCTTGCTCAGGGCTAAATCTTCATGTGAGATGTTAATACTTTTAACTAGAAGTTAGGTACTGCATCTGGGCCTGGAGTTTTCCAGATAGGAGATTTTCTTAACTATGTTTCAGTCTCTATGGCTGTTACTTCATCACACTGCATATCTTATACATTTGACCAACTTATTCTTTGACGACTTTTATTCTTGTCTTGTAGTGCACTCTCTATAATCTGTTGGGTTTAGCAGTCACAATTTTATTATGCCCTCCACAAGCATAGCGCCACTGGTTCTAACTGTACTGAAATGACTGTATGCCTGAGGCAGACAATTTATACTTAAGTGACTGTGGCCAGGATGATTGCAGACCTTAATAGCCCATTGATAGAGTTTTATATTGCTATCGTTCTGTCTATAGGAGTGTTGTCCGTTACCATGACAATCTCTCTTTAAAACAAGTAATATTTCAGGGAGGTAACAGCCCATTTAAGGCACTCTTTTTCAATCACTCAGTATCTTTTCTCAGCATTGCTGGGCTTTCTGCTAAGGTAACTTATGGGATGTTCCTCCCCTTCAACCACTTGAGCTAATACACTTTAGAGATGTCATTATGTGTCAGGAACCATTAGTGAAGTCATAGACCATCAGTATAGGTAAGTTACTAAAGCTGTAAAATTAACATGGTGCAAGGAATTCAAAATGTTTTGGACATTTGGAAGAGGATTTTCTCAGTCTTCAAAGAATGTTATGATTTCATGCATGTAGGCTGCAGCATATCTGGTATGGGATATTAGAGTCTTGTCCATCAGCTACTGCAGTGTCATAGATTCTTCAGGGAGACTGAAAGGCAGAACACTATAGCAGACGAATCCATCATGTGTAGAATTTACTATCTTTTCCTTTGCTTCTAAGGCTAATAGAATTTGCTGCTAACCTTTGGTTAGCTGCAAAGTGGATAGAAACCTAGTCTGACCAAACGTTTTAAATAGTTCATCCATTTTGAGCATATTAAACCAATTAAAGTTTGATACATTGTTCAGATTTTTAAATTCGCTGCACAATCTTATACAGTCATCACACTACAAAACCAGTAATGCTGGATTCACTCAGTATAGGTTTCTTCTGTGATCTGAGTGATCCCAGCTTTAATCATTTTCTGTACTTCTTCCCTACCTGCTTGTTGTTGGGATTATGGCTTCCAATGTGTGTGTGTATACATATATATATATATATATATATATATATATATATATATACACACACATATATATATATATCTATATACACACATATACATACATATATATATATATATATATATATATATATATATATATATCAAAATTTACTTTTTCAACAGGCATAGTTTTTGTGTTGTGCTCAACTAAACTGGTATCTAGGCAATTCTGAAAATATGTCCCTATTCACTTCTTTTTTCTGAGACACTGATAATGTCTCCCTGTTTTGACTTCTGTACATGCTTTTTCTCTGCAAACGTGAAGTTACTTTCCAACATTTAGAACAGCTATGTGGTTTAACTACCCTGATTTCCTTTTTCTCAGCGGTCTCACGTAATTCACTTCATTTACTTTCTTTATAATTCCAGAATTTACTTCTTGCTCAACGAGGACCTTATTTTCGGGGTGGGGGGGGGGCACGAGCATGTACTTTTTCTACTGGTTTGAATCCTCTAAGATAAGTATTTATGTTATATGCTCAGTGATTTGCCTCTTGTGCCCACTTCGTATGTTCTCTTACTATAGGCGATATAGTTCTCAACCTGTTGGTGTTTCAGGGGTTGATTTGGCATCTTATTCCAGACTGATGCAACTAATGAACTCATCACCACTGAATTAGAATCAGAGCACTGCACCACTAAGCCAAACCAGCTCTAAATAAGCACCTCTGGCAAGTTTCGAAACCAACAAATGTTATGACATCATGCATGTAATTCTGCAGCGTATCTGGTATGGGATATTAGAGTTTTGTCCATCAGCTACTGCAGTGCCATAGATTCTTCATGGAGACCAAAAGGCAGGACAATCTGTAGCAGAATAATCCATCGTGTAGAATACACTATCTTTTCCTTTGCTTCTGAGGGTAACAGAATTTATTGCTAACTTTTGGTTATCTGCAAAATGGATAGAAACCTAGACTGAATTATGGCTCTAGAAGTTAAAATAAGTCAGGTTGTGATGGAAATGAACAACTTGGAAGATAGTTTTGTTCACAATGAGACTACATGCAGCAATTTAATTTTGCTGGACAAGATAATGTTTTCAATTGGAAAAAAAGGCGCGAGAGGTAAAATTACTGACTTTATAATTGCTATGATGTAGTTAACCGTCTTCCTTCTAAGGAATGGATTGCTTTGGACAATTTGAGTGATGAACAAAGTGATAATGTTCTAAATATCTCTGGCATTAATTCAACTGATGTGCAGTTGGCTGTGCCTAATTTAGGAACTGAATATATTCTTACTTTTTTTGGCACTTTTACAGATTAGATATTGACTGCTTCAAACTTGCTAGAATGTTATGTTCAGCAGAGTATATTGAGGAAAAAAACATGTATTGGGCTAGTCCTTGTACAGTTTCTAGTATGGCTGAATTTAACAATTGTATTGAATATTTGTATTTTTTAGATAATGATTCTGTTTTATAGATTCAGCACAATACTGATAGTCTTTTTTTTTTCTTGCCTTAATTAAAAGTGCGTTTATATTCCCAATTTTTCAAATGATGGTATTAAACCTTTGCATTTAGGGCAGAGCAAGTTACAAGATTTGGTTGGCTAATGGAAGTTAAAGGATATTGTTACCTCTCGTTCATACCGAATAACCTACTGAAAGGTTTCATAGTTAGTTGTCTTATCTTCTGGCCCTCTGGTTGTCAGATGGATGACTCCTTGTCAGTTTGCCTTTGTGGGCAGGGAAAATTTGCATTTTAAAATAACATGCTATAAGGAATCTTGTGCAACACCTTCAAGAAGTGACAGTCCCATTGGTGATGATGTTGATTGCTAATGTTAGTGCTTGATTTTCATCTGGGATGTCTGTTGTGTAGAGTTTCCATGTTCTTGCAGTTTCCCCTAGAGTCTCTAGATTTCCTTCTGCAATTTAAAGATGTGTTTATTTCGGTTTCTAATTTTTCTAAATGGGGTGCATACTTGCCTTGTACGTTTGAAGCTTTGAGTTAGATGACTGCGAGGTTATCAAAGTAATTGAAGTTTAAGTGTTATTGAACTGGTCAGTAGTTGCCTTTCTGTTGTTGTTGGCTGTTGTTGTTAGGGACTTCAACTTTATTGTCTTACTGTTAAGACTTGAGTAAGCCTGGAAACCACAGGTAGAGTGGAAGGATTGAGTTGAATAAAGAGTTGCCTAAGTAATGCAAATTGTTATAACTGAAGCATCGGTTTGAAATGTAAAAATTAGCTAGTCATATTTATTTTCTTAGTTTATCGTACAAGTGCTGGAAGAGAAGATTCTGGATAACATTAAGCTGTACAGAGAAGAAGTTATTTGTGTCCAGAGGTACTGGAATAACTTGAGCGATTTGGCTGAACTGTTTCAAGTTGGTAGCCGAGGTCTACTTAGTTATTTATGTTTCGATAAATAAATGGACCATAACAGTTACAGTTTAGTGCATAAGGGTGGCAGAATGGTTAAGGTGTTTACCTTACAGGCACAAGGTACATGTTTTGATTCTCGCATGTGGTAATTGGCTAGGCTCACAAGGCAGTTAGCTAATCTAATTGATGAACCTATAGACTTACAGTTGTTAGAATTACAGGATGTGTTAGCATGGATTTTTGGAAGGATATGAAGTCTGAAGCTCAAATTCATGTCTGTATGTAGTGAGTTCAATCGTCACTCATCTTCCAGAAAACCACACATTTTATGATGAAAAGACCAATAAATAGTATGCAGTAATCTGGATGTTCTACAAATATCTGGACAGTGGAGAGGTTTGAAGGGGATACAAAGGCTCCAAAAATGGCAACAAATGTTAAATATTATTCTTATAGTAAAGTTGCTTGATTAACAGGATTTGTGTTGGCATGCATTTTCTGAACGACAAATGTGGGGTTTTTTGGGGGTAGAGGAATAAGATTCATCTATCACTGGCAGCAGTCAAGCAGTACCTCTTGACCTTCCAGCTCAAGAAATCTGTATAAAGCCTAAAATAAAGGGGGCACAAAGGCTCTAAAGTAGAATAAAGTTTTAAATATTGCTGTTATAAGATTACAAAGTTTCTTGAATGACAGGATTTGTTTCTGAAATAAAATTGTATGTCATTATTTACTGACTTCACTCTACAATGACTAGAACAAACCCCCCCCCCCACACCAAATTGAACTAAATATCCAGACTTTTTTTAAATTTGTAATATTCTGGATGTAAAATACTTCCTCCAACACCATTTGCATATATTACCTCACAGGTTCATAGGTAGTTTCTAGGCTAGCAGCCCTAGAGCCTTTACAGGTCAAGCTATGTTACTCCCAAGTGTCCCCATTTGTTCTTTTTTGGATAGCTCACAGAACAAATTTAAGAACAGAGCAGGTCTGTGATCAGCACTGGCTACCCCTATCATGAGGGACATGAGTGCCACTCCAGGGATGAATTTGCAATCTCCCATTCGATTATCTAGGTTGCGTTTGAATAGGGGCAGTGAGGAGCTCTCATTTACATGAATAGGGACTCTATGCCAGAGAAGCAGCAGTTGCTGGGAGCCATATCGGTCTCTCCAGCATGATCTGTTAATGTCACAATCTAGGTCGAGATCCCTAGAGCAAATGACTCAAGCAGTTTGACTTGCAGATGTGCAGCATCTCCATTAGGGCAGGATTGGAGATTGCCCCATAGGCCAGGCACAAGTCACCTCTCAGCAGCCTATAAGATGCAGAGTAAAGTGACAGGGCTTTCAGCCTGTCCACGTAGGTCATGGTTTGGACTCTCTGTGTATTCTTAGTGAGAAACCTCTGAGGTCTCTCCAGTTGCTGCAGGTGTCTGGTGAGGTACATGTAAAAGGGTACATTATACTCTTTTAGTGGTCTGATGAGGGGTGAAGTACAGTGGAGTTATAACATCCCTTGCCCTGGATGCTATGCCCTTGCTTATGAGGTGTACTACATAGAAGGCTTTCCTTACCACTGTGGAAACTTGGTGGTCAAAATTCAGATTGCTGTCAATCATTGTTCCCAAGTCTTGCACCACTGGGTTGGAACTCAGGTGGGTGCTGGCAATATTGGAATTTGTAGGGAATTCCATTTTGCCGAAGGGAATAATAATGCATTTTTTTTAACTGTAAAGCATGCATACTTCTCAACTGTTCAGATTTTTGCAAAATGTCCAGATTTTTTATTCATATTTTTTCAGTCTGTGCTCCTAATAAAATGTGTGCTTTTCTGGCAAATCATTGAGGACTGAAATCCTTAAATAATGACCTGCATTTGAGTTTCAGACATCATTTCCTTCTGAAAATGTATGCTAGCACAAATCCTGTTATTTTTACCAATTTTTTAAGTTTATAAGATCAATATTTAAAATCTATCCCTGTGTTTGAGCCCTTTGACCCACCATTTTAGGCTTAAACTAGATTTCTTGCTCTATGAGGTTGAGAGATATTCTTAGCTATTCAGGGAAAATAATTATTCACTTTATTGCGATATTATTTTCTGTTAATTAAAAAAAGCTGGCAATGAAAAATTCAGCAAATATTATTAAAAAAAATGCATTTATTGATTTATTTTATTTGTTTTTGTTTACCGGGAAAGTCTGGGTAATGCCCATTTTCAATGGAGGCCAGAGGAGAAAAGCTCCATTTGCTATTGCATTCCAGTTAAACACAGAGTAGTTACATTTCTATTTACATTTTTACATTCTAAGATTTTACAGACGTGGAAGTTACTAAAGAGAAGGCTCATATGCAACTTAAGTGGATTGTACAGGCAGCAGTAATGCATAAAAAATGTTTTGTTATTTCAATGAGAGGTTATAGTATACATTTGTAGAGTATTGTACGGTGAACGAAAACTCTTAGCCTTGTGATCATAATGTGCAGGAGCAGGACTGGTTAAGATTTAGCAGTGGTTTCAAACTATTGAGTTTGTTGTAGAGTTTTTTGTGTGGGGATATTATTTCAGAGTTTAGTAACATATTGGGGGTAGAGCGGGTCTCCTTGCAACATTATTTGACTTATTTGTAATAATAAGAATGTCACTAGAATGGAGGTCCATTGCTGGACAGTAGGGTAGTAAGTTTTGTGGCACAGGGCATTTTTCTGGATGACGAATGAGTTTATGTGCTGTACTTAGTTGTGAACATATTAGGTAGTTCTGTAATTCAAGCCAGGGTAATTGCTTTAAGTTATAACAATGGTGGGTCCTATGAGGACAATTGGTGGTAAATTTAGTTATTTTATTGTAGCAGGAGGCATTTCTGTGCAACTTCATCCTATCAGGAAAGCAGCTCTTTTTTTGTGAAGCAGCAACACAAGTGCATAGGAGGCCTGGTGGTTTTGATCACAAAGAAACGATATTTTGGTGTGTTTAGTGCTGATCAGGCAATACACACTTTTCCTGAACAGATTCAAGAAATTAATTCCAGAAAGGAATACGATGGAACAGATACAGTTTTTCCCTCAGAATTCTGATTCAGACTCAGTGGAGAGCATGTTACCTGCATCTCCCCATCAATGATTCTTTTTCTCTGAGACTTCCAGAATGAGTAAATGTAAAATAAGAAGACAAGAAATGTAAGACTGCAAAAAGTAGAAGCACGCATGTGTGATGGTTTGGGAGTGTGACTGCATGCCTGCATGAGCGTACGAGTGAGATTGATGAAGCAGTTTTTTACACTCCTTAGACAGCAGTTTTGCCATTTAGGGAGTGTAAAAATGCACGTATGTGTGTTTGGGGGGGGGGGGGTTGACTATATGCCTGCATGAAAGTATGAATGAGATGATCAAGCATTTATGTTATACTCCTTAAACGGTGGTTTTGCTGCTTATGGAATATAAATGCAAAATAAGAATTTAGCAAAGAACATGGAGTATGTATGTGAGTGCTTGGGCATGTGTGCTTGTGGTTGCTGCATGTGTGAGTGTATGCATGCTTGCGTGAATGACAGCTAAACATAGCTCTCAACAGTACAGACTTTTGCAGAATGTCCAGATTTGTGCCTTATATTCGTGGTCCGGTTTTCATAATATTGTGCTTTTCTAGCAAATTAGTGGTTGTCTGCATGTGTGATTTGGCCTTCTCAGATAATTCATACCCACAAATAGGATATGTGTGCCTCAGTCTAAGTCCGTGCGTCATTTGCCAGCAAACAGCACATTTTATGAGGCAAGACTTAAGGTATAAGGCTTTCTTCTGGTCATCCTGCGAAAAACTAATCTGGAGAGCTATGCCAGCATTTTTTTTTTTGTTTTTTTTTTTTTATAGGCAATGCCCTGCATCATCCACTCTTATAAAACTAACGGATACCATTATTTTACACTAGTTAAGCAAAACTTTTGATGTTTAGCGAGTATAAAATAAGAAAACAAGAAATGTAAGACAACAAGAAACAGAAGCGTGTGTGTGTGTGTGTGTGTGTGCTTGGGAAGAGTGAGAGTGATCAATCTGTGGCAGAAGCAGCAGGAGGTCAAAGACATTTGCATTCTGTGGTATTCTGGGATTGGTAAAAATCTTTCAGTAAATCGCGCTGTACCTCTTCATCTCTTGACCTGTTGAGTCAAGAAATCCAGACAAAGCCTACAATACTGGGGCAAGAGACTGAGATGCAAAGGAGGACTGGAGAGTCGGTAAAGAGGGAGTGTAAGTAAAGGAGAATCTTTATACATTCTTAAGGGGTAATGGCTATAGAACTGAGCAACACTGGTCAAGCGGGATAGCTGTAATGTTTGGTGATCGGTCTACCTTCACTGATTTTGTAAGGGGTTTAAAACACCCTCACACTATGAGACGCGATTTGTGGAAAATGTCAAGTGTCTGAAATATGGGGGAAACTGACAATGGAGCAAACCAGTTCTTAGCACTGCTTGTTGAGGCAGTGATGCTCATTTCAGAAGCTGTTTTACACGAGTTTCTTAGTATTTTATTGAGGAGTGAGTGTACTTTTACTATTTCAGTGTGCAGAACTTAAAAGTGGTTTCTTATAAATGCCGGGTTGGGCTGCTGAAGCATGACAGTCTTAACTTAGAACGTAAATACAAAGCTGTCCGATGGGGAGGTCACGTTTGACATTCTCCCAAATCAAGATGGAGATAGAGGTTCATCCCACAGTTATTTCACTAGCATTGAATCATTCCAGCTACATTGTTTTATTTATTTATTTATTGACATTTGTTAACTGGTTAGTCCAACTGGGCTTGTGGCCCATTTTCAGTGGAGACCTGAGGAGAAAAGCTCCAATACATACAACAAAATTACAGAAAACTTTACAATCAAAAAAATGTAACAGCAGTCTGTTTTACAAAACAGCTAAACAATAGAATAGCAATACATACAGACAATAATTTTTTTTACACTTGAGTAGTACAGCTGGCAAAAGCATGCTTATAAGCTCAACAATTTCTGATGGCTGTAAATACCTCATGTGGATCAGACAAGTAGTAGGCTTGCACTAGGTTTCTCATTTCGATATTACACGTTTTAATCAATAATTGGTCTGATGAGGGTAGAATAGTGAGGAACAATGACATCCTTGGACCTTGATGCCATACCTTTGCTTATAAGTTGTACAACACAGAATGATTTCCTTACTACCATAGGCACATAGTGGTCAAAGGTGAGGTTACTGCCTACATGCGTTCTCAAATCCCTGACAACTGGGTCTACTCTTAGTGATGGAGTATGAATGTGGTAGTTTACAGGGGTAACCAGCTTCCTGATGGATTCTGTTATACATTTCTTGGTACTGAATTTTAAAGAGCAGCTCTGGCATCAGTTATTTGTCTATGTCAGGCCTTCCTGGAAGGTATTTGTGTCTTGAGGGATTCTATGACTGCACTTGGTTTACAATTATCTGCGAATGTGGATACCCAGATGCCCTTGATGTTGCCCTTGACTTCAGAAAAGTAGATGTCAAAAAGGAGCAGACCCAGTACAGAGCCCTGAGGGCTCAGTGAGTGACTGACCTCTTTCTGGAGTAGAACCTTATCCTAACTTCCTGGGTTCTTCCTGTGAGGCCAGCTGTCTACCAAGTTGATGACTGAGGGAGTTTTATCTAATTTCATGAATTTGTCTACAATGCCTGAGTAGCTTATTGCATTGAATACCTTTGCCTGGTCAAGGTTGGCATTATGCACCATTTTGCCCTCGTTACTGCTTTGGTAACCTTCCCAAAGAAGTTCACCAGGTTGAGTGGGCATAACTTGCCTTTGATGAAATGAAACTAGATTAAATACAGTATCTGAAGGTTTCCTATGTTACTGTTTATTATTTAGATAAGTCTTTCCATGGCTTTGCATAAGAGATTAGTTAGGCTGATAGATATGCTGGGCCTGCATGTTTGTGGCGACTGCATTATTCCTGTTTTATAGTGGAAGAGTTAAAGTCACCCATGAATATGGTATACAGTTGAATGGGGAGTCTCTCCGGTAGAAATAAATACATATCATGGGTTTCCTGGGTCATAAGGAGGGGTCTATAGTGTGTTAATGTATGGTATGAAACTTTGCCTATGGTAAGTTGGACATGGAGAATCTCAAGTATGTCATACTCTTGCCTAGCCTTGAGGTGTGCTCCTTTTTGATGTAAATTGAGACACCTCCATCTTTTGTCCCTTCCAGTGAGGTAGCTGGTCTAAATGTGTGGAAGGCATTATAGCTCTGCATTGCCAGGCTGCTGTTGCAGCTTTAAACCATGTCATGACGGCACAAATGTCTACATTTTCCAGGCTGTGGAGAGCTTGCAGGGAGTAGTTTCCTTTTTGGAATCCTGGCATTGAGCAGTAACACTTTTAGATTTTGTTGGGTTGGTTATATTTATTTATTTATTTATTTATTTATACTTATTGACATTTGTTAATAGAGTTTGTCCAACTAGGCTTGTGGCCCATTTTCAGTGGAGACCAGAGGAGAAAAGCTCCAGTAGTACATTTTTAAACAAGTACAATTTTAAACAATATAGATATAATAGCAATTATAGCAAAAAGATTACATATGTTGGGTTACATGCATAAAGTTAAAGTTGCATTAAAAAGAAGCTAAGTAACATGATTTTACATTGATATAGTTCAATAGGTCAACAATAAAACTTTTTTGTTTGTATAACATTATGCAAATGCATAGTAGACACATTGGAGAGAGAGGTGTAATGAGGTACTAAGTATGGTCCTTTATAGGGTACATAAAGGGAAGGAAGACTAGGTGGGGTCATGGCAAGGGCAGGTTCTGGAACTGAGAAAATAAGCTTTTAGTTCATTTTTAAAGCGTGAGGTGTGGGAGATTAAATGTAAGTCAAGGGGAAGTTTGTTCCAAGCATGGGCAAGAGAGTGTTTGTAGAGTAGTTTGCCCACTGACCTCTTTGGGTGGTAGATAACAAGTAATTGTTGGTTAGAAGTACGGAGGGTCCGGAATGGGATGTAGATGGAGACTAAGGAGTATAGAGATGGACAGAAGGAGGGTTTATAAAGAATAGAGTGTAGCATATGAAATTGATAAGACAGCAGAAATTGGGGAAGTTCAAGCCATTGAAGAGAGTTTAAAGAAATACAGTGGTGCAAGTTGTATGGGGAGTTAATAATGAATCTGGCTATTTTATGGTAAGTCTGCTGGAGTTTGTTTAGAGTGGAGGCCAGGATATTGGTAAGAACTGGGGCGGCGTATAAGAGGGAGGGGAGGAGGAGTGCCTGGCCCAGGGTAAGTCTGGATTCAGGAGTTAGGAATTTTTTGTTCCGATATAGCATTCCTAGTTTCTGGTTTGTTTTTTTTATACATTGGAGTACGTGTAGGTTGAACTTTAGTTCATCATCGATATTGACCCCTAGGAGTTTTGTGTGGGTGTCAGGTTGGATAGTTGTATTGTTAGAAGATTTAATAAAAAAGGAGGTTTTGTGATGAGAAAGAGAACGGGGAAGGAAAAGTAGGAGTTTGGTCTTTTTGGGATGTAGGATCAATAGGTTGTGAGAGAGCCACTGTTCAGTGGATAGTAGGGCCTGTTGGGTCAGGGAGTGTAGTTCAGGAATGTTATTTGAGATGGATATAAGTGTGGAGTCGTCGGCATACTGAATAAGGGAGGATTTTTTGCATGAGGTGTAAAGATCATTGGTGAAGATGTTAAACAAAAGGGGTCCCAAGATGGAGCCTTGGGGAACACCAGTGGAGATGGGAAGGAAAGGTGAGGAGGATGAGAGCCGTTTGACAGATTGTTCCCTGCCAGATAGGTAACTATTTAACCAGGCAAGTGTGGAGGGGGATAGGTGGAGATTTGCAAGTTTGGATAGTAGTAGAGGATGAGAGAGAGTATTGAAGGCTTTGGAGAGATCTATGAAGGGACAGGAAATGAGTTTATTGTTGTCTAGGGCCTCTGCAATCATATGAGTGAAGGAGAGGAGGGCAGTGGTGGTGCTGTGGTGAGGACGAAATCCATGTTGGGTAGGGGTAAGTAAGTGGGGTGTGTGATTGAGAAGCTGCAAGTGAATAGATTTTTCTAATATCTTGGATAGGGGGGACAGAATGTCAATGGGTCAGTAGTTTGAGAGGTCAGTGGAGTTTCCACCTTTATGAAGAGGGATAGTAAAGAAAGATTTCCAAAGGGTGGGGACAGTTGATTCCAGAATAGATCGATTAATTAGTATAGATATAGGATAGACAACTGAGTCAGCAGCAAGTTTGAGGAATGTAGGAGATAGATTGTCAGTGGAAGGAGAGCAAGGTTTTAGCTTGAGTAGTAGAGATTTGATGCAAGTAATAGGAACTGGCTCAAAAGAAAACAAAGTTGTGTTAGTGGGACTTGGAGGGGTGGGTGTCGAAGTAGAGTTTGGCTTAGGGGTTACTAGATTTTGGATGGGAGAGATAAAGTGTTTATTCAGGAGAGTAGCCGTTTCCTGAGAGGAAGAGTTAGGGTATGGGGTGGGATTAAAGGGCTTTCCAGGATAGAGGATGTTGTTGAGAGTTGACCAAAATTTTCGAGGATTTGATTTGTTGCTAAGCTGAGCAGAGCTATAGTATAACTTTTTGTCATTAGTTGTATATTTTTTTTTATGGTTTTGCTATATCAAAAAGGTTTGTTAGGCTGGTATTGCATAAAAAAGGCAATATTCAAAAACCTAAATAGGACAGGTCCAGACCATTCCAAGCAAAGCACTGTGGTCTGTTCACCATAGCCTCCATATCCTTCCATGCTGACAAATATTGTACCCCCTGTGAGTGACACCAAAACCTAAGTAAATTATTAGCATCAGTCATCTTTTGTTCATATTGTGGCGTTATCCTTGGAGAAGGTAGAATGCTGCTCAATGGTGGGCTCATAGCTGCCTAAGACATATAGTCCGAGAGCTCCATCATGTCTCTCCATATAGTCCAGGGAGGCACATCTCTGGTTGTTCACACTCACATGGACTATGACTGAATCATAAAGGCACCTGTAGGGTTACCACCTGTCCCACTTTGCGAGGGACAGTCCCTCTTTGGGCAGTTGTGTCCTGCAAAAACATTGTAAAAATGGCAAATGTCCTGAGATATTAGGGCAAAATTATCTCCTAAATTTTATGTAATAGTTGCATAAAACAGTTATTTTGTATCTGAAACACCTAAATGTTATATGAAACAGAATAAAGCACTAAAATGCTACAAGAATAAGCTTTTATTTAGGCAAAAAAGTAAAGTTCCATCCTTTGTACTGGCCATGGGTATGTTTTGGCCTGCAAAATCTGATGTTTGTCCCACTTTGGGCATTTAAAAAGGTGGCAACCCTACCTGTGACTCAACCAGAGTGCATGGGTGACCTGGTGGATCCTGTCCCCTGACTGACAGCTGACTGTGACTCTATCCTTTCTCAGCCTGGTGAGTGACACATCTGTGTGTCTCACAATGAAATATCCTATGACCACATTTTTGGGTTGTGTGGTGTCTTGCCTTATGGGATTAGAACTTGAGACCCTCTGAAATGTGGATACATGTATTGTGGTGAGTGTTGTTTTGGTAGAGTGATTTTGGGGTTGTTGAGGATATTTTTGGTAAGTGAAATGTCTGGGAGGCCTTTGGGGTTTAGGAAGGTTGCATTTAAGAGCCACAGCATATGTGGTTGTAAGTGTCTGGGCCATACAGTGAGTGGTGGGTATACTGTGTGTATTACTGACAACCTGATTAGAATTGTAAGTGCTTAGATGTGAGAGCCTTGGCTCCACTAACATTGTGTTCATGTGTCTCATACAATATATCAAGTTTGTTTAAAAATTAGTTGGTAGTCAGTAATCATGAAATAATAAATGTTTGGAATAACTAGCACCATTTTTTTTTTTATTTTATACACTTGCTAACCAGGTAAGCCCAGTGCACACAATTGCCCCTTTTCAGGAGCTATCTAGAAGTGTTGTTTGGTCACGTGATTTGATCAGAGACACAGAGTAGGCAAATGCAGGTCAAATGACTCAAACCCTGTACCCTTGATTACAGGAAGCAGCTCATTAACAGCCCAGAGCTGTAATCCTCTGCACTAACTGCCAGATATTTAATCACTAGCACCGATCGGAATTCTATCTTTTTAATCCAAGTACAAATCCTTTAGAATTGCTATACATTTTTGGGGAATCCTGAATAGACCAAAACCTGGAACAAGAAATATCAATTCACTTTCAAAAGTCTTTTTTAAGTCAAATGCCATCTTTTCTTAAATCATGACATGGTGTCCAAGTTTTGATGGCATCTTGCATTGATACAAATGTATTATAGTGTTATTCAAAGGTCTGCTATCATGAATGTAATTAGATTGGACTACATGGACTAATTTAATCATTGTAGGGGATGGGGGCAACGAATTCAGAATGAGCATGTAAAGGGCATTCTGCTACTTCCCTCCCTGGCATCCTGTTGCACTTCCTTAAAGTCAGATTATGCATTTCTGTCTCTTTGGCAACAGGTTGTTGCACACAAATTGGTTCCGAGACTGACGTAGTGGGAAGAGATCAGTCTTGCACAGGACATTCATTATTTCATGTCCAGAGACCCAACCCCTTTCTTCCCTCCTGTCCTGCAACACATGCTTCATTGGAAGGGGGTTATATGAATAGTTCCTTTCACCTAGTGGAGAAGAGGTTTTAACTCCTGAATGTTTCTATAGCTAAAAAGACTAACTGCCTGGAAATCAGTTCTGGACCTTTTGTTTTAAACCACTTGACACAGTTAAAGAGCCTCTCATAACACAATCTCTTACCCCTTATTCCATATTTGAGTTGGTTGGTATGGTACACATTTTAAGAAAACAGCAACTGACAGTCTGTTGGTACAAGATGGTACTGATCTCAACTGTGTTGTCTATTAATTCCATTATGTTAAGGTGGAAGGTGTCATTATCTAACAAGATGTTGACATGGACTTGCATGTCCATGTGGAAAACATGGCTGTTTCCTAGGCCAGTGGAAGGGAGATTGCACATACAGGGGTGTACATTTGTTTGGAGCTACTTTCTGGAGTCATAACTGTATTGTGAATCAAGCATGACTTGAATATCAGTGTGTATTTTTGGTTTACAAACTGGTTTCCTCCCTGATACTTCTCATGCCTCTTCTGACGCTGTTGTTTGGATTCCTGCGAATATGCTATGTCGTTGTCTGACTTGCAGTTCCCATGAATATGCATAACACCCCCTTCATCTTCTGTTGCTGAACAGTCAATTGAAGTTACACTGAGGAGTCATGATGTCTACATAGTGAATTCATCTCCTCAGCAAGATACCCGTTAGCTCAGTCTGCCTATTCCTCTTCTAAGAGTCTTTGTTATTCACCTGCCTTCACAAGTTAGCCACTTGTAGATGCTAAGACACATGAAATGTGTGTTATCTGGATAACTGATCTGTTTTAATTATTAGAGAGTGTCTTATCATGTTCTGTCTTTCTGCAGTGTTGTTGCCATAGGCACTTTGTACATTTTCTGGTTTTTACTGTACTTTGGAGTTACAGCTCAGTTGTTTAAAACCAAAACTTTGCATTTTGCACCTTTTCTCTTTTGATGAAGCCATGGCCCTTCCCCATAGCTCTCAACCTTCCATCTCCAAAATGAGGAACACTAGCCCTCATAATGTGGAACAAATGGGCAAAATGTGGAACACATACTAATGGCTTACTAACAGCTTCAACTAGGAAGGTCATAGGATGGTTAAAATATGCTGGTTTTACTTATAAAGAAGGTCTTTTAATGAATTAACACGATTAATTTATATTTACAATGGATTTCACACAAAAAATTCCTAACACTGAATGTGTGACAGAGTCTTTCAATGTGGAACTCTGAGGAACTTCGAGGAACGTGAAGTTTTTAAGACCCCCAAATGAGGTACGTTCCTCATAGTGAGGTACACTTGAGAGGTATGCCCTTCCCAGTGGTACATATGAGTTAATGTGTGGGTATAATCCTACTAAGTGTGAAGTTCCTGTGCAAAATAGCATTGACATATATATGTATATGTATAATATGTGTGTGTGTGTGTGTGTGTGTGTGTGTGTGTGTGTGTGTGTGTGTGTGTGTGTGTTTATATATATATATACATACATATATGTGAGTGTGTGTGTGTGTATGTATATGTGCATATATATATTTATATATTTATATAGGTCTAATACCGTAGATCAAAATTACAGTATTTCGAAATACGATAGTAGTGTCCCACTAACGCGAAAGTGCACTTTAGCGAAAGTCACTAAGTCGAACGGGACAGTTCCTGCACTGTGGTGCGGTAGTGATGGACCTTAGGGTTAAGGCTTGGGTTAAGGATAGTGGATAGCCCTACTAGCTATCCACTATCCATTACCCAAGCCCTAACCCTTCGTTCTACTGACTTTCGCTAAAGTCACTTTCGTTGAAGTGCACTTTCACGTTAGTGGGACACTACTATCGTATTTTGAAATAGTGTAATTTAGATCTACGGTAGCAGACCCATATACATACACACATATACCCACGTCTGTGTGCATATACATATGCAGGTGTGCATAGGTATCTCTCTATATATGTGTGTGTCAGCGTGGCACAACTGACCAGGCCATGTGAAGATGTGATCCACGGGAAAGCTCCAAAATCTGAATATGCATTATGTAATATATTATCAGCGAAATGTTATTGTTCAAGTAATAATCAGTGTCAGGCTATCAAAGAAGGCATCTGTATGCAGTTCTAAAATAATTGTGTACAGTTAGTCTAAGAGAAATGCCAGTCATGAAAAAAAAATTCAATAGCAGTGTAAAATCAAAAAATAATACTCATTGAGGATTGCAACAGATTTTTTTTTCCATATTTTTCTTATTTTTCATTAATCATATATACAGCCACAAAATGATACACTGAGTGAAAAGCCGACATGTACACATGCTTTACTTATCAGCAAGTATTATTCCTTTAAAAAAAGTTCATATGAAGCAATAGAAGTAATACATCATAGGCACTTGTGTATTCATTTACAGACGCGCATACACACACACACACACACACACACACACACACACACACACACACACACACACACACACACTTTCTATGTGCAATTTACTTAGGTTTAGACTCATTGGTCCTTGACTTCAGGAAAACAGGAGTAATCAGTTATTAAAAAAAAAAAAGAAAGAAAAAAATGTGATAAGATTTACTACAGGCGAGTACAGCACATTTCAGGATTGAGACAAATGTTTTGCACTTCCTCTGCCTATGCCCAATATTGCTGTCCAGCTAATAGCTCACAAAAAATGTTAGCTGTCATTCAGTGGCTGGTGTCGCCATGGTATGCACGAGAAAAAAAAATCTCATTAGAAAATCCTCAGATGTCAGCTACTGAGATATTTGAGTGAGAGGTAAATACATTTTGTTAGTCCAAATAATGTTTGCGCAAAGTCAGTAAGAAATGCTATTTTTTAAAATTTTTTTAACTGATGCATCATCATTGTGGAATCCTACAGGACATCAAAGGTTTGCCCTGAAGTAGATGCCAGTCACCTCAAACCTATAAGTTATGGAAAATGACAAAACTTGAGCAAGATAAGTTGCGGTTATATGGTTTGTAACCAGGGAACTGCACCATTTCCATGTGCATCACCTCATTCTTCAGGAAGGGCACTGTGTCTTTCTCACTAGAAAAATTTCTACTTGGTATTAGTGACTTACAATTTGGGATGTTCTATAACTTACTCGGAATTACATAGAAAAACAGATCAACTTATGGGTGCATCGATTGTCCTGGATGTGAGACGGAAACTGTTTGCACTTGAGTCATTGGTCCTTCTCCTTAGGCAGCACTAATTCTAAGAATGATTCTAGGACTTTGAACCACCACAGTTCTGCCCAAGGCAGCGTTCTTGGCATCTTATCTGCATTACCAAAGCATTGGAATGAGAATTAGGACTCTTTCCTCATCTCTAGCTTCTTAGCAACTGTCTCACTGCAAACATCGGGTCAGTTGGGCTGATCCTGATCTGAATATGAACTGCTCATCACCCTTATTACATTGTACTAAGGGTATCCATTTATGAATCACCCTCTCCACAACTTTCATGTAAGGTGACAGCAGTATGATGCCTCTGTATGGATCACAGTTGTGGATGTCCCATTTTTTCTTGTTAACTGCCGCAAGTATGATCCTTCGACACTCACCTGGGGGTACGCCTTTCCCCCCACGCTGCTACAAGTAGCTTCAGCAGCCAATTCTCCCCTACCTCAGCCAGCACCTGTAAGATGTCCACTGTGTCCTGTACAGAGCCTGCTGCTTTCCCTGACTTTATTTCCCTTAGTGAAAGTCTTACTTCTTCCAGGGTGGTATCCTGTTTGACTCTATCATAGCCTGTTTCTGGGGAAATACAGCATTTGTGGGGTTAATGTGATTGTTAAGCTGCTGTAAGTACTCCCTCAGCCTGCCTTTGATGTCCTGCGGAATGATGGGCATGTTGTTTTGCCATCCCTTATGAAGTGTGTCTGTCAGTTTTCTTTATCTGGGTGTAGTGGCCTTGCAATCTGCTTTATTGTCTTTGTGACAACTACAGAGTCTCTCTGCAGTAGCTGGCAGAGTGCTTCCGATGCCCTTTTCTGTGCTAATGCAACTGCTCGTTTACCTTCCTTGTTAGTCAAACTCCATTCCTTCCTAGCCTGGGTGGTTAATCCAATGTCCCACTCTTTCTGTACTATGTATTTCTTTCATGGAGATCCTGGACTGCTGCATTACACCACATGCTTTCCTTATGTACCTTATAGACATACATGGACATGCCACAACTCTGTTCAGTAGTCCTGACACATGCTGTTTTATGGTGCTGCCATTCTTTCTGTAGATCTATTTCCACCATTTCTTAGGGAGGTAGAGGCATGGCTGAATACTTGAACTGTCATAATTTATCTCCAGTCAACTTCCTGGTCTTCACCATGGTCTCTGTTGATCTTAGCACCCTCTTTGTTCACTGCTTGCAGCTGATTGTGGAAACCAGTGGTTTATGCTGTGGGCCACCTGTTTCACGGAGGAAGACTATACAATCTATGTTCCTATCCCAGTACCCTTTCCCTACAAGGGGAACTTTACCTGAGTTGTTATAGGCCACTCATGTACGTGAACGTGTGACGTTCTTTCTTAATGAAGTATGTTGAGGCTGCTATCAAGCCATTTGCAAGACAGAGGTCTAGAATAGCCTCTCCATTATTCCTGTTGCCCCACCCATGTGGAGCCAGGCAGTCATGATTTCCTTTTCTGTCTGTCAAGATATGTGCATTCAAGTCACCCATTATCTAAACCGATTCATGATGTCCAGCTTTATGTAGTAGGTACTGCAAACTGATGTTTGGCTGCACTCTTTGGCTCAAGGTCACAACTCGGCAGTGGGGCATAGGATGAGATTATGAGTACTGCACTATCATTACAAAGGAGTGTGATTGACATGAGTCTGTCACTTAGACAAACAGTATCCCTCGCTACCTTCTGAACCTTTTCTCTTACCACAATTCACAGAGCATTTCTAGCCTGTGCACTGCCCTTCCATCTTGTCCCCTGGAAACAGTGGATGTCCATCCTCCTCCATAGCATCATGTCATCCATTTCTAAACTGCATCCTGTCAGTGAACCTACATTGAGTAGCAATTGACAGGTCATATTTTGCAGGTTCATTGGTTATGGATCTAGCTGTAGCTCAACACAGCTGCCAAAGATAACCCAGAATAGGGAACTACAGACTGGACAGCCATTAGCTTACTGGTGTATGGGCTGCTGAGTTTTATGGAAGTCACACAGCCAATAGAGGGTGCATGGACTCTTTATGGAGTGCATTCAAACCTTACCATAATCTTTGTTTTTGGTAGTGGATAAATGTTAACAAGAGTAAGCAGTAAAATTCAAATTTAACACCTATCTTTGTTTGCACCAAAAAAAGGGAGCATGGTGATGTTATACAAGGAAGAAATTTCTTGAGAATATAAAATGAGAGTAGTAGATGTTCTAAATGTGCAGTCAATGAGAACTATACACATGACCAAGGGTCATATCTTTTCTCCCTAACTGTTCTTGCCCATTTGTCATCAGTGATTAGAGACACTGATGCCAGGTTGTTAGACAAGATTTGATGCACCTACAGTGATAGTGCAGAAGAAAGGGGTTTCCAGTGGTGCTTCATACGATTTTAGTAATGCTTTACAGGTGGTCAGTATGCAGAAATACACAGCAGTGGCTTCACTTCATCTAACATGTTCCGGATAAGGCTTGCATGTCTATGTAGTCATTGTCGAGAAGAAGAATTTCTCAAAGTGTGCATACCTGACATATGACATTGTACTATAAACTGTACCTGGAATCCACAGTGATACTGTTATGTGGTCTCCTTGAGTGCACTTTAGTATATTTCATAGCTGTGTGAACCTGCCACATTGTGGTCTGAACAATAGTCGGTGTCAACCATAATGCCTGACATCCGTTTGTTGACGTACCTTACTTTATGTGATTTTCATAAATAGTCTGGAATTCCTGTAAGGAAACCTGTAATGTACAGTCAGATGGTATAGTGGAATAGTAATTGCAGAAATATGTCTGTCCATTTGATTGTAGCTACTTTCTGGTGAGCTGTGTATGCTTAAATGTAATGGTTTGGTGACAGAAGAACTAGGTAATTATTGACATTGACTTCTTCTTTTGGTTTAAAAACCTGTTTCCTAAATGACTCTGCTCATACCCCATCTGATGCTATTGTTAAGATTCCTGTGAATATGCTAAGCTGTTGTCTGTGACTTAGGGTTCCCACACATATGCATCACACCTCCTTCTTCATCTTATGTTGCTAAACAGTCAACTGAAGTTACTCACTGAGGAGTCTTGATGTCTGCATAATGCATCACACCTCCTTCTTCATCTTATGCTGCTCAACAGTCAATTGAAGTTACTCACTGAGGAGTCTTGATGTCTGCATAATGAATTCATCTCCTCAGCATGGTACCTATTAGCTCAGCTTGTCCCTTCCTATACTGAAAGCCAGAGTCATTGTTATTCATCAGGCTTCACAAGTTATGCACTTGTAGACGGTACGATAGCTGAAAGGTGTCTTATCAAACTTTAAAGAGTCTCTTATAGCTTTGTATTTATATAGTGGTGTTCGCATGCGCTGTTTGTACATTTGCTGGCTTGCCTGTACTTTGATGTTTCAGCTCAGCTATATAAAACCCAAAGTTTGCCCCTTGCACCCTTTTTTTAATGAAGCCAAATTTACCCAGCCCTGTTATAGATATTAGTTGGTGTTTACACTTTTCACATGAACCGAAGGACGGTTGGTATATTGTGTGTGCAAGAGACCAGATGGAAGGGGAGCAAGGCTAGGTGTATCAGAGGCGGTTTCAAATTGTTTTATCATGGTGTTGATGGGAGGAGAAATGGCGTAGGCATTATCCTGAAGGAACAGTATGCTAAGAGTGTTTTTGGAGGTGAAAAGTGTGTTGGATAGAGTGATGTTTATGAAGCTGGAAATTGATGGTGTAATGATGAATGTTGTTAGTGCATATGCTCCACAAGTTGGGTGTGCGATGGATGAGAAAGAAAAATTTTGGAGTGAGTTGGATGAAGTGGTGATGACTGTACCCAAGGGTGAGAGACTGGTGATTGGAGCAGATTTCAATGGGCATGTTGGTGAAGGGAACAGAGGGGATGAGGAAGTGATGGGTAGGTATGGTGTTAAGCAAAGGAATGCAGAAGGTCAGATGGTAGTGGATTTTGCGAAAAGGATGGACATGGCTGTGATGAATACGTATTTTAACAAGAGGGAGGAGCATAGGGTGACATACAAGAGTGGAGGAAGATGCACACAGGTGGATTATATCTTATGTAGAAGGGCCAATATGAAGGAGATTAGAGACTGTAAAGTGGTGGCAGGGGAAGTGTTAGGCAGCATAGGATGGTGGTTTGTAGGATGACATTGGTGATCAATAAGAGGAGGATGAGTGTGAGGGCAGCACCAAGGATCAAATGGTGGAAAATGAAAAAGGGTAATTGTGAGGTGATGTTCAGGGAAGAGTTAAGGCAGGCACTGGGTGGCAGTGAAGAGTTACCGAATAGCTGGGTAACTACAGCACAGCTAGTAAGAGAGATGGCTAGAAGGGTGCTTGGTGTGACATCTGGAAAGAGGAAGGAGGACAAGGAGACTTGGCGGTGGAATGAAGAAGTACAGGAGAGTATACAGAGAAAGAGGTTGGCGAAGAAGAAGTGGGATTGTCAAAGAGATGAAGAAAGTAGACAAGAGTATAAGGAGATGAGGTGCATGGCAAAGAGAGAGGTGGCAAAGGCTAAGAATAAGGCGTATGAAGAGTTGTATAAAAGGTTGGACACTAAGGAGGGAGAAAATGACCTGCACCAATTGGCTAGACAGAGGGACCGAGCTAGTAAAGATGTGCAGCAGGTAAGGGTGATAAAGGATAATGAGGGAAACATACTCACAAGCGAGGAGAGTGTGTTGAGTAGATGGAAAGAGTACTATGAGGGGTTGATGAATGATGAGAATGAGAGGGAGAGAAGGTTGGATGATGTGCGGATAGTGAATCATGAAGTGCAGTGGATTAGCAAGGAGGAAGTAAGGATAGCTATGAAGAGGATGAAGAACGGAAAGGCTGTTGGTCCAGATGACATACCTGTGGAAGCATGAAGGTGTTTAGGTGAAATGGCAGTGGAGTTTTTAACTAGATTATTTAATGAAATCTTGGAAAGTGAGAGGATGCCTGAGGAATGGAGAAAAAGTGTTTTGGTGCCGATTTTTAAGAATAAGGGTGATGTGCAGAGCTGTAGTAACTACAGAGGGATTAAACTGATCAGTCACAGCATGAAGATATGGGAAAGAGTAGTGAAAGCTAGGTTAAGAATGGAGGTGATGATTGGTGATCAGCAGTAAGGTTTCATGCCAGGAAAGAGCACTACAGATGCGATGTTTGCTCTGAGAGTGTTGATGGAGAAGTACAGAGAAGGTCAGGAGTTGCATTGTGTCTTTGTGGATTTAGAGAAAGCATATGACAGGGTGCCTAGAGAGGAGTTGTGGTATTGTATGAGGAAGTCGGGAGTGTCAGAGAAGTATGTAAGAGTGGTACAGGATATGTACGAGGGTAGTGTGACAGCGGTGAGGTCTGCGGTGGGAGTGATGGATATGTTTAAGGTGGAGGTGGGATTACATCAAGGATCAGCTCTGAGCCCTTTCTTGTTTGCAGTGGTGATGGATAGGTTGACAGACGAGATCAGACAGGAGTCCCCGTGGACTATGATGTTTGCAGATGACATTGTGATCTGTAGTAAGAGTAGGGAACAGGTGGAGGAGACCCTGGAGAGGTGGAGATGTGCTCTAGAGAGAAGAGGAATGAAGGTCAGCAGGACTAAGACAGAATATATGTGCGTGAATGAGAGGGAGGATAGAGGAATGGTGAGGATGCAGGGAGTAGAGGTGGCGAAGGTAAATGAGTTTAAGTACTTAGGATCAGCAGTTCAGAGTAATGGTGAGTGTGGAAGAGAGGTGAAGAAGAGAGTACAGGCAGGATGGAGTGGGTGGAGAAGAGTGTCAGGAGTGATTTGTGACAGACAAGTACCAGTAAGAGTGAGAGGGAAGGTCTACAAGAGGGTAGTGAGACCAGCTATGTTATATGGATTGGAGACAGTGGCACTGACAAAAAGGCAGGAGTCAGAGCTTGACGTGGCAGAGTTGAAGATGTTAAGATTTGCACTGGGTGTGATGAGGATGGACAGGATTAGGAATAAGTATATTAGAGGGTCAGCCCAGGTTGGAAGGTTTGGAGACAAAGCCAGAGAGGTACAATTACATTGGTTTGGACATGTGCTGAGGAGGGATGCAGAGCATATTGGGAAAAAGATGCTAAGGATGAAGCTGCCAGGTAACAGGAAAAGAGGAAGGCCTAAGATAAGGTTTATGGATGTGGTGAGAGAGGACATGCAGGTGGTTGGTGTGACAGAGCAAGATGCAGAGGACAGGAAGAAATGGAAACAGTTGATCTGCTGTGGCGACCCCTAACGGGAGCAGCCGAAAGAAGAAGAAGATGCTTGAGCCCTGCTGTAGGAACTAAATTCATAACAGTCACAATTACAGAAAAAATGACTGTTGTGTAAACCATACTGTTAGAGGTAGTCTGGTTTATAAAATTTCCTGGAGAAAAGTGTTAATTTCTGTATATTGATGAGTAGAAAAGCATGTTGTGGCAACCTGCAAAAGAAAACAAATTTGAGAGGAAGTAAGAACAGTACGCACACTGCGTGGAACAGTGAGAGTAGGCAGTGCATAGCATGAAGTAAAGAAGATACCAAGTTGTTTCAAAAACATCACACCAGCAATGCATATGTGCACACAACAGTAGTAGTAACTGCAAACACATCAGTGGCCTGCCTAATGGGTAAAAATGCAGAGGACTGCAAATTTGTGTAAAGCAAATATGAATATTAATTTTGGTTAGAGTATGAATTTGCAGTCATAGCTAAATGTGTCAGTGGCGCAGATTAATTGTTATTTGTATATCTTACGGGCATGCTCAGAGGAATACTTAAAAACCTTTACATTAGAGATTGCTAAAAGCATACTTCTACCATGACTTACTGTGAAAGAGCTATTCAGATGATAACAATAAGGAGAGAGAGGAGGGAACAGTTTCAAAGGCACACCTGGCTGACTGCAAGCAACTCTGATGTGTATTGTCATTCAAATTAGCTGAACCTTGCAGGGCAGGAAATGTGAAACTCTTCTAGCTGAGGGTGGGAATATGGGAGGAGTAACTTGAGAATGAAATGAAACAGATCAACGTTGAATGTCTAAATAAACTCTGTTAGTTCAGCAATGAGCTGGCAGTTCTGGAAGGTTTTTTCACAAAATGTGTAAGACAACGTAAGGAAACACATTTGTAAAAGGCACTGTGTGACAGTAAATGATACTTTTACTGAGGCCTGTCAAACTTAGCTGCTCTTTCCTTTTTTTCCATTCTAAGTGAATGGAAGTCTTATATGACAGCCCAGCTATGGGCACTGCAATCTCAGAAACAGTGGATTTACATCTCTAGAAGAAAACAAACTCTCATCAGGATGTCTGCCCCCAGGAGGTCAGTCAAGGTTACAAAAAGAATAAAATTAGTAGTAACTACTTCTGTCTGGTGCATACAGGTTTGCAATGAGCCAAACTTAAGGAAAGGTTAAAAAATATATCTTTTTCAAATTTTTTCCCGTAGTGGTCCTTTAAATAATTCTGAATGCTTGCAGTATACCAAAAGGATAGTTTATGTACTAGCCTACAGAATGACATTTCTGAGCAAAAAATAGGATTGTCTCTCTATTATTCTCTTTTTAATGATAACAAAACTTAATATCTAAATACAATTTATTATGTAACATTTGAATATTAAAAATGAAAGATTTTTCAGATGTTTGTTTAGATACTATTAGACATAACATTTAAGGAAAAATAGGACTGATTCAAAACAGTAGTACTAGATCAAAGTGCATCAAATATATAAGGGTAAATATAAATGTTCTATTATATGGCACTCTTACACTAGGATTACAGCTAAAATATAAAACCTAGGAATATAGTAAAAGTACAAGACATAGTATACAAACAGAAATAGAAAACAAAGAATAAGTAAATATGTATATAGTTAAAGAATATAAATATGCCTACAAGGGTGGGAGGTTGGCATAGTAGTTAAAGTGCTCACCTTATAGGCACAAGGAGCAGGGTTGATTCTCACATGGGGTAACTGGCTGGGCTTGGAATGGCCCACAAGGACAGTTAGCCTGGTACTAATTTATGAACTTATGATCATAAGTACAACTTTACACATAGTAAATAAATAGAAAAATATAAAATCAACTGACCTATAAATGAATAAATATGAAAATAACAACTGACTTCCTCCCTGTAGTAGACCAGGGAGATAATGTGAGGTACAGGGGTATTCAGTTTTGTCAACTTATAATAAATAAATAACTCCTGTTTAACTTTTCTTATTCATAATCACTCATTAACGGGCTTAAGATGATACATACTAAAAATGAGACTTTAATATGAATCGGAAGCATGAGATAAGCTTTGTTACTCTAATGGAGAGTTTCAGAGGCAGTGTATTTGCCTTTCTCAACAAATTACAAATACTTTACTCCATGGTAGAATGCCTTAGGGTTATGGCATTAACTAATTTTTTATGTGTTTCAAAAGTTCTGTCCATAGCTGAAAATTTCATACAGTTTATATATAAAGTAAATAAGTTCTGTACATAAATGCAATTTCATCATACCAGTGTTTTTTCTCTCTTATATAAATGTCTGATTTTAAATGCATATCTATTAATATTAATAGACTGAATAATCCAGTAAAGAGGGGGAGTCTGTTCAAATACTTGCAATTACATAAAGCTCAAACAGTATTTATACAGGAAACACATTTACTTAATAAAGATGTAAATACATTTTCATTAAAGAATTATTTGGTTTTAGTAGGATCTGGCTTTTGAGCTAAAAGAAGAGGCACTATAATTTTAAGGAAGAACTCACCAGTAATGCCTAAAGTAAAAAAAAAAAAAAAAAGATATCCATATGTTGATAAAATTGGTATTTTAAGGACTGTTATAATTGAGTGGAACAGAAAACATTATACATTGGTGAACTCTTATTGGATTCAAGGGGTTCGAGCTGAAGATGAAAAAAATTACTTGGATACTATAGCCTATTACATGAAAGGTGAAATCATAATGGCTGGTGATTTTTAATTATATTTTATCAGAAAATATTCCACTGCAGATAGAAAGCTGAGAATCATATCTTCAGCCAAACACTTAAATTTTGTATATCTAATGAATTTAAAAGATATATATGAGCTAAGAAAAACAGACTCACTTCAATTTATCAATTATTCATATAGATATGGAATACAAATATTGATAATTTTTTTGTCTCAATCTGTTATCACATATCAGAGAAGTTTTAATAGTTTCATGTCCCTTATCGGACCATAATGCTATAAATTTTAATACAGTAAAAACTGAATTTAACACATTACAGGAGATTACCAGCGTACATCATTAAAATAAAAGGATTCAAGGATTGGTATATTAATGAGCTCAAAACTTTCCTAGAAATAAACATGAATGGTGAAGTAACTGACATTGCCCTGTGGTATTCACTAAAGGCTTACTTAAATGAAAGAGTTACAAGCTAGTATATTAGTAAAACAAGAGAATGGGACAAAGAATTTAATACACTACAGGCCAAAAGAGAGTCACCAAAATTAAATCTAAATCCAAATGACATTATCAGTCAGTCTGAACTTAAAATCTTAAATACAAAATATGTTGAAATTCTATATCAAAGTTCCAATAAACCTGGAAAACCTTAAACTTCAGGCATATTCACTGAACCCATTAAGTTTGCATAAACTTGCTCTTAGATCAAAGAAAATAAACTAAACCATATCAAAGAAATTAAAATGCATATAAATAATACAAAAGACAGTAGAACAGATATTAAAGGTATTCTTCAGGGCTTTAAAGCATTTTATGAAAATATAAATAATAATACAAATAAAGTACAGTTTTGTACCTACCATAAATGTAGATGTTCGAAGATCCACATTGCTGCAGTCCTAACACTTGGGTAGTCCGCTGTCCCAGTCGGCCCGAATACCAAAGTATAAGGCTGACGTCGGTCAAGGCGCATTTGTCTGACATCAGGACGTCAGGGTACAAATGCGCATGACCGACGTCATATCCTCAGTCTTTTCTTGCCCCAAATGTCAGAAGACCCTAAAAAAATAAGGCCAAAACCAAAAAACACCAAAACACTCCTGTACCTAATATATGTACAATATATACAAATTTACCAAAATAGAACCCCACCCACACAACCACCCCTAAACACAGAGGGGAAGGAGGGAGGGTAAATTGGACTGCAGCAATGTGGATCTTCGAACATCTACATTTATGGTAGGTACAAAACTGTACTATGTTCTTCATCTCACATTGCTGCAGTCCTAACACTTGGGTAGAATCCCAAAGCAGAGGTAAGGGAGGATGGCTAAACTATAATGAAGCAGGAGCTGCCAAAATGCCCTGCAACACAGCAGTGGCAAAACCAGCCTTGGATTTAGAATAGAGAGGAAGGTGGTAATGCTTGGAGAAAGTATGCACTGAACTCCAAGTAGCTGCCTCCAAAATATCCTTAGTTGCCACCCCTTAGAAATGCTGTTGAAGTGGCAGTAGCCCTAGTGGAATGAGGCCTAATCCCAGCTGGAATCTCCTTGCCATGATGGGAGTAACAGAATGCAATGCAAAACCCAATCCACTTAGATATAGTTTGTTTTGACACAGGCTTGCCCTGAGAACTCAAAGCAAAAGAAACAAACAACTGCTGAGACTGCCTAAAATCCCTAGTCCTGCTTAAATAATAACGCAACTGCCTGTGTACATCTAAAGTGTGCAAAATCTTTTCCCCTCTATTTTGGGGATCTGCATAAAAAGTAGGCAAATGAATAGTCTGGTTTAAAGCCACACTAGAAACCACCTTAGGCATAAATGAAGGATTAGTACGTAATGATACCCTATCCTTATGAAAAATCAAAAAGGCTCAACCGCCATAAGGGCCTGCAATTCAGAAACCCTTCTTGCAGAAGTAATGGCCAACAAAAAAGCAGTCTTCCATGACAAGTATTTCAAATCAGCAGTAGCAGAGCTCAAAAGGTTGTAGAGTAAGTTTCTCCAACACAAAATTGAGGTCCCAAGCAGGAGTAGGAGCTCACGTGGGGTCTTATATTCTTTGCCCCTCTAAGAAATTGCTTGAACAAAGGATGAGAAAACAATGGTGGGTCACAATCATAGTGAGCTGAAATTGCTGCAGCATGAATATTAATGGAAGAGAAAGACAAACCTTTGTCCAATAACTCAGTAAGATATTGAAGAGCCACACTCAAATTAGGCTCAGAAACATCCAAATCCTTTGCTGCACTCCAAAATAAAAATCTCTTCCATTTTTCTGCATACACTTTACGTGTACTAGGTCTTCTGGCTTCCATAATCACATTCAAAACTTGTTGAGGAAGTTGAGACCTGCTGTGGTTCAAAACAGAATATGCCAGGCTGTTAGATGAAGAGAGTGAAGCTTGACATTGAGTAGATGACCGTCCCTCTGAGACAAAAGGTGTGGAATTAAAGGTAAAGGCCATGGAGGCTTCCTTACCAGATTCCTCAGTAATGGGTACCAGTGTTGCCGAGGCCAATCTGGAGCTATCAAAATCATCCTTGGCTTGTCTTGTCTGACCTTTAGGAGTACCTTTGGGAGGAGAGGCAGAGGTGGAAAGGCATACACATGAAGATTTTCCCAACTGAAGGAAAGAGCATCCACTTTCCAAGCTGTGTGATGAAACCTTTTCGTGCAAAACTTTGGCAGCTGGTGGTTTAGTGGAGAAGCGAACAGATCTATGGAGTTCCCCATGACACTGTCAATTTCCGAAATACATGAAGATCCAGTTTCCACTCGTGGGGATCCATGATTTGCCTGCTTAACACATCTGCTAAGGAGTTCTGTGCTCCTGGCAGAAACCTTGCCTGAAGATTTAGCTGCAAGCTGAGCGCAGTCTCCCACAAAATCACTGCTTGCCTGCATAGAGGATAAGAATGTGTTCCCCCTTGCTTGTTGATGTACCACATGACAGTTGTGTTGTCTGTTAGAATCAACACCTGCCCTGGAAGAAGTAACTCCTTGAAAGCCATTAATGCAAACTGGACTGCTAACATCTCCTTCATGTTGATATGTAGATGCTGTAGTCTGGCAGGCCACTTGTCTTGTATCCACTTTCCATTCAGATGAGCTCCCCAAGCTATGTCTGAGGCATCTGTCGTTAGAATCTGACTCGCCTCTGGCCGGGTCACAGAGAGTCCCTTGTTTAGGTGACATTCCTGAGCCCACCACAAAAATTCCTTTTGAATGCAAGGTATTATTGGAATGACAGTGTCCAAATCCTGGCAGTGCTGTGTCCAAAATATTCCCCAACGGGGTACTTAGCCAACTTTGATTCGGTCTGAAACTCTGACTTCAGAAAATTTCAGAACGCCAACCTGCACTCGCAATACTGCTTCTGCATCGGACCATGCGGCAAAAAAGACTGAGGATATGACGTCGGTCATGCGCATTTGTACCCTGACGTCCTGATGTCAGACAAATGCGCCTTGACCGACGTCAGCCTTATACTTTGGTATTCGGGCCGACTGGGACAGCGGACTACCCAAGTGTTAGGACTGCAGCAATGTGAGATGAAGAACATCCTAGATACTGATAATATAGTTGAAACTTTTCTAATAGAAAACATAAATAAATTAACAAGTGAACAAATAAAAAAAAAATGCTAGACCACTCACTTTAACAGAAATAAAAGAAAATAAAAAGTTGAAAAATAATAATGCTCTGGGCTTAGATGACCTTATACCAAAACTACACAAAATATTACCAGATGATGCAGTTAAAATATTAGATAAGGTTTATAAAGAAATGAAAACTGCTGAAGTCCCCCATCATGGACATATTCCCTTTTATCACCAGTTTTAAAACAAGATAAAGATCCTACAAAGTGTTCATCATACAGACAGATTCCATTTTTAAATGTGGACTATAAGATGTTCATGTCTATTTTAGCTAACAGAATTAATCTACTTATACCTAAACTAATTAACAAAGATCAAACTGGGTTTATTTTAAATAGACAAGTACAGGATAGCAGAATAAGAATACATGCATTAATAGACTATGCAAGTAAAAAAAAAAAAGAACTTTCAATCATTAGTCTCAATTCTGATAAGGCTTTTGACTCAGTTAATTGGTCATACCTGTTTAAAACACCTGAAGTGCATAATTTCCCACCTGAGCTAATTGCATTAAATTTTTAAGTTATACAACAACCGTTGTGCTTATGTTGAAATAGGTTAATTTCTTTCTAATTCCTTTAAAATACAACAAGACACAAAGCAAGGCTGTCCATTATCACCTTTACTTTCTGTATTAGCTAAAGAACCCTTCGCTAACGGTGTTAAATCCAGTAAGAACATTAATGGTATCAAAATAACAAGATTTCAAACTAAAGATTCATCTCTTTGCTGATGATATTTTACTAACAATAGGAAATATAGAAAATTCAGTAAAACATATAATTAGTTCTATGAGTCAGTTTGAAGAAATCTCAAGCTTAAGATTTAATCATAATAAAACAAGTACATTATTAATTAATAAAACATTAAGAAGTCATGCAAAAAATATTCTAACTGGAACAGCAAACAAATGAAATACATTGGCATAACCATTATGTCTAATAGTAAAGAAATGACACAAACTTTAAACAGGTTGTTGTTAACATTTCAATTTTAGTCACAAACTGGAACAAATTCTTCTTTACCACAGTAGAACTATTAATGCTTAAGATGTTAATGCTCCCTACAATATTGTTGGTCTTATAATCTTTAGTACTATCTCCACCAAAAAAAGTTGTATAGAAGATAAATATTCTACTTAAATTTTCTGGCATCCTAATAAACCAAGAGTTTTCTTTGATTGGCACAGAAAAGGTTGGGATAATGGTGAAATAGCATTTCCTGATATTCAGTTGTATGCTACTTCATCAGTTATAGCATTATAGATAAATTCATCTTATGATTTAAAATGGAAACAAATACATCAAGAAATGTTATTAGCAAATAATAAATATATCTTAACCAGTCAAACAAATAGTATCCAATAGTTTTATCTGGTTATTAAAAGATTTTTGTGCAAATGGTATTACACCCTCCTCTCAAATTCTCTATTTAAATACCATTCCTCTTTCCAAAAGTTCACATATTCTAACCATTGTATTAAAGACTTAATATTTTCTATGTTTCCAACAAATTACTGCTTAGAAACTCATAATTTCAACAAAATGGTAGTACTGAAACAAAGTAATTTCATTTATTAGTATAAATTCTTAAACAGTACTACTATATACACCTGAAAATTTAAGGTCCAAATACAGTCAAGATTCTGAGAATTGATTAATTTTACAAATATTTAGAAACTTTGTGTACACAGTTTAATAAGATATTTAACCTAGATAAGACATTTTCACCAAATTATTGGAATTCTTAATAAATATCAGTAATAATGCAATGAAAAATAAATCATATTTGTCACAAATTTATAAAATTCTTAAGTTAGATTTCACATATTTAGACAATTCCTATAGGAACTGCTCCACAAAAATTAATAATGAAGACTCTGTTGAAGAATACAAGAACTTAATATTAAAATCTACAGATGGCATTACATCATTATACTGGAAAAATTTCACCTGGAAATTTTTACACAGAGCTTTTGTCACTCCTAACAAAATTACAATTATGTACAAGTCAACAGAATTAAATGTTGGAGATGTCATTCTGACATAATAGCTGACTGGATGCATATGGTATATGAATGTGAAGTCATCTCCCCTTTTTAGGGAGAAATTAATAACTTAATTCAAGATCTATTGTCAGATATATTTTTAAATCTTTAGCTTTATTTAATGCTCCGACTCCCGAGATAACTCTGAAAAGCTAGGTGCCTCTTTATTTTGTCTATTCTTGCTATAGCCAGAAAAGTAATCACTAAAAATTAGAAAAGTAAAGTTACCTTCTCTAGTACTATGATTTACTTGGTCTATATTCGCTAAACTGATCATTTGACAAAAAGGGGTCTCGACAAAGTGAGTTCAACAAAGAGGTATTCAATTAACAGCAAGTTTGATAGGATATAGACCCGATTTACTTTTAGTGACCATTAACCCCTCTAGTGTTGAATTTGTTAGTATGAGAAAAATTGTTTGCAGTAGTGAATTGCATACTATAATATTACACATTCATATAAATATTGGCTTAAATTTAAAGACTTGCTTGAAAAATGTTAACTGTTGATGTATAACTTTGACGTACTGATCAGCTGTAGACCTATGTAAATAATTGTGTGTTTGTTTTATAACTGATTTATTTACTGTTTTAAAACCAAAGAAAAAAAAAAAAAAGATTCTCAAGATGAAAAGTAATATCTTTTTTTTTTTTTTAACTTGTAAACATTTTCAGGTACATATATATAGAAATTCTTTCCATTGTTGACTTACAAAAGACTGACAGAGTGTATTCTAAACAATCTTAAGTCAAAAACCACTGCTGGTTAAACAGAAGTGGGCTTTCTGGTTGTCACCAGGAAATTTTGCAATGAAATATAAGACAGGCAGCAGCAGCACTTCCATAAACATGTACAATTATCCAAAGAAAACCGAGAAAAAAATACCAAAATGTAGATGAAGCAGTACACAGATTTAAATAGTTTTGCTATCCACATAGTTCGCATAGAAAAGACTTAAGTGGTATAGACTTGCCTGTTATAAGTATTATGGAAAACTACAAAAGTAACTTTGCAGTACCAGATAATGATAATTAAGTAAAGGCAGATGACTGCTAATTCCAGCCACATTGTAGAACAGTGAAACAGTCCACAAGCCTCATTTATTCAATGCACCACTGCAATATGATGTTGGCTGACTGTGCATGGTTCCCATTCAAATACTTATGAAAATACAACTTCCTGAACAAATGTTAAATCTATCAGAACAGTGTAGTCAGAAGCCAGTACTAATTTCTATTGCCCAGTAAATGAAACAAAATATCTTACTGTTTTAAGTGGGTCTATATTACATAAGTGAATGCACTAAATTGCAAACACTATATAATCAACACACTAACACCGAAAAAACAAAATGATGAACAAACAGATCAGAGATGTTTTTCCCGGGGGGGGGGGGGGGTTCGCTGATCCATTAAAAAAAAAAAAAAACCCACAAAAAACGGGGGGGCTGTGCCCCCACACCCCTACTTAAATATACCTCCTCTGACACTGCACCACAGTGGAGGGAATGGCAAAGTCCCGAAAATGGCCCAGTGATTTTTTTCCCTCAGAAAGAAATTGCTGTTCCATACTTTCGGGATTTTGCCATTTCCAGTAAGTATTGTTTTGGGTTTTCGGGATTTCGATGTTTTGGTCTGCACGTTTTGAATTTCAACATTATGAAATTTCAATGTTTTGAAGTAGATCCATATATATATATATATATATATATATATATATATATATATATATATATATATACACATATATATATACACACATACACACACACACACACACACAGCTTACAACTGCTGCATTTCTTAGTGTCATGTGCAGAAGGTAATTTCTGAAAATTGTTAGAGACCTCAGACATTTTTTTTATTAATTATTTGCTGTTTTATATAAAATTTGGATGTTCCCCTAATATACTAAAGTGCATCTCACTGGTATTAAACATATTCCATTTATTTTGTTGTATTGTTTTAACCATTTGAAAACCAGAGTTGTACTTCAAAACAAAGGACCTTACAAAGGTTATACTGCCCTTTTTAGAGGCAACTTTTTTATTCATTGTGTCACCCATAACTGACCCTAGCAGTAGCTAATATTGGCTACCCCACATCATTAGTATTTCTATACTAATGCTATCAATCACTTCATGTGGGCATGTAGGCATTTTTCTATCAAGAAACATTCTTTAATTTTTTCCTCTCAATACTAAAAGTTTCTAAATGTGACACCATCCTTGCTAGACTGATAAACTGTCCTTTGATGAAGCTAGTCTTATATGTCAAGGGATGTCAAGAGATTCCTTTTTTCTACCTAGACTAAATGGTAGATCCAGAACATTTTTAAAGCTATAGAGGAGTGGAACAAAAAGATATTTGATAGTTACAAAGACATGTACAAAATTACCAAGTCTGATGAGTGGCAGGATAGCCAAGATCCTAAATATTAAAAAAGGGCATGAAATGTATAAAAGCATAAAAGTGTTACTAATGAAGAGACTTTTACAAAGAAGAAAGGAAGATTTTTTTTCCTTTGTGGCTAAATAAAGGGTAGTACATTTGAGGACATTAAAAACGAAACAAGAAAGTTGTAGATCAAAAAGAAATTACAAAAGAAATAGAGGAACCTATTGGGTTGTTGTACAAGGAAAAATACTTGGTATATAAGGAAAAGTGCTTACTGAAACAGATGTATTCAAACATATGATTTATTAGAAAAAAACATCATGGATTACAGAAGGTTTTGAAGAAAGCAAATAAGTTTGTTCATGGCATAAATGGATATGGTTTAAAATCTATAAAAATATAACAGAAGAAAAAAATATGTCATGTTCTGAAGGAATGCAAACACCACGTTATTAAAATAAATTAGGTACAGACACCATGGTATTAAAATAAACTAGGTGAAATCCCAGTATTTTTCATTCTTGACAAACCTTGTTCTTTTTTCTTTTCAGTAAGTACTGCTTGAGAAGCTACTACGTACAAAGCTCATTGCTAATACAGCCACCTACACAGAGCCAAAAGATACAGCAAACCTACTAGTGGACATATTCAAGCTCTAACTCCCCCCCTTTCTCCCTAACCCCCCCCCTTTCTCCCTAACCCCTCCCTCAGGAAATAACATAAACTATAACTCCCCCTGCTATCACTAGGAAACAGGTCCTCAATAATCTGTTTAAGGCCAAGAACACTGCAGTGATAGGCCCAGACTATATCTCAGGATACCTTCTAAATAGCATGAAACATAACCGATCAGAATCTTCAAAATTGCTATTTAACAGTAATCTCCAAAGAGGCTTTGTGCCTCAAGAATGGAGAGCAGCAAGTCATCCCTCTGCACAAAAGCAGGCCATATACAGGCCCTGGAAACTACAGAACCACAAGTCTTACTACTATCATATGCAAAGCCATGAAAAAGAATTATCATGGAAATTATCAGTAATGACATAGGAAACCTCCACACACTGGATCCAACCCAGTTTGATTTCAAAGGCAGGTCATGCCTACTCAATCTTTTCAACTTCTTTGAGAAGGTCAGCAAAGCAATGGATGAGGGTAAAATGGATCACATTGCCTACCTTGACCTGGCCAAGGAATATGATGCAATACTTCACTCATGCATTGTTGATACAGCCAAGAGGTTAGGTATAAACGTGCACTGCATGCCATCTGGTGGATAGCCAGCTGGCTCACAGACAGGATCTAGGAAGGTAGAACTGGAGAATCCACCTTTACAGTGAAGCTAGTCACAGGCAGAGTCCTTCAGGGATCCGTCCTGGAATCACTCCTTTTTGGAATCTACTTCTCTGAAGTGAAAGCCAGCATCATGAGCCTATGAATGACCACATTTGCAGATGATTGCAAATTAGGAGCAGTGAAATAATTACCCACTAGCACTAATGTGCTCAAGGAATGTCTGACACAGAAATAACTTACGTCAGAGCCATGGACTAAAACTAAATGCCAAGAATTTCATAATAGTATCCTTAGGGAAGCCCCTGGTAACTATCACCATGACAACACATCCTTAAGAGTTGACCCAGCAGTCAGGGACTTGGGGACACACAGACAACTAGCCTTTGAAGATCACGTCTTCAGTTGTAAGGAAATAATTCTATGTTGTGCAACATATAAACAAAGGTATGGCATCTAGGACCAAGGATGCCATTGTTCCACTGTATACAGCAATCATCAAAACTATAATTGAGTAAAGCACCCCCTCTGGTATGTACTTAACCAGACACATCCAACAATTGGAATGTCTGCAGAGCTTTCTCACTAAAAGAATGCAGGGCATAATTAGTGTGTCCTGTGTAGACCACCTCAAGGTCCTATCCCTGTATTTGGTCTCCTACAGACTCTTAAAGGGATATCTAATGTGTAGCACACAAGGCATTGTCAGACCGGACTCTGATGGACTTCTTGCATAGCTGCAAAACAAACAGCAACAGAATTAACCATTCTAAAGACTTAAACCTTGCCTGTGATATACACAGGACTTGCTAGACAGACAGGTATATATCCCAGAGACTACCCCAATCTCTGGAACAGGCCCCCCCATCCACATGAAGCAGAGTTCTTCTCTAACCCAATTCAAATGTAACCTGGACAACTGGACGGGGAACAGGAAATTCATCTTTGGTTTGGCACCTATGTCTGTACTGGACACAAGCAGCCTGTAAATGGTTCGTCTCCCAGTCCCCTGCTTGCACTTACCAAGGATACCACAACTTGTCAGAGATTTAGGATGTATTGCTAAGCTTAGACAGGCTCCCAGTGGTCATTAGCCTAGTACACACCTATAATTAATGAAGAAGGTGTGATTAAATTAGTATGAACACAGGGGATGGTAACTTGAAAATGGGTAAACTAATTACATCTGCTAAAGATTGGGCATGTGTAGAAAAGAAACTGATAATTTTGGCACAGGGGAATAATATGGTGATAAATACACACAAAAATTAGGCACTTGAAATTTGGAAGATCCAGCTCTGAGTTTTTTCTAATCATATCCACCAATTGCTTAATGACTGTTATAGAAATCTAGGTGGTATAAAACTATTTAGAAAGTCTAGGAAATCAGAAATGATGAAATCATTGTTTGTAAGCTACATAAGAGGCAAACCAGAGCACAAAACAACAATGTGAAAATTCAAGCTTGTTTTCTTGTAAGGTTAACTGGAAAGAGTGCAATAAAGATATAACAAGGACATCCATGGATGTGAAAATCTAAATTATTATGAAACACTAACATATCTAAAATTGTACAGTGTGTCATACAGATATTTAACAGCAGAACATATTCAGGTATATACGGCATTTAGAGAAACTGCCTTTGAGAATGTGGTGTTATTAAAAAGTAGTAGAGAATCTTCAAACAACCTATAGAGATTATTATATAGTAATGAATAATGCACTAATTGATTCTCTGAGACAGTAGCTAATGCATGGAATAGGCCATCAATTTATATTAAAGCAAACACTAGTTTTGATATATTTAAAAACAACTTGGACATTTATTGTGGGAAAGACTGTGCAGGCTAGACGGGCATTATTGCCTGTGCCTGAAATATTGCTACGTATGTATGTAAATATTACTTATGCAAATGGAAACTGATTATTATGAATAATGGGAATTACAAGATATTAATGAAAAATTTACTGAAAAAAAAACAAACAGTATTGAGAAATGTTTTAACAGACGGAATATATGATACAAAGGAGGAGAAATTAAACAAATGCTAATACCAACAAAATAAATCATACCTAGTACATTGTATGACTTTAGGAATAAGATTTGGAATGAACGAGGCTATAAGTAGCCAACTGCAAAGTATTATGAAAGAGATATTAAGGTAAACTTACAGAAGGTATTTAAGTTGCCATTTAAGAAAAAGTATATATGGTAAAAAAAAATGTGCTGTAGAAAAAAATTGGTTATCTGGGATTTAAACATGCTGCAAAGTGATTTGGAAAATATTTTATCACAGAAGGTATTTTATGCTATATGGAGATCAAAATTTAACCTAGTGAAAAAAGGTTAATGTTAGCAATGGTGAACTGGATTTGATCAATAATTTTGTCCAGCTGAATTCCTTATAATTGTTTCAGATATTGAAGATTATAAAACATGACAATTTATCAATGATATTGTTAAAAAATATTATGATTCTTGGGAGAAACTTTTAGGTTTAAAACATTTTAAAGAACACAATGAGGATGCCTATAGGTATCAGTAAATTTTCTGAATGCAAACCGAAATTATCAGGTAAAGGATGGCATAGAAGGCTATGGCGGTATGAATAGGTAACACAAAGGCTTTATTATATCCCCCTGGGAATAACTGTAACAGGAAATAAGAAATTCAAACATCCACAACCCCTTTTTCCCCATTTTTGCACATGGGGTCAGGGTGACCCTTCAACAGTGACAATCATTTAGAGCCAAGGTTCACATTCTGTGTGTGCACAAACACATCTTTGGCCAATTTAGAGTGTCCAATTCACCTGCTGCAGGTCTTTTGGAATGTGAAAGGAAAAAGGAGCACCTGAAAGAAACCCATGAAAACACAGGGTGGACATGTAGACTCCACACAAAAGGCACCCCAGTTAAGAAACATTCTGGAGAACTTCTTGCTGTAAGGCGACAACGTTATCTGCTGCACCACAGTGCCTCCCTAAAATGTTTTGAGTAAATATAGGCAAGATTTAAAAAAAAAAAATTATGGCAAGTTATTTTACGGAGACTAGGACTGAGTACACATATATAAAAGCTGCTGTTGTTTATAAAGCCATAAATGAAAGGTTATGTTATACATGAAAGCTGGAAAAAACAGTAGAATGTGCTCTGATGAAATGACAAGACAGCAAGATTGATTTGGGAAGATATATTTAGAGAATAAGTGATTTCAAATAATCAAAGTATTGAAATGAAAATCTTGCATTTTATTATTTAGATAATGTTTAAAAAATTGGAAGAAATTGATAGAGCTATGAAAACAATAGTATGGAATATTTCAGTTGCAAGGTGGCAGGCAAAAAAGTAGAATAAAGAATGGGTACATTTTAACAGGATATCAAAAATCAAAACATGACTGTGAAAAAAAAGGGTGGGGGTTGATGAGAAATCTATGAGCTGTAAATGTGCGTGAATGAATTTATATTTATGTAAATATTTGTAAATTAAGATTTGTATATATTGTAAGTATATACATAAACAAAGACCCCTCTGCTCTTTTGGATAGGTACCATGGAATCTTTTACATCCACTTAAGCTGCCACCAACGCATACAAAATGGACCTTGGTTTAAGGCCTCATACAAAGGATGACAGTCAGTAGTACAGCACCCCCAGCCTCCTATACTGCACTGCAGTGTCAGCACTGGAATCCAGGCACCTGCAGTAAGAATAGAACCCAGAGATTCCTGGCCTTCCAGCAGCACAGGTGATATTTACAGCCCATAGACTTAAAATTACTGAAATAAATAGCCACATGGTTACTACTGTACTGAAAGATAAAATCTCACTAAATACTCTCATTTTTTAAATATTGTGGTAAACATCAAAGTACATAAAGCTTAATAATGTCAATTTATAATAAAATTTTTATGGCAATGGCTCTCAATCAGAATGTAATACATCTTGAAAAAGTTACAACCTCAGAAATGATACCAAAGTGACCTCTGCATCTTAAGGACTATGTTTGCTATGACAATAGATAAGCACATATGGTATGAAGTTAGAAATGATTATCATTAAGGGGTATAACATTCAATTTAATTTGATTCAGTTTTAGCTAATATATTTGCTCACCAGACAGGTAAAATGGTCCTACTTGGACCCTTTTCAGCAATGACCCAAGTCCACAAGTGTAAAGTTAAATGCAGTAAATAAACATATACAAACACTTCAGATTATCCAGTTAATCAGCATCATTTTAAGAGGTGAGGATAAAAACTGGTGCATGCAGAGAAATCTGAAGCAGCAACAGGGAGAACTAACTCCACACAAGTGATCAGAGATCAAGAATGAACCCCAGACCCTACAGCTGTGAGTGTGAAGCAATTCATAATTTCTTTCCACATCTACAGAATGTCTAATTTGCCACTAAAAATAACTGAATGCTGAATGTTTTGGAATGGAGCATACTTTTCTTACCAGATGTAAACATAACTGTTGCATGGAAGTAAAAAGAAAGTAAATGCAAGAAAAGTGTGATTTCTAATAGTAAAAAACATACCTCATACAAACTGAATCTTGTTTTCATGACAAAAAGTGTATCCAGAGCAGTGAATGACAGGTAGACGATAGGTAATCTGAAATTTGTTAAAAAGCAGGCAAATCTGCTAAATAGCATCAGGACCTCATGTGCTGTAGCTGAAGACACAAACAAATAATGTGATATATGGCAATCTGAGATGATACTCTGGTGGCATATACCTTCCATAACAATGACGTTAACGTGAAAATTATTTCATTATAGTAATTCTTAAGTACCATGTCTGCTTTGATGTCACATGAGAGCTTTTATTTTTGACTGCTGTTTATTTTACCAACAAAAGTTTATTTTATCACCGGTAAAACTCTCTCAGTACTTCTATCATGCTTAGATCAAATATCCTAATTAGCAAAATCCCCTGGTAATTCTAGACCTAGTGTCTTTTTTTGTAAAATAAAACTAAAGTGTATCTGTTACTAAAAAACTCAATCATTCCATCTAGTCATCTGGAAATTAGACAGACTCACTATATGTGGCAGACTTACTATACGTGCTTGAAACCATCTGGCTCATCTTATAAATGCATGTCAAAAAAGTTAAAAAAAACACAGTTTGAGTACAAATTTCCTAATAGTCCATGTACTTTAAACAGTTTAGTTAAACAAATGAAAAAAGAAAAGAAAATGTGTGTGTTTTTTTTTTTTTTTGCACTTGCCCGTGTGCGTTTGGGGAGGGGGGCAATAAACTTCCTGTACCAAAACCTTGGAGTTTCACCTCAACATTCCCTTTATTATTTTCCCTCCAGTTTTGCTATACCTCAGGAAAGTGATTTCACCAGTATACCGTCTCACTCTTTTTCTGAGAAACCACAATCTCAAAAAACATCAAAACTGCTCCTGCATAAACCAATAGCAATAGCACGTGACTAATTACAGCTTTCAGCAGTAAAGCTCAAGTACAGATTCATAAGTATTAATCTAGCTGTGCTTGTAGGCCATTTTAAGCCTATCCAGTTTCCCTTTCAGTACTCAAATTAACCTATCCCATTTGGTGTTATATTAGTCTTACCCATCCCATGGCTGATAATTATATATTACCCCAATAAGAATAATTGGAATCACACCATAGATAATTTGAGGGTATCCATGCATGCAATAAATCATTTAAGAGTAGCCTGTGTTTATCAGTGGTACAGGGGGCAGTAGTCCTGGAGTAAATGTTATGTTTTCCATCCACAAATTTAAGTTGTGCTTGAATATAGACGGAGACAAACTTTGTCTTACATGGGTGGGAAGTCTGTTCCAGAGCAGTGATATCCTCTGAAATATGCCTGTCCTTCTAAACCATTCTTTTGATGTTGCATAAGAAGCTTAGATCCCTAGAATGAGTAGTTCTGATGCTATTCGACTTGCTAATGTACAATAAATCTATCAGCATCTGTGACAAGAACAGTCGTATACTGAGCAAAAACCCGTAAGCCTAAGTAATCATATGCATGTTTCCTTGCTGTTATCCAGTTGAAGCTCATGTACTTTGGCCAGACTTCTATTAGTTTTTTTAGTGCATTTATGACAATTTATCTTTCATCTTGGCCCACCTTATTGCACCCACAGTCCATTCCTGAAATCAGACCACCTCTTTTCTAGAAAAAAAATGTATCCATCCATCCATTCATAACCTCTTTTTCTATTTTTGCACATGGGGTTGGGGTGTCACTTCAGTGGCGACACTCATTTAGTGCCAAGTCTCCTACTGATGGGTGGCTAGCCCTGCTGCAGTTCTTCTTCCATACCACACACACACACACACACACACACACACACACACACACACACACACACACACACACACACACACACACACACACACCTCTGGCCAATTTACAGTGACCAATCCACCTAATGCATTTCTTTGGAAAGTGGGAGGAAACCCACACAAGCACAGACAGGACATGCAGACTCCACACAGAAGGTACTCCAGTTGAGAACTGAACCAGCAAACCTCTTGCTATGAGGTGAAAACATTATTTGATGGTAATGAATGGACTATGATTGTGTTGCTGTTAGGATCAATTTTATAGTGCTAAAACAATGAATCCCACAGCAGAGAATGCCAGATTGGGGAAACAGAATTCCTAACTGGCTACACAGCATTTCAATTTCTTGCAAGTACATAAATTCAGAGGATAAATATAAAGGAATGAGGGCTGTGGATAGTAGCCCTATATGGGGTTGCAACCAAACTTGTTACATACAAAAATCCCCTTATTTTATAACGTACTTGTTTCTCTTCATTTGAGTTTCCAACATTTCAAGTGTTCCTTCATTTTGGTGCTGTATCATCAGCTTTGTAAAGCAGAACCCTCGCATTTTATTACTGATCCTCTTTTGTGCTATTACTTCTGATACAATTCAGTCTGTTAGATTTATGTAGGTTATACCAAGTCCAGAGTCTAATAGCTGAGCAATAAACAAACCAGCATTTTTCACAGTTTGCAGTCCAAGAATTTTCAGATCTGCACGGTTTAATTTTGAAAGCACTGCATTTAGACAGAGGTTGCTTAAAAAGTACTAAATCAATTGATGGATGAAGAAAGCAAAACCAAATGTATTCTTTGATCAGAATGAATTATATTGGAAGCACATTTGGAGAATACAGATTAGAATCACTGTATATGTACACATTATATGTTTAAGTGCTAGGGTGTACAGCACAACACTATATTATTAGCTACTCTCTTTTTTATCTATGTGCATGTTTAGACCACTTACTTGAAGCTTTATAAATCATATTTTTAGTGATGGTTCAATATTTTCAACACTGCTGGATTTAGATGCAAATATTACTGTCTATATAGTTAAAAGAAAACCCTTACCTTGTCCTCTAGAAAAATGAGTGGTACTACTAGATAGATTACTGCTAAATTTTCATGAGTAGCACCATTCAGCATTACCTAAAAGAAATAAATGAACCTTTATTATGAAATGTTGTCATACAAAGTGAACAATAGAGAATTTTCTACATGTATGAACCCCACCATCATTACGCATATTGAAAATGTTACTCAAAATCTACATCCATCTGGTTTGACAAAAGACATGCAAATAATTCAGACATCCTCTACAAGTAAACAAAACCAACATTCCACGCATTAAAATCATTCCGTGATCTCTCCCCTTCAACACAGCATATCTAAACAATATTATCTTGGCCTGTGATTTACTGTGGAGTTGACTGGTAAGATAAATTTTATTTCAATTTATATTTTATTTTTTATCATTGTTTTCACAGTTAGGTATGAAGGGATAGCTTGTAGACAAGAAGATTTACTTTGATATTTTGTTGTGTAGCGCACCCACAGGTGTAGCTGAAGTAGATATGGGTTCCTTCCTACGCGACTCTGGTGACACCCCTTCTTTAGGCCCAACACCCCAAGGTGGCAAGTGATAACAGATTTTATTCTGACGCTTTAGTTTTAAAGGGCATTAGCACAACAAAGAAATTATTTCAACAGTGCACCAGTTAGCAGTAAGGCAGAGTGAGATATGCATGTAATGAAACCATACATTTACCCCCTTCCCCAGAACTCAACAGAAAAGATCTTGACATTCAAACATGCACACGAAGGCAATATCAATGAGCAGTAAATCTTTTATAATGCAGCAATACAAACATGGAAAAAATGCAATGTCATTGAGGGGAAAAAAAGGGTTATAATACAACAGCACAGACATGAAAAAAATACATCATTGAGCAGTAAAGATTCTTGAAGTCAGTCGTACTAACACGAGAAAAATGCAATGTCACTGAACAATAAAGATTTATAATGCAACAATACAAATATGAGAAAATGCAATGTCATTGAGCAGTAAAGTGTCTTTAAGGCAACAGTACTAACACCCTCTATCCCCTAGATCAATCTAAACAGACCAACCATGAGACACTCTATTGTACTCTGTTCACTGGCCAGTGACTACTTACAGTCCTACTCCCGGCATGATGGGGCCCAAGTTGGAGCTCATATGGATCCCAGCTACTTGGAATCCAGAAAATGTTTAGGGGGGAATCCACAATCTTATAAAAGTATAAAAAAATGATGGCCAAAAGCCTCTCACCACTATGTCGAGAATATCCCAGTGACCAGGCACCACAGCTCCTCCCACAAGAAAAATGGAAAATCACACGCCAGAACTCTGGTAGTCATCTATGGCATCTCTGCACTAGGCCTAAGGGAACTCCTTTTCTTGCTGAATCATATGCCGTGGATCTACTGGTTTCAGAACTTCTCTCCTGAAACCACAAAATATCATCATCCAGGATTTCAGCAAGAGACAGACACAAACTGCTACCTCGCTTCTCTGTCTCTTCATGCATGTTCAGACAGAATTGCATGCATCTGTCAAGATTAGGGAACAGAATTTTTGCAGAAAATATGCAAAAATATTTTGCAATATTTGTCAAACACTAGGCAGGATTTTTGCCAGGTTGAAAATTTAACAATTCACAGATAGCAACATTTGATGCATGTCTGATGGACGTTAATGCTAGGAGCATTAATTATAATGTTTTTTAATTTGAAAATTTGGTACGTTCCTCACAAGATTTATGATGTTATTGTTTGTGAAACATGTTTAAAGAACAATGACTGGAAACCAGTTCTGTCAGGATATAAATGTTTTTACTTTAACAGACATTCTAACAAAAAATTCAGGTGGAGGTGTTATGACAGGGATTAAAGATAGTTGTGAGACCTGTGATTATTGTGTGTTCAGTGATAATACCAATACTACAGACTGCATAACTGTGACAATAAAGACAACCCTGGAACACGCAACAATTGTTGGAGTTTATAGACCACCAAAGTCAAGTGCAGATGACCTAGAGGAATTCATACATTTCTTACATGAAACACAGAAGGGAAGAATAATATTAGCTGGAGACTTCAATTTACCAGAAACAGACCAGAATAATATTGATTCAACAACGTTAGTAAGGAAATTATTCAGGACCAAAAATTGCTTCAGATTGTAAAAACCTACCAGGGAATGGAACATACTAGACACTGTGCTCCTAAAGGAATTACCATTCAAGTCAAGTTTTACCGATGTGCAGTGATCACGGTGTTATAAAGGTTAATTTGTTGCTAGATAATTCTGCCAAACTAAAATCTAAACCAATGCACAGAAGGTTAATTACAGATTTTATGGAAGCAAAACAGTCACTATGTTAAAGTAGCTGGAGTGATGTGCTCAGTGGAAAAACTGTAGATGGAATGTGCAAAGTTTTAAAAAAGAAATGGAGTGCAAAACATAAAAAAAAATATTTAGCATCAGGATCTAGGCATACAACGTCAGGTGGATATATTTCATAAGAACGAGATTCTTGATTTAGGTGAGATATAAAAAATGTAAGAAATAGAGATGTCAAACTACAACTTTGAAAACTGAAATAAGCTGGACAAGCAAATTAAGCAGAGTGTGAGACAAGATCAAGAAAATTTATATAAAGATATTGAGCATAATAGGGGGAAACCTTTTTATAGATACATAAGATGCTGAAGGAGTAAAGACATACAAATTGATAAACTGTGTCCAAATTCTAAAATTTATTCTCAGACACAACAGATTATAGCTATATTTACAAAATCTTATGCAAAACAGTTTGACTCCACAAAGGGGGTGATAAGCTGTCCTAGTGACATCCTCGTAACCTCAGATACTGGAATCAGATTATATTGAAAAAGAACTGTGCAAACTGGATCCAAATAAAGCACAGGGAGGTGACAAAATTCGTAATAATGACCTGAGAACACTTCAGCTAGAACTTACAGTACCAATATATCTATTATTCACTAGATCATATAAATATAGGGAGATTCCTCAAGATTGGAGGCATGTGCTTATTAAATCCGTCTTTAAGGGGAAAGGAGAGTAGGACAAACCTAGAGTCATACAGACCATTAAGTCTACTTTCCAATTGTGAAAAAATAATGGAGAAGGTAACATTGAATAAGTTATTGTCAGAAGAGGATAGGTTGGGACTTGAAACCATATATCAGCATGCATATGTTGAAAATAGATCTACTACCACTTGTAACGTGATGTTCTATAACAATGTAATAACAGCTATGAATGAAAAATTGTGATGTAACTGATATCAATTTAACTTCAGCATTTGACAGGGTCATACACAAAACACTGATCAATAAATTAGAAGTAGGTATTGATGTACTCTTGATAAGATGGATAGCTGTATGGCTTACAAATAGGACATGGCAAGTATCATACAGCAACTGGAGAAGTGAAATCCTTGGTTACAGTCAGGATGTCCAACAGGGCTCTGTCCTAGGCCCTTACTTGTTTAGATTGCATCTTTCAGACCTAACTTTTTCATCTGAGGTGTTCTATAGTCTATATGCAGATGACCTGAAATTGGATAAACTGATTATATATGTTACAGATAAGGCATGTCTGCAAAATAACTTGACTAAATTGACCATTTGGGCAAAAGAGAATAGTATGCTGATAAATGCATCAAAACCTAAGCATATGAGATTTGGGAGACACAAACTGAAAGGTGAATATTTAATACAGCACAGTGACTTGAAACTGTAGACTCATTTAAGGACCTGGGTATATGGGTAGTTTTTCTAATCATATCAACCAATTTGTTAATGATAGTTATAGAACTATAGGTTGTATGAAAAGATTAATAAAGTCTAGGAAATTGGAAGTGATGAAGTCATTGTGTGTTAGTTACATTAGACCCAAACATCAGTATGGAATAATCTGGAAATCTTATAAGAAAACAATCATGAGTAAACTGGAAATAGTACAGTGGAGATGTACCAAGAACATCCATGGATGTAAAAAATTAAGTTATTATGAAAGACTAAAATATCTGAAATTGTAGAGTGTCTCTTACAGATATCCAAAAGATCTTATTCAGGTATATAGGGCATTTAGAGACAACTACCTCTGGGAATGTCCAGGGTTATCCAAAAGCAGTAGAGGATCATCAGACAGCCTATGTAGAAGATTCTATAGGAATGATAAGTGTACCAACTGGTTCCCTGAGAGAGCAGCTGATGCATGGAACAGACTATCAAAATTACATTAAAGCAGGTATGAGTTTAGATATTTTTAAGAACAGCCTGGACACTCATGCAAGATAAAAGGGCATTGATGGCTGTGATTGAAATATTTGTATTTTGTAAGAGACAATGCTGGGTATTTTCAGTCATTTTGAATTATGAATAAATTATCCATGTCATTGCTAATTATTTAACATAAAAAAATCTTTTTATTTAATAAACATGTTTCAACACATAGCCAGTAGTAAACTGTCAAATAAGGGGTTCTTTATCCCATAAAAATTCAGATGGCATACATAAATAAGAATTAAACTCCTAGCACAGAAGTATATCGGCATGGCACAAAGCTACACATCCAGTAGTTTCTGTTCTACACACAAACCCCTCCCCCAATAAATTAAAAAGAAAAAAGAAGGAAACTGTCCACAGACGTGAGACAAATTTGTGTTATTTCTCAGCTCAGAAAAAAATCTTTAATTCTTGTAAACTGTATGCTTGTCAGGAATATATGCCACTTCAGCAGCATATACATACACACACACACACACACACACACACACACACACACACACACACACACACACACACACACACACACACAACACTATCAAAATGTTTCATATGTCATGGTAAATATAAAAAGTAGCATTATGCTTTGTTTAGCAAGTCTGCAGTCTGAAGGAAATATTTTTAGTATTTGTTAAGCATTTTGATTTACTGGTTAACTCTGTACTGACTATATGCATAAGTTTCATTTCAATGCATTATTTCATCTTCTGAATACATTCTGGTATCTTTCTTAGCATTTAAAAGTAGCACATAATTATTTTAATGTACTAAAGTACAGCCGTGTTGAGCAACAATCAAAACATACTTTCTTAGTAACACCTTTATTGAATTATCACTTGGGACAAAGGCAAACTTACATTTATAGTAAAGTAATCAAACCATATTAACTAGTTCACATTTACAAACATACATCACATATGTTTTGATATACCCTATAATCTAAGTAATATTGCATAAATTATTCAATTCATGCCTTATCTTAAACTTCATTCCTCCTCCAAAACATTTTTTGCATATATTGTTTTCAATGTTTCCATTTGTTTTTTTTTTTTTTTTGTAATTTACTCGTACCCTTTTCTAAAAATCCTACTTTCTGCACTTGTATTTCTATTAAAATATTCACTACTTCAAGTATAGTTGATTTATATTCCGATTTCCATTTTCTAGTCATTGCCTTTTTGGCAGCCACTAGAATAAGGCCACCTATGTCTAGGCAATTCAGATCATGTATCCTAGCTCAAATAATAAATTCCTTAAACTCAATTGTTCATCTAGTATTCCTGACTAAGTACTTTGTAGGAAATTTAAGTGTGTAAACATATTATACTCCTAAAATATATGTTCCAAGTTACCTCTCTTCCCCATCACAACTCCAAAATTTGAAGTCTACCTGAGGGAAAATTCTTTAGAGTCCGCTTGGGGTACAACAGTTTCTATGCAAATACTTCCAGGCAAAACTCATAAATCTTCTAGACTTTATTGCATATTTGGGACCCACACAGATGTCCTCCCATTGTTTCTTTGTGAACTGTATATCTAATCTCCCTTCTCAATCATTTTTGAAATCTTCTGATTGATTCTGCTGTGCAATATTTTATATGATCTACTAATTATCCATTTTTTAGCAGCAGCTTCTGCTCTAGATTCAGTTAAAAACTAAGCCAGTACATGCACTACATTTAGGATTCCACTATCTCTTTCTCTGCCTATACACAGATATTGCCTATACGCAGATATCAAATCCTGATAGGGAAGCAATTGCTATCCTGCAATCCAAATGTCTTCTTGGCCTCTTACCATTCTGTAACCTTTCCTTCTCTAATTTGCTCCCAATACCTTGGTTCTTGCCAGTTTTCTCCAATAAATTCTAGCCCCCCTCTTGCCTATTGTCTGTATCCCTAACTGTAGTCATCCCTATCAGCAAAATTTCCTTATCCAATTCCCACGTTGCCTTAGTTCTTAGGATACTTTCTATTTTATGACTATAATATTCTGTATGATTATTGTTGTTTGCCTTAAAATTCTACCTCCAAAATCCCAGTATCTCCTCCTTTCTTGAGCTTTGACCCCTGTTCTAACATCAACTCTTTCCAATTTATATTATAGTTTTCTGCTTGTGCTATGTATAGGAGCTTTAACAGTGTTGCTCCGAAATACCTCTTCAAATTGGGTAATCCTAATTTGTCCTGTTCTAGTGGAAGAATAAGCTTTATCCTACTTGCTGTCTTCCCCTCCCAGATAAAATCCTTCAGCTCTTCATTAATTGCTATCCACAGCTTCTCCTCTGGGTGATATAAATATGCCTGACCTTTGTACAAGACTAAAGGGACTAAAAACATTTTAATTGCTTGTATCTTACTACCAATAGTCATATAACAGGCTTTCATTTTCTCCATTTTTGTATCATCTTTTACGTAGTCTTTTCCCAGTAAATAATTCTTGCTACTTCTTAATCATACCTCCCTTTATTTTATTTCCACCCTATTTTAAACTGCACTTAATTTTATCCCACTCCCTTAGTATATTTTCAGAAGAAATTTCTATCTTCTCTAATAGCCCCTGAATAATTTCTACTACCAGTTCCTTACATTCTGACTTTGGTAACCCACACATTGAGATCATCAAGGTTTTGGCCATTTTATCAGGACTTAAAACACTGAGGGCCTCCAAGGGTTTTCAAATGATTTTTAATCTTAAATTCCTCTTTTTTCAACAGATAGGTGGGAAAGAGCCAGTGTCTAATTTTTATTTCATTACCCTGTGTTTTTATATTAGTTATTATTGGTGCATGATCTGAAATAGTTATTGGATGTGTATTAAGACCTTCAATTAAATGCACGTCCCTGTGAAATGTAAATTCTGTCTAGCCTAGCCCAGGTTTTGTATCTTGGGGAATAATATGTAAATTCACTCCAAACACCTAATACTAAATTTACATCTCCCATTCCAAATATTTTCCTAAATTTCCCACCTATAAGTAATATTCCTTGCTGAAAACTGATTATTTCTCCAAGAATTTTCTTAAGTTCCATTATAGCAGTTTTTTGGTGGAATACAAATATATGTCAAAGTAATCCTCCTCCCTTGCCAGTAGTCCCTCAGTACTACAAATATACCATTATGGTTTATTTTATCCTCTTCTATGACTATTGGAGCTCTTGTTGCAATTAATGTAAGTACTCCTGTCTTCTTTATCCCCAAGTATTCCACTGTATAACCATCCTGAACCTTTAGGTTCATAGGTTCATACTAGGCTATCTGCCATAGGGCATTTATAAGCCTAGCCAGAGTGTGTTTGGCTTTCGCCACCCATTTTAAATTAATTTTGCTATGCCCTTTTTCGAGGATAGTATACTGTGCCTCTGTCCAACACTGACACAGAAGTGATACCCGGGGTAAACTTATGATCCCCCATCCACTCATCAAGATTCCTCTTGAAGAGAGTCAATGAGGGACTCTGCCTAACCTGGACTGGGATTTTATTCCAGAGTGAAGGGAGCCTCTGGATTATGAATCTGTCCCTCCAGCATGTCCTATTTATTTCAGTGCTGAGGTTCAAGTCTCGAGCGTAGCTCGATGGGATTTGGATTTTCTGAGGTGCAGCATGTCCATTAATTCCGGGTTTGGACATGGCTTTATACGTCAGGCACAGATCGCCTCTGAGCAGGTGGTATATGCCACTGAGTAGAGCTGGAGTTTCTTTAACCGGGCAGCATATGGCATCTGTTTGAGCCCTTTGATCCTCTTGGTGAGGTACTTTTGGGGTCTTTCCAGTTGCTGCAGGTGTCTGGTAAGGTACATCCCAAAAGGGGCATTGTACTCAATTATGGGCCTGATGAGGGATGAGTAAAGAGGCACAATGACCTCCCCTGATCTAGATGTGAATCCCTTCATGATTAGGTGGGCTATACAAAATGTTTTTCTAACCACTTTGGCCACGTGGTTGTCAAATGAGAGATTGCTATCAACTTGGGTCCCCAGGTCCCTAATTACTTCTTCCATACTTAATGGATTACCATCTATGTGGTAATTTGTGGGCACTTTGTTTTTGCCAAAAGGGATGACTATACACTTTTTGGAGTTTAGCTTGAGGCCATGGCTCTGGCACCAGTTGTCTGTTTCTATGAGGCCCTTTTGGAGGATGCTTGTGTCGGCTGGAGAGTCGATTATGGCACCCCGTTTGCAGTCATCTGCGAACTTGGTCAGTCACAGTCCTTCCACGTTGGGCTGTACCTCTGAGAAATATATACCGAACAAGAGATGTCCCAGGACTGAGCCTTGTGGGACGCCACTTGTAACTGGTTTGGAGTCTGACATGGCTCCAGCAGTTCTAACCATGTGGGTTCTGTCCTTGAGCCAGTTTGCAACCCATCTAGTGACATAGGGGTTTATATTTAAGCTGGTGAGCTTATCTATAATGCCCGAGTGGGGTATTGTATCGAAGGCTTTTGCGAAGTCCAGGTAGAAAGTGTGGACCACCATCCCCTCGCCAATGGCCTTGGTGACTGTTTCAAAGAAATTGACCAGGTTTAAGAGGCAGGATCTGCCCTTAACAAAGCCGAACTGGGTAGGATTCAGTGTCTGTAGGTCCCCAATATATTTATAAGGTCCATGATGATCCTTTCCATAGCTTTGCAGACCAAGCTAGTCAGGTTTATGGGGCGATAGTTTCCAGGATCCGTTGAGGCACCACCTTTGTGGACAGGGACCACCGTTGCTGTATGCCACTCTTTGGATACATATCCTGTAGTAAGGCTGAGATTAAACAGTGGTTTTATGTTTGGGTTTAGCTCTTCTTGGAGTTAATGTAGGATGCAGCCTGGGACACCGTCTGGTCCCATTGATGCTGTGTTTTTTGCTTTGGAGAGGGCGGCTCTTACCTGAGCATCTGAGATGTCAGGGGGGCAGCACTCTGCTGGGATAGATATTTGCCCTTTTGGTGGGGGGGGGGAGTTTGCTCTGAACCTGTCAGCTAGGATGTTGGCAATGTCTGTGGGTCCAGTGTATTTTTTGTCATTTTGGACTAATTCTGAGCATATCTGGGAATTCCCACCCAGGTTCCTAACATAACTAAAGAAAGCCTTGTGATTATTCTTAGTGTCCTGTGCAATTTTTCTCTCGAAGCTGGTCTTAGACAATTTTATGAGTGCCCGTAGTTTTCTGCTAATACTGATCAGAGATGCCTTCCCTTTTTGGGATTTTGCTCTATCATGTAGTAGCTTCTTCCTTCTATTGTATAGTTTGTTTATGGCTGGGATACACCAGACAGCACGTCTGCATTTGGAGAATTGGGTCTTGGTTTTATTTGGGATTGCATGATCCATGCATTCCTGAAGGTGTTCATAGAATGCGTTCATAAAGGATTCTGTGGTCTGGGCCGTATTTTCCACAGGCCCGGGGGCTTTGAAGGATTCCACCTTAGTTTTGAGGAGTGTGAAATTTGCTTTAGAGAAGTTTTTCACTGTGGTTTTCTGGGCAGGGGATGGGGTCGGGATGTGAATAGACAGTGAGATTAGTTTATGGTCTGATCTTACAAGTGAGGGATACACTTCTGGTCTAGAGCATAGAGTCCCCATGTTGGTGATCAGGTCCACTATGTTTTCCCCTCTTGTGGGAGTGGTAACAAGTTATTCCATAGCATTTGAGTTTATAAATTCTAGGAACCTTTGGGCTAGGTTGTTGGAGCTAGAGTATTGCTCCCAGTCTATGTTTGGGTAGTTGAAGTCGCCCAATATAATGGTGTTTGGAGAGACCTTCATATTTTTCAGTGTTCTCAGGAAGGCCGAGTGGAGTTCCTGGGTTTGGGAGGGTGGTCTGTAGCAGGCTATAAACTGGAAGGCAGTTTTATCCACTGTTAGTTGCACATGGATAGTCTCTGATGCTTCGTGCTGTGCCACCAACCTGGAGGTGTGGGTATCTTTGACGAATATTTATACTCCCCCCTCCTTTTGTGGTTCGGTCCAAGTTTTGGGGCCAAAAAGCATGGTATGAGGTATAACCTGGTAGTGCTGGGGTGCTCTCGGGAGCCTTGAACCAGGTTTCTGTTACTGCACAGATATCGATGTTCTCCATGCTAAGGAGAGTTTCGAGTGCGTGCATCTTGAGGTTTAGACTTTTGGCGTTGAGAAGCACTACTCTTAGTATCTTATCCCTTGTGATACCTATGGAGGTGGGTTTGTCTTTTGAGCCTTGCCTAAAAAAGGCACTATGGGGGTAGCAAGAGCCTTTGCCAATATCCGAAAGCCCAGGGGTGATAGGTGCAAGCTGTTCTTAGCGAAGCATCGTGGCTTGTCGAGCATGTCATCCCAGGCTGACAGGCATTGGATCCCCTTCGAATGACACCAATACTTAAGCCAATTATTGAAATTGATCATCTTGTCTTCATATTGTGGCATCATTCTTGGTGAGGGTAAGATGCTACTCAAGGTCAGGGTCATACCGGCCTGGGCTACATGCTCAGAGAGCTCCTCTATGTCTCTTTTCATGTAGTCCAGGGAGGTACGTCTCAGGTCATTCACACCAGCATGGACAATGACTGAGCCATATTTGTACTTGCCATGGAGTGACCCGAGTGCTTGTGTTATGTGGCGGATCCTAGCGCCAGACAGGCAGCTCACCGTGACCTTCTCCTTGTTCAGCCTGGTGAGCAGGACATCAGTGTGCCTGACGATAGAGTCACCTATTACAAGTGTATCAGGCGTGTTGTTTAGCCTTAAGGGCTGTGACTGTTCGGCACAATGGCTTTGTGAGCTATGTGTTGCACGTGTTTTGTTTTGGGGTAGCGGTTGCTTGGGTGTCTGCTTTGGAGGTCTCTGCTGCTTAGGAAGATTTTTATTTAGAGCCTCCGAGTATGTTTTGTGTGTTTATGTGTTTGGTTTGCTGTCGTGGTAGGTCTATGTGAGACTGGAATTGTAGTGAGTGTGGTTTCCTTCTCCTCCTGACTGGTTAAGCCAGTACTGAGTTGAGAGAGCTTAGCCTCCAGTTTGGCTATATGGTTGCATCTCTCACATGTGTTGGAATTTGTTGGGAGGAGGAGAGGGTTGTCTGTGTACATGAGGCAGTTGTAACATTGCCTCAAGATTCCCAGATTCACCAGCTGGACTGGAGAGGAGATTGACAATTGACCTTTGGACATGCTGGAATAGTATTGGGAATTCCTTTATAATTGAAAAAAAGGGCCAATGTGGAACAAGGTACTCAAGGGGAGTTTGTGAGGGTGTAGTGCTTTTAATTTCTTCGTGCTGACTTATATAATTGCTTTAGTGAGCAAGTGCCAGGTAACTTAAATGCAATGTGCTACAGGTAACTTAAATGCAAAAACAACAAACAGTAACTTTCATTCAAGTGAAACAAGGAAATAAGTACAGTAAGCAATGCAGATATCACTAGGGATCTACAGAAGCACTGAAAAGCCATGTTTTAGGTGGAATTAGCATTTCAGGGAAATAACAAGCAAACAAACAACAAGCACACAAACAAAGCTAGATTCAGCAGGCCTGGATCTAGTCTATGCTACAGCAAACAAGGTGTACTAATTTCAGTAAGAAGCAGTTCAGATATGCAGGCACTATAAGCCTTTAACCAGAAATTCCCAGCTCAGAAGGGCAGTGTCCAGCCTCTCCTTCCACAAGAGTTGTAGACCACGAACCCTCTTAATGTAAAACAACTGGCCTGAAGCCCAAGTGCTTAAACCAGAATTAATACACTTTTAGAATAACAGACACTGAGCCCTCAATCAGCAGTTCCCAACTTAGAAGGATGTAAGCTACCTGTTCTGCCACTACAGTGCAGACCACAAACCTTCTTAATGTAAAACAACTGGTCTTGAAGCCCAAGTGCTTAAACTAAAAGGCTTAGAATGAGTTACACCAAGCAGTAATAAATACAACTGAGTACTTTTAAGATGACACAAAAGCAAAATAAAGTAGGAAGAAACACAAATACAGTAAAAGCAGATAAAAAAAAAATTGTGAGTGAGCGAATGAGATGGGCCCAGGAGAAGTATCCAAGTGCAAATTTACAAGAGGGGCGGGCAGTTTCAAAGCCACCAAGATTAACACCAAGACAAAAACAGGGTGGGTGGGGACCTACTGAAAAAACAGTCACAACTTCCAGCTAGATATTGCTCAATGCAACACAAACAAATTACTTTAAATAGTGTATTATTTGATAAAAGTGCAGATAAAAATTTACTTAACTCCACTTATGCGTTCAATTGATTGTATGCAGGTCTTAGTTGGCCAAAGCTCACAGTTCAAATTCACATATTTAATATAGTTCACTACTCTTTCTTTTTTATTATTTGTCTAAGAACATTAACATTTAAAGATGTTATAGACAGCATCTTATTATTGAGAGAGAATTCCAACATTTTATGTATAAATACTTTTTGTTAAATGTGTAGTTTCAGCTTTTGTTTTACATGCATGTACTGTTTGGCAGGTTAACCTTTTATACAGTTGTTTGTCATCTCCAGTTCAGCCTATGTCACATCTTGCAGAACTTTCTGTTTTACTCAAAACACACATGCGCACACATACACACACACACACAATACCCTCCTAAACCATATTAATTAACACACAAAGCTATGTACACCTTTAAATACTTAAGTTTTACCCTCCTAATAGGAACACATTTTCCAAACTGACAGCCAGACACACAGACTCAAGCTAACCTAAAAGAAATATTATCCATGCTAAGGCATATGGTATAGGCTGTGTTTCTATTAAGTGCCATCTAAATTTGTCTTATCTTTATAGCTCTCTCAGCAGAAAAACATTTGAATGCTTTCAGAAAACATTGTTTTCAAGCCATTTTTCTATCAAACTGCCTGATAAAAACAGAGAACCAGACAAAACTGTTTACTAGAAAAAAAGCCTTATAATATTCAATATTCTTTTTCATTTACTTGCTTTCTGATAAAACTTACTAGATTCAGCTAATGGCCTTAACCCAATCATTCCCCTATGCAAGAATGAGAAAAAGCACACTAACTTTTCTTTTGTCATGCTCTTTTAACCAGATCTCTCTTTTTTTAACATTGCAGTACCTACATTTCTTAAAACTGAACAAACACAAAAAGAGAAGGGAGGGAGAGAGAAACAAAAAGATAAAACAGGAGCACTTATTTACATTAGTATCCCCATTACACTTAAAAATAACTGAAAAAACTTTATTACATGCAAAGAAAATCATGCACCATTTAAATAGTACTATTAAGAAAAAAAAATGTTTTATTTGCACGTAACTTTCTCCCTCCTCTTCCCCTCTCCTTTTTCAAAACATTAATGACATGAAGTAGGGCATATATTTTAGAGTCCCCTACAAGTTTAACAAAGTTCAAAAAAGTCTAATATTTCCAGATTTTATTGTTCTGTCATGTTCCACAAATATAATTACTGCTCTGTAGTCCCACATTTGTCAGTTTCCAGGTAACTGGTTTTATTCCCCACATTAATGATATGAAATAAGGCATATGCTTTAGAGTCCCCTACAAGTTTAACAAAATCCAAGAAAGTCCAATATTTCCAGATTTTCTTATTCTTTTCCTGTTCATCTCCTTCTCCCAAACCCTGTCTCTGCCTCATTTCCAACATACTCTTGATTCTTCTGGTCATTTCTTGCTTTCTTCCCGCTCAAGCATTTTCCACTGAAACACTGGAAAAGGATTCAGTGGAACAGTCTCTCTGTGGTCTTTATTACTAGAGCAAGCAGCAGAATCTCCTTCTGTTTTACAGCTCACGTTTTGTTAGACAAACGTGCATTTCTTCCTTAGCATGTACTTAATCAAAAATGATTTTGATCCTCCAGGGAAAAATATTTTAAAGACAGCTGGGTACAACCTTTTGAATATCACTCCTCTTTCTTGACATTCCCTGAATAAGGGAATACATTTGATCCTCTTCTGCCTGGTGTACAAGTAGTCGTTCTCCACAAACACATTGCTGTCTCCCACCTTTAGTATTTTGTCCTTCTGCCACAGTTTTGTGAGAATCAACTCCTTATGCTGGTAAGATTGCATCTTTACTATTAGAGGTCTAGGTTGTTTTCTCATAGCCAGGTCTGGAGCATACACATGATGTGCTCTTTCAATTAACAATTCCTGTTGTGGAATACCAGTCCAGTTGCTTATTTGTGTTTTCATGAAATTAATGCAATCTATTCCTTCTAGCTTCTCGGGTACATCAGAAAATCTCAGGTTTTCCCTGTGTGCTCTCACCTCTAATTCTATTATTTTTTGAAACATCTCTTTATGTGCAGTCTCATAATCAGCCAGCCTTTTCTTCACTTTGACTTCTGAGTTTTGCAGTTTTACCACCTTATCTGAAAATCTGTTTAAAGTTTCTTCCATTTTTTCAGCCTTTTATTGTTTAAGCTGTTATACTTTAGCAAGATTAGCAAGGAGGAAGTAAGGGCAGCTATGAAGAGGATGAAGAATGGAAAGGCTGTTGGCCCAGATGACATACCAATGGAAGCATGGAGGTGCTTAGGAGAAATGGCAGTGGAATTTCTAACTAGAATGTTTAATGAAATTTTGGAAAGTCAGAGGATGCCTGAGGAGTGGAGAAAAAGTGTTTTGGTACCTATCTTTAAGAATAAGGGTGATGTGCAGAGCTGCAGTAACTACAGAGGGATAAAACTGATTAGTCACAGCTTGAAGTTATGGGAAAGAGTAGTGGAAGCAAGGTTAAGAAGGGAGGTGATGATTAGTGATCAGCAGTATGGTTTCATGCCAGGAAAGAGCACTACAGATGCAATGTTTGCTCTGAGAGTGTTGATGGAGAAATACAGAGAAGGTCAGAAGGAGTTGCATTGTGTCTTTGCAGACTTGGAGAAAGCATATGACAGGGTGCCTAGAGAAGAGTTGTGGTATTGTATGAGGAAGTCGGGAGTGGCAGACGTAAGAGTGGTACAGGATATGTACGAGGGTAGTGTGACAGTGGTGAGGACTGCAGTGGGAGTGACAGATCCGTTTAAGGTGGAGGTGGGATTACATCAAGGATCAGCTCTGAGTCCTTTCTTATTTGCAGTGGTGATGGACAGGTTGACAGATGAGATCAGACAGGAGGCCCCGTGGACTATGATGTTTGCAGATGACATTGTGATCTGTAGTGAGAGTAGGAATCAGGTTGAGGAGACTCTGGAGAGGTGGAGATATGCTCTAGAGAGCAGAGGAATGAGGGTCAGCAGGGCTAATACAGAATATATGTGTGTAAATGAGAGGGAGGGTAGAGGAATGGTGAGGATGCAGGGAGTAGAGTTGGTAAAGGTGGACGAGTTTAAGTACTTGGGATCAACAGTTCAGAGTAATGGTGAATGTGGAAGAGAGGTGAAGAAGAGAGTACAGGCAGGGTGGAATGGGTGGAGAAGAGTGTCAGGAGTGATTTGTGACAAACGGGTATCCGTAAGAGTGAAAGGGAAGGTCTACAAGAGTGTAGTGAGACCAGCTATGTTATATGGGTTGGAGACAGTGGCATTGACAAAAGGCAGGAGTCAGAGCTGGATGTGGCAGAGTTAAAGATGTTAAGATTTGCAATCGGTGTGACTAGGATGGATAGGATTAGGAATCGGTATATTAGAGGGTCAGCTCATGTTGGACAGTTTGGAGACAAAGCAAGAGAGACGAGATTGCGTTGGTTTGGACATGTGCTGAGGAGGGATGATGGGTATATTGGGAAAAAGATGCTAAGGATGGAGCTGCCAGGTAAGAGGAATAGAGGAAGGCCTAAGATAAGGTTTATGGACGTGGTGAGAGAGGACATGCAGGCGGTTGGTGTGACAGAGCAAGATGCAGAGGACAGGAAGAAATGGAAAGAGATGATCCGCTGTGGCGACCCCTAACGGGAAAAGCCGAAAGAGAATGATGATTGTTTAAGCTGTTATACTCCATCAGTGTTTCATTTACTTTAGTCAGGTCTGTGTGCAGTTGCCTTACACTTTCTCTAGGTTACTGGAAGTCATGTCTGGAGCTTGCACCGCTTTTTGTTGAACAGCTTACAGTACTTTTCCCAGTAAGTGTTCTTTGTCACCTTTTGTAGCCAATTATCCTTCAGGTCCTCTGTATTTTTTCCTGGCATTCAGACCCAGAAATCTCAGTTCACTGGCTTTCTCTGCTAAGTTTCTGTTTTCACACTGGAAGAGCTAGAATTAAGCTGTTACTCGATGTGCAGTCATCTTGGAAGACATATTGGCTTACTTCTTAGTATACCTTCTGCTACTTTATGAATATAATATTCTGTAGGACTGTTGTCTTAAGGAACTGCAACCAAAATCCTATTCTTTCCTTATTTCTTGAATTTTCCCCTTCTTCATCATCACTTTCAACTATGAATTGTAGCTTTCCGCTTCTGTTATGTATATGACCCTTAAATGTGTAGCTCTTAAATATCCCTTCAAAACAGGTAATAATAAACTTCCTTGTTCTGTTGGGTGGATCATCTTATCCCACTTGACTCTTGCCCTCTTCCCCTCCCAAATAACATTCTTTAACTTTTTACCAAATACTGTCCACAAATTCTCCTCTGGTTGACAAAAATATGCCTTACCGGTGTATAAAACTAAAGCTGTTTGTATCTCATTATCCATATCCATATGCATGAGCTTCCAATTACTCACTTTTTGTATTATATTTTTAGTCTCTTCCCACATATCTTTATCTGCCATAAACACATCCTGTTTTATCCATACTTCTAAGTACTTCATTTTATCATGCCCCAGTAAATATAGGTATTCATGGACCAATTCATGTGTGGTACAGAATTCATAGCTATAGCTGTCATTTTATCTTCATTAATGTTATATCCAGAGAAAATCTGGAACTGTCTCACAATATTCCACAACACTGAGATGTTCTTTTCTGTTTCCATCAGGTACAAAACAATATCTGCAAAAAACTTTTCTTGAAAACCATACCAATTATATCTCTGAATTTCTGAGTCCCATATTTTCTTTGCCAATGGTTCTAAATATAACAAACAACAAAGGGGAAAGAAGACACCCTGCCTGATTTTTGCCTCCAATCTTTCATATATCCTTCTAATTAACCTTATTATTGTATCAGGAAATGCAAATGTTTCCATTGTCCTCAAAATCCCAGCTTACACTCAAATGTTTTCTCTGCATTAAAACCCACGAAACAGTATTTCCCTACATTCTGCTTCCCTCTGGATCATCATTGTTCTATTAATATTGTCTCCCCTCCACAAAAACCACATCGGTCCATATGTATCAATTTTGGCATAACCTTTGCCATTCTTTTAGCCATTATAGACACAAGCACTTAATAATCATGGTTTAAAATTGAAATGGGCCTATACGAAGCTGGATCAGATGAGTCTTTATGGTATTTGGATATTGCAGCCTCCACAGCTTTTTTCAGGATGTTGGTGCCGCCCCGCCTTTAAAATACTATTAAACAAAACCTTCCAGATCTTCTTCACTTTCTTCACTCTTAACTTCCAAACTTCCACTGGAATGCCAGCTACTCCTGCAGTCTTTTCTGTAGATTGGTTATACATCTCTATTTTTATCTCCTCTCCTCCTATCTTCATTGTTAGTGGTTGAGCCTCATCTAACTCTAACCATATTTAAGTTTTCCATAAATATTTCCATTTGTGTTTTTTCTTGATTTCCTCTCTTCTCTGCTTTATACAAATTTTCATAAAACTTCCAAAATATCTCTAAAACCTCCACAAGATTTCTGGCCATCTTTCTTGTTCTAGGCTAAATTTGCCAACAACTCTTTCAATCAAAAAAACACATCTATGCACAGATGAAGCTGACCTACAAACCATACAGATAGCAGCATAATGTACAATCAAAATAGCTGTGCCTTGCACAGTGATGTTTAATTGAAAGGGAGAACAATGTATGAACATACAAAAACTTTGTTTGCATGTTCCTCAAAGGCCTCATCAAATCTGCACTGTATTGCTTGTTATGTTAACATATACTACATCAATGGAGTAAAAAAAATCCTCAACTTAGGAAACAGATCCTACAGTTCCTAAGATTAAAAATGGCTATGGGGTGAAGTTGCATTTGAAAGCTCAGGTGAAGTTTCAGAAATGCTAGACCTTTTCACAACATTTATAAACTGGGCACACACCAATGTACTTAGAAGTCTGAAACAGATTACTACAGAGGACATAATCCACAGTTAATAGAAAAAACGTTCAGTGCTAAGTGGGTAGGGACTGAAGCAGAAAAGTTAAGCGAGTGTGGCAGTTCTATTTCTCAACCTCTTAGCACAACAAGTCTTGATGAAGCCAAAAATAATGGGGGGACAAAGGACTCAAAACAATGACAAATTTTAAATACTGCCCTTATAAAATTAGAAAGTTGCTAGAATAACAAGATTTGTATTAGCATGCATTTTTCTGAAGAATGTGAAGTCTGAAACTCAAAGGCCCATTATTACTTAGTGATTTTAATCCTCATTGATTTACCAAAAAAAAAAAACAGCAAATTTTATGAGGAACAGATCAAATTAGGAAGCAAAACTCTGGATATTCCATGCAACTCTGTGCAATGAGACCTGGAGACATGTTTTTGTGAAGTGCAGTGTAAGATCACATACTCACTAGTGCCATGAGGTATGCTAAAAAGTGCATGTCGAGAACACCACTGAGAAGGGACTGGTGAATTATGCAGTGTTCCAGTGTCATGACTGGGCCAGCATTTGTTTTTCTTGAGCTCCACACTTAACTTTATGTCACCAAGGGTCATAAGAACATATGTACTGTATCCATAAATCAATTTCTGCAGTCACTTATCAACCAATATGTGAATTATACACTGCTTGACAGCAACAGGCCTGCCAATTAAACTCAAATTCTAACTAGTGCTATAATCATTCTGCATAGTCAGCATGTCAACTTCATAATAAAAAGAAAGTTAAGCACATGTTTTAATATGAACCAAAGCAGTAAGTACAAGAATTGGATTACCAGAAGCACTTTAATCAGAACTATACAATGGGGAATATAAAATCATAACTCTAATTACCAAAATGTATTTATTTTATTTATTTGCAGTTGGTTTACCAGGATAGTCCATTGGGCCAAAATGAACACGTTTTCAATGGAGTCCTGGGGAGAAAAGCTCCAAAAACAAACTAGGTACATACAGTAGGTTACTAATGATAATTATACAAATGTAAAAGATTCAAACAATTAATTTCAAAAGTACAGCAAACATTTAAAACAATACAGACTAGTGATGAAACTTGGAGGTGTTATAGACTAAGAAAAGAAATATTGCAAAGTGATACAGAGTAATTATTACTTAAGAAGCATAAACTCAATAGGTGCAGTCTAGTACATTCTTTGCAGATACCATGGGAATAATAATGTGAGTTAGGGGAAATAATAAGGAAAATTTCTGGAGTAAACATGAGAGAGAAGGAAGATGAAAATTGCCAGTATTGGTTATGTGGGGTGGGAGCAAGAGCATTCCCACTGGGATACTAGATGTGTGTGAAGAGATTTTCTGAACATATAATGGTTAGAGGTGGTGCGAATGGATGGTGGTAGTGAGTTCCAAAGGCGAGCTAGGTTATGGGATAGTAGGTTTTTGCCTGGGGGACAAGTTGGTTTGTGCACTTCTAATAGATTTTGATTGTTTGACCTTAATACTCTATTAGGTAGGTGCATCTTAAAGGCAGAAGACAGGGAGGGACAGAGAGAGGGGATGAAAATGAGCTTGTGGGCAAGAGTTAGCTGAGTATATGTGAGATGATTGGGTAGTTCTAGCCATTTTAGTTTTTGGAGAGAGGAACAGTGGTGGGTGGAGGACTTATGGCTGTTAGCGAACTTGGCGATTTTGTTTTAGCAAGAGGAAAGTTGTTTTTTTTTTTTTTTTTTTTTTTTAGAGAGGACTGAAGATTAGTTAGGAGTGGAGCTCCATAGAGAAGGGAGGGGATAAGAAAGGAAGTAGAGAGAGCGATTTTAGTGGTGGGTGTAAGGTACTGATTTTGTCGGTAGAGCATACCTAGTTTTTGATGGGTTTTTTTGATATTTAATTGTAGATGAGAGTTGAAATTAAGCTGGCTGCCAATTTGGACCTCAAGTAACTTGGCTTCTGACACCAGTTCCAGAAGTGAGTTATTTTTACTAGTAATCGAGAATGTGTTTATATTGAAAGAAGTGACTTTATATGGGGTAAATACCATTAATTTAGTTTTGGAAGCATTGAGTGCTAGGTGGTTTATTTTCATCCATTGCTCAGTGATTGAAAAAGCATCTTGCGTAAGCTTTAGGAGTATGGGGGTAGATGTGGCAGAGCAGATAATGGTAGAATCATCTGCATATTGGATGATGTTTGAGAATGGGGTAGATTTGCGGAAATCATTTATAAATATGTTGAAGAGAAGGGGACCTAGTATGGAGCCTTGGGGGACTCCGGTGGGGGTATTAAGAAATGAGGAGGTTGCCTTTTTCCATTTTACTGCTTGGTATCTATTGGATAAGTATCTGGAGAAATAGTTCAAAGAGGAGGGAGATAGGTTAAGTTTTGAGAGTTTAGTTAAGAGCAGGCTGTGTGAGATCGTGTCAAAGGCCTTAGAGAGGTCAAGTAGTACGGTAGAAACAATTAGGCCAGAGTCATGAGCTTTATTTACAGTTTCAAGAAAGGAGAGGAGGGCTGTCATGGTGCTATGATTTGGTCTGAATCCATGTTGTGTGGGAGTTAGAAGGTTATTATCTAAGAGATGTGGTAGGAGTTGAAGCTGGACACACTTTTCTAGAAGTTTAGAAATGGGAGACAGGATAGCAATGGGTCGGAAGTTAGTAACATTGTTATTGTTGCCACCTTTATGTAAAGGTATGATAAAGGCCTGTTTCCAGATTTGGGGTACTGTACATTCTTGGATGGAGCGGTTGATTAAAATGCTTATGGGATAGGCAATTGCTTCAGCAGCTATGCTGAGAAAGTAAGAAGGGATGTTATCAGGTGCGTTAGTGCATGGCTTCAATTTCTGAAGGAGTTTCTTTATAGTAGAAGTAGGTATAGGTTTTAATGAGAATAGAGGAGAGTGGGGAGAGGGAGTATTAAAGGGTGGTGAAGATGATGTGGAAGTTAGAGTAGAAGAAGAGGTAGAGGGTAGAGAGTTAGTAGATGGGAATGAGGGAGTAGTAGCCGTGCAGGGTAGATTGTTGGTAGGGGAGGGTGGGAGTGTATTAGAGAATGAGGTGGTACTAGAGAATGAGGAGGTTAATTTGGCAATGGATTCAATGAAAAAGGAGTTAAATTGGGTAGCTAAGTCTAATTCAGGAGCATTTGGGTCTGGGGTGGGGGGGTGTGGTTTGCTGGGGTTAAGGAGAGTAGAGATACCTTTCTAGAATTTCTGAGGGTTTGTTTTATTATTGTTTTGGAGTGTAGAGAAGTAATTTTGTCGATCAGAGATGATAAGCTTTTTTACTTTATTTTGAAGTGTTTTGTATTCATTTTGGAGTGGGGGGGGTCTTGTTTTTCTGATAGAGTGCCCAGGCTTTATCTCTATGGTGCATGGTTGCTAGCGTGTTTTTGGTAAGCCAAGGGCAGATTTAGTTTTTATTCTCTTTGTCCTTAAAGGAGCGTGAGAGTCTAGTAGTTTTAAGATTGTTGAGCTGAAGTGGGCAACTGCGTTATCTAAAGATAATGTTTTTAGACAATTCCAGTTTATTGCTTTTAGAGAGTTTGAAAAGGTTGTTGGGTTAAAGTTTTTATGGTTTCGGGTAGTAATATAATTATGGGTGCGATATGGGATTGAGGGGAGTCGGTGAGTGAAGATGGGTATGTGGTCGCTTAGGGGGTCGGGAAGAGTGCCACTGTCAGAAAAATAGTGGGGATGTGAGACTAGAATCCAGTCTGGAATACTGCCGCTAGAGAGGTTTTTTGAGGGGCGTGTTACAGAGTTGATTAGCTGGGAAGAATTGTAGAGGTTGATGTTAAGAGAGTTAGTTGGAGACTGAATGGAGGCCCAGTTAATGTTCACATCTCCTAAGATTATGGTTTCATTGCTAATGTTATTGGAAAGCCAGGAGAGGATATCTTCAAGCGTGGAAATATTATCCCCATGCATCTAGACAATAAAAAATCATAACCATACTTGTCAAAATAACTATACCATAGCTCATTCTAACAAAGGCAAATCCAGACGTTTGACTTACTAACAGCAAGCTACATCAGGGAATATAATTTTCCTCTGGAACATTACAACTCTTATGTGGCTTTCAACAACTCACACACCAAAGAAAACTCAACTCAATAAGCAAAGCAGTACATTAACTTGTGGCACATAATATGCATCCCATCAACCGCTAACTGAAAACCAGAAAGAATCCTCTTACATACCTAACATGACACAAATGTTGTTTTTTTTTTTGGGGGGGTTGCAAATACTCATATTCAGCATACCCTTCCAGTGTCTGACATTTCCGTGTAATTTTTCAAAAGCTCAGTTGTTTCTGAAAAAGAGAAAATGACCAAACACCATCTATACAGGACTTCATCTCACAGCATCTGGTCCCTGGCACCTTACTGGGGAGTGTATAATGGTCACAGTGTTTACCTCATAAACACAAGGTACAGAATTTGATTCTCACCTTTGAAAAGGAAATTGGCAAGGCTTAAAATGGCCTACCAGGGCAGCTAGTCTAGTACTTACCTATAATAGAGGAGGGTTAGCATAATAGTTAAGGTCTTAACCTCACATATACAAGGTACAGGGTCTGAGTCTGACCTCTACTTATTGGCTAAACTAGTGATAGTCTGCAGACCGAGTCTTGAATTTATCTATGAAACTACAAAAGGTAAACAAAAGCATGGGGAGATATAATTAATCCCCATATTCATTCAAAGAAGCAAAATGAATCCTTCATAGAATTTTGGGGAGTGGGGGGGGTGGGTTCAGCATAATGGTTAAGATCTTCACCTCACAAAAGCAAGATACAGAGTTCAATTCTCATTTCAGGTTACTGGATAGGCTTAAAATGGCCCAGTAGGTTAGTTAGCCTAGTATTTGCATGTGAGCTTATAAACTAAACTTTACCAGTTACTGGTACTATAGCTTAATCACAGATCATATAAACTCTATGAGCAATTCAACAAAAATTACTAAAGCTCAACACTACAGGTACATTAATATACATACCCAAGCTACATGGGGAGGCACCTCATACGCACTGTCTGTAGTATCTGACTTTGCCCTCTGAATGCACTAGGCACATAGTCTTCAATTAACTCAGTTTAGTTATGTTGTATTTAGTAACCAGGTAAAGCCACTAGGCACAAATGCTTCTTTTCAGAAGTAACCCAGAATCACTGACTGGTTAACTGATTTGCTAAAACGTAAACAGTTTGTAACTAATAAGGGTATCAAACCCAAGACTGCAGGGTGAAGCTTCTTAGGACCTATTTGCCTCAACTAGCTGTGCTAAGCAGTAATACAACATCAAATAAATCCCATCTTATCTGACCCAAAATCATTGTTAACCTGCATCATGTATGCACTCAGGGAATAAGGCACTTCAATAAAGACAATACTCTGGAATAATTACAAAGAACAGCTCTTAAAGTTATTATGATATACCTGTACCAGTTAGCGCACAGTAGCACTTTGGTACGGATAAAGAATCCGTAAGCCGCATATACACAGAATGGATCTTCTGTAAAGAAGGAAGGAAGAACAGGAAGCAACACCACAGCCTGGTGGGAACAGGGTTTGTTCATCATGCAAGTGTGCAAAAACTACAAGAAATGCCTAGCCAAGCTAGAGTTTCACTGTCTGATATCTTAAACCTCCTGTAATAGAGGCCCATGGGATATATGCAAATGAACCCTTAAGGACAAGCGTTTCAGGAATATGACTTATGAATGTCTATGACTTAAAAAAAAAAAAAAGTTAAATCTTTGTAGATACATTCACGCCAATAAAGCCAAACCCCACTAGCTCTGGACATGCATGTTTCAGCCTTCACATGACCTCGTCAGCACAGCATAAAGGGAATATCTGGCTATACTTTAGAAGCACAGAGTCTAAAACCCAGCTGATGTCCATAACCAATAAGGTGTCTCCAAAATATCACAACTAACATCCAAAGCAAAGAGGAATAAGGTCACATAGGAGGTTTAAGGTATCACACAGTGAAAACTTGGCTAGGTTTTTCTTCTAGTTTTTACTAACTGTTTTTTATTCCGTGGAAAGGTTCTTTACATGAAATTGGCAAGTTTATTAATCACATTAATAAATCTACAGATTTTTTAAAAATTTTACTTAAGTTGATTACACCACTACTAATTATTTGGATGCTATCATTATTAAAAGGAAAGCAAGGTTTTGTTTCTAATATCTATTGTAAACCAACTTTTAGTAATACTTATTTACACTTTGAAAGTCTGCACCCTTACAGGCAAAAAAAGGGCCTAGCAAAAGGGTATTTAGCTACAGCATCTCTGATGGTTTCTGAAGACAAAACCTTTGAGACTGAAGAAGGAAAAGAAAAACTGGTATACATGTTTCTTGTAAGAGGTTACCCAAAACAGATGTTGAATAGCATTAGTAAAAAAAGTTACAACATTTAGAGGAACTAAATACCCTCCCCTTTTGTGGAACAAATTAGTAAAACAAATCAGGATGAGAACACATATAAATCTATCAAGAGGGCACTTGTTTTACCATACAATGACTCAGTAAAAATTATAATTATTAAAAGGAATTGGAACATATTAAAATGTGATGACAAAATGTTACGTTTTTAGCAAAAGACCCACAGTGTGTTTCTAAAACATGGCATAACATTAACAGTATTACAAATGAAAAATACTCCTAGGTATTATGAGGTGCAGACGGGCTATGGTACTAGGAGCTGTGACAAGCATCAGTCAATAAAAACACACCAGCATCGAGAGAAAAAACTTTATATAGATAGCAAAGCTTTCGGATTGATACCCTTCTTCAATACTAATACCATACAAGTATCAACAGTGCCTGTATGTTTTAGAAACAGAAAGAATTATTTTGGACAATGAAATCAGATCAGTTGTGTATCCAAAATCAGGACATTTCTGAACTTCAGGTATTGTTTACTTAGAGATTTGCACCCCATGTTCTTGTTTTTTATGAAGGAAAAACAGAGACAGACTTAAAGGCCAAGACTTGTGAGCATATTTATGAAATTAAGCATAAAGAAAAGAAATGCACTTTATAAGCACACTTTAAGGTATAATGATTTTCAGAAATTTTGTTTTGTTATTGCGGAACATTTAGTCAAAGACCCCAGGGGCTGAATCTAGGTTTTATAGGAGTATAAGGAACTCTTATGGCAGATGAGGTTAAGTGCCCACATCTCCCCTGGTCTTAACAAGAATGTATCTATAGATACTATTTTACAGTTAAAAACAGCCAAATTGGGATATTTAACTATTATTGTATATCCAAACATAGCAATTTTTTTTGTTTAGTATTGTATTTTATTAGTTTTATATTTCAATTAATTTTTAAGCAATGCATTCGGTAGTTTGCTTTTTTAATCATGAAATGTGTGTACAGCTTTAAGATTTGGCTATTTAAATAAACACTTACTTGCTTTGCAGTTCACTTCTGAAATAGTCCTGGATATTGAGGGGATGAAATTGCTTAACATTTGTTCTGGATTAATTTTGTATACAATAAAAATTCGGCTCCATACCTTTGGCTTGGTCTTGGTTTTCCGGTTGGAGTGGCTTCATTTGAAATTAATTGTTTGTGTTTTACTGGTAGAGTATGAATGCCTTGGTCTAGGTTAATATTCTTGTTGGACTGTCAAACTGCACAACAACATGAGGAACATCACAAACTGAAATGGGCCAATGGTACCAGACTGCTGAATTAGAATGCATGAACATTTTGGGAAGAATGTCATTAATGTGAAAGGCGGTTGTAAGAAATGAATATATATACGGTTATGAAGTGCGCATTGTACTAAGTCATTGTCTAGAGTGACACTTGCATTATAAATAGTGAAACTGACCAAATGAGGGACATGCTGAGAGGATACATGCAAGCAAAACTAGATGTATGGACAGACACATAATAGGGTTAATGCTGGCACTTCCAGTGTGAAATTTAGGGATCTTTTTATATTAAGTAGGGAAAGCTGACAGGTCAGCTGAATGTAATGTGAGAACTAATAGTAGCACAGTGGTGAGGTGGTTAGCTTGAATGCTTCAAAATACTTGTTCATCCATTTCAGATATTGGCTGCGTGACTTCTGAAACAAGTTGTCATGCCTTCCATGTATCTGCATGGGGTTTTATTGGATGTTCAGTTTTTCTCCGACATCCTAAAAACATGCAGATATGCAAACTGTTGATACACTAATTCACATGTAGATGTGCCTGCAGAGTGGCAGCATATATACATACATATATATGTGTCCTGTGATTGACTGACATCTATAAGACTGATTCTATGCCCTGTGCCCAATGTTTGTGCCCAATGTTTGCTGAAACATACTGTGGCTCCCCAATGATCCTAAACAGGATAAAGCAGGAATCAGAAAATGAATCAAAGTTTTTAATAAAATTTCCACCAGTTCATCAGTTTAGTATTACTGGGTCAGCATGGTTGTTACATGCCTGCAATCATTTTCTCTTTACCAAGGCAGATTTTTATCCTAAAGCAGAATCTGGATAGTCATTGACCACAATATCATAACAATAACTCTCAAGCATGGGAAACCAGTCCAGAAACCTAAACAGCGGTTCAACATTAAAACCCATGTCCTCGGACCAAATGCAATGTAAATGTCAGCGCTTTTGCAAGGAGCTTCATCAGATCCGGGAAATAGTCCATTGTCTAATACCAATTAGATCAGATTAAAAGCAAAAAAAAAATACTACCATATTAAAGTAAACCTTACAGATCCAGTCTCAGTACTCAAGTTATCACTGAGGGCTTCATCCCATGATCAGATCAAACCAGCCATGGCTAATCCTGATATACCCACACTCATTTGTGGGTTACTGCTTAAATGCATCATGAATTACATTAAGGTAATCTCTATATAACTCATTAAAATACAAGTACAACTTTCTTATAAAAAATGAAATGAAGGAATAATATAAACAGAGGCAAACCAGAATGAGACACTATAATGCTTTAGGTAATAATGTGATGTAATTTAGAAATGGAAATGAAAATCTAAACCAACTGTACTAGAAGTAGTGAATATAGTAACAGACGTAAAACAACTGGAATTGGGATCTTTAGGAAACAGCACGAGCAAATTACACAGAAAAAATAGGAAGAATGGGAGAAATACATGCAGAGGCGGAACGAGGTTTAAAACGTGGCGGGATTTTAATGAGCTATGTAATATTTGACTGAATGACAATGTGATGTATCATGCTTGTAACTAAAATGATGTCAATATGGTTTGTTTTCATTTACATAAATGTATGATTGCCTATGTCATACATGATAATTTAATAAAGATGTGTCTTGTTTAAAAAAAGTGGGGAAAGTGAATGGGATGAGGAAGACTGAGCTGATGAACTGAGGTAAAACTGACAAAAACTTAAGTTGTGCAAGGGTAAAGTGCAAAAGGAAGAGTAAGACTATGAAAGCCAGGGTCAAGGTCAGGCTAAAGGGAATGTTTACGAATATGCTCATGCCTGCACGGACAAATCATAATATATTATTTTTAGTTTGCTTTTAGTTCCTGACATGTTTATCTGCAGTGTATGAAATCATGATAAAAATGAGATGCTTTTGATTTAATCAGATGTAAAAACAGGGAGATGTGCTAGTTCTCTAGAAGTGAAGACGCCTTCCTCTAATATAACAAGAATAAAAGAGCAGTGGAATCACATGGTTATCAGAGCCTTCTAAGACCCAAATGAAATTTGATTCAAGAAGAAACAAATGCAGAAGTGTTTTCGCAAGTCACAGTAACTGTGTTGTTGGGTGGGAAAAGCTGGTTTATGACCTTTACCTTAGGAAAAATGAGGCCAAAGATACTGGAGTTGGCAAGGATTTTATGCTATACAATTGCATGATACAGCGGCTGAAAGTTGTAGTTGCTATGCCTGCCTTGTGGAGTCATTCCATCTGTGAGAAAAAGCCATTTCTTTTGACAGTCTTCCTGTAGTAAGCCAGTCATGAAACACATATCTGGATTTATTTATTTTTTTCTCTATGCATCCCAAGTTTCACATTTTCCTTTAAATTTCCTTGTTTGCCAAGCTATGGACATTTTATTCTGCATCTGCACCATTTATTTTTATTACTTAAGCAAAATTTATTTATTTGGCTTTAAAATTCTGGTTGGTATTCATTCATTATAATTGCATTTATGCACTGTTGTTCAGCTGAGAAGAGTGTAATCATTATTTACCATGTAGGTTAGCATGCTGTGGGCCACACATCTTCAAAACTGCTTTGGCTACGTACCAGTGACAAGAAAAACATCAACTAGCAATATAAAAGAAGAGGAGAAGGTTAACACTTGCACCACAACTCCAGCCGCACACAGACCTACTAAAACAGCACTGGCAAAAAATACACAAAATCATACTCGGAGGCTCTAAATAAAAACCTGCAAAAGCATCAGAGACCTCCAAAGCAGACACCCAAACAACCTGCACTTCCAGTCACAAACCATACAACACATAAAACACAAAATCAGTGTGCTGCACAATCACAGCCCTTAAGGCGAAATAACATACCTAACAGACTAGTAATAGGTGACTCTGCAGTCAGGCACACTGACATCCCACTCACTAGGCTGGACAAGCAGAAGGTTACTGTCAGCTGCCTGTCGGGAGCCAGAATCTGCAATATAACACAAGCACTCAGGTCACTCCAGAACAAGTACAAATATGACTCTGTCATTGTTCATGTTGGTGTGAATGACCTGAGATGTACCTCCCTGGACTACATGAAAAGAGACATGGAAGCCATGTAGCTCAGGCTGATATGACCCTGACCCTGAGTAGCATCCTGCCCTCACCAAGAATGATACCTCAGTATAAAGAAAAAATTATCAATTTCAACAATTGGCTAAGCTTCTGGTGTCATTCAAAGGGGATCCAGTGTATGTCAGCCTGGGACAACATGCTCGACAAGCCGTGTTGCTTCGCAAGAGACAGCTTGCACCTGTCACCCCTAGGCTTTTGAATACTGGCCAAGGCTCTGGCTGCCCCCATAGTGCCTTTTTTAGGCAAGGCTCAAAAAGTCAAACCCACCTCTGTAAACAGCACAATTAACCAAAAACTGAGGGTTATGCTACTCAACACCAGGAGTTTTAAATCTCAAAATGCACGCGCTTGAAGCACTCCTCAGCATGGAGAACATCGACATCTGTGCAGTAACTGAAACCTGGTTCAAGGCTCCAGAGAGCACCCCAGCACTACCGGGCTACAACTCATACCACATGTTTCAGCCAAAGAACATGGAACGAAACACAAAAGGAAGGGGTGTATCCATTTTCATTAAGAATACCTACACCTCCAGGTTAGTGGCACAGCATGATACCTCTGAGATCGTCCATGTGCAACTAACATCGGGAAAATCTGCAATGCAAATTGTGGCCTGCTGCAGATCACCCTCCAAGACCCAGGACCACCACTCCACCTTTCCGGCGACACTGGAAAACATGAAGGTCCTACCAAATACCTTGATATTGGGCGATTTCAATTACCCTACCATTCACTGGGAAAACTACTCGAGTACAAATTCCCAGGCCCAGTGCTTCCTGGAATTCATCAACTCAAACTCCCTGGATCAGCTGGTAAACTCCCCTACCAGAGGTGAAAACTTATTGGACCTGGTCATCACCAACATGGGCGACAGGTGTTCCACACCGGAGGTCGACCCATCACTGGTTAAATCAGACCATAAACTAATCACTCTGGATGTCCCGACAGAGGTGGTAAGTTTCACAGCCCCCACACTAAAGGATAACACTGCCCAAGATGCAGAAACCTTTACAAATGCACTCTATGAGCACCTACAAGGATGCATGGATCGTGCCATCCCTAGCAAAACCAAGACTCACTCCTCTAAGAGAAGGAAACCAGTTTGGTGGACTCCTGCAATAAATAAGCTATACAATAGAAGGAGGAAACTAGTTCAGAAAAAATGCAAATCCCAAGAAGGAAAGACATGTCTGATCAGTATCAGTAAGAAACTGAGGTCCCTCATGAAATCATCCAAGGCTAACTTAAAAAAAAAAACAGCCAAGGATTCAAAAGATAACCACAAAGTCTTTTTTAGCTATGTTAAGAATCTAAGTGGCAACTCGCAGATATGCACTGAACTAGTGCAAAATAGCACAAAATATACTGAACCTACTGATATGGCCAACATCCTGGCAGATAGATTCAGTGCAAACTTCACCCTCCTTTCACCTCCAAAAGGGCCCACAACAATACCGGAAAAGTGTAGTGTCCCAAAAATCACAGACGCACAGGGGAAAACAGCCCTTTCAAAAGCCAAAAACACAGCGTCAATGGGACCAGATGGTGTCCCAGGCTGCGTCTTGCATGAACTACAGAATGAACTAACCCCCCACCTAAACACGCTGTTCAACCTCAGCCTCTCCACAGGCTACATGCCCACAGAATGGTGCACAGCAACGATTATTCCTCTCCACAAAGTAGGGGCCACAACTGACCCTGGTAACTATTGCCCCATAAGCCTGGTCTGCAAGGCTATGAAGTGCATCATCATGGAACTCATTAACAAAAACATTGGGAACCTCCAAACACTTGACCTGAACCAGTTTGGCTTTGTTAAGGGCAGATCATGTCTACTAAACCTGGTGGACTTCTTCGAGATGGTCACCAAGGCCATAGACGAGGGAAAGGTGGTTCACACAGCCTACCTTGACAAGGCTTTCGACACCATTCCCCACTCGGATATTACAGAAAAACTCACCAGCCTGAACATAAACCCCTACGTCATGAGATGGGTTGCCAACTCGCTTACAGACAGAACTCACACGGTAAGAATAGCGGGCACCAGGTCTGACTCTAAACCAGTCACAAGTGGTGTTCAACAAGGCTCGGTCCTGGGACCCCTACTGTTCGGCATATACTTCTCAGAAGCACAGGCAAACACAGGAGGACTATGGCTAACCAAGTTTGCCAATGACTGCAAACTGGGAGCCATAATTGACTCTCTGGCTGACATGGACATCCTCCAAAAGGGCCTTACTGAGACGGACACCTGGTGTCAAAGTCATGTTCTCAAGCTAAATGCCAAAAAATGCATAGTCATCCCATTTGGGAAAAACAAAACACCCACGAATTACCACATAGGTGGCAGCCCCCTTAATATAGAAGGGGTAAATAAGAGATCTGGGGACCCAGGTAGATAGTAATCGCGCCTTTGAAAATCATATTGCCAAAGTAGTTAGGAAATCCTTCTATGTGGCCCATCTAATTACTAAAGAGTTTCGCATCTAGAAATGAAGAGGTTAGAGTGCCCCTCTACTCGTCACTCATTAGACCCATCATAGAGTACAATGCCACACTTCCAACAGCTGGAAAGACCACAAAAGTACCTCACCAAGAGGATTACTGGTATCAAACACATGTCCTATGCTGCCTGACTGAAAAAACTCCGGCTGTACTCAGTGGCATATCACTTACTCAGAGGTGATATATGCCTGACTTACAAAGCCATGTCCAACTCAGACTTGATGGACATGCTCCACCTAAAGAAATCCAAGTCACTGCGAGCCACACGCTCTAGTGAGCTAAACCTCGCCACAACAATAAATAGAACATGCTGGAGGGATAGATTCCTATCACAGAGACTCCCCATGGTTTGGAACAAAATTCCAAATTACATCAGGCAAAGCCCCTCACTAACACTCTTCAAGAGAAACCTTGACGAGTGGATGGGTAACAGAAAATACACCCCTGGGATCACTTCATTGCCTCTGCTTGACAGAGGATCAGTTAATTAATCAATGTGGCGGCGAAAGCTGACACACTCTGTCTAGGCTTATAAATGCCCTCAGGCAGATAGCCTAGTACCTACCTATGAACATAAGAGGTAACTGGATGTGTCTGGATTTTTTCAAAGTGGGTGGAAACACTTCAGGATTAGATAGAAAGTTGTAGGGAACTGGAGAATTCTGCCAGTCTTCCCTGACATGTGTAAATACTTGTTTACAAAAGGCAGTCACCGTGGATACAGGGTGCACTGGAAAACACTGGTTGACAGAGATAGCAATGTGGCTCTAACTGAACAGTGTGTACTTCACTTTGGATGTGGAAGTTGGAAGCCCATACCCATGACAGCAGTGCACATCTCCTTTATGTTCCTGAAGCCAGGGTACATTTTGTGGATTAATCATTGAAAAAGACTTGTATCACTTTTCCCTGTGTGGAAATGGAAGTGCTACCTCATCCTTTTTCCTTGATGGCAGTGGTGCAACCTATACCCCATATTCTTTCACAATGACTGCAGGCATAAGACATAAGGAACGGCCAATCAGGATTTTTGGTACTTTGATAATGAACTTCATTCAGCTTGTTAATTAGTGTGCCATTTTATGTATAAATCACTAGGTTGCTGCATGCCTGCATTTACAAACACGAAGACCTTTTTATTATTACAAGGAAAGATGTAGAAGCAGTAAGGTTTGCTGAATTAAGATTTGCAGGTCTATTTTAAAGCCTAACATAAAATAAGCTGTGACATGCGGACTGTTTGGTAGTGATATGTACTTAGGTCAGTGTGACCTGTTCATCTCTTTAAAAAGGGGGGGGGGCTCCAGTGAGGGAGGATACAGCTGAAACAGTATTGACAGAGTCAGAGAATGTGATCATATGTTTATGTTTTGCACGCTGCACTTGATGTTTTACACTACTCTTTCATCTAGAGTGATTTTTATAAAATGTACTGTAACATTCCAGCTCACGTCATGGCTGAAAAATAATTTGCCCATTTAATCCGTTAACAAAATTAAATACATAGAATGAAAATAAAAATGTTGTTGCTATGTTTGATTTAGAAACTATAAACTATAGTGTGAAGTTTAATTCAGCCTTCATAAGAAGGTTCTAATGCATTTTCACATTAGAAACAAATAGAGGAGAGCAGAGCTCTATATGTGAAATTTATTTTTTGGACAACATTATATTTTGGCAATGAAATACTGATTTACTTTCTGTAAAAATATAGTCATTAGCATGTTTTTATAAAAATGACATTTTTGTCACCTGAAAAGCAGAGATGTGGTAGTTAAACCAAATACTGAGGTACCCAAATAGTGGGAAGTGGAAAGACTTCTGGATAATTGATAGTCATACAAATATACAAAGTACTTAAAAGAATGTGATGCAGGGCTCTCTATCCTATGATAATGATCCCAAAGACTGCTTCACACATTGAGAAATGAAAGCTGAAGCAACAGCTACTAAGCCACGGTAAAAATGTTAGGAGATTCCAGTAATGTTTTTGCAGGAATATGTTTGTTTTTGTTATGTCTGCAAAATTACTTGTTTCAAAATGTATTTACGTTGATTCCTGTAGGGACTATGAACCCATTTCGTGAATGGATTTTCAGGGAGATTGCTTGTATTTGCCCGAATTGTGTAGTAATCATTTAAACACAGTGAATTTCTTGCATTTCAAGCTCTACCGCACATCGCTACTTTCCTGATATAACAGGACAGATTAATGGAGGAGATGCTCCAGAGTAGTGACCAGTCAGAACTAACACGGTAACAAGATGCAATTTCAAATGTCAAATTTTGCACTTCCAAATTATTATGGAAAGCATTACACGATCCCTCCGGCACTGACCAGCAGTGCTGAAATGAAGTTTTACGAGTAGCTTAAATTAAAACTCTCTCCAGAGAGAGCAATTATTTAATAACTAAAACTGCCTTTATAAAGACAAAGTACTCATTTAACTTAGGAATATATGATTTTCTCCTACTTTAGTGCCAAAACATCATGGTAGCATACCTGTAATGTCCTGATACTAAAGATACTGTGAAATGAAGTCAGAAGAGAAAGTTGCATCTCTGAAAACATAAGAAAGCAGATTGTCCACAAGAACACGTACACATCATTGTTTAGTTGCACTGTGCTCTATTCACCTCACTTTTTGCAGGTCATCTTAACAGTAAACTTATTAAGAGGTGCAGTGCAAATATTCCTGAGGGGATTGTTTTAAGTCATGTGTTTAATGTTTATAATTTATTTCCCAGATATTCAATGGGAACAAAGCAAGGTGCTATAATCTTAAAAAAAAAAAATAGTAACATGGTACAGTTGTGCTTTATTGTGATTTAATTTACTTATGGTGCTGCGGGTAGCGTTGTCGCCTCACAGTAAGACGCTGTCCGGTTCGATTCTCAGCTAGAGCATCCTCTGCTTGGAGACATGCGTGAATGGGCATACCTTCGTTGAAGGTTGTGCATCAGGTGTGGCAAGCCGGTATGTACAAATCAACTGCCAATCATTAGCGGACCGGAGTTCCGCTGTGGCGACCCCTAACCGGGAAAAGCCGAAAGATGCAAACAAACCAAATCATGAAAACATATTAACACTGTCGCCAATCATGCTGCATGTTGCGTACTATATTTTACATGACACACACTGATAAATTAAGGTTTAGTGAAACATGAACTCTTCCTAAAACCACCTCAGACATTATCCTTCTGCACTACTTAGCTTTTTTCCATTATTTCACCTCATAAAGATAATCATCATCATCTTCTTCTTTTGGCTGTTCCCATTAGGGGTCACCACAGCGGATCATCTGTTTCCATTTCTTCCTGTCCTCTGCATCTTGCTCTGTCACACCAACCACCTGCATGTCCTCTCTCACCACATCCATAAACCTTATCTTAGGCCTTCCTCTTTTCCTGTTACCTGGTAGTTTCATCCTTAGCATCCTTTTCCCAATATACTCAGCATCCCACCTCAGCACATGTCCAAACCAACATAATCTTGCCTCTCTGGCTTTGTCTCCAAACCTTCCAACCTGGGCTGACCCTCTAATATACTTATTTCTAATCCTGTCCACCCTCGTCACACCCAGTGCAAATCTTAACATCTTTAACTCTGCCACATCCAGCTCAAACTCCTGCCTTTTTGTCAGTGCCACTGTCTCCAACCCATACAACATAGCTGGTCTCACTACCCTCTTGCAGACCTTCCCTTTCACTCTTACTGGTACTAGTCTGTCACAAATCACTCCTGACACTCTTCTCCACCCACTTTATCCTACCTGTACTCGCTTCTTCACCTCTCTTCCACACTCACCATTACTCCGAACTACTGATCCCAAGTATTTAAACTCATCCACCTTCGCCACCTCTACTCCTTACATCCTCACAATTCCTCTATCCTCCCTCTCATTCACACACATATATTTTGTCTTAGTTCTGCTGATCTTCATTCCTCTTCTCTCTAGAGCATATCTCCATCTCTCCAGGGTCTCCTCCACCTGTTCCCTACTCTCACTACAGATCACAATGTCATCTGCAAATATCATAGTCCATGGGGACTCCTGTCTGATCTCGTCTGCCAACCTGTCCATCACCATTGCAAATAAGTAAGGGCTCAGAGCTGATCCTTGATGTAATCCCACCTCTACCTTAAACGCATCCGTCACTCCCACCGTAGACCTCACCACTGTCACACTACCCTCGTACATATCCTGTACCACTCATATACTTATCTGACACTTCCGACTTCTTCATAAAATACCATAACTCCTCTCTAGGCACCCTGTCATATGCTTTCTCCAAGTCTACAAAAACATAATGCAACTCCTCCTGACCTTCTCTGTACTTCTCCATAAACACTCTCAGAGCAAACATCGCATCTGTAGTGCTCATTCCCAGCATGAAACCATACTGCTGATCACTAATCATAACCTCCCTTCTTAACCTAGCTTCCACTACTCTTTCCCATAACTTCATGCTGTGACTGATCAATTTAATCCCTCTGTGGTTACTACAGCTCTGCACATCACACTCATTCTTAATAATCGGTACCAAAACACTTTTTCTCCATTCCTCACGCATCCTCTCAATTTCCAAGATTTCATTAAACAATCTGGTTAAAAACTCCACTGCCATTTCACCTAAACACCTCCATGCTTCCACAGGTATGTCATCTGGACCAACAGCCTTTCCCATTCTTCATCCTCTTCATAGCTATCCTTACTTCCTCCTTGCTAATCCATTGTACTTCATGATTCACTACCCCACATCATCCAACCTTCTCTCCCTCTCATTCTCTTCATTCATCAACCCCAAAGTACTCTTTCCATGTCCTCAACACACTCCCCTCACTTGTGATTATGTTTCCCTCATTATCCTTTATCACCCTTACCTGCTGCACATCATTCCTAGCTTGATCCCTCTGTCTAGCCAATCAGTACAGGTCCTTTTCTCCCTCCTTAGCGTCCAACCTTTCATACAACTATTCATATGCCTTATCCTTAGCCTTCACCACCTCTCTCTCTTTGCCATGCACCTCATCTCCTTATACTCCTGTCTACTTTCTTCATCTCTCTGACAATCCCACTTCTTCTTTGCCAACCTCTTTCTCTGTATACTCTCCTGTACTTCCTCATTCCACCACCATGTCTCCTAGTTGTCCTTCCTCTGTCCAGATGTCATACCAAGCACCTTTCTAGCTGTCTCCCTTACTAGCTCTGCTGTAGTTACCCAGCTATTTGGTAACTCTTCACTGCTACCCAGTGCTTGTCTTAACTCTTCCCTGAACTCCACCTCACAATTACCCTTTATCAATTTCCACCATTTAATCCTTGGTGCTGCCCTCACATTCCTCCTCCTCTTCTTGATCACAGTCATCCTACAAACCACCATCCTATGCTGCCTAACTACACTTTCCAGTCTCCAATCTCCTTCAAACTGGCCCTCCTACATAAGACAATATCCACCTGTGTGCATCTTCCTCCACTCTTGTATGTCACCTTATGCTTCTCTCTCTTGTTAAAATACGTATTCACCACAGCCATGTCCATCCTTTTCACAAAATCCACTACCATCTGACCTTCTGCTTTCCTTTGTTTAACACCATACCTACCCATCACTTCCTCATCCCCTCTGTTCCCTTCACCAACATGCCCATTGAAATCTTCTCCAATCACCACTCTTTCACCCTTGTGTGCAGTCATCACCACTTCATCCAACTCACTCCAAAATTTTTCTTTCTCCTCCATCGCACACCCAACTTGTGGAGCATATGCACTAGCAACATTTATCATTACATCATCAATTTCTAGCTTCATAAACATCACTCTATCCGACACTCTTCACCTCCAAAACACTCTTAGCATACTGTTCCTTCAGGATAACTCCTACGCCATTTCTCCTAGCATCCACACCATGATAAAACAATTTGAACCCACCTCCGATACACCTAGCTTTACTCCCCTTCTATCTGGTCTCTTGCACACACAATATACCAACCTTCCTTCTGTCCGTCATATCGGCTAGCTCTCTCCCTATACCAGTCATACTGCCAACATTCAAAGTTCCGACCCTCACTACTACAGTCCTAACCTTTCTCCTCTCTTCCTGCCTTCAGCCATGCCTTCTGCCTCTTCTCCTCCTTCGGCCAACAGTAGCCCAATTTCTGCCAGCACCCTGTTGGCTGACAGTACTGGTGGCGGTCATTAACCCAGGCCTCGACCGATCCTGTATGTAAATATTTACTGGTGTCTGCATGAATTATTTGGCGAAGTTTTATGCTGAATGCCCTTCCTGATGCATCCATCCCCATTTATCCGGACTTGGGACCAGCACAAAGAAATGCATTGGCTTGTGCATCCCCAGTGGCTGGGTTCACCTCATTAAGATCATCAAAAAAAGCTAAATACAAGACAATACCTATACTTTTCTACATCTTCATTCTCTTTGTGTAACCTTTCTCCTTCTCTGCTTTGTCACCTGTCCATCCCCTTTTCTTCTTTTTTCCTCTTTTACCCTCTTTCAGCATCCAATCATCATGTACAGCACATTCCCTCACAAACCTCCATAAAATGCACATACTCATACGAATGAAACAAATGTGTATCTTTTGTTAAAAAAAAAATAAACAGGAAATGCTCATCCTTCTTAATAATGCATTCATGTGTATACACATATGTATGGTGTGTGTGTGTGATATATATATATATATTTATATGCAAGTACTTTTGCATGTACACACATGCATACATTCTGCATGTGTGTGCATACGCATAAATATGTGCATATATAGATAGATCGGGTCTATATTACATGAATGAAAGTTCATAATGTCGAACGCTCTGAAGAGTGAAAATGCCAGACCTCGAAGAGCTTCTTGTGGGATTGCAGTACAGTAAAGGTCGTAATATTTGCCCTTTCCTCACTGTAGTGTGATCTCAGAGTTGGTATATATATATATATATATATATATATATATATATATATATATATATTTAACAGGGGGGGGGCCCAGCCCCTCACACTAAGGAGTTTGAAGTTTGGCATTTTCACTCTTCAGAGCATTTGAGATTATGGACTTTCATTCATATAATATACATCCGATAGATCTGTATATATAATTTTAAAAATATGTGTGCATATATATAATATCTGTGTGGCATACATAAGGGGATTGATTTAATGCTATACATGTGTGATGTATGTGTCATACGTCGAGTATTTTGTGTATTACAAATGTAAGGAATAGGTTTTTCTAAGGTAAGGCGGAGCTGCTCCACCTTATCTGGTGCATTCAACCATTTGACATATACATATTTATATATATTTATATGTGTGTGTGTGTGTGTGTGTGTGTATGTGTATATATATATATATATATATATATATATATATATATATATATATATATAGATAGATATATATATACAGATAGATAGATATATAGATACACACACGCAAGCATCGGAGTGCTTAAAATAAGCAGTACTCCTGCTGACCTTTGTTTTGATGGCATACTTTGGTCAGCAAAAGCAAAACAGATGTGACAGGTATGCAAGGCTGACAATTCCCAGAGTTTAGGAATATGCCCTTTCACAGGGATTGTGAGATCTAGGAATAAGAGTAAGTAATTAGCAGGAGGTGTAGGAAGTACAGGGGCTTACCTACCCCCATGACAAAAATATTTTTGCTTGCTTAAGAAATAACCTCAGATCATGCAAATGTTGACATTAACGGGTCAAGGTTACCAACAATGAAACTTTGTTAGGCTCATGAATTTAAGTAGATTCATATACATGTGTGCGATTATGGCAAGAATGTTTGAAATATCAAAATGTCAAATACAAAATATTAGCATGTACTTTCAAGCATTCACATTACTGAAAACTTAAACATTAAACCTCCAAAAGATCATAAAAATAAAAAATTAATTTTGTGATCTTTAATCCAAAACCTTTGTAAGCCACTAAAATCCAATCTATCTGAATAGTATTATGGAAAGTTCTTTTTTCTAAGACTAGGCATAGGATTAGGGTTGGGGGAGTGGGGAGGGTTAGGGTTATCACACATTAGTAATATGATATGCGCCAAACTAAAGCAAAAGTAGGGAGTGGCAGCACATAGCCCTACCATCAGCATTCTCAAAGTTTTACTTGTGCAGAAAGAGAATGGAATTTTCCCTTTCCTCAAATGGTCATGGCCTGCTTCAGAAATCATTGTCCAGCCACCTACACAGTGGTAAAGGGAGACAGTGGGAGGCAGAGTTTATGTGGAGCAGAATGTCATGGAAACAGTCTTCTGTGGCATCAGTGTAAAATGATAACAATTATACTAGGAGTTGTTAGCAGTTTAGTTAGCCTGGCATGCAACAGGGTGGCTGAGGATGGGGAGGGTAGTAGTGTTATGCATCAAAGTTAGGGCAGTTTAAAGTGCTGCTGGGGCAACTGCAAATCAAAAAGTAATTAGCCAAGATTTCCATCTCTCTTTAACACTTAAATTTTTCTTGAGCCAATTGCTAAACTGAAAGAATATACATATCAGGAGTTAAAATCACAAAAGAGGACAAAGTAAATTTGTATGCATATGACCTTACTATGCTCCTGGTTGATACACTAGTCATTAGATCTACCAAGGGAGATGCTATGCCCTTTTGGTGAAATTTCATGGTACTCTCTTAAAGAGATGACAGAGATCTTACTGATAAAGTATACTCCATCAGACATGATAACTCAGAAACTGAATTTGATCTGACATTCAGGCATCTTTGTGTAAGCTTGGCACAGAAAACTTTAGCAAGTCTACCCAAACAAAAGGGTACAAAGAACACTGATAGCACTGCCTTTAGAACAAGAGTCCAGGAATTAAAATGTTCCTTTTCCCTAAGATATTAAAACCAATGTTCCTTTTCCCTAAGATATTAAAACCATCTCAGATTGGCAGACACAGCTGAAATAGGAACAAAAGATGGTCGGGTATATCTGGTGACTGTAGAAAGTTGGTCTAGCATTAAAGATACATTGGTAGTCAATGATCTTGGGTGGATAAGATATTTTGAACAAGGAGGATTAGGCCTAGCCAGCAAACATTCAAGTGTGGGTGAAGTAGTTCATGTCTTTAAACTAAATGCCATGGAAGGAGACCGATTTTTGTTGGAATCTCCACAAGTTTGTAAAGGGTGGGGGTAAGTCAGAAGCAAGTGTGTTATCCATGTGTTTCTCTACACACACACACAGACACATATATATATATATATATATACATATATACACACACACATATATATATATATATATATATACATACATATACAGACATACGCATACACAGACATGAGCCTTGATTAATCTGTTTTACGTATTTGCTATTGTTTGCATTACTTACTATGTCCTTGCACTTTAAATCAACTTCACGTGCTTTTGCAATTAGCAGTATCTGTTTACCAGTTTCTATACTTATTGGCACTCGGTGCTTAGCTTTGTTGGCTAATACTCTTTCATTCTGCACTTTCTGCTTCGCCTGGTGGTTTTACATTAAGAATGGTTTGGAAGGCACTCTAGTAGCAATAGAGAGTAGTCTGATCTCATTCTGAGCTTGGGAATCACTTCAGAGGGCCCCAAATGTAATTTCCTGATTTACCAGGGTGCTATTTTGTTTGTTTGGTCAATTTTTCTGTATAAAGTCATCACCTTTGGACAATGCTGCTCATCATACTGCTATTGCCCTGACGTTGCCCTGCATAGACACAAGCATTTAGAACAGAAATTTTCCCTATAAACTACTTCTCAAACCTCCCCAAGTCTTAGTTGTGCATACAGCAACACTGAGGACCACTATCCCAAAAATTTAGTCTTAGTCTTGATAGAAGTCTATAATCATATAGCATACCCAAGCTGGCCAACTCTAGACCTCTCGTGAACCATTTCCTATTGATTACATAATAAGGGTCTCGAACTAAGAACATGCAATTTCATACTCTCTCTGCAGCTAATTTGGTGGATATTAGCATACTGCGACAACATAGTAATTGCTTACTGACAACCACCCAATTCTTAAATTGATATGGTATGTAATCTAGTTATGCAATGTCACTGGAGGCAAGGCTCTCACTTACCGACACTTATAATACCAATCAGTTTGTTACATGCACATGCACACATACCTTGTACCAAACACATAGAACCACATATGCAGAGGCTCTTAAAAGTAATCTTCCTAAACCTGAAAGGCCTTCCAGAAGTTGCACCCACAAAAAGTATCCTCAGCAACCTCAAGCACTCTACCGAAAACAACACCCACCATAACACACAAAGCCACATATTGTGTCATCTCAACCTCTAAGCTCATAAGGCAAACAACCACGTAGTCCAATATTTTGCTCATAGGGAACTCTCCATTGTGAGACACACAGATGCTCCACTCACCAAGCTGAGTAAGGAGGGAGTCACAGTCACTTATTTGTAAGGGTCCAGTACCCAAGGTTTCATGCACACACACAGGTCATTAAACCATAAGTACCAATATGACTCAGTCATAGTCCATGTGGGTGAAGGGACTCAGTCACAAGCATTAATATACATGCACAGAAATTCCTTGGCTTTGTAAGACAAATAACTTGAATCGGAGAGTCCTTATGCCTATTAGGGACACAAACTACCATGGGCCATAAAGTGGTCTCCTTTGAAATAAAAATAAAACTTGGAACCCCAGCTGACACTGAAACTTTTCAGAATTATTCTAAGGCAGATGTCCTAGTATTAAATGACACCCTGGCAAAATTCCAAGCCCCTCCCCCCAAAAAAGCCCTGAGAACACTGATATGTTGAATTGTTCATGAAAACCCTGTATAAATATCAGTAGCGGCTGGTGACTTCAAATCAAGGGGGGGCTGCCAGAGACAAAATAATGGGAGGGGCAAATGGGAAGGGGTGTGACCAATGAGAAAGGGGTGGGGTTATGGTACAGTGGGGGCTCAATGCCTGCCATGCTTACCAATTTACATGAAATAAATGCTCAGTCACTATGGCACATGCTGAATACTCTACACAGCACATTGTTACATGTAAATACAGGTCGGTTTGAAGACTTACCTCTGCAAAGTATGCATTTTCAGCTGATTTATATATATCATACATACATACACACACACACACACACACACACACACACACACACACACACACACACACACACACACACACACAGTGGATATAAAAAGTGTACACACCCCTGTTACAATGTTAAAAAAAAAGAGACTACAATAAATCATTTCAAAACTTTTCCCACCTTTAATATGACCTATAACCTGTACAATTCAATTGAAAAACAAATCAGTTAGGGGAAAAAATATAAAAAATAAAAAACATAGTCCAAAATGCTGGTTGCATAAGTGTGTACACCCTTAAACTAATAACTTTGTTGAAGCACCTTTTGATTTAATTACAACATTCAGTCTTCTTGAGTACACATCTGCCACCAATTAAAGAGACTCCAATTAACCCCAAATAAAGTTCACTCTGTGGCAGAAGTAAGATTTAAAAGGTAAATCTCATAAAGAGATCTGAAACTGATGCAAAAGTTACAAGAATTTTTTTTTTTTTGTTTCTTTGAATTGTCCAAGTTCAGTTGCATCACTACCCATTCTGTTTCTGGTTAGAATGACCACATGTACATAACAATGTGTCAGTATACCTGGATTTATAATGACTGTGCATGCATAACATTACTAGTATGGCCCAGGATGACCATGTGCATATACTGTCTTGCGTCATTAAGATTACAATTTAGGAAAAAAAAATCTTCACTGTTAAATCTCAATACACCCACATCTACAAACCACAGTAATACAGGGTAGAAAGCTGTACAGAGAAAATTATCGGACCAAAGCACTACACTGGTAAGCCCAATATAACACCATCACTTAGTAAACATTCATTTAAAGTGGTCATTCTGAGCAGAAATAGGATGGATTCTTACTTCTGCCATAGAGCTACTACTTAATAATAATTGTGAAAATAATTCAAATATTTAACCTTTTCCTGAAACTGCAGGTGTGGTGCTTAAAGTAGGAATGAAGGCTACATTAGGAGATTCATCACTGCTTATGTGCAAACGCACACACACACATATCTCAGGAAGGGAAAAAGTATACACTTTAAACTGAAAATACACAGGGTACATATGCAGCAGTAAGATGCAATCTATTTTACAGTTCTGTAGCTTCATTAAATCAGCAAATCTTTTCCACAAGCTTCATACAAAGTCTGATTTATGAAATTCATTGTGAAAGGTACAGCTGATTCATGAATGCAAGACCACCTTTAAAAAGCGTGTCTCCTTAAGAGCCCTGGATCTACATATTTGTCCCAACTGCATTTATTATGTATAACCTGTCAAACCACAATACCTCTTAATTATAACAGCAGTAATCCACTTTATCTACCTCCCAATAAAAGTATGGCTTTATAGATGGGTTTAGACAAACTGCAGAAGTACAGAGGTCAAGACCAATCTGAAGATGCTTACACCTCTAATGGCAGAATTTATGCATTCTATTTATAAATTATTCATCACATTTTATTTTAAAGCTCTTGGTGTTGTCAAAATGACAACGCTTCAGTCTAATAGCATTCTGCTGCTTACAAAGTACATCTTCATAAAACCTAAACAATCACATTTATGTAATCTTATAAACTGCGGATACAATAAACATAATTACACTGTATGTATTGATCTGACCTCAGTTTTTCAAACAAGTTCAGCATGCAGCTCACATCAGTACTAGAACTTCTTTTCCAGGTAATATTGCAGTAATAGACCTTAAGCTACCTCAGGCATTACAGTTACTGATTAAAGGTCACACTTTCCCTGGCCAGATGTTCCCCTCACTGATCTGCCGGGTCTATACTGTCTGGGACTCTGGAAAGGCTGACAGCATTACACAGAAACAATCTTCTGCCAAGTTTCTCCACACTTCATTAGTTTATTCTACGCTAACATTTACAAGTTTCTTGCAACTATGTATGCAATGATCTTTTCACACTTTTCTGCAAGTCCTTCATACCAGAACAAATAGGAAAGCATATATTTGTTTAATCATTCAAACTGGTTAAATTCACAGAAATATAAGGCAGCTCTCTGTCCCTAACCAAAGAGTTCCTGCAAAATGCCCTCTCATGAAGGTCCTGTCACACAACTGCCTGTTACCTAATGGCAACATTCTCTGCTCTCTCTCTGACCAGTTAAAATTTGAAATGAGTTTGGAACACACAGTAATTTTATTTCCACATTTCTGCTTTTCCTGTATTGCAGAAGATGTTTTACAAATACAATCTATACGGAAAGCATTTGGCACAAGAAAGTAGCTTCATAGCAGTCATCTTTTAAACCAAGTCAACCTTTTTTTTCATTTCTGTATGTGCTACTGCTTCAGCCCACTATGCGTGAAATGTAAATGTTATACGGTCCCCACTTCTTACTAAAATAATAAACTCCTGGGTCAGGGTCTCACAGTGGTTCTGAGTGCTCACAGTGTAAATTCTCCTACTAAACTACAACTTGTAGAATATTACAATCTCATTTGGATTATCTACATATAGAAATGTCACTTATCAGTTAACAGCCCATCATTAATTTGCCCACCAAAGCTACATGCTTGACTTGCAGTTATAGAGTTATTAGTACACAAAGACATTTCTCAAAACATTTACAGATTTGTCTCAAAAGATGTCACTACTACATCTAGTAAAGTGATATACAAACATCTGTCACAATAATTGAGGATTTGGTCAGTTTATAAATATGTCATAAATAAATGTTACTGCTGTGTTTTTGAGAGTATAGGAAGTTGCTGCCTAAACTCTGTAATTTTTCAGTAAGACTGATATTATGACTAAAACATGCATAGAAATAAACAAATGAAGTAGGCAACTGATGATAATTAGAGAAAAGTCCAATGATCACTTATAAAAGGTAAGAAATGGACAGAATAAATGTGCAAGGCAAAAGAAAGAAAATTTTAATTGTTTCATTAATTAAATATGGCACTTCCTGGTATACCACTCCTATCACAACCTATACAAATTTGCTGAACTGCAAAACATGCAAAGCTGTGCACTGACTACATAGTCACTTGTTGCTGCTTGGGCTATTTTGTTTTAAAAAGAATAACCCAACAAATTGTTAGCACCATAATCAAGAAAGTATCTCCAGCTATGAATAGGGAGTTGCTGTAGCAAAAGGCACACAATACGAGTATGACTAATAATTAGTGCCTCGGTTTGGTCCGGAACCAAACAAAGCCAACATTATTTAAGAAAAGAACCAATTACTTTTCTTAAATAATGGCATAGTATAATGCCTGTTTACTGCCCTTCCGCAGATGTCTGGCATCAGTTCTGATGTACCGCGTGCCTGCACAGTACATCAGAAAGCAAGATCTATGGGTTTAACATGAGATGTCCAACTGTCTCGCTATGTTAAACCCATTTAACATAAAAAAGCAACGGAGATCTTGCTTTCTCCATTGCTTTTTATGTTAAATGTGTTTAGAGATCTCCGATGTTAAACCCATTTAACATAGCGAGACATATACTAATGGAAAAAGTCCGCGACTGGACCTTTTCCATTAGTATAACTCGACCAATCAGTCATGGTATAATAATAATTAGTGCCTCCTATCAAAACTTAACCTCAATTTGGAACTGAACAAAATTGAAGAGAGATGCCTAAGATTAAAATTTCAGACATGGTACAGTCAGGCCATATATTTTAAATAGAAATTTAAATGAGGCCATAAAGAGTTGCTATGAAAAAGTTTCCATCTCACACTGGCTAAAAATTAACATATTGTGACACATTAAAAATGTCCTGTTACTGCATCATCCATGAGAAAAAACTCTGTATTCACAGTAAGCTTTAGCAAATGAATCATGTTCTTCAGACTTTGCACTTTTATTAGAAAATAAGTGATTATAACAAATAGTCTCATGGTTGTTATGGTTCTTCTTCCTGCTATGTTATTTGCTTGTTAGTCTGTAATAATTACTACAAACAAAATGGCTCATACTGTAAGAGTTATTTAGTTCTTATATGCCACAAATATGACTAGCTTCATAAGCTATAACTACATCTACAAGATTCATGAATGCACTACTTGACAATAATTCATTTGTGTTTCTGAGTAACATCCTGTATTCTAATATATTCAACAAGCATTTTCACACTGATTATTTATTTATTTATCAAGTTAGCCAACACCTATGAAGCTACAAACCTATTAATATTTATTAATTGGAGTACAGCACTGATCTTAGGAATATTTTTCATACTCCTCCTTGGAGCTCAGTTTGGTTAATTGACTTGCTCAGAGTCCTAGTTAGGCAACTGGAGGCTGAGGGAATCAAACCTAGGACCACATGAAGCAGCTTCTTAACAGTACATAGCTTTTGCCCTCTGAATTAAGTACCAGGTATTGCAGAAAACTACTTCATATACAGCCTGAAACAAGCTACAGCCATGTTCAGTTTTATTAAACATTGCCTACTCACATGGCATCTTTAGTTATAAATCTTTTACCCATCTTGATAACATCCTGTGCTCCAAGGCATATCTGTTATCTATAGGGCTACAATGACATAGTACTGTACAAACATGTGGCACAGTCTTTAACTGGATGAAGTGAATCAGCACTCAGGTTCAGAATTCAATGAAAACACTAGTAACTGATTGTGCAGAGAAGTGTGATATTCAACATGAATTCTACAAGAGTATACACACCTACCTTGCAAACTTGGTAAAAAGAGTGACGGACTGTGTGCATCTTCGTCGCACTCAAGAACTTTTTTTCTTATTTCTTCGTTCTCTGTCTCATTAACGGATGGACTTGCACATTAGCAACTTCAAGTAGTAACCGTACATACCGTGCTACAGCTACTGCTACTGATTGTTTCTCGCTCTCTTTTCTGAGAAGAGAATGAGAACCAATCAGTGGCCACCCAGCCGTCCACGTCATGTACGTGACTGTGGACGTGGCAGTCTGATCCCCTTCCACTTTAGTGTGCCGTTAAACCATGTAGACTTCTGGGCATCACACACTGATGCCTTTTTTTCCTTAATCCAGACTGCTTGTATGGCAGTCCAGAATGCAGACCCAGACTGCTTGTATGGCAGTCCGGAATGCAGATTTACAAAACACTATAAAAAAAAAAAAAAAAAACCCGCGGAACTCTAAGAGGATGCGCAGTTCGAGTTCCAGGACTTTGCGAGTCAGTCGGACTTGCAGCCAGCTACTACATATTAAATTATTATTAATGAATGTTTTTTTTTTTTTAATTTTCTTTCTTCACAGCTGGGGGGGGACTGCAGTCCGATGCCACGAGCCACCCCTGATAAGTATATTAACAGCTGCAGAGACAGCTTTACTACCTGCAAGAAGCACAGGACCAACTCAAAAAGCAAGCCACCATGCTGGAATTCAAACATGAACAGGTTGTACAACAAAAAGGGAGAAAATCATGGTGAAAAATTAGGAACTACAATAACCAACAAGGCAAAAAACTCACTCAGCAATCTAAATAAGCAACACATGGGGCTCATCAAGTCTGCCAAAGCCATATTCGAGATAAAAATAATCTCCCAGGCCAAGGACAATAACAACACTTTCTTCAGCTATGTCTGCAGCCTCAAAGGCATTTCACAGCAATGTACTGAATTAATTGTAAATGGGAGCCATTTCTGAGCCAGAAATTATAGCAAATCTACTGTCTGGGGAGAGAGGGAAAACTGGAGCTTAATATGTCAGACAATCCTTAGGAAATATGCACAACATAACCCCCAATTATCACCAGGGAACAGGTCTTCAAGGCATTCTCTAAGGCCAAGAACCTGCATCGGTGGGCCCGGATAATATTCTGGGAGCATAAAACATTACCTATTATGCCAACTAGAATCACTACTTAACCACAGCCTCCAAGCAGGCTTTGTGCCAAACAAATGGAGGACTACAACAGTTATCCCATTGCACGAGGGTGTACTATTCATGGACCCAGGGAAATAGCCACTCCTAAGCCTATCTAGTCTAATACATAAAATCATGAAAAGAATAACCACAGACATGTTAAATGATAGCATTGGAAACCTACATACATTAGATCCAACTCAATTTGGTTTTGTCAAAGGCAGGTCAAATAAACTCACCACAATAGACTTCTTTGAGAAAGTCATCAAAACAATGGATGATGGCAAGATGGTGCACAGTGCCTACCTTGATCTTGACAAAGCATTCAACAAAAATACTCAACTTGGGCATTGCAAACAAGCTTGCTGAATTAGCTATAAATCCCTACATCACCCAATGAAGAGCCAACTGGCTCACAGACAGGCCCCAAGAAGTTAGGATAGGGTAGTCTGCTTGCAAAAAAAAAAACAGGTTAACCATTAGCAGAGTGCCTCAGGGCTCAATGTTAAGTGTTGGGGTCACTCCTGTTTGGCATCTACTTTTCTGAATTCAAAGCTATCATCAAAGGTCTCTGGCTGACCAAATTTGCAAATGATTGCAAATTAGATGCAGTCACTGAATCCCCCCCAAGACACAAATGCCCTCCAAGAAGCCCTTATACAGACTAATGAAGTTACCAGAGTCACAGTTTTAAACTCAATGTCAAGAAGTGCATAACAGTGTCTTTCACTAAGACAATCGCCCCACAAATTGCTACATTGATAATACACCCCCAAGAGTAGACCCAGCAGTCAGGGATTTGGGAAAGCAAGAAGACAGTAACTTGGCTTTGGTAATTTTGCCAATGGTGATGATGTGTGGCCCTTCTCCTTGCTGTTCCTGCTGAATCTGTTTTCTCAGGATAATGTTGTGAAGCATAGCACAGACAGTGAGTATTTCATCACATCTATGGGGATGGTACTGCAAGGCTCCTCCAGATGCATCTAGGCACAGGAATCGTGACTTCAGCAGCCCAAACACATGCTCTATGATATTTCCTGGTTAAGCATGTGCCTCATTATAGCTTTCTTCACTTGGTGTGTGTGCATTTCTGATGGGCATCATCAGCCATGGTTCCAGTGCATAACTTGCACCCCTACCCCCATAAATGACCCTGTAGAATATCCCTTCCTAGTAAACATCTCATATAGTTGATAGTTGTGCCAGAAATGCAAAGTTGTGTTAACTGCCTGGGTTGCCAGCACACATATTCAGGATGATTCCCTTAGCGTTACACAAGACCAGGCAGTTAATGGAGTGGTAGCCCTTTCTATTTATGTAAACCCTTCCCTGGTCCCCAAGTAGTGCTTCGAATTGTACACGTGTACAGTCTATGGCACCCAGGGACTTCAGGGTAGAACTCTTGCATAGTTCTGGCTCTGTCCTCAGGTGTACAGGGAAAAATACATGCACTCACTGGCATATTGTAGTACAGCATTCAGGAAATGGAGGATCCTGGATGCTGATGCCTGCGACACCCACATAATATACCATGTTGGCCTCTGGAAGTTTCCTGTAGCTAAAATTCTAATTGCTACACATACCTTCGTCTCCACTGTGATTGGTTCCTTTCGGTCTGCCCTCTTTCCAAGTTGAGGATGAGAGAGGCTGCAGAGTTCCTGTAGTGTGACTCTATCCACCCTATAGCACTCTACAATTTTCACCTCATGCAGTTTGTGAAAAGTTAATCGGGGTCTAAACATCCTTCTCCTACTTTGCTGTGGCATATTAGCAGCAGGAGCAGCACAGACATGGGCTTGCTGCACATATACATGAACAAGAGAAACAGCAGCCCCTAACATTCTTTCTGTGTAACCTAGATTCCATGGCTGTATTCTAATAGGTTTTGCAATTCGCAGGGAAAACCAGCAGAGCTTACATGGTTGGTTTATACCTTGCTGAAAAGCTGCTCTATCTTGGATTGGTTGATTAGCATGTATTTCAGCTGCTTGTGTTGTAATTAGCACGCCACAATGTTTACGTGGCTCTACACATGCATGGTTTTAGCATCCCCTGTAGGCTCTACCGAATACACATCTTAAGTGATTTTACATAAATGAATACATATATGTGCATGTCAAGTGGTCAAAATAGTGAGTGTTTGAATACCAAGTAATCAATCAAATCTCATCAAAACCTCAACTACTTAAAAAAAAAAATTCAGAACTCTTCAACATTACGCATACCCTACTACTTATATTTGCCAACTCTTAGACTGCACTACACTGGGGAAAGTTCAGCTGTGAAAGTAAACTTGGCATAACAGTAGATGTTCAAAAGATCACTGCTGCAGTAGCCTCAGCTGTATGGGTTATATCCTGCCAAGGATATAACAGCCGGACAGCTGCCAAAGCTTCAGGGCATCTTCCACTTCCCAAACTATCAGTCAACTTGAGCCGAGCTGAATAAAAAGACAAGTTTGGGCACCAAGCCCTTCAGAGCTTTCATATCAACAGAGAGAGAGGCTGAGACATGAAAGGACAATATTAGAAACAATAAAAAATAAGTATTCACACCCTGGGATAAGTAACAGACCAAGACACAGGGCAGATGGAGGGAGGAAGTGACTGCTGCAGCAGTGATTGTTATCGATTATTGTTATGGCAAGTTTACTTACACAACTGTACTATGTTCATCATACTGATCACTTGTGCAGTAACCTTAGCTATACGGATAGATTACCATAGCTTATTATATTTCGGAGATGGAAGGAGAAGGGTCCAGGAACCCCTGGAGAATGGTCCTAGCAAAGCCTTGTCTACACCTAGAAAAGGAACCAAGCTTGTAATGCCTTGCAAACATATGTGTAGAGGACCAAGTTGCTGCTTCTGGAATAATTCTAGAATCCAGCCCTTTCCAAAGGGCCATAGATGTAACCAAGGCTCTGGTAGAATGGGCCTTGTCCCTGCCTGGAACAGTCTTGTTGTGGTGAGTATAACAAGCGGTAATAGTCCGAGAAGCATATTGTCCCTTCTTACCTTCAAAAGAAATTAACAACTTAATGAAAGACCTGAAAGATTTAATTCCATCAAGATAGTACCAGAGTTGTATGTGGACATCCAAGTTATGGAGTATCCTTTCTCCCTCCTTTTTAGATTCAGGAAAGAAAACAGAGAGATGGATAGTATGGCTTAATGTAAATTTCATTACCCCTTTAGGCATAGTAGTAGTATTAGTTCTCAAAGGATCCCAGTCTCTATGGAAAATGAGACAGGGGTTGACTCACCATAAGAGTCTGCAACTCAGATTGAGGTCAGAACAATTAGTAAATAAAAATTTTCCATGGTAAGAACCTCAAGTCATCTACATTAGCTGGTTCAAATGGAGCAAGGGTTAGCTTCTCACACCACAAAATTAAGATCCCAAGGAGGGGCCACTGGTTTTCTTGGAGGCCTGTTACGCAAAACCTCTTTCAAAAATATTTTAACATGAGAATGCACTGGAAAAAAAGAGGAAGCATGGGCAGACATGCTGAAATGGTAGACAAATAAACCTTGAGGGAGGAGTAAGAAAGGCCATAGGAAAGTAACTCACATAAATACTATATGTGAGTATACAACTAGTTCAGAAATGGTAGACAAACCTTGAGGGAGGAGTAAGAAAGGCCATAGGAAAGTAACTCACATAAATACTATATGTGAGTATATAACTAGTTCAGAAAAGGTGGTTATATTACTGACACCAAATGGTAAACGTTTTTTATTTGTTAATATATGACTTTCTAATAGTAGAAAACAAAAACCAAACAAAGGTGTGTTGGTGCTAGAGGAACCAAAACCACAGAAAAATTGCACCAAAAGGACCATGGAAAACACCATTTAATGAATAAAAGCAAATAAAAGACCAGTATGCAGTCCAAATACACAATGTTTCATATTGAGCGATTTCATCAATGAATCGACTTCATCAGAACAAACTGAACCTCACTCCTAAGACATTTAAATACTCTTTCTTAACAAGCAATCAATCAATATTCCAAAGAAATTGTCACCTCGCATCCACTTTTTAAAGAAACATGATCATTCAACCATAAAACAAACATTTGATAAAATCAATGCACTGATTTAAAATGTTTTCTTACATAAATATTGAACTCAAAAAGCTTTATCTATATCAAACACTTTCTTTACTGTTTCATCCTCTTTAAACATATAAATAGAAAATTAAAGCATGTTCTATGTGAAACACACAATAGTTTGAAAGTTCAAATATATTATGTTATCTTATTAGCTTTTTCCTTAAGTACTGAATAAATACTTAAATGGTCATTAGGACCTGGAGGGAAATTAGCAGCTAACCTAAGCTGCCACATAAGTTCTCTTTTACTCAAGAGGCTCTTCCAGTCACCCCCCTCACATCAATATTGACCGTATCTATTATACCAAATTTGAAACCTGTGTATCCCTCACAGTCTACACTGTCTGTAAAGAGCATTAGTCTCTTTTTTATTTTTTATTTCATAAAAATGTTCAAAAATTCTGCACTTTAAAGCCCTCTCGGTTTTTCCAATGTAAAACCCAGGGCAGGTGTTGCAAGGTGCAAAGTTCACTATCCTGTTCATGTAGCAACTGCCTTTCCTAAAGTACAGAACACGGTTTAAACTATTGTTCAGTGTTAAGGAAGAAACCTGTAATATGTGTCCACAGTGGGAACATCGGCCACATGGTTTAGTACTTTCCTCAAATTTACCTTAATATTTTTACCCACTTTTGTGGAAAATATGGGTTTTTCGCCCACCTTCCTATATATTTCACTGTTCATTTTAAATATTTCCCAGTTTTCATATAGAATATGTTTAATCTTGTTAGAAAAGGGACTGTGTTGAATAGTGAATGCCTTACAATAGTTGTTCACCTGCATACCAGAGGTGGTGTCAGCTCTAAATTCTCTTCAACCATTATCTGGCCAACCCCTAAAGTACTCTTCACTGGATTCTATTCTGATGTCACCACTACTTAGAAGGGGTTTGTATTTCTTTCCCCATTCATTAGAAATTTCTTTGATGATGGGTTCAATGAAACAGGATGGGTATCCTCTTTCGAGGAACATGTTCTTCACTAATTCTCACCCTACAGTTACATCTTCCCTTTCTGACGTCATCCTGGCTACTCTGATTGCCTGACCTTTCACTATGCTTTTTGTCTTTTTTAAAATATGGTGACTGTGGAAATGCAAATAGCTGTTACAAAAGGTGGGCTTACGATACACATTAGATTTAAAGCCACCAGGAATTTTAGAGACCTTTACATCTAAACAACCAATTTCAAGTTCTTGGGTCTCATACGTAAATCTCAAAAAACTTGTATTGTTGTTAGTGTATTCAATGAACTGTGGGATATCCTCCTGTTTCCCCTTCCATAAAATAAAAATATCATCCAGGAATCTCAAATATGTACTGATATACCTATGATGTCTTCTATTAAAGACATGTTGCAGTTCCCACCCTACCATGCATATAGAGGGGGGGGTGCAAGCTGCCCCCATAGTGACTCCTCTAGTTTGCTGATAATATTCCCCCTCAAAAACATATAGTTGTTATCCAACACGTGCCATTATTTCACATACAAGTTAGAGTCATCCAGGGTCTAAATTGGAACATCTGGAAAGTGTACCTTCAAAAAGTTCCATCCCCTCCATTCTGAGTATGCAAGTAAACAAATCTTGGACATCTACGGTCAAAAATGTAAGTTCTTCAGACCACAATTCCTGTTTTAAATGGCCTAGAAAATCCCAGGAATCTTTTAGAATGTGAGATAGCCCATCCAAAACGTGTCGACAAGTTTTATCCACAAAAACTGTTAAACTGTGAGTTTTGGACCCACAAGTTGCCACAATGGGCCTAAAAGGGAGGGGGGGGGTAAGAAATGCTCTTGTGAATTTTTGGTATGCCGAAAAAAGCAGGAATTTTTGGGTGGGTGTTGGTGATGAAGTTGTATACTTCTATAGGAATTCTCTGTTCTAATAGGTATTCCTCCAGGTAACTGTCTATCCACCTCCTTTGTCCGGGGCCATGATTCTAAGTGTTTAATCACCCCTCAGTTCTTTCAACTTTCTCTCTTCAATATTTAAATTAAAGAATAATTTTTTCTCCTCTGCCCATAATTTGTAAACTTCTTTTTTTACCACTTTCTCAAAGATGCTTATTAAAGGGTGTAAAGAGGGATTGTAGATGCTGTTTTTCTTTAAACAGTCTTTTTTATATGCAGTGGGCCCTTCCAGTGTGTCAGAGAATAACACCTGAAAATTAAGTTTTCTAGTATATAAATGAATGTTCACCATCACTTCTGCTAAATCGGGGGTTTGGGTGGGGGACAAATTTGAACCCCTTGGAAAAGAAAGTAAAACATTCCTCCTTGATATCTTTAGATGTAGAATTATAAATGTAGAAACCAAGAAATGTATGAACTATTTGGGAACCATCACTGCTCAATAATATATTCTGCCCCTCCCCCGGTTTCCCAGTCCCTTCCATTGATTTCCCTGGTCGTAAAACTCTCTTTTTCCTGTGTTCCTGTCGGCTATCCTTTTCGAGCATCTGGGTAAAGGAGAATCTCCTGGGTTGGGCCCGTTGCTGTCATTTAGGTCCCCAAAACGGTCACCCATATCACCAGTACCATGCATGCCAGAAGGCACCGTATCTTCATTTCCTGGCTCATACCCTACGTCATTAATTCTTTTTTCTACATAAATTTTATTAGTAGGGTATACCTCATATAATTCGTACTGGCGTATATCACGCTTCAATTTTCTCTTTTTCTTGTGAAACTGTATATTACACTTAGTCTCTACTCTATTAATAATTTTAGTGTACAGTCCTTCGTATTGCGAAAACAGAAGGTCCTGGAGAATACTTTGATTCATCTCGTTTAATTCCTTCTCCAGTTGCACTTTCATTGGTTTCTAGTAAAACAGTACTTTACCAAGTAAATCCAAACCCCACTGGTCAAATAAACCTGTAAAATCTCTAATCATTTCAGTGCTGTAATGTAGCCCAAATGGAAATTTAAAAAAAATCCTTAAGGTCTGACGCACAACCTTTAAATGAATGCATTCAGAAATATACATACTCTGTATTTGCAAAGTTTTAAACTTATATAATCTTTTCTCAAATGCAAAAATCAATTCTTTTAAAGAGTTATAAGTAATAACATTAGTAGAATGATGCATAACTTTTTCACTGGATGTATTATTAAATTCTTGAAAGTTAAAACTTTTTTCACTAAATTATCATAGATGTTATCAGTTTCATAGTTGCCCACAAGCAAACCAGTTTGGCCAGAAGGCAAAGAACTAGAGCCACAATCTGCATTCTCTCTAGTAATGGGCTGTAAATGATTTTGGTTTACAGTACCTCTTTTTTCTGACACCAACTGGAAAACCTTTTTTATTTGTTAATATATGACTTTCTAATAGTAGACTTTCTAGCCTCCATTAGTACAGGCTACAAGTCCTCAGTAAACAGGTGCCTAAAGGGAATTAAGGCCCTATCATCCAGCCAGTCAGTTGAAGTTAATTGGAGTTAAGGTGTACAAAACATGCCTGACCTCGTGAGTATATGTGAGGAAGCTTATAGTAATTGCCCCTGACCATTTCAAAAAGAAGCGAGAAACACTTTTGAGTGGGCCAGATGGGAGTTACCACAATGATCTTGGTGAATTCCTTCTGAATCTTCATAAATACCATGGATATCTCTGCAATGGGTGGAAAATCATACAGATCATTTCTGTATAAGGAAAGGAAAAGACATCTGTCCTCTAGGCCTTTTCACATGGAGTCCTGGAGCAGAATCTTGCCAGCTAATTGTTCAGAGAAGGAGACAAGTACCAGGCTTACATGAATAGCCCCTAGATGGATCAAAGCTTGGAAGACCACCTGATCTAGTCTCCATTTGCACGTGTCTGCCCTTATCCTCTTCAACTTGCCTGCCACATAATTTTGCTCTGACAGAATGGAGGATGCCTACAGAGTGAGATTGTGATGTGGAGCTATACTCCAAGCTACCACAGCTAGTCTGCAAAGAGGATATGACCTGGTTTCACCTCGCTTGCTGATGTACCACAAGACTGTGGTATTGTCTAACTACTTAAAGAGGTCTGAGGAACAAAAGAAGATTCAGACAGCCGAGTGCTTTGACTTGATCAAGGCAGGCATTTCTTTTATACTTATGTGCTCGACTCTGTCCTTGTTGTCCCACACATCTTGCATTTGTATCCCTTTTGACACTTCTCCCCACGCAAAATATGAGGTGTCTGTGGTGACGGACTGCTTTGGAGCAAGGAGGGAGAAGGCAAGACCTGGGTTTATGGAATCTGCTGTCTCCACCAAGTGATTTCTCTTCTGACAAACCCCAGCATCATGATTTGAAAAGAACGGATGTTGGTGCTAGGGCCAAACAGAAATCAGATACTACTGTATCTTTATCATGTGGAGTAATGACAGGGGTATCATGAGAGAGTCACAGATGCCATGAGACCCAAAATCCTCAGGTATTGCGCCTTGCAGGTATTGAAGTCTGAACGAAAACCTTAGAAATACATCTATCTACAGACCTATTTGTTTTTTCCTTTGAAAGAAAAGCTTTTTAATCAAAGGTGTCTAGCCGACACCCCAGGAACAGAATCCTGTGCGGAAGAGTAAAAAAGACTTTTGAATGTTCTTTTGGGACCCTAACCTGTGCATGAAATCTCTCACATAAATGAAAGATTCCGGACAATTTAAAAAATTTTCTGTAAAGACAATCAAGTCCTCTACATATGGAAAAATGTGGATACCCTATAGCCAGAAACGAACAATAACTAGTGATAGACACTTTGTGAACACTCTTGGTGCAGAGGATAGTCTATAGAGAGAGGAGAAGAACTGATCAGGTTATGTGCATCTGAATCTCATTAAGAAACAAATGAACTCTGGATGAACAGGGATGTGATAAGAGTCTTTTAAATATTTTGTTACCAAGGAACTTAAATGAGGAATGAGTAGTAATTGGTTTTGAGAGACAACATTTTGAACTTTGGGACTGTCACAAACAGGTTTTAAGAAAGAAAGATCCAGAACTGGCCTCCAAGCATTGTTTTCTTTTAGCACTAAAAACATCCTTGAATAAAAACTCTTCTCAACCTTGGAAGTAGGAACTGGTTCTATAACGCCCTGAGCATGTGTTGAAGGACAGGGGTAACAGAGGAGTGCTTTTATTCTGCTGCATGACTGCTTTTTAGTAGCCTAATGAAATTTATCTGTTATTCTAAGCATTTTAAGCTTTGGTCTTAGCACTTGTGCTTCAGACAAGTTAATTTACATTTAAGAAAGTTCTTGTGGTCTACACTGTTGTAGACAAACCCTTAACAAAACCTTCTCTCCATAAAGTCCTGCATAGCATTGCTAGAATCTCCTTATGTTCTGACTGCATGTGTTTCTCAAACAATCTGGAAATATAGAGCTGACAAGTACATCTTTTGGCACTTTTTAACTGTTCAGAGTCTGCACTCTTAATTTTTGCTTGACTGAATTATTTATATATTTGCTGGTATTGTTTTCTGTAAGTGCCTCCATTTTGATTTTTCATAATTTATTGCTTTCTGCACTTGTTTTTAATCATTTTTAATTTAACTGCATTTATTTAAACTGTATTTGCTTTAACATTGCTACACAATCAAGTGTGCTAGCTTGCACTGCTTTTCTCTAAAAAAAAAAAAAGTTCTAAGCTGGTTTCCCACCTTTCCTGTAAGTTGTAATTAGTCTAGTCCAGATACAGATTTGCTGTATCCAGGACTGTTTGTACGCTTCTCAGCTCCCCCAAGCCTTTCTGTGTTGGAGGGAAGGCTTCTAGCTTATCAGTGGGAGTAGTAAGCACTAGGTAGCCCAACTACCACAAGAGGAGTGGTTTCTGGCCCAGCAATTGTAGTTTATTGGCCGTTTGGGTAGTTTTTCCATCCCTTTCAACTTTCTGGTTTTAAAAGGCCATGTTTGGGCTTGTTTAAGCTCTGTGCAGTGGTGCCATGCTGAGGTAAACTATTACTGGTGCCAGAAAGTCTGTTCTTCAGTTTTTCCCTTAGATCTTGCTAATTCTTTCTCTCTCTCTTGCACTTTAAATAGTTTAATTGCATTGCACTTCAACAGGTTTATGTAGCAATTATTGTAGCACATCTGAGTACCATCAGCACTAGTCATTCTTCATGGAACTAGCTCCAGTACTTAGTAGTTACGACCACCACTCCTGGCATGATTAAATGAAAGTTTCCTGTGCTTTTCCCTATTAACCAGGTGCACTTGGGCATTCTGAGGCAGTGTAGCAACAGCCTCATGTACCCAGACAAACCTCTTCCCTTACCTCCCAACACTCAGACTTGTGAGAGATGCATTTATATCACCAAATTGGAAGCTATGCAATCTCCAGCCAAGACTGGACTAGCTGGCCAAAAGGAGAAGGTCAACACCTGCACCACAACACCACATGGAACACATTGCCCTCCAGAATACCCACCATCACAGCTCTCACATAAAAACACAAATCACACACCCACCTTCGCAGAGGCTCTCAACAGAAATTTACCCAAACGGCAGAGACCTCCAAGACAGAAATGCACTCGACCACCACAAAACAGCATAAACCACAGGGCACATAGCTCAACTCCACAGTGTGCCCCTCAATCTAAGCCCGTAAAGCTAAGCACCTTGCCCAATGCACTAATCATAGGTGACTCAATAGTGAGGCACAGATGTCCCACTCACCAGGTTGAATAAGGAGAAGGTAACAGTCAGCTGTCTACCAGGTGGCAGAATCTGACACAACACATGCACTCAGGTCACTTCACAAAGCACAGTTGTGTAAACTTACCATAAATGTAGATGGTTGAGTGTATTCACTGTTGCAGTCCTCACATACCGGCTCCTGGTAGCCCTCAGTCGGCCCGAATACCAGAGTCCTTGGTATATGACATTGGCAGCCACCGGTTGTAAAACTGATGTCAGTACGTCAAGTATAAAAGGAGGCAGACAATGCCATTTCCTCAGTTTTTCTTGCCTTAACTGTCAGGAGCCCCCAAAAGAAGGCTAACCCAGGAATGGAAGCACCCTGGACACATCATACAAAAAATAAAAATCTATAGTCTTGTGCCTTAGGAAAAAAATGGGAATGGGGGGTGGGAAACCAGGACTGCAACAGTGAATTCACACTAACGTCTACATTTATGGTAAGTGTACACAACTGCACTATGTTCTTCATGTTTCACTGTAGCAGTCCTCACATATGGGTTGATTCCCAAAGCCCAGTAAGAAGACAAAGGCGGAGGAAGGATCACAGATTAAGAGTTGGTAAGGAGGCCATGCAAAATTGCAGAGGCAAAACCAGCCCTGGATTTAGAAAACAAAGGTAGATTGTAATGCTTTGTGAAAGTATGGACAGAAGACCAAGTAGCTGCTTCTAGAATGTCCTTAGTAGGCACACCTCTAAAAAAGGCTGCAGAGGTAGAGGCTGCTCTAGTAGAATGGGTCCTAATACCCTGAGGGGGAACCTTCCCATACTGCAGGTAACAAAAGTGAATACAATGAGCAATCCATCTGGAGATGGTTTGTTTTGAAATAGTTTTACCCTGAGCCCCAGGAGCAAAACTAACCAATGCCAGTTCAGATTTTCGTAGTCCTAAGTAAAATCTCAGCTGTCTATGCACATCAAGAGAGTGTAGGATCCTTTCCCCTTTATTTTGGGGATTTTTGAAAAATGTAGGCAGGTGAATAGACTGGTTAAGGGTTAAAAAAATAAAGAAATACTAAACCACCAGGGCTAAAATCCAGGAACTTTAACAGGTGTATCTTTTGGATACACCTATTAAAGTTCCTGGATTTTAGCCCTGTTGGTTTGGTATTTCTTTATTTTATAATTTATTTTTGTCTTACCAACCTTTATCCTGATGATATATATTTTTTTTGCTTGGTTAAGGGTTAAACTGGAAACCACATTAGGCATAAAGGAGGGATTGGTTCTCAGAGAAACACGATCTGAGTGAAAACTAATGAAAGGTTCTACTGCCATTAAGGCTTGCAGCTCAGATACCCTTCTAGCTGAAGTAATAACTAAAAGGAAAGCTGTCTTCCAGGATAGAAGCTTCAAATCTGCAGAGGCAGCTGGTTCAAAGGGAAGCAGAGTAAGTTTTTCCAGGACAAAATTAAGATCCCAAGTAGGAGTAGGAGCTCTTCTACGAGGTCTAAGATTACTAGCTCCACTCTGGAACTTCTTCACCAAGGGTTGAGAAAAAATGGGTTGCTCAAAAGAACAATGAGCCAAAATTGCTGGTGTGTGAATTTCGATGGAAGAAAAGGAAAGTCCACCATTAAGCAATCCTGCTAGGTAGTCAAGAATGAGTGAAAGAGAAGGATGAGAAGAGTCTTCTCTTTTAGCTAGCATCCAAGAGCAAAATCTCTTCCATTTATATGCATAGGATTTTCTGGTGCTAGGCCTCCTGGCCTCATGAAGAACTTCAACCACCTGTTGGGAAAGATTTAAAGCATTAGCCAGGCAGTTAAGTGCAGAGTTTGAAGATGAGGATGGAGGAACTTTCCCCTTCCTGAATCAACAGATCTGGTGCCAGGGGAAGATGCCAAGGTTGAGCCTGGGAAAGGCTGCGAAGTAAGACACACTAATGCTGCCTGGGCCAATCTGGTGCTATCAGAATAGCCTTTGGTATTTCATCCCTTATCTTTAGCAGCACTCTGGGAAGAAGAGGCAGAGGAGGGAATGCATAAACTGAGAGATGTGTCCATGGGAAGGACAATGCATCCACCCTCCAAGCTTTGTTGTGAAACTCCCTGGTGCAGAAGGTTGGAAGGAGATGATTGGTGTGAGAGGAGAAAAGATCCACTTGCGGGGTGCCCCAATGATGAATGATGTGACAGAAAATGTCCCTGTTCAGTTGCCACTCATGAGGATCCAGAACATGTCTGCTCAATTGATCCACCAAGGAGTTCAGCCTCCCAGGAAGATACTGGGCTATTAGATGTAAGCCCATGGAAGCTGCTATGGACCATAGTCTCATGCTTTGTCTGCACAAGGGGTAAGAGTGAGTCCACCCTTGCTTGTTGATGTACCACATGACTGTGGTATTGTCTGTTCTGCTCAGCAGAGTCCCAGGGTAGAGTAGGTCCCTGAAAGCCAGCAAGGCCTGCTGCACTGCCATCAGTTCTTTTAAGTTTATGTGCAGATGAATCTGCTGGGTGCTCAAGTCCCCTGTATGCCCCTGCACTCCAGATGAGCCCCCCATGCAATATCTGAGGCATCTGTGGTGAGAGTCTGGCTGGCAGGGAGTGGGCAGAAAGGCAGACCCTTGTTCTGAGAACAGGCTGTCGCCCACCACAGGAACTCTATTTGTAGACACAGAATCAGGGTAAGAATCAAGTCTAAGTCCTGTGTGTGTTGACACCAAAGATTCTTGAGGTACCATTGAAGTTTTCTCATATGCAGCCTTGCATATGGGATCATCAAAATACATGAAGCCATGAACCCCAGCCGTTGCAGGAATTGCCTTGCAGAGAGCTGGGTCATGCTTGCCAAGTTCATGAAGTAAGCGGAAAGATCTTCTTGCTTCTGTTGAGGGAGGAATACCATCTGGGTGGCTGTATTCAGACTCGCTCCCAGGAAAACCATCTCCCTTGAAGGAACCAACTTTGACTTCTTTTCGTTGAGAGTGTAACCCAAAGAGGTGAGAATGTTCTTCACGAAATCCAAATATTTTCTAGTTGTTCTGGGGAGTTTGCTTGAATGAGACAGTCATCCAGGTAAGGATAAATTGTAATGTTTCTCTGCCTGCAAAAAGCAATGGCTGAAGCCAGGCACTTCGTAAAAACTCTGGGAGTAGTAGATAAGCCAAAGGACAATGCAGAGAATTGAAAGTGTTGCTCCCCAGCCCTGAAGCGAAGGAACTGTCTGCAACTTTCCCTTATTGGGATGTGCAGATAAGCCTCCTTGAGATCCAAAGTTACCAGCCATGAATCCTTGCCCAGAATTGGTAGTAATTGTTGAAGGGTGAGCATCCTGAATTTGGGAATCACCAGAAAAGTTTTTAGAATGGACAAATCCAGAATAGGGCACCAGGGGCCCCCTTTCTTGGGTACTAGAAAGAGACTTGAATAAAAACCTAGGCCTGCCTGATTTGCAGGAACTGGCTCTATAGCCCCCATAGTCAGTAGAGAAGAAATTTGAGTTCCTACCTCTGCCCTGAGAGTTCTGGGTATGTCTGGGTATCCTTGTAAAACAGGGAAGGTGTGAAAGTAAAACTTGTAACCTTGGGTTACTAAACTGAGAACCAATTTGTCATCTGTGATGGTAGATCATACCTCTGCGAACCTGGCTAATCTTCCCCCCAAAGGAAACCCAGGGTCCACAGAGGTAGGCACAAGACAGGCGGAGTCACTGAGAACGTTTGCTTTGGGAAGTTGGCTTAGAACTCCCTGATTTAGCAAAATAATGCCATTGCTTAGCCCTTTGAGGGGCAGAAGCCAGGCCTCTGGAAGATCTGAAACCCCTAGGCCTAGAGCGACCCTGCTTGCCAGGGTCAGGGAAAGACCAATTTTTGGAAGGATAATGCCTACTAAACCAAGGAGGCTGAACCTGAAAGAAATCTTTTACAGCTTGCATAGATTTTGCCTTATCGTCCAACTTCTTTGGTACATCCTCAGCCTTATTATCAAAAAGATTGTCCTTGTGCAAAGGAACATCCAGCAATTTAGATTTAACTGGTAAAGAGAGAGGCTGCCCCCTGAGCCAAGCATGCCTTCTAAGTATGGAACCAGTGGCTGCTGCTCTGCAGGAAGCCTCCTAAGTGTCAAAACCACAATGAAGTGAATGCTTATTAACTAAAGTGGCAGAATTCAGTAAGTCTTTTAAATCTTTGTTCTCCGTCATGGAAGGAATATCTCCAAGTTTAGCCTTAATAGCCTCCAAAGTATGCTGCTGATATTTAAGCATGTGAAAAATACAATTCACAGATCTAATAGCAAGAGTTGCAGAGATATAAACTTTTTTACCCCACCTGCCCAAGGCCCTAGATTCCTTATCAGAAGGCACAGGATTTTTAGCTATAGTAGCCTTAACACCCTTGGGGCCTTGAGAAATAATTTCTGGATCAGTAGAAGGGTTTTTAAAAAGGAATTGATGAGATTCAGGAACCCTGTAATACCTACCTGGTTTTCTGGGAGCAGGAGGGACAGAATTAGGAGTTAAAAGAATTTTACATGAAAACATCATCCACAACTTCCAAAACTGGAGGTATAGCCAGAGGCTTATGCTGTGGCAAATCTAAAAATTCCCTGATTTTTTTCTTAGACTGTGGAAAATCCTGACATTCTCACTTAAAATGCTCTCTAAGAGAATTTAAAGTATCCCCAAAGGAAAAATCTTCTGGAGGGGAGGCAGAAAGGATAGAGTCCTCAGCATCAGAATCCTCAAAGCCAGAAAAAAGTTGAGAATTTCCTTCTTCACCAGCAGACATACTGGAAATCTCAAAATCAGAGACAGACAAAACATAAGGAGATAATTCCCTAACCCTCTGGGGGGGGGGGGGGGTGAAAGCCCCTAATCAGGAAAAGAAGATCACCAGCCATCTTTACCAACTGGGACTGAGGTACAGGAGGGGAGGCCGACGTCTGCTTGTGAGTAGGTTTGCGGCTGGAAGGTTTATTAGCAATCCCGAGGGACTCGGGAGGCCTAGCAACTGCAGAAGTCTGAATTTAGGCAGTCAGTCTGGTTCTGGTCTCATGTTGAAAAGAAGCGTTAGAAGCCACTGCCTGCAAAGTGGATCCGGACCCATCTGAGGTGGTGACAGGCGGAGGGTCTGAAGACGAAATAGCAGCCTTCGGCATGAAGGACTGCGTACAGGTCTCGGCAGAGGCTTGCAGCTGAAAATCTGTGGACTGCAGGGACTGGGAAAGCATCTCACTGACTACCGCTGTGCTGACTACCAATTTTACCAGTGCATTGTCAGTAGATTTAACCCTAGTCCTGTCGCGGTCCTTGTCTTTGTGTTTCCTAGGTATATCCAAAGTCAGGAGACGAGAAGACGCCATGCCGACGAACTTAGGCCAGACTCCGAAATGCTTATACAAAATCTTAGCTCTACATATGGTACGCGGGTTAAAGGAAGCACAGAGATCGCAGTTAGGGACGTCGTGCTCAAGGCCCAAACAAGTTATACAACAGGAATGGAAATCACGGTGCAGAATCTGTTTTCCACAGGCAAGACAGTTATTAACTTTATCTGACATTCGTTAAAGCAAGAAAAGAGGATCTCCAATGGGGTACTTATCTGAAGGCGTCTTCAACTTAGTAGTCGGGAAGCGAAACGAAGGTGAACGGCCAACCAGCACTAGTGCGAATTGCATCTGCTTTGGGCTCCGCGGCAAGAAAGACTGGGGGAAATGGCGTTGGCTGCCTCCCTTTATACTTGACGTACTGACATCAGTTTTGCAACTGGCGGTAGCCGATGTCATATACCCAAGGACTCTGGTATTCGGGCCGACTGAGAGCTACCGGGAGCCAGATAACCCATATGTGAGGACTGCAACAGTGAAACATAAAGAACATCAAGTATGACTCTGTCATTGTCCATGTGGGTGTGAATGATCTGAGATGCACCTCCCTGGACTAAATGAAAAGAGACATGATGGAGCTCTCGGATTATTTGGCCGAGGCAGGTATGACCCCAGCACTGAGCAGTATCCTACCATCACCCAGAATGATACCGCAGTACAAACAAAATGATTGACTTCAACAACTGGCGAAGTTTATAGTGTCATTCTAAGGTGATCCAGTATCTGTCTGCTTGGTATGACATGATTGACCGACCTCGATGCTATGTCAGAGATGGTATGCATCTGTCACCCCTGGGTTTCTGTGTACTGGCTAAGGCTCTTGCCTCCCTTACAGTGCTTTTTTTAGGCGGTGTTCCAAAGACCAAATTACCACAGTAACAGCTATAAATAAATGCAATCTGAGGGTCATGCTGCTCAACACAAGAAGTCTAAATCTCAAGATGCACCCGCTCGAAGCACTTCTCAAAATGGAGAGCATCAACATTTGTGCTGTAACAGAGACATGGTTTAAAGCATCAGAAAGCACCCCTGCACTACCAGGCTATAACTCATTCCACACCTTTCAGCCTCAAAACATGGACCGAAGCTCCAAAGGCAGTGGTGTCTCCATATTCATAAAGGATATGCACACCTCCAGTCTAGTAACCCAACATAACGCATCTGGAATACTTCAGGTGCAACTAACATTAAATAAGATGGCAATCCAGGTCATAGCCTGCTATAGGTCCCCAACCATGTCCCTAGACTCTTACTCCACATTCTTAAGCACTGTGGAATCTATCAAGGTCCAATCCAACACTCTCTTACTAGGAGACTTCAACTACCCTTCCATCAACTGGGAAAACTACTCAACCACCAATACACTGGCCCAACGCTTCCTGGAATTCATTAATTCCAATGCCCTGGACTAGCTCATTCTGACCCCCACTAGCAGAAGCAATATCTTTGACCTGGTTATTACTAACATGGGTGACCAGTGCTCTACACCAATAATCCATCCCTCCCTGGTCAGATCCGAACATAAACTAATCACCATGGAAATCCACATCTCACCCACACCCTCCGCAAAGGTAACCACCTTCAGAAACTTCACCAAAGCTGACTTTGGGCTCCTAAAAACAGAGGTGGCTAACTTCACGGCACCCATGCCAATGGAAAATAGCTGCATGGCTGACGAATCATACACCAATTCACTGTACGAACAAGTACATAAATGCATGAAACTATCCATACCCAACAGAACCAAGATGCTCTCCTTCAAAAAAGGAAGTCAATCTGGTGGTCCCCTGCCATTAACAAACTCTACAACAGAGGGAAGAAACTGTTTCAGAAAAAGGTGAAGTCCCAAGACTGGAAAAACTCTTATTGGCCTCAAGAAAAAGTTGAGATCCCTCATCAAATCCTCCAAAGCCAGCTATGAAGGCAGAATTGCGGCAGACACTAAAAACAATCACAAAGCCTTCTACAGTTATATCAAGAACCTCAACGGCAATACCCAGATTTGCTCTGTGGGTGTGAATGACCTGAGATGCATCTCCCTGAACAATGGTACCACCAACAGATATTGCCAACATACTGTCCAACAGATTCAGTGCCAAGTTTACTCCTCTCTCCCCTAAAGGACCAATCAATACCAGAAGAATGCCAGGCACTCAGCATTACTAAGGCACAGGTTAAAGCTGCATTGCCCAAGGCCAAGAATACAGATTCCATGGGACCTGATAACATCCCTGGCTGTGTTCTACATGAACTCCAAAGTGAACTGGAACCACATCTGTGTGCCCTGTTCAGTCACAGCCTCACCTCAGGCTTTGTCCCTACCGAATGGAACACTGCTACAGTCATCCCTGCCCATAAAGGGGGAGCGACTACAGACCCTGGGAATTATCCCCCATTAGCCTGAGGAGTCGGACATGTAAAGCTATAGAGTGCATCATCATGGACCTGATTAACAAAGATATAGGAAATCTCCAAACTCTAGACCCCACACATTGGCTTTGTGAAAGGGAGATCATGCCTGCTCAACCTTGTTGACTTTTTTGTATCAGTCACCAGAGCTGTGGATGAAGGCAAGGCAGTGTATACAGCCTACCTCGATCTGGCCAAGGACTTTGATACCATTCCTCACTTGGGAATTATTGATAAACTCACCAAACTAGGCATCAACCCCTATATCACTAGATGGGTTGCAAATTGGCTCATACATAGAACACAGAGTGTGAAAGTAGCAGACTCCAAGTCGGACTGCTGACCAGTCACGAGTTGAGTCTCACAGGTATCAGTCCTGGGTCCTCTCCTGTTCAGCATCTACTTCTCAGAAGTCCAGGCCAACACAAAGGGACTCTGGCTGACGACGTTCGCAGACAACTGCAAGCTGAGAGCCATTAACTACCCAAGTGATGCAGACATCCTACAGAAAGGCCTCACTGAGACCAATGACTGGTCGAAACCATGGCTTTAAGCTTAATGCCAAAAAATGCATCATCAACCCCTTTGGTAAAAACTCAGCTCCCACTAACTACTGCATCGATGGGAGCCCACTGAATAGTGAAGGCGTTGCAAGAGATCTGGGGATGCAGTTTGACAGCAACTGCTTCTTTGACCACCACATTGCCACTGTGATCAGAAAGTCCTATGTAGCACATCTCATAACCAAGGTTTTGCATCCAGGAAGAAAGAGGTCATCGAGTATAATGCCCCATTTGGCATGCACCTCACCAGAGACCTGCAACAGTTGAAGGGGCCATAGAAGTACCTCACAAAGAGGATCCTAGGCATTAAACACATCCTACACGGACTCAAAAGACCCCAGCAATTCTAGGTCTCATATCACCTACTTAGAGGCGATCTCTGCTCGACTTACAAAGCCATGTCTTACCCAGCTCTGCTAGAAATGTTACATCTAAAGAAATCCCAATCCCTCTGCACCACACACTCCAGAGACTTCAACCTCATTACCACAATCAACAGAACATGCTAGAGGGACAGGCTCCTCACCCAGAGACTGACCATGCTCTGGAATAGACTTCCCATACATGTCAAGCAGAGGACCTCGCTGTCCCTCTTCAACAGAAATCTTGATGAGTGGATGGGTAACAGAAAGTTCACCACAGGGATCACTCTAGTGACTCTACTTGACAAAGGCACTGGGAACTAACGTCGGATGGCACGATACCAGGGCACTTCTATGGGCTAGGCTTGTAAAGGCTCCAGGGCTATTAGCCTTGTACACACCTATGAACCTATGAGTCTGGTTTAGTAGTTGAGGAATTGCCTCCTGGAAAGGAGGGATTTCCTCCCCCTGTCATCACTGTAATCTTGATGAATGTTCTTCAGAAGTCATTTGTCTGAATCTATCTGTTGCCGGAGAGAAAAGTGGAGATTGAGACTTTCTGGAAGGGAAAAGGGGACTGTCAGGGTGGGGCCAAGGTCCATTATATAGTCTTTCTGACTTGTTGAACTGTCCTTGATTTTGGGGGGGTATGAATTTTTTGTAATCCCCCTCTCACCTGCTATTTCTTAAACGTCTTTTTAACTACATTTTGGTGAGACTATTTATTTATTTAACATTTGTTTACTGGGAAAGTCCGAATTGGAACAAAACCAATTTTCAGTGGAGGGCCAATTTAATTTTGTTTTTTGATGAAATTGTATGAAGGATAAGAAAATCTTAGAAAATTTAGAAAAGGAGGACTAAATAATCTTAGAGGTTTCCTATATTAACTTACCCTTTCATCATCATTCTAACCTGTGGGACAGCAGCAAACAAATAAGCAGTCCAAACTGGCCAATAAAAAAAAATTATTATAAAACGTTAGCGCTTTTGGGTAAGAACCCTTACTCAGACAACATACATATTCTCTAAAACATCTTAAATATAATTCAAAATTAATTAAACAATTAAAAACAGCAAAAAACTGCTTACATTTAACCCACCCTTTTTTCAAGGCTGGTTTTAAAGGGACAGAGTTATTTAGTCCTGGAAAGGTATCAGCAGCCAACTGTATAATCCATTTTAATTCTATATATTCTGTGTTATTAACAATATCACTCCCTCTTCTTTCCAAATGGATTATATGCAACAACATAAATGAGAAAGTGTGATCTGGAGAATTTTTAACATGTTGGTACAAGGCATTACGTTCATCCTTAAGTCTAATAGAAGATAAATTATTTAAAATTCTTGTTTTTAACACATAAAAACTGGAACATAGTTTGCACTGCGCCAGATGTATCACATTCTCTGTATGACAATCAGCATAAAAATCAAACATCTTTTATTGGTAGTCGGATGTATAAAATAACTCAAACTATTCATAAAGGTGCATGCCTTGCAGTGTCTACAAGGGAAAGTTCCTTTTCTAGTATGTTTAACTTGGGAAGCTTGCTTATTCACCATTGGCTCAATCAAAAAGCGGCCAGCACCAAATGGGGAAAAAATCTTCTGCAATGACAGAGACAGGTTTCGGCCAGAAAAGAGCCTTTTTCAATGTCAAAAACAAGTGAATAAAAATTCAACCCACTTTTAAATCATCAGAACACCACCAAATGGCCACTAGATGACAGTAAATCATGAATAATTAATTAAATAAATGTAGAACAAATTTTAAAACAAACATACCCACCACCAATATTATCTAACACGTCACAACCAATTCACATACAAAAGCAAAATTGAAGCATAGAATGTGAAAAATACGGTCTGTCTGTCATTAAAGAGGATTTTTTCCCCATTTGGTGCTGGTCATTTTTTGATCGAGTCTGCATGTTTGGGCCTCTGCACCTGCCGTCCAGGCAAAGGCTTTCAGCTTGTTACTTGTATCTTTTCACTTCGCTGGTGGCGTTTGGGGAGTGTGCATTTTGTATTGGTTGCTCTGTGCTTGTAGGCATTATTGGTGTACCTCCTGGATGGATATTTATGACTATTGACCTCTTCATCAATGTTTGATCATTTACCAGTCGGGTATTTGTGGCATAAGACATATGTGATTCTCTGGACCTTTTTGGATCTGAATACTTAATGCATGATTTCTTCAAATGGAACACATGGCATGTTGGGTGGCTATTACTATCCATTCATCGAAGTTACATCTATGGTTCGACAATCTTTAGACAATATGCTTATTATCTTTTTGCATACTTCATCATATTGATGATAATCCAGTTCTTATGAGTAGAAGGGATTTTGCATTGATAACGCCGTTCTCGAGATTCAGGAACCATTTTGTTTGTTACGGTGAACACGAGCTGCATTTCTTTTTGAAATTTTACTTTGGCCTGTTGGTATATCGAGATACGTGTTACTTTTCATCAGGAATATACATTGGCCTTATGGTCTATTGGGGCTATCCTATTTAATGTACTTCTTCTGTACAGCCTATGAGACTTGGGACATGGTCTTTTATATCATGGCATAAGGGTTATATGATTACTTCAGGCCCTTTGGATCCAGAAACTAGTGTTTTGAATAGTCGGGTACTGTGCGTGTGTACATTGAAGATTCATGAACAGTATTTTCTCCATTCTTTGTATACTTCATCATATGGAAGACCAGGACTATAAGGACAGTGTTATTGGTACAGATCTTCTTCTAATTGGGAAGCCATTTTGTCTTTTATATTGAGGTATGGCTACATTATTCCAGCAAAAATTAATTTGGGCTTTATATATACTGTAGACATCGTACTTCATTATTTTTATGCAACTTATGTGTTTTGCATTACTGAGCATTTTCACTCCGTGGATACACAATTCGATGTACTTTTGTGATCGGGCAGTCCATGTGACTCTTGCTATTGGGATGTAAAGTTTTGTGTACACATATTTCTGTTATTTTCAGATGCTTTAAAGGGTCCGAGTCATTTATATGCTTCTTCTTATGCAATTTGTGAATTTACATGTTGCAACAAAGTTTACCAAGCTTTTGATATTTTTTTGATTTTTCAGGAGAATCATCATCATTATATCTTTTGTACGGCTTTTTGGACTTATCTTGATTATTTAAAGCCTATAGAAGCATGAAACAGTTTTTTCTAAAAGCATTATTGTGATTACGAATATATATAATGTTTAAACGTTTAGACAATTTTATGTTTTCTTGCTATTTGGTTAAGGGAACAAGCCATTAATATTTATGGCAGTGAATGTGTTTTTGCACATTATTTCTGTTTTTATTTTAGGGTCAGTTTATATATATAGTGGCACTGGATTTTTTGGGACAGCACTTTTGTGTTTACCCTACAATGTTATATTTGACACCCTTATTTCCACTGGTTCCATTTTTATAAATGGGAAGGTGATATCATTCTAATCTACAGGTCTCATTTTTATACATCTTATTTAATAAGGTATTTTTGATTGGGTTTCACATATTTGCTTGCAACCATTTAGATGTGCTTGGTTAACTTTAGTTTTTTATTAAACTGACAACTTGGGTTCTTTATGTGTACCTAGCCTTAATATTCTGACCTACACTCTTATAAATAATTGTGTGCCTTACATTTTATTTTTCATTATGGACGTTTTGACTAAACTAAGGGGCCTTTCAGCTGATAAAGAGGACATTGATATTTTTGAAACCAACAGGACTCTTACACAAATGGTAAATTCTGGAACCAGGGAAAATGACAGCTGTAAAACTTTTTTTGACAGTCTCTTTAAAAATATGAAAGCTTTAAGGTCATGTATGGAAAAAGGTATTACACCCAGGGGATTAAGAATTAGGATTAAGCCCATGGTGGGCCAACTGGACCCTATCTTGCTTAGTGCACGGTCTACTATACAACAAAAATTTTCTATGGAATTTGAGAAAACATTACAATCATTTTATAAATGTGGAGTTGAAAGTCTTATTGTTGATGTCACCAAATTTTGTAAAGAGGCCACTAAATATGAAGATTTACCTACATATAAGGAACATTTTAAGAAACATAGTGTTGACTTACTAAATTTTGATAAAGAATTAAGGGAACGCAAAATCAGTAAATGCAATAGGGATTGTAGGGACTATAGTGGAGGTTGACCCTTTGAACCCAAGAACAATGTCAAATTTGCTAAGGAAGATGGTTTCACCCTGGGGCAGAAACGGAAAAGAAAATCTATTTTAAAGACACCAAATAGTGAAACATCAGGGGATGAAGGGTCATCCCATACAGACACAGAAATGGACACTACCCAAACCTCACCAGCACATAAACATAGTATTTCTAATCAAGATGCATTAGGAGTGGACCCTAGCCCTTTAGAGTGAAGAGAAAATGGGGGGGGACGCAAACATAAATCCAAATGCCATTGCAGGTCTAATGTTTCAGAGTTTGTTACAGCTTGCAAACATAAATCCAAATGCCATTGCAGGTCTGACGATTCAGAGTTTGTTACAGCTTCTGGAACCCAAGTCAACACACGCAAATGTCACACATTTCATCTGTGATATTATCTGAGCTAGAATATGTTGTACTTAATAAAGGGCTTAATTTTATTCCTGGCTTTTTTGTTTCTGAAAGCAATTTTGTGGATGATTTGCTGTTGTTTTGTAGATTACTGAATCTTAAATTGTTTTTTAAGGATTCTGAAGACACCAGGGAGCATAATGAGGGTAGATTTAGGTTTCATCCTTCTAATTTCATGCCACCTATGAACAAATATGTATAAAGTTTTCAAACGTGTATTGCAAGAATTACACTTTGGTGTTGATTTTCAGGATGCTTTATTACCTAACAACTTAACATTGCAGGAAATGTCCACTTTAAAGAATTTGTACAAGAATAAGAACCTGGTCATTATTCAGGCAGACAAGGTAGGGGCCATAGTGGTTATGGATTGGTCTAAATATGAAGCAGAGGCAAACAGACAACTTCAGGATGGCAGATTGTATATGATTATGGCAGTAGATCCCACTACACAATTTAAGTTGAAACTGACAACTTTCTGGATACAGCCGTAGATGAGTGTATTATTGATGATAAAATCTGCTACCATCTGAAAGTAAAAAAGCCTAACCCACAATTGTTGTACCTACTACCTAAAGTTCATAAGAGTTTGAGGGACCCTGCGGGGCGCCCTATTGTTTCAGGAAAATGTTCATTAACTCAACCTCTATCGGTGTACCTTACAAAATATCTTAAACCCACCCCTCAACAGCTGTGAGGGCTAGAATTAAGGACACCACTAAATTTCTTATCATCAATTAGTGATACACAATTGAAGGTGGATTGGTTACTCTGCATTTTAGATGTAACTTCTCTGTATACCAGTATCCTTCACTGGGCTGGTTTGATGGCCTTGGAATTTTGGTTAAATGAACTAGCTCTCTATAGTCCTGGTTTTAACAACTTCCTATTATGTTTAACTAAACATGTGCTGACTAAGAATGCTTTTTATTTCAATGACATTTGTTATCTCCAGATGAAGGGGATGGCTATGGGGGCTTCTTTTGCCCCAATTTATAACGACATTCATAGGGTACCTTGAACATATTATGATTTATGATAACAACCATAACATTTTCATGCCAGAGATTGATATTTGGAGATGTTTCTTGGATGACTGCTGGATGGTATGGAAGTCGGATATTACATACCTACAGGAATTTTTAGATCATCTTAAGGACAACAAATGGGGTATCCATTTTACAGTTAATTATGACAAAAAAATCTATAGCCTTTTTGGATGTCATGGTTAACAAACAGGCTGATGCCACTCTTATTAGTTCTGTTTATAGGAAACCCTTTCACTCTAATTCCTTGTTACATGCATCCAGTTGTCATCCAAGACACATTATTAGAAACATTCCAAAATCTCAGTACATGCATATTCAATGCATTTGTTCTAGGGAGGATGATTTGCTTCACTACAATGCTGACCTTACAACTAGATTTATACAAAGAGGGTATTCTCATACTCCTTTACCTTCTATTAAGAATCAGGTGGACCAAATGCCGAGACAGGAGTTGTTGACGTATAACCAACCAAAGCCTGGTGGTGTCAGAAAGATCAGGTTTACAACTACTTTTGGTAGAAATACCCAATAATTGATTAATCTTGTATAGAGACATTGGGATATTTTACTAGCAGATAAATTTCTTAAACAAATCTGGGGTGATAGGTGTGCATTTTCCTTCCGGAGAGGGATCACCTTGGGAGGCCATTTTAGTTTTTATAAATGGATCACTTTACCCAATACTAAGTCCCAAAGTACTCTGGAAGGTACTACCTTAATTGGGTGTTTCCCGTGTGGTCACTGTAGTTTTTGCAAACATGCAGTCAAAACCAAGGAGTTTAGTAGTAAAATACACAAAATGTTTATCAAATTAAAGTGTTGGCCAATTATAGCAGTGATTGGGTGGTGTACTTGGCCTCTTGCAATTGTTCTGCATTTTATATTGGACACATGCCCAGACCAATGAAGCTGCGCATTTCAGAACACCTTAGTAATATGAGAAATAGGGTTATTAGTAGTCCAAAAAAACACAAATAGAGTTCTAGTAAAAAGTCACAATCCACTGTTCAATTCTTTTATTCATCCACATAAATCACAAGTTTAGCGCTTTCATCTACCTATAGTAGACCTCATCAGAACAATTATTACACATTGCAAAGACCTATTTATACAAAAATAACCGCCAAAATCTAACAATCAAATAATTAAGTGCACAATAAGTCACAGGTATATCTTATGATATATCCCTGTATTCCTACTCAAAATAATTACATTTTAATAAAATAAATAATGAATATTAAAAACACTACATACATTATTTTTCCATATTGTCACTTTCTTAAACTGTTTCATTAATTAATAAAAATCAATTAATTCATAAAATACTTATTGCACATGTTTTATAAAATTTAGCATATTACAACTTTCATATAATAAAATGTATAATTAAAAACCTAAGTATGTTTTAATACCATAATGCCACTGTATTAGTTAATAACACTCATAATCTGTATAACATTTCTTAATATGCCTTATGAGTATATTATGTATACCAAATGCATAATATAGACGTACATTTCATCCAATTAATTTCTCAAAAGAGGTTTGGTGGGTATACAATCATTTAATCCTGGGGGTATTGCTGCATTCAACCTAATCTGCCACTTTATTTCTTTTTCTGACACTAAGGCCTTAATGTCACCCCCCCTAGGGTTCATTTTCACCACTTCTAGAATACCAAATAAGAACCCTTCACAGTCTGGATTACTATTTATATGCCTATATAAGGCATTGTTAGTATCCTTTTTACGTATACAATATAGATGGTCATATATTCTATCCTTTAGTCTCCTATCTGTCTTACCCACATAAAAGGAACTGCATGAGGAACATAAAGCTAGATAAATCAGATGCTGTGATTGGCAATTCCCTTTACTAAAATATATCTTGCTTCTTATGATATTATCAAGTACTACACTTTCTTTGACCATGACACTACTGCACTGATTACAATGACCACACTTGGTGGTTCCACCCTTACCTAAGCGTAGCTGTTTGTTCACATTATTATTCCTAATTTCAATTATTCTTTTAAGATTGTATAAAATAGGGTTATTACTAATGCTCTTTATAAACATCCCATTGTACACAGTACTATCTGTTTCCATTTCACTATTATTGACAAAGTAAGTGGACACAAATTTATTAAAACTAAATGGCATGAGATGCTAACTGGAAAAGAAAAAGGTTGGATAATTAGGCTTGGTGGACTTTTTCCTCCAGGTCTAAATGAACATTTGTAGAATATATTTTTCATATTCTATGCATCATTTTTGCATATGCACGTATATATGCTGTTTTTCTTTATAAATTCTTCACATTTCATGCATCAATTTTGCTTTTGTATGTACATTGTTTTTGTTTCATTATTATTGATAAAGTGGATATAAACTTATTAAAACTAAATGGCATGAAATACTAACAAGTAACAGGTTGGATAATTAGGCTTGGTGACTTTTTCCTCCAGACTTAAATGAACATCTGGAGAATATGTTTTTCATGTTCTATGCATCAATTTTGCATATGTATTTATATATGCTGTTTTTTCCATATGTATTTTTCACATTCTATGCATCAATTTTGCTTTTGTATGCAAATTGGTTGTGACATGTTTAGATAATATTGGTGGTGTGTATGTTTGTTTTAAAATTTGTTCTACATTTAATTAATTATTCACGATTTACTGTCATCTATTGGCCGTTTGGTGATGTTCTAATGATTTAAAAGTGGGTTGAATTTTTATTCATTTGTTTTTGACATTGAAAAAGGCTCTTTTGGGGCTGAAACCGGTCTGTTTTGTCATTAAAGAGGATTTTTTCCTTATTTGGTGCTGGCCGTTTTTTGATTGAGTCAGTTTTGCTTGTTTGGGTCTCTGCACCTGCCGCCCGGGTGAAGGCTTTCAGCTTGTTACTTATTCACCATTGGCTCATGACATAACAGGTCTTAAAGATTACTATTATGTTTATAAATAAACCTAGGTATAGGATCCAACTTATCCCTTAGGCATTCATCACTTCTAAAAATTTTCCAGTTGTGTTTACTTATATTGCTAATATCTTGTATATTATTGCTACAGCGCAATACTACCTTCGGCTTCATATCAGAGAAGGAATGCATCCTACTCTTCTTCCTCATTTGCAAGGATTCAACAGAAAACCAGGGTTTAGCCTTATTACCCCTCTGCAGATATACTGCTCGTTTACCTTTATCTAATTCTTGTTGACAATAACCTTTATCCGATAGATGTTTAGTCAATGCATCTAATTCGCTGCAAAATGCATCATTATTTGTACATAGTCAAGACAATCTATAACATTGCCCTTGGACAAGGTTACTAAAAGTGTGTTTAGGATGCATGCTGTGAGCATTTAAATAATGATTTTTCCAGCAAGCCTTTCTATATAAGGTTGTGTCTAGTCTTCCTTGCATGTTCTTAATAATAGTTGTATATCAAAAAGCTATTTTATTCTCACTATAATTAAGGTTGAAGCTTAAAAAATCAGTGGTACACATTCCATATATTCAACAGATTGCAGTAAAGCAGTCACATCTTGTGCCCATAACAAAAAATATTATCAACAAATCTAGGATAAAATGCTATAGACTTGTTCCAGGGATGCTCGTGCCCAAACAGATGTTTTTGTTCCCAGTATGCTAGTACTAAACTCGCATACAAATTCACACAGGGTGTGCCCATGGCAACACTCTTTCTGCTTATAGTAATTGCAATTACATGTAAAGACATTATTTTCCAAGACTAGTTTTAATGCCCTTAAAATTAGGCCTTCAGTCTTATCATACATTTCTCTGCCATTCGTTATTTCTCCCACTGCCTTTAAACCAAACTCATTACTAATAACCTGGGGGCATTGATAACTGGGCACGAATGGTTAGGCTTAAAAAGGCTCTAGGGCTGTTAGCCTAGTAACCTCCTATGATCACACTTTTTGATAATCACTACAGCACAGGGACAAAAAGTAAATCTCTCTTCAAAGGAGAATTTAAAATCTAATTTTTCATATCACCTGGGAGGTTCTGAGACTGCAGCCACACAAACTTCCACAAAACAGCACCAGTGGTCAAAGCCCTGGAAGAAGTATTAATGGAGTTAAACACACACACACACACACACACACACACACACACACATTGCACACAATGAGTTGTGACCTGTGAAATGATAGAAACTAAATTATTTAAAGCAGATTTTTCCTCACAAGAACAAACTGCAGACAAAACTTTGCTCACACCTTCACACTGTCAGAATAAACTTTTAACAAATGAGTCTGAAAAATCAAAGGTGCAGAAGCATACACTTTCTTTACATACTTATCAATAACTTTTCCCATTCTTGTCAGAAAGAGGAAGATTGGAAAATTTAGCAGCAAAGTGATTAACTAAAGCTATAGCTGATGGATTGGGCTTGGGAAGAGTGTACAAATAAAAAACTTGAACTTTATACATTCTATTTGCCTTTTTAGAGGCAGCAGGCTGACTATCACAAAAATTGCAGGGAGTGACCCACACATCCTGCATAGCTAACTGAGTGCAGGTTCTGGAAATTCCTTCAGTAATGTCAGAGTATTTTCTGAGGGACTGAGAAACCTCAGTGTCCTCCCACTGAAAACACTGGCACATTTTGGAAATTGTCTCAAGAGAAAAATTCCCCATAGGAAGAAATCAGAAACTGAGCTCTTATTTGAGTCTGAATCAGATAACTGAGGGCAAAACCTTGTATCTATCTGATCTTTCTGTCCAGATTCATAATCTTGAGTCACTTCAGGAAAAGTATCCTTCTTTTAGCAGATATCACTTTATAAGAAGGATCAAAAGCCTGACTCAAACCCTGATCCAGACCAAATAAACTACTGTTACTGTCTAAGGAAATATGAGGAGAAGCAAATACACGTTTAGTTTTCAGTTTCTTTTTGACAGGAAAAATGGGGCCAAATGTGTTATTAATGGCAACAGCAGCTTCCCAAGAATTTGTACAGTATTCTGATCAAAGACAGAAGTCTTCCCTGTTCTCCCTCACAGGACTAATATAGGAGTGACTCCCCTTGCCCCCTGAGGGGAAGCCATCAGCTGCAGAGGACATGACCAACCCCCAGTCTATACTGGCTGTAGGTGCTACACCAGAGATATTTGGCTTAAAATATGAGTGGATTGAGAAACAAGCTATGGCCACAAAACCATCACGCACCTGCAGCATAAGAAAATTGCTAGCCTGTTTTGATGGCAAAAGCTGTTTGCTTAACTTTTTCATTTTGTGGCTGGATGAAGGACCAACTGTGGGACTGGTAGCTTTTTTCACAGTCAAGCCAAAAATGGTGCCTCTTTCACAGGACAAACAAGCAGCAAGAACCAGTAAAATTTTAAAGTCTTTAAAAGTCATTTTTTCACACAAAAACACAAAAGTAAAAAGCACTTTAAAAACACTGTCAGCCCCAAAAAGTAAAACAAACAGAATTTTGCCATAGGAAAAAAAGTGTTTTTCAATTACTTTAAACAACTTTTAAATTGACAGAAAAAAAACTACAATCCCATTAAAAGTACAGCAAAGTCTCATGACAGTCCATTAAAATATAAACTCCTAGCTTAAATAACTTTATTATACTTTCCTATTTAATAAAACAAACATTTTTTTAATGCAGAGGGTTTTTTCCTCATGGAACTTACCTATCCAGCAAAGAACAGCACAAGCCAATTTTCATTTTTCAAAATCCCAGAGGAGCATTCACTTCAACAGCAGGAAAGCTCTGAAGGCCGTTGTAACCCAAACCTGTCTTTTAGCTCAGCTCGAGCTGCCTGACAATTTGGCTGCATGGAAGGCACCCTGAAACTTTGGAAGCTGGCCAGCTGTTATATCCTTGGCAGGATATAACCTATATAGCTGAGGCTTCTACAGCAGTGATCAATATGATTAACACAGGACAAATTCACAGTCTTGGCTATAGTATGACCTGACACATGCAAAGAGTATCAATGTGCTATCACCTTACATTCGGTCTCTTCCTCTGGCCTTAGCCTCCATTCAACCACCTAAATTTTGACCACATGAAAATGTATACACATTTCCTTTTCTGATGCACTATCCAAAACCTGACAACATTCAGCTCAAATTTGTCTGAACAGGGGTAGTGTCATGGGAAGGTTTTTTTTAGTTTAGATGCAGGTTAGGGTTAACAAGCATTACTAAGTTGGGCAGGGAGGCTTAGTGTACCAAATGTACAAAAAAAGTACTAAATGCCTTTATTACCACAATGAAAAGTTACTTTTATTTTTTATATACAGGAAATTTTGTTTCAATAAAAATGAGTTTAACAATAGGTACTAGCACACAAAAAGTAAGCACAGTTGGTTGACGACTGCATAAATATCTTAAGTTGTTTCTAAACAATGCTGGTAACAGCTATATACATTTTGATGACAGTACCATTTTGCAGTACTTTAAAATGTCTTTTTTCAGAAGAGAATTGTTTTTTCAAAAAGAAAAGTACGATAAATAAATCAAACAAAAATAGAAAACATATTTCTGTAGATCCTTAAAACCTCTTACAATCTGTCGCCATGCGCAACTTAAGTCGAGCCACAACTTTTACCAGGAATCACTCTAGTCACACCACACGATGTTCAAACAATCTTGGGCAAACTAGTTAAAATCAGCCCTTGTATTTAGTTATTTCTTTCTGAATGGTCAAGATTTTCTTAGCAAAGGTGAAAGAATTCAGCAACCATGCTGACTTATTTCCAGTGCCCGCTTTTTGAATGCAGAACTATAAATGCTCAAAAGAAGAAAAACAAATGAAACGCCAAAGCCATTACCTGCCACTGCCTTGACAATTTAATTTTTATCTTCAATAAACCTGTCCACCAGAATCATGTTTTCCTTCAAACTGTTCTAGGTCTGCTTTATTCTGTACAATCTCCTACAACTCTTCACATTGCCAAACCTCACCAGCTGTTTGTCTTACAGCTCCATGGTGCAGGTTTCAGCTCTGATCATTCTGTCTCTCTCCCTGAGTATGTGTAGGCTTCCTCCAAAAAAACTGTCAGTATGGGCTAGTTAAATTAATACACAAAATACAAGTTAAACCTGAACTCTAAGTCTAGTTAGACCAATTCTGGATCTTACTCCTACCCATCCTCTCCTCCCCTTCTTTTTCCCCTGACTTTACAAACATCTCCTTCCGAACACCTACTTTCATTTAGTCTGCCTTTCTTCAACACATTCTTGGCAGTTCTGCCAGCATTATATCACCAATTTACACGGTTTAAAACTGCCATTAAATTCTGTCTAAACCTAGCATACAATATGCATGCAGACTTTACAGTTTTCAACCAGATGACCTCACTACACAAAACGGTCACTTTTCATTCAGGGCAGGGATGACTAAGGAACACTGTCTGGTTAACTGACTTAGTCACATAGTAGGGACAAGACTTAGGGAATCAAACCCAGTAATACAAAATGGAGTTCATTAGGAGTATATAGGCTTAATCCCTCTGCACTTGCCAGTCATTTTCTTTAAATAAGTTACAGATTGATTATTTTTTAGTTATTATATATTCACCTTCAACTTGAATGTAAATTGTTGGTTTAATACTTGCTGGTAAAGTCCTGTTAATTCCTGCTAGTAAAATCTTGAATCCAGCTATGTATTTTGTATGTACAACCTGTGCAATTTTTTTACCATATGAAATTTCTCAGCGTTTACTGCTCTGTATTTAATTTTACTTCTCTATCTTTATATGGAAGTTTTCTCCTCAGGCTTCCACTGAAAATGGGTAATCTTTATCCAGTCAGACTTTCCTGATTACCAAATGTCAAATAAATAAATAAATAAATAAATAAATTAAACTTGCTGTTTCAGTTACTATCAAAAATAGAATATTTGACTTGTAGTCCAGTGACTGTGGCCTCCAGATTATCTATTTTCTATTTATCCAGAAAATGTATTTTCTTCTATCTGAATGTTGCCTTGCATCTCAGTTTCACTCAAATGTTGCCCAAACCACATGTGTGTAATCTAATGGGGCTATGATATTGACATAAGCATCCCCTGTATACTATTACTACTGACCTACTGGAGCTAGAATACTATTAGCACATCCTTGTATCTTACTTACTATTAACATGTTGCTGTATTGCTCTTCCAAAAGAGTGGGAATTGAACTGTTTCTGATAAACTATTTTATCAGTAATGTGTGCTAGGATTTGTGTCTCCTTGTCTCTCTTGTAAATAGGTTTTCTTGAATCACTTATGACAATCCAGTCAACATCCATACATAACACACTCTGTAAACTATATCATTAGAAAGTACCTGAAGCTGCTTATGGGTAATTAATTTTGCTGTCGTATAGCTCACAGATCCATGGAAGCTGAAACAACTGTCAATTATATAAATAACTAATGCTAAAATTCATGTGACCCTTATAGGAGGCAGGGAGGTATCTAGGATTTTTGGAACTGTCTGCTAGACCCAGAAACAGAGCTGGCCTTAGATAAAATACAGCCCTAGGCAAATGACTCCATGTGGAAACTACTGCCTACTGTCTATAACCTCCCAATAGCCTATTCCTTGAGCCACCCAAATCCCCCCACCCCCATCCTGGAATCCTCACTATCCAAAACACTTTGTTCTATTTTTTTCAGTCTTACTCTTCAGCTTTTTACTCCATTTTCATTATTACAGCCTAACCATCCCTAACTACATTGTAAAAACTGTGAAGCAATTAACTGAATTACATTGGGAATCTGGTGCCTACCAACTCCTCAGAAGTCATGGGGTTATAAAAGCTCTAAAGGGGATTTTAGAGCCTTTTTCAACCCTGTGATCCAGTGAAAGCCTGAGCAAACACTATGACTAAGGAAAGGAAGTGCATGTAGTGTGAAGATCAAAATTATAAACTATGCTATGCTGGAAAATGACAGCACGAAACATCAGGTCCACAGAAGTTTGGCCAGATCCAGGTTGGAGGATTTAGGATGATAATATAGATGAGGAAGGAACCGCCAATCCGGAACTTTAATTACGCAAAATGTACAACTTTTGCATCTAGGTTTGGAGCTCTATCCTAGTCAAATACTGGAACCAGTCCTAAGGTAACCTCTTGGGTGGATCCTGATGAAAGAATCCCCTGAATAATGGTGGAACCAGAGGATGACCTAGACCGACAACAGATCAACATCCAGCTTATAATGCTTTGCAAAAGTGTTCAAAGATGCTACATAGGCACACAACAGAGGCAGCCATTCCCCAAACAGAAGGACCCTAGGTTCAGTTATTAAAGTTTTATGCTTACCATAAACATCTTTATGCAGTTTGGATCCAGTTAGATAAAAAAATTAAATAAGGAAAGAATTTGGTGAGTAAGAAACAGACAGCTCTGAATACTTGCTAACTCATTTGGTTTTCTCCATAGAAGATCTAAGCTGCCAGTGTAGTGCAATGTTTATTTTTCTCTATCAAAGTAATTCAGAACTAACACTCATAAATGAATGGCTCAATTTATATTCGTCTCGGTTGCAACATTGGACATAAAGAAAAGATTAATTCTCCTGGGAAATCTGTCTTTGTATAGAACCAGCTAGGGAGGGTTGACAGACAAGGACTAAAGAAGTTTTTTTTTTGTTTTTTTTTTAAATAAAAGTTTGTATTTTACCACTATAATAAATTTTACCAATATAATAAACCAGCATAGAAACAATGGCCTGCTTGTGTCCATCATGTTTAGTCTTAAAACCAAAACTTATTTAGGTGGAAACAAAAAACAATTTAACTAAATTCCACCAGTAAGACAAACCAACCAGCTGGAGGACACTTAAAAAACCTTCTTGGATTGCTGATTTTTGAAGTGTTCCCCAGCTAGCTGGTTTGCCTTACACCATCAACTGCTTATTCAGCTCTCCTCAATAGGACTTTCACAATAATGCATGTTGTGGTTTCTTAGTTACTTATCTGGAAGGCAACAAGCCATTAAATGGAAACAAATGTACTCAACTTTTCAACCAGTTAATACGCGTGTCCCTCAGAGGTCTATCCTGGGTTCTCATCTATTTAATATATATATATATATATATATATATATATATATATATATATATATATATGAATGACCTCCACACTTCCACTCGCCATGCTAGTTCAGTTCAGTATACAGTTGATTCGACATTAATGTGTGTGGTCTCAACATTAAATGAGCTCCAAGAAATTATGCACAAATCTTTCTCCTCTGTAGAAACCTGGCTCAAAGAAGTAAACCCCCTACTCAACCCCAAGAAAACTAAGTTAACGTTTTTACCTCAAAAATTTTCCATCATTAAAAGCAATTTGCCACCATAAATTCAGAAAATACTGTCACTGAAACTGTAACTCATAGTAAACTTCTAGGCATTATAATGGATGACAGTCTTAAATATGGCTGGCATATACTGCACATCATTAAATCTACTTACCAGAAATGTGGCTCCCTTTATAGGATCAATGGATTACTTACAGATAATGCAAGAAAAACTCTAGCCACCACCTTCTTATTGCCAACTCTCTTATACACTTGCTCCTATCCCAATAAACTGAAACAATACTCAAAGACACTTGCCTCCTGCTACAATAAAATAGCTACATTTGCCACTAATCTCCCTCATATGGTCCACCATTGTCATAGCATAAAGCAATTAAACTGACTTGAACTAAACTACCTAACATATTCACAACCAACTACAGTACAAACTCATTGATCATCCAGAAAATTTTCTTGCACTACATAAACTTATTACTGACCTACTGTCCAGCAAGGGACCTCCTCTCTAATAACAAATTCTTATTACTTACAAATAAGTCAAATAATGTGGCAGGAGACTATCTCTATTCCCAATATGTTGCTAATCTCTGGAATAGTATCCCCACACAAATGAAGCTCTCAAACAACCTCAATAATTTTAAACCACTACTTAAACATCTTAACAAATCCTGGTCCTGTACATGCTCATCTTAAGGTTGAGACTTTGTGCTCATCATATGATACTCTCCAAATACTTTCCTTAAACAGAATATGATCAACCTCTCATTGAAATGACAACATTTTTATACATAACTACTGCCTGTACAATCCACTAATGCAGGCATTCTCGTTAGGAACTTCCAACTCTGTACGATCTTTGAATGCATAAATGGAACTACTGTTTGTGTATAAATGTAGACTGAAATGCAATCACTCTGTGTTTAAATGAAACTTAGTATAATACAATGAAAGCAAATGATGCTTTTCTCCCCAGGCCTCCACTGAAAATGGGTATTACACAGTTGGACTTTCCTAGTAAGCAAAGACAAACAAATAAGTTTCCCTGGTGGAAGGGAGAGCAACCAGTAAAACAGCCTATACAAATAGTATCAGAGTCAGCACTTAACGTTACAAAATATAGATCCCATGGAAGAATGCAATCCTTGACTACCGGCTGCAGCATAACTATATCTCTAAGAATAAAGGTTTTGCACACCTTTAAATATGCAAAGAATAAACAGATGGCACCCTGATGAAAATTATAATTAGCAGATAAATGCACTTTATCTGTAGAACTCAGACCTGCATCAAAAATTTAGAAACATTGTCTAGAATGGATGGAACCTGAGCCATCAAAAGATCAAAACTCTCAACATGACCCAGATGGAAAACTAAGTCCACTTACTCTTGTACATTTTCCTGCTGTTGGGTATCTGAAGAGAAGTGAGGACCTAGGCCTGCCCTGTCTAGGTATAAAGTGATCCTGTCCATCAGCAGAACTGGAGAAACCAATGTAACTAACATGTTCACAAGTGAAAGCAACTCCAGGCCACAATAATTTTAGCATTTTTGTTATTTTAATAGTAGAAATTCATCAGAAAAAACTTCCGCATCCACATACATTTTAAATAAAATAAACTGAATATCACATGATAGTAATAGAGAAGTTTGATTCGGTCTTTACTAACAGTAATGTGCAATTGCTTAATATAAATAGTTAATTTACAATAAAAACAAAAACAACAAATAAAAATAAATACTACTAAGTATGACATTCTAAAATATCACACTAAAAGTCAATTCATTAAATAATTAACTATAATTATCTGTATGTCAATCTTTGTGCCATTAAAAAAATATTTTTTATTAATACTTTCATTTAACCCGGGTTTCTTATCAGCTAATAAATCTAATCTGCCATTCAACGTCTTTGCAATCTAACTTTGTTTTGTAATCACCTTCTAAGTTGTTCATAACATACTACAAAAAAATGAAATTTTCTAAAATCTTTACAATTTGAGGTATGTTTTGCTAAGGAATTGCTAAAATCCTTCTTTTTAATAGATGTGATGTGCTCATTCATTCTTTCAATTTCCTTCATGTCTTCCCCACATAAAAAGATTTATGTTTCACAAGTTGCTATATAAACTATCCCCTTCAAACTGCAAGAACATCTATGTTATCCCATATAAACTGTTAATGTCAAATAAATAAATGCATGCTTTCTAAGTACATATGAGATGGATTATTAACATATCTGCAATACTTACAAATGTTACATTTGTAAGTCCCACCTGTGGACAAATTGTATTTTTTTTTACTCTTTTCTACTAATATTTTAATGGTGTATTCCTTTATGTATGTAAAATATGGCTTTTCATCTATCACCTGAGATAAATCTGTGTTGCCAAGAATTATTTTCCAATTATTTTCAATAGTTTCTTCAATAGCCAACATATTATTGGAAATGGGCAAAGGAAAATATCTCCCAAACCTTTCTTCTCTACCTAAAGATCTCTTATCAGAACTACCTCTTCTAATATTTTCTCTAACAAATTGGTTTTATAACCTCTTTCAAGAAACATTTTTAATAACAGCTGCATCTGAAAAGAGATATTCCTCTAAACTTGAGAGTCTGCTTAGCCCGATAAATTGTCCTTTTCCCACATTTCTTTTCAAACGTAATGGATGTTGACTTCTTCAGTGTAAATAATTGTTTACAAACCTCTCTTCCCTGTAAATCTTGCCATGAAATTTCTTATTGTTTTTGTCAATGTAAATGGTTCATAGGTTCATAGACTAGTACTAGGCTAGCTGCCTTTGTGGACCATTTTAAGCCAGGCTAATCACCCCATGTGAGAATCAAACCCTGCACCTTGTGTCTGTAGGGTAAACACCTTAACCATTATGCCAACCTCCCACTAAAAAAAAAAAGTTTCATTTATGTCACCTAGTGTAAATAAGAATTTAGTACTGGTGTTCAAATCCTTAAAATATATCATTAATTTATATATTGAACCATTCCAGATCATCATCTAGGAAACATCTGTAAAAACATATTCTTTAAAAAACATTCATTCTCCCACCATGCCTGACTCGGCTTGCGAACACTGTGTTGCTCTAGCACCCATCTCCACCCATTTCTTTCACGTTTCATAAGATTTTCAGACAAAAAAGTTGCTTTCTGAAACAATCCCTAATGAGAAATAAATAGTATTAGCAAATCTGTTGTCAAATGTAGTTAACTCATTTAAATGATTTCTAATCAATTCAATCTTGTTCTTGACAAATGCTTTTGTGTATAATGAAACTACATCCAGAGTAACTGAAAAGCCCCTGTTTTTAAATGTTGTTTATTAGTTCTAGCAAGGACCAAAAATTTCTTAGGTAAAATTCACTTGTTTGAACAGGATTTAATATTTTGCCTATATAAATAGAAATTGTTTCTGTTTTATAAAACACAGATGCTACTACTGGTCTAAAATGAGGTTTAGTCTTATTCTTATGGATTAGAGGTATTCCAAACAACCTTGCCAGTTTTAGATGGTCACCTCTTAAGAACTTGTGCAGTTTTAAATTGATGTACCCACCTAAACAAGTCAAAATGAACACATCAGTTTTCATGAACTTCTTCTTAACTTCAGTTACAGTAATTTCTGTATAGCAAGCCGTGTCACTGACCAAGTCTAAAATAGCTCTGATATAACTATGGTTATCCATAATAACTATCCCTTTGCTAGCTTTCATCACATGAATACTGTTATTAGAAGACATTTATTTTAATGATATACTTGCGTCTTTATAAAGATTGTGGAAAGAACCTCATTCTGTAGTTAGCCTATACCGAAGGCCTTTTTCACATACATCATGGAACACGTGTAAGGTGTTATGTAACATCAGGTTGTAAATACTTCTGTTACTTATAACTATGTCATCCAATTTACATTCTGGAAAGTCACGCAATATACATTGTAAATTTAATTTATACACACAACTGTTTGAAATCAACCATAACTGTTGCAGCAATTACTTTGTGTGAAGGGATAAGTGAAAAACTTTTTTAATACTGAAATAGGTTTTCCTTTTAAGTTGAAATTACCAAGATTGTACACATTTAATGTCTATTCTTCCCTTTTTGTCTCCCCATTCCCCTGATGCTTTACTTGTTGTTATTGAGTCTGTTCATTTATTGGGCTGTAGAAGAAGAAAGGGAATGGTAACAAAAGGTGGTTTCGGCCCTTCATTAGCAACCACTTGTAAATATGATACTGTGAATTCTCCAACCAAATGTATGTTATTATTGATATCTGATGCTTTGTTGTTAACCAGTTCTTTGCTGTTGTCATTTAAATTTATTTCTTTAGGACCAGTAACTCAATGGTTCATTAAATTCTATTTTAATGGGTATGCAGTTATACTGCAATATGCTTCTGAATCGCGTACCATTTTTTTCTTTTATGCGAATAATAGTGGAACCATGCCTACTCAACGTGGCAGTGATGTCTTTGTACAGCGTTTCACAAGTAATAAATACATAGTTTTTTTAAATTTCCATCTAATAGTCTAATTTCTGATTCTAACTCATTCATTAATTTATAATCATCAAAAGCTTCATGAAAGTAACCCCTGTATCGTTAAATAACATCACCAAGTCTTTGAAGAGTGTCTTCTTTTCATACCCCATTTGCGAACTTGAATAGTCCTAACCTAAGTGGCACCAATTTGTAATCGATATAATGCTGTAAATACATCACTTCATACTGTAATGTCTTTAACTTGTGTCTTCTTTTCAAGATCATAAATAGCTTTTTTGCAGTGAACAAACTGTTTATCTTTCATGCTTTTGTACACATTATTGATCTCATGAGTCTCACCTCAGTTACAACCATGCAGGTAGGCACAGAAAATGAAGGTCATACTGGTGAGATAATCTCAAGGTTAGCATCAGATATAGAGGAATGCACTGACAAAAGTGCTTAACTTTTAGTTGCAAATAAAATTTATTATAAACATGGTTTGGTAACTATTAATTGATGTAATTTCCACTGGACGATTCTCTGTTTACAAGTTTTTTTTTTTTTTTAGTAATACCTAGAAGTGAGGTATAAGGGGAGTCTATACTTTCTTGGACCCAAATGAGCTATCAGAATGGTTTTGGCCTTACACATCTTGTCCCTTATATGAAACCTAGCAGTAAAAGGAAAAACTGCACAGGAAAAACTTAAAGGGCCATTTCAGAATGAAAGCACTTCTGAGATGTCCTGATACAGACGTTAGTGCATGGGGCATTGGCAGGAAATGCACAGAGGTTGCAGTAAAGCATCCCTCCACCATAAAGAAAGAGTTCTGGCTGTTGACAAGCTAAGAGGCCATTCATGAGGCATCAGCAAACAAATGAGTCTGGCAATTAATGAATTTGTTTTTCCCGGGTGTAACTTGCATTGAAATAGTGACTGGTTTCAAGGGGCCTACTCTCAAACTCTTATGACCTACCAAGAATAAAGGAGAGTAGGAATGGGTTCCTCCTTACTTGCTCAGGTACCATCCCTCAGCCATCTTGACAGACTGGATGGCATTAGTACCTGAAGGAAGGGAGACATGAAATGCCTGCAAGATTTGAAAGACTGCTCTCGTTTTCAAAATGTTGATGTACACTGAGGCCTCTGTTTGTGAACATACCCCTAGGGTGGCCCCATTCTAATGATGACTGTCATAGCTTGATGGAGGCTTGGAAGAGTCTGCATGGAGAAAGGGTGAACTTGAGAATGCACTGCCTGAGGTAATCATTGCACTTCCTGCAAATTTTGAATGTGAAATCAAAGGGATCTAACAGCTGATTCTATTGAACTGATGAGTCTACTCTAGAATCCTATTGTGGAAATGGGCTTTGAGAACCAATTAAAAGTATGATGCCATGAGCCCCAGAACTTTGGAACAAACAACTGCTATTACAGACTAGCTCTTAAGAATCAGAGAAACTGCTGACTTAATAGCAAGAATTTTTGTCTAGGAGAGCTAATCAAGACAAAGTGTCCATCTGGTACCCAATGCATTAGATGTAGAGTGTGGGCACCCACTGGTACTTCATTGTGTTCACCATGATCTCTAAAGGATGGAACAAGAAGGGGAGTAACAAGAAACCTGAAAAGGAATATAAAAAAAAAGATGAAACTGAAGTAGGAGATGAAAAAAACACAGTAACCGGAGGAAGAAGCAACTTTGAAAAGTACTGGAAATCTGCTGTAACCCAGTGTCATTCTCTTTGGTAAGGACCTTCAAGCCCGAGACTTATGGCTAAAATTGAGGGACTGGCTAGCTTGGCAATGCTTTTACATCTGAGATGACAAAGTCTAACTGGAAAGTTGAACTCTCAACCCCAGGTACAGACTTGCTTTCATCACTCTGTAAATGTTGGATATGCCTCACAGATCCATCCATTGCATACCACCTTACCTGTCTTCTCGAGGGACAGAGGACTGGTGGCTAAACTTGAGGAAACCACATTATACTGTTAAGACTTCCAGCTGGTTGGTGACAGATGCACAGTACAGGAAATATGAGTGTGCTTACTGAAATGTAGTGATCAAAAAAACATTTCAACTGCCATTCTCCTGCCCTCAAGCCTCTGCTGGGTGGGAGGTAGCTGCCAAGGGTCCCTATTAGTTAATCACATTTTGAGAAACTCCATATGGTCAAGACCACATGACTGAATTTTTGAAAACTCCAAAGCTTTTGAGTGGAGATCATGGTGCAACAAGGATCAGGAAATTTACCCTTTTCCTCACTGTAGTGCAATCTCAGAGTTGGTATACATAATTTGTAGGAGGTGTGGGGGGCACATGCCATCTTCATTAATGGTTAGCTCTTCATCACCCTAGGATGGTCAATGAATCTAAGTCACTAGTGTCCTAAACTGGAATGCCCCTCTGTATCACAAGGCTGGCAACAACTATCACACTGTTAAAGTAGTTAAAGTAAGAGTTTTGCTTCATGTCAAGAATATAAGTGTGCATATTTGATGTTTTGGGCAGACTGTAAAAGACTGTAATTGAAGCTTTAGCTTTATAAATACTGGTGCCATTAGAGGCAAAACTGGAGACCCCTCCCTCCCTCCTTAAGGAGAGTCTAATTTTTTATTATATACTTTTACAAAATTTAGTCTGTTTGTGCTTTTTTTCATTAGAGCTGCCTTAATTACTTAACTGGCTATAAAACAGCGAACCATTTGAAATGTAAGGACCTGCTACGAGTCTCAAAATACAGACACTAAATGGCAAAGGAATGGACTTACATGTACTAAGCCCGAGATGCCCTGCAAAAAGAAGTTAAAAGAAAAGGAGCGATTTTCAAAATTCACTCAACTCCTGTGTTTTTAGTGGGTTTTTTTCTAGCTTGTTGGCACTCGACATTTTGAATGCTAATGTTTCAATAGGGAGCTTATAAAATGCAGACTCCACTTACTATTACTTAGAATAAATCAGTCAAATATGAATCCCAGTCTGACAAGGTAATCCACCTTCTTTTCTGCATGAATGCATTAAGAGTGTGACATTAAGAAAGGCACGTATACCCAGGGTGAAGTAGCTAGGAGGGTTGTATATAAACTAGGAATGTCCTGTGCATATATACATTTATGCAGTACATGTAAACACAAGCAGATGGAAGAATTATTACAAAACATTGTATGATTAGTGCCAGCCCAGTAACATGGCAGACTGAGTAACAATGATGGCACTGCATTCTTTACATGCAGGGGATCAAGTAATGTTAACAACTGACTTAGAATGTGTGCTGCAACTTACCCTGTGCTAGCAAAAGAAAAGGGGCCAATCTAACTTATTACCAACAAACACACCTTGCATTCATACTCATTATAATAGCCAACTCTAAGTGCACTCTGGCCTCCTGCTGCACTATTAAGATAAAAAAAAAAGAAGATTGACATGATCATGTGTGCTGGCTGATTTTATTTATTTATATGACATTTGTTTAACGGGAAAGTCTGACTGGGTATGGACACATTTTCAGCAGAGGTCCAGGGGGAAAAGCTCCAGGACAAAATTACAATGTTAAAAATTAGATCCATTACAAAGACGGTCACTGCACAAAGAAAATACATTTGTAAATATCATGCCAAAAAAAAAAATTCACATTAAGCTTATAACACTCTATATACAAGTTATCATTCTCCACCATTTCATTATTATATATAGTATAGTACATTTAATTGTCGTATATTAAGAAGGGATAGTCAGAGGAGTGGGTGGAGTTTTATCAAGAAAACAGTTGGGGGAAAAAAGAAATAGAAATAAGATGGCAGAGTGAAATGCACATATGAGAGACCAAGTAGTAGGCAGTTGTGTTAGGAAAGGTTTGTAGTAGTGAGGATAGATCTGAGCCCTAAGATGGTATGTAGCAGGGGCAGATCCAGGTATTGGACAAGTGTTCTTTTAGTTGAGATTTGAAGGAGTTGTACACAAGAATTAATCTGATTCAGGAAGGCTATTCCAGGTTTTGGCAACATGGTGGGAGTACAAAGTAGCACCAGTGGATCTTTGGGTTTGTAGACAGAGAAGATGCCTGTGTCAGGAATGTAAGTCATGTGGGGAAGCATAATCTTGAAGTGTTAAGGTAGATTGAGAGAATGAGGGGTTGTACAGTATCTTGTGTGCAAGCCTTAGATGGTTAAAAGTCAGTTGGGTGGGGTACCTCGAGCCAGTGAAGGGTTCTGAGAACAGAACAGTGGTGGGAAAGGAGGGGCTGACCAGTAGCAAACTTAGCTATTTTATTGTAGCATTAGTTTGTAGCATTACTTTTGTTTTACAATTAGGGAAGAGTGAAGGTTAGTTAGAATATGTGATGCATACACTAGGGATGGCAATAGATACATGGTTGCTAGAGTTACTTTTGTGGAGTTAGTGATCAATTTGTTGACCCTATACAGCGCACCCGGTTTTTGATTGGTCTTTTTCATGTTATCAGTAATATGCAGGTCAAACTTAAGATTGTTGTCAACTGTAACTCCTAACAGTTTCGCATGTGAAACAACATAAATTGTAGTATTGTTGAGTGAAGTAATTGTGAAGTTAGAGTTGTTAGTGGGGAATTGTTTTGGTAGAAATAGCAGAAGTTTGGATTTATTGGGATTCAGTAGCAGATGGTTGTTAGAGAGCCAGAACTCACTGGAGTTGAATGCATCTTGAGTTATATTTTGTAAGGGTAAGATTATTAGAGGTGCAAATTAAAGTAGAGTCATCGGCATATTGAATAAGGGCTGCCTTTCTACTGTAGTTAGAAAAATGATTGATAAAAATTTTGAAGAGGAGGAGTAGGCCCAGAATAGAGCCTTGGGGTACCCCATTGCTTAGTGGTAAAAGTAGAGAAATTGGAATTTCATTTGACTGATTGTTGTCTGCTGGAGAGATAACTTGTGAACCATAGCAAAGTAGAATCTGTTAGGTCCAGAAGGGATAGCTAGGATAAGAGTTTGTGGTGGGAGACCGTGTCAAAGGCTTTAGAGAGCTCCAAGAACAGGGATGAAACAAAGTTACCTGTGTTTTGTGCTTTGTTTACAATATTAGTGAAGGATAATAGTGCAGTGGTAGTACTGTGTGCAGGTCTAAATCCATGCTGTGTAGGAGAAAGGAGATTTGTTTATGAATGCATTTCTCTAGAATTTTGGAAAGAGGAGAAAGAACAGCAATAGTCTTAAAGATAGAAATATCGGTGGAGGAGCCTCCTTTATGGAGAGAGGATGATATGATTTTTTTCCATATGACAGAGAGATGTCATTCCTTAATGGATCTGGAGTATATGGACACTGGGTAGGCTATTGAGTCTGCTGCCAGTTTAAGATATCATTAGGAAGACTATCAGCATAGGGAGAATAGGGAGGTTTAGGTTTTAATAGGAGGGACTGAAGTGGATACAGGGTGTATGAGAGGGGAGGGTGTGAAGGAACACAGGTACTGCAAGACCATAGATGATAGAGTGTGATGCTGATTAGTAATGGTATGTAATTTATATGCTATGTAAAAGTAAAAGTAATCGAGAAAATGTCAGAAGAGAGGAGGTTTGTTGGTATATTATTAAATTTAGGAATGTTTTATTTGGGTGCAAAATGTTTTTGACTGAGTGCTAGAATGTTTTGGATTGGATTGATCTTTGCTTGTGTTCTATGGTTGATTTGTTTTGCTTATTCTATAGTATACTTGGCTCTTTTGTGTACTATTGTTTTGTATGTTTTTTGTGTCTTGTGTTTTGTCTAATATGCCAGCCTGGTATTAACAGAAAGTCAGTTTTGACTCTTTTCTGGCAAGAGCTAATCTGTTTAAATTGGTTAGAAATGTAAAGTTAAATTCTTCAACGGCCTCCTTAAGAGGCAAGTGTTTAAGAGTAGACCAGATTGATTGTAACATATTGTTTAAAGTCTTTTGGTTAGGTTATGAACTGTCTTACAAGTATGCGGTTTGCAAGGGTGGGTGATGAGTCTAGTAGTGCAGATAGGGTGATGACTGCTAATAGAATCAGGCAGTACTTCTGTTTGAGTGAAAGTATTAGGGTGGGAGACCAGAATCCAGTCTATGACTGAGCCTTTTTGGTGTGAGGAGTTGAGTATTTTGGGTGGTTTCTTAACTGTGAGAAGCCAAAAAGGTTAATGCCGTCTGTGGGGAATTTGGCATTAAGTTTCTGACATTCAATGTTCATGTCACCTAATACGACTGCTTATAATGAAATGCTAGCAGACACCCAAGACAGGATATTTTCGAGTGCTGAAAGGTTGTTACCTAGGAGGTATGTATAGTGTAATGATGCAGAGGGTTTTAATGTTACTTAAGTTAAAGTAGTTGATAATCTTATCTCTGTCAAAGGAAGGTACAGAATTACTATGAGACGTTAGATAAAGTTAGGATAGGGTATTGCTGTATCACCTCCTTTCCTTCTGAGTCTGTCAGCTCTAAACATGTTGTAACCAGGGGGAAGAACTACTGTGCCTTTTCAGGTTTCAGTGATAACTAAAATGGCAGGGGATTTTTGAGTGACCCAGGCATGTAACTCTGAGACCTTGTTGCAGATGCTATGTATATTAAGCGAGCTAAATTTAAGTTTGTTGTGTGTAAATGGAGTGTGGGTTAAGGGTAGAGAGGATGTGAGATTTGGCCCTGGTTTAGGTTGAATATCACCACAGAGTAGAAGGAATTTAAAGAATATGCAGGACAGGATGGATTTGGTTTTGGACGTATTGTAGTGTTTGTTAGTAGGTGGGTGTAGTGGCGAGCGATACAGTTTAGGTTTAAAGAAGAAAGCATTGTCTATGTGGAATAGATGAGGTCAGATAGGTAGGGAGAAATGATGTGTACATTTGGAGAATGAAGCAGTCCCTTTAAGAGAGATGTGTATAAGTGGATTTGGAGTTAGATATGATGAAATAGTACGAAGGGAGAAAAGCATAAAGGTAAAGACAGTGAGGAAAATCCTGATAGAGTTAGAATTGTTGGCATGTAAGGTACAGAATTTGAGTGGGTAGTGGAGATTGTGGTAAAGGAGTTTGTCTAGAGTGGAGTAACAGTTTGTTGTGGGTGAGGCTTGGGGAGTTGGAGGTCAGAGTAGGCTTTTACTTTGTAAGGTATGGGTATAAGATAATAGAGTTGGAGTTGACTGGTGAGAGCAAGTAAGAGTAATTATTGTAAAGGAACGTGAAGGAGATCAATAGATTGTTGGAATGAGAATCTACAACTTGTATAATTTTAAGTGATATTTAAATAGAAGGGTGTAATGTGAGGAAGGAAGTGGGTGGAGTTAGTGGGAGGAAGGGGTGTGATCTGGTTGGGTTTAAATTTGGAAGTAATTGGGGTAGGGTAGGGGTGCAGAGTGAGCCTAAACATAAAGAGGGCAAATGGAGCAGGTTGAGCCACTAACCTGACCAAGCAACAGTGCAGAAAATAAACCATCAGTTATTACCTAGAAGCAGGTCAGTGCCACTGCATATACTGTTTGCGATGTCAGTTTTTTTTTAATTTGCAGAAATATACATTGTTTGCACAATGCAATAGGCTTTGTGCTTCAGGCAGTACTCAGAACATGAGTTTACTTTAAAGGCTAAGCTATAGTTTAGGACGATATGCAGAACCCAAAAACAAAATTAACATTGAAGTTTAATTTATCATAAAAGCAGGGAGCAATATAAGAGGTGGTTTGGAGATCTAAGAATTGCAAATATTTGTTTCTGCATAGTTACACAACGTGAAGGATCTAAAATGCAGATGTGATTCTGAGCATATAGTATATTATCTGCACATTTGCGAGGAAGTTGCTGTGTGCTGTATGTTAGCAGTGTACACCTCTATAGTAAAACAGCAAAATTTTCACCAAGGTAGGATGGATTCTGGATTATGCTTTTGACTTGCATAGCACATGATACGAGGGCCTTGAACAGTGCTCAACTCACCATGCATCCTGGTTAAAACTCATTGAAAAACAGTGAAACTAAGCAAAATGAAAGTAAATTCATTTGTTTAGAATATGAATTGAGTCTTACACACAAAATTCTCATTTTCTATACAATTTCCTCTTTTAGATGAAAACATTAAAAGCTATCATGTTTTAACAGCAGTTGTGGGTACTCACTGCAATTTTCTGGTTGGGCCATAATGTATTGCTAAACAGACAAAAAATGTGTACAAAAATTCAGCATAAATTGGTTCTTATCTTTTGAAGATATATTTGCAGAATGTTAAGCCATTACAAAACCTTGTCAAACATTATGTTTGTTCTGTCTAACCACGTAGATGCACTGTGGTCCAAGGACCCTTTTCAGATGCACCAAAGCCAAAGGCACACAAGCAACAAACAGCCAACATTACTGAATATAGTAAGAAAATGACAATGAAGAATAAGAATACAAAACTGATTATTCAATCGATTACTGCTGTAATTTATCAGCATAGAAATGCTCTGTGAAGCTGAGCACTTAAAATTATCAATACAGAAGCAAAAGAACAGAAATTATCTTGGTTTAATTACACATTCCTAAGTAAACAACATTAGTTAAAAATAAAAAATAATTAAGTGACAGTAGCTTCATTTTATTTAAAGACAATATACTCTGAATGACAAATGCGTATTTCTAACTATAAAATTAAAATACTTATTGTGGATACCCCAAGAGGCACATTAATGATCCATAGCCGTATTATAACCCCTCATAACACTGAAGAATTCTGTGCATGTATACAGCATGTCTCATATGACAGTGCATTTTTAATAACTTATTTCAGGTAGGGACACACATTAAAAATATTCAGTACATTCATAAATCAGAAATGAGCTGTAATAGTGCAAGTGCCATTACTCATGCTGTGCTTGTGCAAAGAATTCTGGAGGGCTATAACAGGTTATAATGGTACTGTGCAGAAGGGATAGAATAAACTGTGTGCTCTGCTGGAAGTCTGGACTGAATAGTGCAGGACATGAATCTACCAAAAACTAAGTGTGATTCTCTGGAAATAAACTACAAAAGTTATAGATTCACATTAAAACCATTTTTGGGGAGATGGCATGCCCCCTGTTGCATCCTTACATCCCATGCTACTCTTGCATGCTAATTTCAAGATAACAGTAGCTAGGAGGAAAGGGAATTCTCCATGATATAATGTTAATGAAACTGCATCCAGCTCGACAAACATACACCTCTGTCTGCGAGTCAACTTGCATGTAAAGTACGCTTCCTTCCATCTTAGTTACTATCCTGTTATAGACATTCACAAATTTAAATATCAATCCTATATACAAATATATATAAAGATGCACACAAATAAATAAATATTGCTTCCTTACACGTGATCAATGGCCATTTGATCATGTTCTAACTCTTGATCACTTGTTTGAATCGACACCTGTTTTTAGATCGTCTCATTGTGATATTGGCACTGCAGGATCATCCTTGTATTTGAGTGCAACACATTGTATTGAAAAATTTCTCTTTTATCCGATGTTGTCGATTGTAAACCTAGAAAATATTACTAAGGGAGACAGTGTGCTTGTTGGGGGTTAAGGTAACTTCATTCCAACAAAAATGCTATTTCTATGAATGTGGGTAGCTTTCAAGGAAGTTGTGCTCTCAATCAGATGTGATTGAGGAATAAATTTATGAGAAACTGTGTCCTGATAATCAATAATGGAAAACATATGTAGTTGAACACATATTGATTCATTTGACACAACAATGACGACAACCACACGCAAGTGAAAAAAATCAATTGAACATGCATTATGTTGTGCACCACAATGCATGCTCAATCTCCAAAAACTCGGTCAATGTAATATTCTCCAAAGTAACACCAAAATATCTAAAAGTGTACTTCCAACCAACACGCACACATACATTTATTAACCCATGACCATACACCCCAATAAATGCACAAATATTAACTAAAATTATTTTTGCAGGGTGCTTGCCCTTCTGCACCCCAACTACTTTACATATACCAACTCAGACTGTACAACAGTGCGGATAGGGTACATTCCTCACTCCTCAGATCCATAATCTCATAATAAAAGGAAATGGTACACTCTGACTGGATGTGTGCCCCCCCACACACACATTTTTAAGTAAAGCATACTACTGATAATAAGACAGCTAAAACTCATTCTTCAAGCTGTTCTGTGGCTCAGTATAATGGAACCAATATTCAATGAATGTGTACTTACCCAAAAAAATATATATTTAAATTAAATTCCTGCACTGCATGTCATAACGCACATACAAACTCTTGCTTCACCTATTACATGGGTGGGAAAAGTCACCCACTTCCACCTTCCCCTAACACCTACAGACGCCCATTCTTTCACTGTCAGAATTACACAAGTCAATGAAAACATGTTTCAATAAAACATCCATTCAACAACCAATCACACCCTCACCATTGTTCTACAAAATGTACAATTAATGAATAGCCACACTTTCATATACACAATAACTGTATTGCATATGGTAGCAATACAATTAGTTGGGTACAGTCTTTTTTGACAGTGCTTACTGCTGCCTAAAATTATAAAAACCACTTTATTGAGTGAAAGAATTAATGAAAAGACCAACATGGAATTTTGCTTTAATGTAGGGAATGTACTTTCAGTCACAGTAAGTGAGAGTATGCTAATTCTGAAACTTTTAGATATACCAAAAGTTTTGGCATTAGGGCTGAGAATAAGTAAAACTGTTTTAATGCCGGGGATGTGCTTGCAGTCTCAGTAAGGGGTAGCATTCATTAATTTTTAACATTTGGGTGTCAAATGTGTGCATATTCCTTGGTTAAGGTAAGAAAAAAGGAGAAGGAAGGGAAAGATTTTCTGGTGCGTTTATATGGGTCTTATTTAGTGGCACTGTTAAGGGACTTCTTTCTATTAACGTAATGTGTAGGGTTGTGAGCACAGGCAGGGTTACCATTAACACACGAGCAGGCTGCAGGAGGGCATTTGGAAATATGTATTGGTAAAACACCAGTAAAGCTTTTTATTCTTTTTATATATCTATATGCTACTTTTGATAAATATATTATAACAAAAAATGGTTAAGTAAAACAGTACGAATCACTGCTGTAATTTCGATGGACTAAGACAGCTTAACACAAATTAACTTGTGGAAGAACTACACAGTAAGAGAAAAGTCTTTCATGGTATTATTGTAAATCTCTCAAAATTAGCATTTATTAGATGTGAAAGTATGCTCAAGAAATAGGAAGGACTAAAAGGAAGTTAACATACGTTTAAAAATGTGAAGGGTATATATATCAGCATTAAACAGAAATTAATTAAAGGAGACACCCTCCCTTGGCTGTGGTTCTTACTTCAATAAATAAGGCAATCCTGTGTAACATGATCATAAAATTATATTCCATGTTAATTACATTTAGGTTGCACACCAAGCCACCATCTCCCCTCAATCTGGTAGCCAACCAGTCTACTAGGACTCTTTTCTTCTTAGCCTTCATAGTTTGAACGCTGTTGCTTTAATAGCCAAGGTTCCCATTCTGTTCTCATTTGGCACAAAACTGATTTTATTCTAAACATTCTGAACAAACAGCATTTTATGTACTACAGGTACATACAAAAAATACTAATGGACACTATTGAGTTATGCACCCAAGTTAAGAAACAGTAACCTGCAGACCTCTAAACTGTCCCTGTTTTGGAGGACCATTCCTGTCAAGGGAAATCAAGCAAGAAAATATGAATTCCGTATTTTCTGAGGTATGCCCCTATATTCAAGCATGCTTTACCCCTTCACACAATTTTCTGAATTCCCTTCATCACGTGTGATTTCTGAAATTGTCTAATACACAGAAAACCACACTACATGACCAGCATACTGGTGGTAATAATAATTTAAAAAAAGAGGGCGCACATCTGACATCTCCCTTTTTCTTAAGCAAAAATTATATTGTGGTAGAATTTTGGCAAACAGTTCATTAAAGCCTACAGATTTTCCAATGTCTCTTTGATAATGTGCTTATACTTTTCTCTCATTTTTGCCACAGTGTGTTTTTTTTTTAAACATTTCTCCAAGTAGTATCCCCCATTTCTACTGGAAGCAGAAAGAATTATAATATGCAATTTAGTATTACAACATTTTACACTAATTGCATGTCCACATTTCTGGTTAGATGCACCTACTTTTCAAGGGCCTTTGTTCCTCTTTTCAATGTCTGTAGGTTGAGAGGTATGGTAACACAGGCTGCTATAACGTGTCATCATTTTTGTAGAAAGCAACATGGACTTTAAATACAAGAAAACCACCAGAATGTGAGATGAATTTGGCCAGCTAAATCAATCTAATGGTGCAGAAAAGGGGCACATATGCACAGCCATACAGCCAAGTTCGAGTAGTACCCAATATACTAGATGAGTCTACCACTGGGAGTGGGGTGATAAAATGTGTCAGTAACCTGTTAACAGAGACAAGGAAGACTTTACAAGTCTCATGAAAAACAAAAGGGTGTGGAAGGCCAAATTGTGGAATGGACATATGGAAGGATGGACATGCCTGGTGTCTGTCTCACACTCCGGTTAATTCACATCCACTGCCCTAGGGCAGACGGGCAAATAGCAAGGCAAAAGGACTTCCCCCACATCTCCATCAGTGTGATAGCCTCTGGTTATTGCCACCTACATTTAACCTTAGGAGTATCAAATTTCTGATTTGTGCACGACACTTACAAGGTGCTAGTCATCCACCTTTCACACACATACACACATGGTTACTACCATTCACCTTCCACAATCACATGCACAGGTATCACCCCACCCACCTTCTAGTATCACCTGAATGTGTTCCAAGTATATGCAATTAAAGTTGCAGCATATGCAGTATTCAGTCATCCTTTCTCTGATCTTCCACTTAATCTAGTTATACAGATCACAAACAGCCACAGCCTATCTATCCCAGTAATCCATGGATTCAAGAAAGAAAAGTTAATCCTAAAAAGGATATTAGTCTGTCACAGGACACACACACAAACACACATGTACACATACATACACACACACATGCAATTTGAAGAAAAAACATTCCACCTATGGACTGTTTTTAATGTGTTGGAAAATGAACACTCAGCAAAAACCTCTGCAGACACAAGAATGACATACAGCTTAACAAAGTAACCCAAGCCAAGAACAAAACTGCAGAACGAAGTGCTATGTGCCAGAAACATTAATTACTGACACTGTGCCACCCATATCACAGTAAAATAATCATATTAAAAGTGTTTTAGTAACATTGCAATCCTGCCCTTTGCTTGCACTGTACATGCCTTGTTTTCAAAGATATAGCGAACCTTACACTAAAAACTTTATGCACTGCTGGCCTGTTCAGAATCAGAGAAAAAACATGCAGCTTACTGAATGGATGAGCATATTTTCTGAAACATAGCAGGGGTATCCCCAACATGGAATCTATATCACTGTGCCCGAATGAGGTTTCACAGCAGTCTTCTGTTTTCTCCCACACCCCATAGCCACAGCAAATAGGTGAACTGTCAATGCTCCAAAACTTCCTCTAGAAGAAGTGTCCATCTGTCCTGCAATGTACTGGTGTCCCATATAAAACTACTTCCTTCCTTGAGACCATTGCTTTCTGACAAACTCTCCTTGCTATGAATTGGATAAAGTGGGTAAGGAAGAGCTGATGGATGGATAAAAATGGGTTGCGAAACCAACTGTATTTATTTGAAAGTACAACAGTAGTACATAATAGATGGACAAATGCTACCCCTTAACAATAGTTTGTACTTCATGAGTCATTACATGGATGAACAGCACAGGGGAAAAGGGCAGCTGAATGGGAGGGGCACCCTTCCAGTTATACTTTCACGATCTGCAAAAATCCTCTTTCTGAGTTGAGTATACTTGGGCATGCAGTGGGACACTTCGCTTCAAAGGCACAAACAACTGAGGCATAATTCATTATTCTCTAAGCAGTTGCAAAATTCGAGCAAGTAAAACAATTATAACATTTACACAACTGCTTTCACACCCTTACTTCACAGAAGGCTACAGGAAGGTACATCATCAAATCTAAAGGATGCTGTTTCAGTAGCTAATGTAGAGACATAAAAACAGCAAGTAACACAGGAATTTTATTATTATTTTTTTAATGCACTGGTACCATGTTCAAAATCAGAGGAAAAATCATGCAGCTTTGTGACATTGGAAAATGTGTTACACTTAAAGCAGAATCACAAAACATTGTGACACCACATGTAGAAATATTTACTCTCTGTAGTAAAGAAAATTATGAATTTATGCTTTCTAGTATCACTAGCAATTCATTGTGTGACTTGTAGCTAAATTACTATCAGCAGCTCCACAGGTTAAAAAGAAAGATCACAAAAGTAAATATGGTATATACTCTCTACAAAAAAAAAAAAACAAAATGCATATGAAACTAAACATAATGCACAGTTATAAGCCATATCCACACATCTCAGCCTTTATTCCATATTTTTTGCAATACTGTATCACTGTCTCACTATCCAGTCCCTAAGACATCCACACATCTCCCTTGTCAGAGAAAGTAAACAGACATCTAAGTACACCTCCACTGAGTTTCGGCCAGACTGAATGCTCGTCATACTAATGTCACCTGAAACATGTCTCTAACTCTAACACCAAAACCTTGCATTCTTACACATACAAAAGACACAAGACATTGTCTTCTCTCCAGCACAAGATGGAATTAAACATATGTATTCAGTGAACTGTTTATATTTCAGCTTACTTTTAACACAATTTGTCTCATTAAAAATGACATTACATTCAGAAGCTAAATTTATACTGACACCTGTAAACCTCCAGTTTTTGATATCCCTCACCACTGCTCATGACACAGCTAAGTAAAACGAAGACATTACTGACAGAAACCAAGCCGTACTACCCTTGCAGCACTCTGAATATCCAGGTTCCATAATCAGATTAGTGGATCATAATCAAAGCTGAAACTAACCTTAGTAGAGCATTTTTTTTCTTTTATACTGTGTAAAAGTATCTCATAAAAATGCATATTGAGTCAACAGAAGGATGTCAACAAACAAGTCTGCCTGCTGCTCTCTGTGCAAGACAAAATAAAAATGCAAAGGTGAAAAACACAATAGCATTGAGAAGCTGAAGACCTTCCCTTATCATAAAAATGAGTTATACCCCTTAAATCCCTCACCTTATGGTATTCAGCATAGAACTCCAAAGCAATAACACAAGATCAAACAGCATTTTTCTTCAAAAGTGAAACACCTGCAAATAAGAAAACTGATTGATCAATGGAATACAAATTAAATGTACCTTCTTATTGACTGAAATCTTAAAAGCCTTGCACGTGGTTGTGCTACTTTTTACTCTGTGAAATTTCTCTTGCAAAAAATCTCTGAAAATTTCTGTAAACCAAATGATATTCCAACAACCTGATAATACCTCTAAAAAGGGATACCTCATCTATCTGGCTTGTCACTCCATGTCCAGTACATTTGCCAGTATTTAAAACTAATCTTACTTTTGTCTAATTCCTTCTTAACAATAGCTAAAGCAACGGGCATTCATATCCTTACGTTCCTCACAGTTAAAAGATGATCTTTATAACAGCATAAAGCTATGAGAACAGTATGTTCTCAGAACCATCTGCCATCTAACAGTCCTTAAGAAATGTAGCACAGCACACCACTCATGGTCAAAGTAAACAAAAACCTCCTGAGTGGGTAACTTTGTTTGATACCCAGTGAGGTATCCATCACCTCCCCCTATATATCCATTAGCTAACTGCAGTAATTTAGTGCAGGTAACAAACCTAGATCCAAATTTATAAGCATACAGTATGTGGGATAAAGTATCACACCTGACCAGATCAAAACCTTCTTTGATACCACAATTTAGCAAATCACATGCAATACCCCTGGACCTCATACAGAGCATAACAAGCAATTTCTTAATGTCCCCACAGAGGATCTCATAAACAACAAACTATTTGAGGTGATCCATAAATGCTAACACTCAGCTTTGCAGTAATTGTATTACTCTCTCATAAGCCCCTTGACATTAGCTATATTTGGAGAAAAATGTAGGCCAATCAAGATATGTAGTGCAGTTAATTCATGATTACCCCTTTACCATTCATTCAAAACTTATCAAAAAACTTTACGCTGAGCCTCAGATAAACCCCTATAGTTTTCATAACCCATTCCTTTCAACCCTGGTGTCTATGTTTCATTTGCAGCTTGTAAGATCATATGCAGTTTTGCCAAGTAAGCAAATATGTTATTTATTTTTACCCAGTACTACCAAAACAAATATAATATTCACAAAGGACTCCCAGCTCAAATAAATTAAATATTTAATCTGTTCAACCATAAATGCCCAAGGACTTAACTATATTGTTCCAAATAAAAAGTTTATCAACTGAAGTACAAGTTTGTATCAATGAGCAACTGTTCTTTTTCTGTACGACAAGGCATTGTCCAAATCATTAGAGGTATTGTATAGACTCATTCCACATGCACACATATAAGATTAGGATATGATCAAGAAGTTGGGTGAGTTAGGGGAGGAATGGGTCCTGAAGGTTCTCATAACAGTATGGCGAGAATGCATATCCACACCTGACTGAGAATAAGCATATTAGTGCCAGTGTACAAGAACAAAGGAGACATCCACAACTGTAGGCAATACAGAGGTATCAAACTCCTGTCGTACTGCATGAAAATTCTGGACAGGGTAATTGTTAAATGAATATGCAGGGTAGTAGAAAGTAAGATGGGACAAACAGTTCAGATTCAGATCAGGATGCAGCACAACTGACCCAATGTTTGCAGCAAGACACATTGTTGAGAAGAAACTAGAGATTATGTCAAATCCAATTAGGCATTACTAAACTTGGAGGAAGCATACAAGATCCCAAGAAAGCTGATTTGGGTATTCCTGTAATAATTAAAAGTCCCAGAAACATTGGTAGAATTAGTGCAGGTTATGTTCAAGGACCTAATGACACAGGTACACTGCTCGGACTCACAGAGGCATTCCCAGTGGGCAGTGGCATTCTATGTGCATCAAGATTCCTCTCTAAGCACACTGCTGCACTTATTAGTGATGGACTCCATTAGCATACAGGTCAGAGGGGACAGATTAACAAAACTGCTGTATCCAGACAAGGTGGTATTGCAGGCAGACTCTGATCAAGAATTCAGCAAATGATAGAGGAATGGAATACAAAACTGAAGGCACATGGATGAAACTGAGTAAAGATAAAAGATAGTTGAAATGGCAGCAAATTGGGGAATCATAAGAAGCTGAACTGAGATAGAAGGGAAAGTAGCAGAGCAGTTTTATCAGCTTCAAGTATCTGGGATGGGTGGTTGAGGAGAAGATGAATATAAATGAGGAGGTCAGAGGTCAATGCTAGAATTGTAGGGGCTGCAGCCAACTGGCAAAGTGCGTCTGGGGTAGAGTTTGACAGAAGAATGCCAAAGAAGCTGAAAAGTAAGGTATATAAAACAGTGGTGCAACCAGTACTACTGTATGGTACAGAAACCTGGGCAGTTGAGGAAGCTAGAGGTGATGGAGATGAAATGTCTGAGATGGGTGTTAAGATGCACACTGTGGGACAGACAGAGAAATTAGGATATCGGAGAGTACAGTGGTTCACATACACAGGAAATGAGGACATGCAAGGAGATGGATGGATTGTGTGACAGACTTACATGTCAGGCATGACTGTCAAAGAAGGTAGAAAACAAAGAGATGATGACAGTGGATGTGACACCCCGACTCCATGCAAAAAAAAGTGAAAAAAGGGGGGTTGTTGTTGAGGATGACAGATTATATAAGATGTAAGAGCACACATTGTATTTTGAAGATTCTGAAAGAAAGTTAGGGTCTGGACTGATCAAGATATCAAACATTTTTCCCTCCTCACAATAGTATTCAAAAATGGATTAACCTATTTCTTTCTTGATACCTCAGACTTCTGCCTCCGCAAACTATCCTTCATCTTCTTTAAGTTAGCAGTATAATAATTTCTCTGTCTTTCTGCACTATATCTCTCCAAAACTCAACCAGCACCATTCACGTTTCTCACACATTTTTCTCTTTACTGCAATCCAGAAACAAATGCCTGTACCTCTCCTTTCAAGTGACCCTCCATACACCCCAAGTGCCATAACAAAATCTAAATCCATAATCTCTCTCCAGTCCATACTCAATTTCTAATTTAAACCAAGCTTCAGGACTAAGACAACATGTTTCTGTCCCTAAGATAATATTTAGACATATGTCAAATGAATGAACTCTGAATATACACTGTCAAAAAATGCAACCTGTATATTCAAAAATGTAAGCTCTTCCAGAGCTTCATTTACAACAAAATAATCTATTAGAGGGCATCTGTTCCCTTGTCTATACCAATTACTTTTAATCCATCACGTTTCTGCAAAGTATCTGTATCCCCAACATCTAACAGCTGGCTCACTTTTCTAACCTTAAAGACAATATTGAAGCCACCTTCATGACTTCTCTTGAAGAATGAACTGTTGAAGCATACATATTGTGATATTGTGTATATATATATATATATATATATATACACACACATACCTACACACACACACACGTACATACACACACAGACAAACCTATTTTGCCTTGTGTTAAAATATTAGCAATTAAACACCTACCAGGATCTAGTATAGTGAAAGCAAGGAGAAGCACAACAGTACAGGTTATTCTTTAAAAGAAGACCATAGCAGTCATCACATCCATTGTTCCATACAGTAGTGAGCTCCAGATGGTATGTATTCATAGATTAGTACATGCTAACTGTCCTTGTGGGACATTTTAAGCCTAGCCAATTACCACATGTGAGAATCAAACCCTGCACCCTGTGTTTCTAAGGTAAGCACCTTAACCATTACGCCAACCTCCCACCTGCCTATGATGCTTAATCGGGCTAACATCTGATAAACTCATGATATCTGTGTCATGGGATAAAACCTACTTAGCAACTAAAAGCTTCCACAGAGAGAATCGAATACTCGTCTCATTAATGAACATACCCCCAAGACATCCAGGCCCTGACTTTTTCAGTTTTATAAAGGTACCTCTGCCTCTTTTGCCTATCCTCTTTATTGATGGAGTCCTTCATATCACAAGACATGACAACCTGATCATCTGGAGAAGCTTTAACTTACATTGTATCTGCAGATGCTTCTAATGATACTGTAAGAGGATGAGACACCCCGCCCCTTATATGTTCCCTGGGGGGATATTAAGCAGCAGCATAGTATCACTAATAAAACATTGCACACTTCATTATTAAATGAGATTACAGAAACAGCTTCATGCAGATGCTCACTGTGTTGTAAAGATGGAAGAGCAGTATATAAACAATCATATCAAAAATGCTCAGTGGTACCATAGTATCAACAAAAAGGCTTAAAACTGGATTTATTATTCCCCTTTTCTCTACATAAATCACATCTGCATTTTTTTTTTCATTGCTGAATTGGCTAACCAGAGGTCCCATAATTGTGGTACTGCAAAATACCCCTACATTCATATACATTTACAAAGCTTTCCAAATGTATAGACTGATTATTTTAAACAGAGAAATCAACCCACACCTCCCATCAACCAGTCCACACATCCCTCAAATATTTTAATTTTATGACAATCACAAACATGGCCATAAATGTTACACAAGTAACAAATAAACATATTCTTTCCAACACATCAGTTCTAAACTGAAGGAAAACACTTTTCCATTTCTGCATAGTGAAATCAGTCACAAAAAAGTTCATATTCATGGATTTATGTTATATTTAGTAGTAAATAATTGAATAAATCTCTCAGCCAACATTACCAAAACAAACATAATATACAAAAAGGCCTCAGAACCCAAATGAATTAAAGATGTAATTTGTTGAACAGTAAAGCCCAAAGGCTGGACAATATTTTCCCGAAGTATACCAACTGACCTACGAATCATGTGGTTCAGTCTTACTGCTGTCCTGGTCCACTGAAGCAATCTAATATGTTTCACTATAAATGCAGTTGCATCACTATGCTCTGCTGCAACAGGTGCATAGAAATGGGGAACACTTTTAGAGATAATCAGTTTTTATTCCCTTGCATACTCAGTAGTACTTCCCACTGAATCCGGTCACTTGGTGGCGAAAAAGCATGATCCTCTTTTGTAGCTAGTGATAACTATCATGAGGGGAAGCAACAGCAGAAAAATTAAGGCCTGTATTATCCATCACATCACCTGATTTGTATTTCTCACCCTCACTAATCTTATGCTAAAGCACAAGTCCAACCACATCATCAAGTTTACTGATGACACCATAGTCATGGGGCTCATCACAAAGGAGGATGAAAGGGCGTACAGATAGGAGGTGGCATCTCTGATCAATTGGTGCGAGGGGAACAATCCTGACCTGAATGTGACCAAGACCAAAGAAATCATCACCCACTTCAGGAAAAGGAGAACAAACCACCCAGCACTCAGGATCAATGGTGAGTATGAGGAGAGGTTTAAGAGTACTAAGTTCCTGGGTATACACACATCAGAGGATCTCTAGTGGTCTGGAAACACCAGCCAACTGGTCAAGAAAGTGCACTAATGCCTCCATTTTTTTAAGGCTGAATAAAGCTAAGCTTCCACTTCATATTCTCTCCACCTTCTACAGAGGTGCAGTACAGAGCATCCTCACCTGTAACTTCACCGTGTGCTTTGGAAACTGCACAGTTACAGAAAGGAAGGCACTACAAAAAGTGGTAAGGGTTGCAGAGAAGGTAACAGGTTCCAGTCTTCCATCGATACATCTTTTTTCTGCAAGAAGCATCCGAAAAGCCACAAAAATAATATAGGACAACGCCCATCCTGTGCATGAACTGTTTAAGAATCTAGCAGGAGATATCTCAGCCTCTTCTGCAGGACCCCAAGATTCGATAACAGTTTCTACCCTGCAGTGATTAGACTTCTGAACTCTGGCACTAGTCACAAGGGTTTGAATATACATCAATTTTTATTTGTGCAATATATACTTACATATATTCTAAGTAAGTGCAATATTTATTATACCTATAGTCAGTATTATTTAACCCACACAAGTGCAGTATTAGACAAATAACTTAGGCATTGTTGAGTCTGTAACGTGTTTTGTATTACTTTAAATAGGGTAGTTAATTTAAATCATGGAAGGGTATTCTTTTCATATACGAGTGTTGGTAAATGTCTCTGTACTTTCGTGTATTGGGAGTAGTACTGTATTTATTAGTTATGTTTATTCCTCTACTTGTGTTTCACTTTCCTTTGTAATCTCAAGAATTAAGGTGATGCACAAAATGTAATTTATGCTACACATGTAATTTAGGCTACACATGTGTAGTTCTAAATGACAATGTTTACTTTGACTTATCCATCACATTCAGCATATGTGATAAAGTTATCAGTAAACAGTCCACCACTATTAAATCAGTAACAATGACTCCAGTCACCAACATTTTTTGCATAACACAAGGAGCTTCTGTAGCTTCACTATGAGAAGTCATGCTGTAATTATCCCGCACCCCATTTAAGAAGTGCCACTCTAGTGTCTCCCCTTCAGAGTTGGGATTCTTTATATTTTGCATCCTATGTACTCTTTCAATTTTCCTGATGCACTAGTCAAATTTCTCTCATAGTAGGATTACTACATCTGGTCTCCCCCAAAAAAAGGTCACCGGCCTAGTAGGACTCACCCAGTCAACAAAGCAAAAATGTATGGCAGTTAAGAAATATACAGAGAAAACATGCAGATGGTAAAATTACCATCTGTCTGAGACAGTAGTAGCTCAGAATAATGTTAAAGGTCAAGTTTAAGTCCAAACTGGCCACATCCACTAAGGACAATCACAAGGCCTTTTTTACATATGTTTCCATTCTCAAAGGTAACACCCAAATCTGCTTTGAACTTGTGGTCAATAACCCCACATAAACAAATGCCAAAGATATACCCATCCTGTTGGCAGACAGGTTCATTGAAAACTTCACCTCCCTGTCCCCCAAACAGTAAACCAGGACATCCCCAGCACCTGGCCCCTGCCCTCATCACCAGGGTGTAGGACTTTAATGCCCTCTCATAGGCAAAAAATACCCTCTCCATGGGACCTGACAATATCCCTGGCTGTATCCTACATGAACTTAGGCATGAGCTCTCAGCCCCATTAGGCACCCTATTCAACCAAAGCCTGAGCATAGGCTTTGTCCCAGCCAAATGGAGGACAGCCACTGTCATCCCTCTACACAAAGGTGGGACGTCCACTGAACCAGACAATTATAGGCCCATCAGCCTAACTAGCCTGATCTGCAAGGCCATAGAATGCATTATCATGGACCTTATAAAACAAGGACATTGGCGACCTCCAAACACTTGACCCCACACAGTTTGGTTTTGTCAAAGGGAAATCATGCCTGTTAAACTTGGCCGACTTCTTCGAAACACTCACCAAAGCCATGGACAACAGGAAGATGGTGCACCCTGCCTACCTTGACCTAGCCAAAGCCTTTGACACTATTCTCCACTTGGGCATATTATATAAACTCTCCCAGCTAGACATCAACCCGTATCTTACCAAATGGGTAGCTAACTGGCTCACTGATAGAAGCCACCTCTAGTAGTAGATCAGTAACAAGTGGTGTACCTTTAGGATTGGTCTTGGGACCTTTACTGTTTGGGATATACTTTTCTGAGATGCAAGCCAAAACCAGTGGTCTGTGGCTGACCAAGTTTGCAGATTATTGCAAGCTGGGTAAAGTCTTTAATTACCCTAGTGATGTGAACATCCTCCAAGAGGGACTTACCCAAACTAATGATGGTGCCAGAAATGTGGCCTTAAACTGAATGCCAAGAAATGCATCATTATCCCCTTTGGGGAAAATGGCATCCCCACTAATTATTACATTAACAACAACATACTAAGCATGAAATCAGTTGAGGGACTTGGGCACCCAGGTTGATAATAACCTGACTTTTGATCACCACATTGCCTCCACTGTACAGAAGGCTTTCTACATGACCCACCTAATAAGTAAGAGTATTTCATCCAGGAATAAGAAGTTCATAACATCCCTGTACTCCTCCCTTATCAGACCCATTATCGAGTACAATGCCCCCTTCAGCATGCATCTTGCCAAGCACATGCAGCAGCTGGAGAGACCACAGCAATTCCTGACCAGGAAAATCCAGTGTCTCGAACACCTATTCTATACAGATAGGCTAAAAGCCCTGTCTGTCTCTACTCAGTCTCTTACAGACTGCTCAGAGGTGACCTGTATCTGGCATACAAGGCCGTCTCAGACCCAGCCTTGATGGCGTTTCTGCATATCCATAAGTCAAACTCGACTTGTCCAACCTGGTCTGTGACATTAATAGAACTTGTTGGTGGGAAAGATTTGTGTAAAGACTTCTCCCATCTGTGGAATAGACTCCCTCTCCATGTCAAGTAGAGTACCTCTATAACCTTCTTTAAGAGGCACCTGAACGACTGGATAGGAAACGGAAAATACACCCCAGGGATCCCACCTGTGGGAACATGGGTGAAATTCTTGGCTAAGCTTATAAGGGCCTCTGGGCCAATAGCCTAATATCATTCTATGAACCTATAAGTAGCACTTAATAAAATTATTAGCAGAATTTGTCTGTACCCTGGACAAATTTCCCCTAGGGTATTTAAATATCTCCCTGGACCTCCTCTTAAATCAGATCACTGACCTTGTAGGACAAATAAGCCCCACAACAAACATAAAATACAAATGCACTGCAGGTTTTTTGCCATGATATTGTCTCTTATTAAAGGAATACTGTAAATCTCACAGGTATGCTGCACTGAGATTTGAGTACTATTTTAAAAAATCATGTAAAAAGTCTTTTCAATTAAAAGCCTAGCCAATAAAAAATCATGTGACCATGGTGTGAGTACAGATTTGACGACACTCAGCAGAGTACTGTTCACAGCTGTGCTTTGATAATGAAACCGTAATCTCAGAATAAATGCAGTTACCAGAAATAGAGTTACACTGTTCTACAACTCTGGTACAGAAGGCAGTGAATATGTAGAGTTTCCTTATACTGACTTTGTAAATCAAGCATAAGCCACTGCAGCTCTGTCTCCCCCAAATCAGTCTGTGATAACTAACTTGATCACACTACATTCAAACAGTATGCAAGAAAAAGGCAAAGAAGAATCAAACCTAGGTCGCCAGGAAGATCTCATTCACAGTTTATTACTATTAAGCATTATGCCATATTGACAACTTATAAGTGCGGTGTATGTGATGGTGTAGTACCGTTTCATGTTAACAACTGCAGGACAGGGCATAGTTTAGTACGTTCTATGGTACAGCTCCTGTAGCACACAGCTTAGAAGTGAATGATCACATCACATACCCCAAAGCACTTAACCACAGATGCCTGCTAATATTACCCCCTAAAATACAAATGAAATAAAACCAGAAATGTATCGACCAATAAGGAAGACAGAACATCTGACATTTAACCAGATTTACAGGGGGTGGATCAAAGCACTGAAATTTGACAAAAATAACCAAAAATCATACTCCATGGAGAAAACAATCACCGTCATGATTTGCTACAGAAGCAATATATTTCCTACCAACAAGTGCAGCCTATTTTTTATTAATTATATGCTTTTCAAACAGCACTTTCACATTTCATATAACTTTCATTCCAGATTTTTCTTCCATAAAATGTATTTACGAATTTACATGAACTGCAGGATTGTGTATACAATGTTTTCACTCCACGAGGAATGGTTTTAAGCATTCCAGATATCTCTTCATTTACTAATGTAAACATCTGGGGTTGCCCTAATTAACCAGTTCTTTCACTTCTTTCAGACTTACTGCCCTAAGCAATGGAAACTCCTGCCTGAAAAAAAAAAAAAAAAAACACTGTTGGTACGACTGAACAGGTTTCTCCAAAAACTGAACAGGTTTCTCCAAAATGAACCCAAACTGAGATACTTTAACAAATAATGCATTAACACATGTGCCACTTAAAGCATTATTAACAAAATTATGCAAAAAGAGAGGAGGCATTCTAGTCCCTGATTAGCAACATTAGGAAACACTGTCATTTGTTATCACTACCCCCAGCTGCTGTTACAGAGCTACAGATGTGATTCACATGCATTAAACATGAAATGCAAATACTGAAGTGAAAATTCTTTTTACTGAGAGTAAATGTCACTCAAGAACTATACAGAAACCTATGCCACCTGTTCAGATGTATAAAGAGGGTGCTTCTTATGAAAAGTGAAATTCAGCAGGATAAACAGCACACTCAACAATACAAAATATTGGTATTGAAATACATTTGTTTCTAGTTTGCATCACATTCAAATACATAACAGTTTACGCAACTCTGACAGGAATGTTAAAGTTACAATATTTTTTTTTCTTCCAACGTGTTTAGAAATTTGTCAGTTTTTTTTTTCCCCAGACGACATAACTACCAAAATCAGGACTGTACTGTAAAAAGAAAGACATGTGGTAATCTTAGAGACAGAGAATAAAATAGAAATATATCCGACTCAGGGAGGCAACATATTAGGGACAATGATAGTCGCGTTCTTATTTTTTAAACATTTTGTATTGTTCAGATGCAAACCTATCTTGTTAAACTAATTTCTTTCAGTTATTGCTCAACAAAAAGTTGTTAAAGGCAGAAGTACTACCTCACTGGGAATCTAAATTGGCAGTGGACTTAATTTACCCAGTGTGGAAGCAAAGGAAAGGTGGGGTGCATAAATTTGTTAGAAAATGTCAAATGTGTGTAAGGTGAAGAGAAGAGTTTTATAAGTGCACTTTTTTGTTAGGCAGTGTGTACAGAATGAATAACTTTCATCTCTTGTCGAGATGTACTTATTTTAATTATTGTATGAACTTGGTACATAATTCATCTACCAAACCAAAGACGATTCCTACAAACACTACTGGCATAATGTAGAACTCTGAAGAAGTTATTTTATTTTAAATCTGATGATCACATAGGTGGATTGGTCCAGGGATTCATTTCAGCCATGACCATGGCCAGAGGCAAAACAAGTTTCTTACAGTTATGGCATAACAGAACAGATATTGAACAATCTAATAATCTGTTTTACTCAGTTTTAATATATTAAGAGATATTGTATAGTCACATCATTTAAAGGAATAAACAGCTTGTACAAGATATATTACAAATACTGTACAGCAATCTATTTTCCATTCCATGTTTCCAGGTCCTAACTAACTTGCCTATCTGCAAAACAATTAGAAATTAATGATATATATATATATATATATATATATATATATATATAAATATATACACACACACACACACACATATATATATATATATATATACACATACATACTCTTGATACATAGCATACACACACACACACAACACCAGACACACACATACATACATGTGCGCACACGTGTGTGTGAATTGTGTGTAACAATTTACAGCACCCTTTATAAAACATGCAGCTTCCTAACTGATCACAACATTCTGGTTTGTAACTGAAATTTTAGTGCTGAGTATACCAATACAGTAGCATTAAACAAATGTTTAAACGTTTAAACAATGTACATACCAGTCTGCAACAAACTGTTGGTGGAACTACAGCAAGGACACATTCAAACAGAAACCAGTTTTCCGTCTCAGAAAGCTTTGGTAAATTAACAACTCACCTTCGTTTTTCATGATTCCTTCTCCCCTCAAAGGCGACCACAGTCAATGTGTCACATGACTAAGAGAAGGGCTTGTGAAAGGTAAACATTTCAGCACTTGAAGGGTAGCCATGTAGAGCAAGTAGTTAAAATTCATCTGCACACATCGTATATTAACTGACTGGCAGTACAGTAAATGAGTTTTTAACAGAACATTAGAAAAAGATTCCGAACATTGCAAGCAATTTGCATATTTCTAGTCCTGTAATAAATTAATCATTCAGCAATACCTTATTACAATACAGAATATTAAGGAAATAGCACATCTCAAAGGAGAAAAATATTTCCATAGTATTTTTTTAGGTATACAAGAATGACTATACCTACATAGTAAATGGTAGGATTGCCAAAAGAGACCGTTACCATGGAAATAAATTTGAAATTGATTAAGGTAACCCTTGAGCATGAAGCACTTCACAGATGTTGGGGAAACCTGCTTATAATTCTCAGCACAGCAGTATCACAGCTATCGCTTGTGGCACCAACATATTTTAAATTCTGTGTTAGCATAGAAAAGAGAATTGCATTCAGCCTCTTTTAACCATTTAGTGAACATTCAGCAAACGGTTCACAGAGGTTCTGCTTATACCGATTCTTCAGACAGGAATTTACTTCTCTGCCTTTTAGAAATTTTTCCTAGAAGACAGATGACACTGCAGTTAAACCTATCCAGGAAGCTTTTGTAGGTAGGCTGGCAATGATACATAATATTCTCTTAATCCAGTCCCTTAACAAGTATCCTATGTTTGCTAAAGTGGAAAATATAATGATGTTATAGCAGTGGAATCTCAAATAATATACCAGCTTACAAAAAATCTCCACTGAATAGATGAAGGAACCTTAAAACAGAAATGTCGGTGTGGTAAATGTTATAAATATGTAAATGAATAAAAAAGTTGCAGGATAATACTAAAGGCTAAAAGGGCCTCGATCAAGACAGATGGTAAATGTCCAGTGCTTGTATAAAAACTCCTCTATCAAAAGCACAACTACCATTATAAATGAACATTTACTAATTCCTCTAAAAAGACAGATACCAGTTATGAAAAGTAGCCCTCAGAAAACACACTGTCTATTACTAAGGAAAACCACTTAACTCCACTAGTATCAGGCAGTACCAGGAACCACAACCAAGATCAATATGACATAACTTGTTAATTTATTTTAGCAATTTTGTTAATGTAATACCAGTAGTAAACATGCTTTCATTTAAACTGAATGCTAGACTTCTTCAGAAATAAATTCAAACATATTTTCATCCATTTTAAAAGGTTTAATTCCACCACATGACTAATTCTGAAAAGCAAAAACATCTTTAACCTATCTCCCATGAATATAATCTTTCCCATTTGAAACAGATACAGAAATTAAGAAAAAAAAATGTACCATGAATTGTTATATATGCATTAAAAATCCATCTGAAAAGGAATCAACAGTTTATAAAAAATTATACATTTTTAAATACACACAAAACTTCATGATTAATACATATATTAATCATTAAAAATATCCTAACTAATAGTTTAAGTGTATCCTGCAAACCAACATACATGCATTACAAATAAACTTACACAATTGGATAAAAATATATAGAGTTACATGAATGCATTTTTAATACTAGAAATATTGTGAGGTGTTCATTCAAGCCGGGGGGGTATAGCAGCGTGCAACTTCAGTTGCCACATTAATGCCCTATATTCTGCTCACCCTTAGGGGCCCTAGCCACCCTCTCTACAATAACAAAGTAAATTTTTTTACATTCATCACATACCAATGTATGCTTATACAGGACATTATTCTTATTCTCCCTGTATATATCATAACAATGCTCATATATTCTCTTATGGAGTGGCCTTTTGGTTTTCCCAACGTAAAATGCCTTATAGCCAGTACAAATTTTCAGATATAACACCCCACTTGTTTCACAATAACTGAAAATAAGCTAAATGGCTCAGGGTGCAGAGAGGTGCAGAATAACAAGACCAACTGAAAAAAAGGAACTGCACCAAACTTACACAACCACAACGTTCATTTGCAAAGAAATAAAAGGTAAAATAATGTTAGCGCTTTCACGACTGCTCCTGTCGCTTCATCAGACAAAGTAAGCATCTCTCCAACCAGTTTATATCACGTTGGCTATCAGCTGATAAGAATCAAATGTTCCAATTATATAATGAAGACAAGCTAAAGCTATATTTAAAGGTACTAGAGTAAAATACATCTAAATTTTTTTCTAAAAGCAGTCCATAAATGTGCATAAGTACATATGAAAAGCATCTCTAAAATACATGTGTAAGAAAGCTTGTATACAAAATATATATATATATATATATATATATATATATATATATATATATATATATATATATATAAGAATATATTTACATTGAACCATATGTAGGGAGAACTCACATTAGAAAAATCTCTCAAAAAATTCTGCTATATAAAAATAACCTCATAAAAAATAATAAGTCATATTAGAGCATAAACTTCATAAAAGGCTCATATAAAACACATAAAGGTACATATTAGAGCATAAAGAGACACATCAGAGATATATAAAAAACATATGTATATGTGTATGAGGAAAGCATATTATGCTTACATAGATATCTGTAAAATAACGCCTGAGACTGCGAGACTTCCAAAAAGGTTTTAAAGATGTTGTACTATTTAGACCAGGATATCTCTCTGCATTCAGAGAGAAAGAATCCATTTTTGTTCAATACTTTCAGTTAAATTTTCTATGTCGCCTCCTCTTGCATTAAGGTGGACAATTTGAATAACAAAAAATTTAAAGTAATGTGTGCAATCTGTTTCCTTAATATCTGTAGTCAGGGCATTATTGTCTTTACAGTTGTTAATGTCCCTAGTATGTTCAAGGATCCTGTCCTTGAACATTCTATTGTTTTTCCTATATAGAATACAAAACATTTCTGACAGAAAGAGAAATAGACAACATTCATTGTTCTGCAATCAGCATAGCCATGACTTGTGATGGTAAATTGTCACACGGGGTGTGTGAAAGTACTGTTTCTATAAAGGTGTTGGCATGCAGAACATCGTCTGCATGGAAAGGTGCCAGTCCGCATGGACTGGATAGGTTTATTTATGTCTATCTTATTGCAAAGATGGTGTTTCAAAGACTTATTATTTCTAAATGAAAAGGATGGAATATTGCCTATCTTGTCCACGAGTCCTGGCACCTCATGTAATATATGCCAATGTCTTTTAATAATGGAAGTATACTCATTTACATCACTTGAATGCTGAAAAACTACTCTAAACCTATTATTTGTCGAGGTTAAATCATACTGATCATCATTCTGTGTGACATCCATCAAGTATGGTTTACACCTGTTGTCCCTTTGTGTCCAGGCCTCAACTATAGTGGTCTCAATCTCTTCCTTTGAGTAACCCCTATGTAGGAAATCTAGTTTTACATTTTCAAGTGCCACTCTTGCTTCATCGTCTTCCTTATGTAATCATAAAACTCTATATACCTGTCCCTTCAGGACATTTTTCGCAATATGTCTTGGGTGCATACTAGTTCTGTGCAGCAGGGCATTTATCCTAGTAGGTTTCCTATATATACTACTGCTAAGCTTATTCAGTTCAGATTTCCTAACTATCACATCCAAGAAATTAATCTCAGTTGTGGAGTGTTGATACGCAAATCTTAAAAAAACGGTAGTAGTATGTAGACAGTTCACAAAATCAGTTAACTCACTTATAGTGCCCTTCCACAACATAAAGATGTCATCCACAAATCAGACGTACCATAAAATATTTCCAGTGACAATAGAGAGCTGTTCCCAACATACCAGCGCCAGGTTGGCGTAGCTATTGGCACAAGCAGTGCCCATATCCACGCCAACCTTCTGAAGATAAAACTCATTTTCAAACACAAAGGCATTACTTTCTAAAATGTTCTCTAATAGACTGCAAATAAGTTGAACCTTGACATTTTCATAACATCTGTTCATAGTAAGAAAATCACTGATCAGGTTATTGCCCCATATATTTGGTATTGATGTAAAAATTGATTTGATGTCCATAGTAAAGATATATTCACTCTCAATTGTCATTATTCTATTATATAGCCTTTCTAGGAACATTTTTGTATCTCTCAGTATAGTATGGCATCTATCTAGTAATGTGTGGAGGTTACCCTCCACAAAAATGGCGAGTGGTTCAGTGCACCACCCTGCACCTGAGACTATTGGTCTCATAGGTAGCACTTCAATGTTTTTATGTATTTTCGGGAGACCATAGATTCTTGGGACAACTGGGTTATTGGTGTTAAAAGACTTAAATAGATGTTCATCTATTAAGTTTGTCATCAGCAGATCAAAAATCAAAAAAAAGACACCTTTTCCATCACTGCATTTACAACAAATTTAGTGACACATTGATAAGTATGTGTCTTGTAGTAAAATTCTCATCTGTTTCAAGTATAACATCTTATCTAGTATTACTATGCCTCCACCCTTATCTGCTTGTTTAATTTCGATGAGTGCGTGTTTTTCAATTCACGTAGAGCAATGCCCTCACAACTAGACATGTTATGAAAACTATTAAGTGTCTTTTCTAATTGCAATTGTCTAAAACTAGTCTCACAGACATTAATAAAGGATTGTATTCCCGGATGAATAGCTGGGACAAAAGTAATTGGTTTATTATATCGTAAAATGTCAACATTGTTATGTCTCTCTGTGTCAGAAAACATATTTTTTAAAGATAAACTCCTGCCAAGGAGCCTAAGGTCCTTCAACATTTCAACAGGATCGGCCCATTTGGCAGGGATAAAGGATAAACCTTTATTCAGTAGTCCAATTTGTTCTTTACTTAAAGTTATTGAAGAGATATTTATAACCAAACCTGTATTCAAGTCTGCCTTCTCTTCAGCTGCTGTGCTGTAGGTTCCAAACTCTGTTGTTTCTGTATCTTCTCTTGTCTCATTATGCTCCTCGATTGTGCTTTGAAGGGTAGTGGATTTCTCAATGTGAAATCTCCCATGGTGTTCAGATCTAAAAAAATATTGTTGTTCGAACTGTTTTCTTCTTGGTGTCGAACCTGTGAAGTCACTGGTACACTATTAAAGGAATCTGCACTAGTGCCAGATTCGCTTAGGCACTTATTATTCCGTTGTTCAGGTATATTATTAGTTTTAAAACCTGTAGTGACATTGTCAGAAGGCGCCACTATAATATTTGTTTCTATGCCCAACTTCCATAAGGTGGGTGTACTATCAGAGCTTCCAAATGTGGTAGCTGATTGGATATCATGATGGTTGACATTCTCTTGAACTACAGACCTTATTCGTTCCCTGGGCCAGGAAAAGACATTATTATGTTCAAACTCATGCTTGTCTCGCTGCAATTTCTTTAGTTTAGTTTGCTGCAGTCTTCTTTCATAGGAGGTGATATTTTCTTGCAGCTGATCCATCTTATCAGTTGAAATGTCAGGCGAAAAACTATTGGAAACTTTCTTTTCCAGTGTGATACTATCAGCTTTAAGCTCATCTTCCATAGGTAAAAAGAAGTTGATCAGTAATTCTACATACTTAGAACTAAATTGTAGATTCAGTTCCTGCCATTTGCGAAGTAATACGGGGTAGGTTTCTCCATAGCTGGGTATTTTTAAAATTCTCAAACCTCGAGGAATAATCTGATGTTCAAGAGATGCCTGCAAATACAGGCGTTGCCATTGTAGCCTTTTATACTTATAAATCTTGTTTTCAAGGTCCCTGTAGTGTTTCAAAAATTCAGGTACCGGAGTGCTAATGGAGAGATCATGATCCATTATATGGGTAGAATTAATGTCAGGTAGTGGATTATCCTGTACATCCAAGATTCGTAGGAAACGATCATTAGTAGCTTTTGTAGCTCCTTCATTAGTTAGAACATCCATGTTGAGGTGGTGTGCCCCTTGGCGCCGAATAACAACAGAGGAAATGAAAATAAACTAAATGGCTCAGGGTGCAGAGAGATGCAGAATAACAAGATGAACTGAAAAAAGGAACTGCACCAAACCTACACAACCACAACTTTTATTTGCAAAGAAATAAAAGGTAAAATAACATTAGCGCTTTCACGACTGTTCCTGTCGCTTCATCAGACAAACTAAGCATCTCTCCAACCAGTTTATATCACATGTTGGCTATCAACTGATAGGAATCAAATGTAACAATTATATAATTAAGACAAGCTAATGCTATATTTAAAGGTACTAGAGTGAAATACATCTAAATTTTTTTCTTAAAGCAGTCCATAAATGTGCATAAGTAAAAGTATATATGAAAAGCATCTCTAAAATACATGTGTAAGAAAGCTTGTATACAAAATATCTATAAAAATATATAAGAATATATTTACATTGAACCATATGTAGGAGGAACTCACATTAGAAAAATCTCTCTAAAAATATACTGCTATATAAAAGTAACCTCATAAAAAATAATAAAAAGTCATATTAGAGCATAAAAAATTTCATAAAAGGCTCATATAAAACTCATAAAGGTACATATTAGAGCATAAAAAGACACATCAGAGATATATAAAAAACATATGTGTATATATATATATATATATATATATATATATATATATATATATATATATATATATATGTGTATGAGGAAAGCATATTATGCTTACATAGATATCTGTAAAAATACTTAATGCCTGAGACGGCGAGACTTCAAAAAAGGTTTTAAAGATGTTGTACTATTTAGACCAGGATATCTCTCAGCGTTCAGAGAGAGGATCCATTTTTGTTCAATACTTTCAGTTAAATTTTCTATGTCGCCTCCTCTTTCATTCTCAGTCTCAGGCATTAAGTATTTTTACAGATATCTATGTAAGCATAATATGCTTTCCTCATACACATATACATGTTTTTTATATATCTCTGGCATGTCTCTTTATGCTCTAATATGTACATTTATGAGTTTTATATGAGCCTTTTATGAAGTTTTTTATGTTCTAATATGACTTATTTTTTGTGAGGTTACTTTTATATAGCAGTATGTTTTTTTAGAGAGATTTTTCTAATGTGAGTTCTCCCTACATATGGTTCAATGTAAATATATTATATATATATGTATATATATATATTTTTTTTTTTTTTTTTTTTTTAATAGATATTTTGTATACAAGCTTTCTTACACATGTATTTTAGAGATGCTTTTCATATATACTTTTACTTCTGCACATTTATGGACTGCTTTTAGGAACAATTTTAGATGTATTTTACTCTAGTACCTTTAAATATAGCATTAGCTTGTCTTAATTATATAACTGGAACATTTGATTCCTATCAACTGATAGCCAACATTTGATATAAACTGGTTGGAGAGATGCTTAGTTTGTCTGATGAAGCAACAGGAGCAGTCGTGAAAGCGCTAACGTTATTTTACCTTTTATTTCTTTGCAAATAAACATTGTGGTTGTGTAAGTTTGGTGCAGTTCCTTTTTTTCAGTTGTTTCACAGTAACTCTCTGATGCCATCACCAAAGATTTTTACCCATTCTCCAAGATCAAAACTGCAACAATCAAAACAAATGCACATTGCTTCCAATGTCTGCATTTAGATGTATCCAATTTCCTCTTTTATTTGTATCCCATTGCTGTCTACCCTCCTCCCTTTTTCACAAAATAGTTCTTAAAATTCATACCGTTCTTGTGAACAAATCTCGGAATGGCACCAAATATATTAGATAGTTGCTCATCCACTTTAAAAATGTCCAATTAGTTCTAATACTATTTTTAATCTGCATTGAATCAACACTACATTGTAAAGCCATTGCCCTTTCAAAAACTTCCTTTTTCCCACCTGTCTGTTGTATTGTACCTGTTTAGTTGCATCACCCCCCTCATTCATAATTGGTACTAATGTCCGTTTTAACCCAATGCCTAATGATTCATATTCATCTCCCCACCATTTAGCAACTTCAGAACTGATATTGGTAACCCCTTTCCAAAAATCATATATTCTAATTTTGCTTTTTTCATTGAAGAAGATCTCTCCCACAGATCATTCTTGCCACTCTCACAGACTGCCACTTTACCAGATTGTGCTTACAAAAAAAGTGGATGACAAGTGTAATAAATAACTACTGGAGACTGTGCATTTTCTATTTATATTAGATATAAATTCCACATTCTTCTTTGCTATAGTGACATCAAAATAGTGTCCCATTCTGTGACTATGCATACATAAACTCTGAGTATCGAAGGGTAGAAAGTTGGGGACAGAAAGTTCGGAATCCTAAAAAGACCCAGCCCAGGAGTTTGGATGTGGAATAGGTTGCAGATCCCTGGTTGAGTAGATTAACTTGAAGGGGGCTCCACACTGCTGATAGGATGAGGGTTTTCCTACCTTTTGCTTACTTAAAAGAAACAGAGTACTAAGATTTCATGTTTCTATAAACAACTGTTAAAATTTAATGCGGGGAAAACTGTAATTATGAGAAATATAAATATTTGCATGTTAACAAGAATTAACAACTGTGGTGTTTTAATTTCCCCATATTTAAAGTCAAATGCAAGACCTGAAAAACTGAGTAATAAAAGTAACAGCATCGAAGTTCTATTAGAGCAGGATTTTAGACCAGAAGAGGTAACTGTAGCTAGGCCTTGAAATAAAGTATTTAAGACCTATTAAACAATTTGAAGAGAATAAGTCTCAAGTCTGAGAATTTCACAGGTGTAGAAATGTTTTCAAAGCTTAAGAAAGTCATCCAATAAAAGTGAACCCAGGTTCCACAGGGAAAGAGTTAATGCTATGCCCTAGTTTTTCTAAACGTGAGTTTTCTGAGTTAAGTCACAAGACCATCACCCAAACAGGGAGAGATGAAAGGGATTGTAGACCCCAAAAATGGGGTGCCTTGAGACTGCACAGAAGGCAGCAAAAGCCGAAGATGGATAATCCACGTTTCTTGGGAAGAATGTTGGAAGGATTGCCAGTTAGGTTAAAGAGGGCTGTCCTAATGAGAGGCCAGTCTTGATTACTTTTATAAGGCTGTAGAAACCCTGTGAAGATGATGTCCCTACCTGCAAGGTAGTGCAGGAAAATGAGAGAAAAGTAAAATAAAGTACAACGAAAATTAAGGGACCAGACGCCTAACTATGTCAAGGTGTTAACAAACTAAGTAAAAGAAGAAGCAGGAGGAAGAAAAAGAGGAAAAATATATTAAAATGGTAAAGTGAACTAAAGAATAAAGGGGAAAAGTCTCTTGGGAATGACAGTCAGTACCAAGGACTGCAGTAATTGAGTTAGTTTGATATTTGTTAGACCATAAAACAGGTGCATGAATAACAACTAGATTATGTACAGAGACTGAGCAACAAAACGTGCTAGCTCTGAATAAAATTTATAGGCAATGAGACTATGACACGCAGGATTATAACCGAATCTTAAAAAAAGAAGTCCGCTAATGAAACCCTCTGTTAACGTTGAGACAGACAGTTGTTGCAGGACAAAGGCACATGACTGAAGACAATAACAGCGACTGATTAGACATTTATCACATCCAGATGCTGTCACAGGGTTAAGACAAGCCCTAGGAACCTTTGGAATCTCAAGGGAATGAATACCTGATTACACAGGTTAAACAAGCCCTTGACTTGCATGCTCAAAGGAGAAAAGATTTGGGTTGATCATCTCAACTGTGTTAATGAGACATTATCAATCTTCTCTAAAATCAGAGTAGAGCTTCAGGAGAGAGAATGAGGCCACCATACAGTTTGGTCACAACTGGAAATTATGACGGACATTGTGCTACAAAAGAGGGGATAGCAGTATCAGGTCCTAGGTTATTACTCTTGAGCCAAGTTCAGTTGAGAAAGGAGTGAAGTAATGTGTAATAGCAGAATAGTCCACTGAAGCAACAGTTAAATAAATACATGCTAGAAGGAAGGCATGCAGAATTATTGCAAGCTCTGTAAAGCAGGTAGAAACAGCAGCAGCAGCAGTAGTGGTTTCACACACACTCACTCATGCACATGCACTCACGCACAGTCCCAACTTGTCTCATTAAATTTCTTGCCAGTAACACCAGGCAAAGTGAATTTTCTCTGTATAAATATTTAGAGGCTGATTTGGTTTTAGGCAGTGTAATATCTTAATGCTTGATGGTTGTCTCAGTGATACTATAACTATTTTATTTTACTTTAGTGTTAAGTCTGTGGTGTCAGAGGTCATAAGTTGATTGCCAGGCTAGTCACAGCATACTATTCACAAGAACAGGTTCTGGAGAGGTCTGTAAAGTTTAGCATATACAAATATGGCTGCCATCAGTCCAGCTATCAGTGGATTATTCACATTTTGGATCTAATTATTCCAGTCACCTTCTTCAGAATGCAGAGGGATACAAACGTCCCGCTTATGCTGAATCTCTGAATTGCCGGGAAAAAGCGGCATGCACTTACTACTATTTCTCAGCAATTCAGAATTACATTTGTGATGTCACCAACTCGGACATACAGGGAGAGCTATTCCCTATCGGGTATGGGTGGTGAAAATAGTTCAGCAATCATCTGAAATTTGTGTAGGGGATAGAGGCTCACATAAGGAAGAGATCTGAAAACACACCATCAGCTGTGGGATTTGTAATCGGCACTTTTGCAGTGGTGAGCATACCTCTCAACCTCTCAACACTAGAAATCTGTACAAAGTCTAAAATAATAGGGGGGGTCAAAGGCCCAAAAATAGGTACGAATTTTAAATACTGCTCTTATAAACTTAGAAAGTTGTTAGAATAATAGGGTTTGTGTTAGCATGCATTCTGTTAAAGACAGGAAGACTGCAACTCAAATGCATATCTGTCTGCTGTACCACATCTTCTTGGTCTTTGGTCACAAATGCAGCAACTTGCCAGCACGTCTTTGCCCACCGACACCCCCTACTGCCTGTACTTCCTTGTACGTTTATGTCATTCTCTACTTAACATACAACTAAAAAGCATAATGTTTACTTTAAAAAATGGAAGCCATTATTCTGTTCCCAACATAGTAACCTTCCTGGTGCATGTGACTAGGACAGAGATAATCTATGACAAGGTTCAGAACCTGTGACGATGTTAACTAGGTAAGTTTTTTTTTTTTGCCTTGTGTGAGAGCCTGTTTTCTCTTTCTTGTATATAGAACAGAGCTGTGTGAAGAAGACATCAAAGTATGAATAAATTGATGCTTGTGACTATAATGTTCTCCTCTCCAAAGTCCCAGTGTAAACAACAGCAAGTCAAGCTCCTAGGAAGGCATCCAATGGGTACTTAATCATATGTTTGCCTCATCTCATGGTCAGTATTTACTTTGTGCTGACTGCTGGTATTATGGGCAGATGGCCCCTCAAACCTCCAGTAGACTGCTTTATGAGAGATTACAAGAATATATGTGTGCGTATGCGTGTGTGTGTGTGTGTGTGTATATATATATATATATATATATATATATATATATATATATATATATTTTTTTTTTTGCATACATACGTGCATGTTTGTGTGTGTATATGTATGTGTGTATATATATATATATATATATATATAATATATATATATATATATATATATATATATATAATTTATATATGCATAAGTGCATGTGTGTGTGTGTATGTGTGTACATATATATATATATATATATATATATATATATATATATATATATATATATATATATATATATATATATAAAATATCCATGCATGTGTGTATATATATATATATATATATATATATATATATATATATATATATATATGCATGCATGAATTGATGGACATGCTCCACCTAAAGAAAACTTTATCCCCTCAACCCACATGCTCTAGGGATCTAAACCTCACCACAACAATAAATAGGACGTGCTGGAGGGATAGATTCCTGTCCCAGAGACTCCCCATGCTTTGGAATAAGATTCCAATCTACATTAGACAGAGCTCCTTGCTAACACTCTTCAAGAGAAATCTTGACGATTGGATGGGAAACAGAAAGTTTACCCCGGAGATCACTTCAGTGGCTGTACTGATCAGAGGGACAAGGAACTAATCTAAGCGGGCGGTGAAAGCCAGTACATTCTGGCTAGGCTTATAAATGCCTTCTGGCAGATAGCCTAGTACCTACCTATGAACCTATTATTTAGTGACTTCAGTCCTTACTGATTTTTCAGAAAAGCACAAATGTTATAAGGAACAGACCAAAAATATGAGAAAAATATGGACACCTGACAGGTATGACCATAAGTAGTATTTAAAAAAGAGAGAGAAGGATCTGTTTTTTTTATGCCAGCCAGCAAGCAAGCCTATAAGCCAGAAAGGACAGCCAGCAAGCATGTAAGTAAGCCAGCTTGCCAGTCAGGCAGCAAACCAGTAAGGAAACCAGCTAACCAGACAGTATAGTGGCCAGTAAGACAAAAGATCAACAAGACAGCCAGGTGGGACCAACCCCAAGACCATAACAGCTGAAAAATAAGGGGAAATTCTGGAAAGCTGGACAAACCTATAGTTTAGAATTTCACAAACAAAATCAGATCTGGGAGAAGAGGATGGTAAAATTTTAACGAACAAATCTTGTAATGGTCTGCCAATTTGGCAATGCAAGGAAACTGGGCCTAAAGTGAGTCGGACCCTGCAATATTACAAACATAGGGTTATTAACGATGCAGGCTTAACTATATAAAAATCAACTGCCAAGAAGTGTTAAGATCCACAAATGTATATAAAAAAGGTAAAAAGAAGAGAAAACGATTAGCATATCATTTTCTTTTCCATGGGTACTATTATCAGACACAGCTACTAACAACATCAGTCTCACTTTTTTTCAGATGCACCTGATGATCTTCAAGTCCATATGAGTAGTAGTTAAATCAAGGATGCAGATTTCCACCAGAAACACCGAGTTGTGCCAGTGATGAACCAAGTTTAGATACCTCAAGATGCTACAAGTAGTACTCCATGATTGTTTCTGGAGATATCAATTCCAAAAAAATGACTTTTAATGAACCTGACACTTAACATCCTTTAAGACTCGTGCACAAAAATGTGATGTTTGCTTAGGAGAAGAAATAATCACCAGGTTCACCAGTTTACACTGGCATTCTAGGTTGTGTGAACCTAGTACCTGTTGCCATCGGATGTGGAGTGGAATGCATAAGGCATCAAGCAGTGCAAGTCTTGACAGTGGACCAAATTCATCAGCTCTAAAATATAATGCAATTTATAAAGAAATAATGGTCACACAATCCCAAGCCCCCACACAAGCTACAGCAAACTTATGTATACACCTCTGAGCAGGGCTGGCTTTAATGGGTGGTGTGGTTGAGGGCAGAGGCTACCACTAAGTCCATGTCAAAATCCATTTATACAGTTCGGGGTGTGGGGGACACCAGACACTCAAACTCTTAAGGGTCTGAATGTTATCTTGGAAAGAGTTTCATTGTATTTTATTCATTACAAAGTTTCTTTTCCTGGTACTACTTGGGGGGAGGGGGTGTTTGTGAGACAGAGATTAGACTTGCTGATTATGCAAGTGCACCAGTGAATGGCCACACATCAGCACATGACACAAAGACACAAAAAAGCATCTTGTATCAAAATGCAATGCATGCAGGAATGTAGCAGAGCGCCAGGATTTTTTTTTTTTTAATTATTCGTAAATTCAGTTTTAAATGGACAGATTAATTTATTTGTCAGTGCAGTCATTGAATGATGAAAAAACACTTTTCCAGTGTATTTACTGTCTCATGTATAGCACACTATCACAGAATTTAGTAGACTCAGACACAAATAAGTGTGTTAAATGCATTGAGTTTAAGGAAACAGATTTCATCACAAGTGGTTGATTGTGAATTTTCAATAAGTAATAAGTTGGATTTAAGGTACAAAGCTCTCTCCAAAGTAAGGTTAATATGGAAATTTCTATGATTTTTGAGGGTTCTCAAATGAATATTAATTCCTTTATGGAGAATAATAATTCCAATTATAACACAGATGCACTAGGGAATTGTGTCTTTTCATTCAGAAAAACACTCACAGTGGACACGGGCACTCCCAAGACATTTATACAGAATAACCTGTCAAAAAGTCTTTGTTGCAGAAATTAGATTTTCAAGAAACAGCAGATAACATTAATGTAGAAAGAAGAAGAGACAACAGTAATGGTGATGACACCAGCCAGTCTTAAATGTAGTAGAAGAAGAGCACTTGGAGGTAACTTTAGAACCGATATGGTAAATACAGGGGGGTAAGGTGAACCATCCTGTTGGTGCATTAGTTACAGGTGACTCGATGATTAGGAAAAATATTAGACCACTTGCTAGTATTGACAGACAAAAATTTGACCATTTCTAGTTTAGAGGCATGTAAACTCTGAAAACATTTATGTAGGCCTTGTCAAATAACAGTTTACTGAGGACTACACCTCCATGGTGGAATACTTGTCATACTAAACTTCTGAGAAAAAAAAAAGAGAAAGACATTTCGGTTCTGGAAGAGGTTCAAGAGAAATAATTTAAAAAGGGCCCATAACCTAGTCTCCAGAAGGTTAAATGCTTCTTTCAGATTAGCAAAAAGTAAATTTGAAGATCATTTAATTTGTAGCTCTTGTTTCAAAAAATTGTATTATTACATTAGCTATGTTGGTAATAAGGTTAACCCTTTCAAACTGATTTCTGGTTGAGGTGAAGGGCTGAACACTGCAGAATTACTGACAAACTTGCTCATGAGCACTTCTTGGCAGAAGAAGTTGCACTGTGACAATGTGTCTGATGTTGGACTTTTAATAGAAGACAAGTCTGTGCACCCAATTTTCAGTCTGACCCTTGTGTGAGCATCTTTGAGATGTATTAAACAGGGCAGTAGTATGGGAACTGATAATATTCCAGGCATTTTCTGACCATACTGCAGTAAATATATTTTGGCTAGTACCACTACATTTTTTTAATCGCCTACTACATTATGGCATTGCTTCTGTTATTTGGAAACCTTCAGACATAATTCTAATTCATAATGGGGGCCTAACAGATGACAGAAGTAATTATAGACCTATCAGTCCTACTTCACTAGTGAGAAATAGTGTTGAGAGGTGTCTATTTTCCTTTCTTCGAGATTTTCAGGGATGTTTAACAGAACCTGCTCATCATCATTTCACAAAAAAAGTTCTATGTTCACTAATTTAATTGAATATCATGACCCAGTGACAACTACCTTAGATATGGGCATGTCTGTGTTTGTGGCCTATTTGGATTTTGTCTAAGGCTTTTGACATTGTCCCTCATTCTGCTGTCACTGATGTCATGTTTAAACACAAAGTTAATCCGTGCATTGTTCACTGGTGACCAACTGTTGTTCTGGTAGACTGCAGAGTGTAAGGAGAGAAAATTCCACACCTAGCTGGTGTGAAGTAAAAATCCACCCCCAGGTCTCAGTTCTAGCTTCAGTATTGTTCAGCCTTGTATTTTCATTTATTCCTATGATATCTAATGTTTGTATGGCCAAGTATGTGGACAACATTAAACTAGGTTGTGCTACAATATCAGCAGAGGATACTGACGACTTCAACACTTACATTTGTTTGGTGGCTGAATGATTAGACTTAACTGGACTAAAGGTTAATAGGGATAAGTGTGCTACTTTGCAGTTTCTCAAATCAGTGGTTGAACATCAAATAAACTTAGGTGTCAGTGAGTTACAGAAGCTGAAAGAATAGAAGGATTTAGGTATTATTATATATAGTAATCAAGTGCAAGACTAATGCCTTAAAAGCTAAAGCTAAGGTATTAAAAATTATTGACTTAATTTTTAAGAACTTTACAGTAAGAAATATTGACTGCCTTTTGAGGCTGTTCATAACATATGTTCGACCCATCACTGAGCACGTTTTTTTTGTTCCTAAAAGACAGATCTGCTTTCAGAGGGTGTGTTAAGTCACATTATTAATTGCAGAGATAGGTCATACCCATCTAGACTGTAAAGTCTAGGCCTCTTTTCTATCAGTTACAGATATTTGAGGTATAAACTTTGTTTAGACTACAGGGGCCCTGAAGTGAAGAATATAGATCTCTAATAAATATGGAATTGTTGAATACAAGCATATTAAACAAAGGTGTAGATCTACTTATAGAATTGAGGAGATGAGGATATTTTTAAGAGCAAACTCTAACTCAGTCTTTGATTCAACTTTTGAACAGGGTTCCTTTACATATTCGACAGTCTTCTTTGCAGTCATTCAAAGAACAATTTAATACCTGGTTGGGTCCCAGGGTACATACATTCATTGAGGAGTCTGTGTTCAGAGTGGCCATTGGCCTTTACACAGAAATTGACAAAATGAAAAAATATTTACCTGTTAATTGCAATTTTCACTGCTACATAGAAGTGTTATGTATGCATGTATAGCATTATTGTGTCTCCATAGATAAACATCAGTGCTATTTTTTGCAGACATGCACAGACACACACCAAGTCAAAAATACAATCAGTAGTAATGAAAATTATGAAGCATACTATTTGACAAAACCGCTGTGGCGACCCCTAACTGGGAAAAGCCGAAAGACACAATAACAACAACTATTTGACAAAACAATGTCACTCAACCAGAGGCATATTTGAACTGATATTTTAAAAATGATCTACTGTAAATTTGCATTTTATATGTAACTGTGATAACTTATCAATGCAACTGTAAATCTGTAAGATGCATAAACACACATATACATGCTGCTTGCTCACTTCCAGTTCACCAGTAGCATATCTTTACGGTGCTGGAGCAAACCAGATCCCACAGATAAACTCATTCACTGACTGGGAGGGCATACCGACTCCACAAAAAAGCTGTAATCAAGAACTCATCCAAAGCAAAGCACTGTAACATGGCAATGCTACACTCTGTGGCACTGTGGCAATGAGCAGTTGCTTTCAAATGCATCCTGCTGCCAAACTTCCAAAGATAGCCACAAATCACATGTAAGGTTTATGCTTTTGAAGGTAAGAGAAAGAAATTATTGCTAGCTACTTATTCTTAAGTTCACTTCAACTCCCCTCCATCACCCTCCAATACACACAAACAATGCATAAGCCATAGAAATACTAGTTTTACACTAACTTAGTCAAAAGCGATACATTGTGTGACACTAGTATTTTCACACTAGATCAGGTTCGGTTTTTGTTTAGCATTATCAAACAGCAGTACTGGAACCTTAAAACAGAAATGACAGTGTGTTAATGTTGGAAACATGTAAAATTAATAAAAAAAAAAAAAAAAAAAAAGCTGTAAGAAGATACACTGCCCGTCTAAAAGCACCTCAGTCAAGACAGAAGTACTAAACGTTCTCTCTCTCTCTATCAAAAGCACAACTGCCAATATAAATGAACGTTTAATTGATTGAAATTATTTCCTCTGAAAAGGCAGCTATAAACCAGTTATAAGAAGTAGCCCTCAGAAAGTATATGGTCAGTGTGTTACCAGGATAAACTAAGCATGCTGTTACAACTAGAGGTCAACAGAATGGTATGAAATGAAAGAGGTCACACACTGACTCTATATTCAGCTATAGTACAGTAAATATTCTGTTAAGAAATGTAATACATATATTAGATTAATCTGCAATTTTCTATCAAAGGCATTTCTAAATGTAAAAAGATGTGAAAAACGATAAAGTATATATAAATCATGGATAATTGAAATAATGTGCATCTAAAGGACAGAGACATATGTATTGTTTTTATATGCTGTCTAAATGTGAGGAAAAGAAACACATCTTGTCTCAGTGTGCTGAATAAAATATATGACAGTTTACTATCTGATTATGTTAAGCTCTACATCAATGTTCTATTACTGCTGTATTCTTTACGTTTATGCTGCAAATTAATTCATTAATTCCTAGTTACTGTATAGCATAGCCAGACAGATAACAATCTAATCCTTTCTTAACAAATAACAATGAACTGAATAATTAATGTCATATTAAAGCTAAACGAATAAGCGCTTATAGCAGCAATCTGCACCATGTTTAAAAATGAAATGCTTCAGACAGCATTTCGGAAGCTAGCTCTGTGACCACAGTAGAAGATGGCACAGTTACATTATAGTAAACAAAACTCATTAAAAGATGCAAACTAAAACATCTTTCAAGAGCTATCACTTATGTAAATTAGGAATGTGTGTGTGTATAAAAGCAGAGGCATTTAGCTATAATCTTTACCCATTTACTAATAAAGTAAAGCTGAGATGCTTTAATAACTTGTTACTTACTGCTGTTTTTTGTTTTTAATTTACAGATTAAATCCTGCTTCAAGTGGCAAAAGAGTTACCATCCTTGTCTCAATACTGGTTTCTGCGATTTGGTTCTCGAGCCAAGTGCCTTCATTGGAGAAACTGAAGGCTCTTTTCAGTCCATGTGAGTTCTTGTTGGGGTTTCTTTTTTTCCCCCACAACCCAAAGAATGCAGTTGGGTGAAATGGTCAAATTGCTTACACACACACACACACACACACACACACACACACACACACAGACACACACACAAAATATTATCCTAAGCAGAGGACTTTCTCAATGTGTGTGTGCGCACATGTGCATTGATAGATTGCAGTTGTGTGTATGCATGTGTGCACTGATGTGTTGCAATTCTATCCAGAAATGATTGCCTGCTTTAAGACTCACTGCTTGCCAAGATAGGAAAAAGCAGATGCCAATGCTTCTTAATGCTACATCTGAAAGCACTATTATTTTTGTACAATTACATTACAGCTTCTTTTGGTTGGAGGGGTAACCATTTGCTTTCAGCAACATGTTGCATACTGTTACTTAAGTACACATATTACTGTAATCATTCAGTCTTTATATTTATTTTAGGCTTCAGCTAGAGAAGTTCCACAAAGTTCAACCCATCTACTCAGTAAAAAAGTCACTCACTCATTTATTTGGTTCATTCTTTGAAACTCCTTTAATCCAATTCAGTGTAATGGGAGGACCTTTGCCTATGCTGGGACTACATGAGAACAAAAAAAAAAATTCTGATTCTTGCGGCATCTGGGTGTTGATCAATCAATTATTAACTGGCAGCTGTTGATACATATGTTGGTACTGGCCTCGATGTGGGACATACTCCTACAAACTGCTACTAAGTTAGTATTTTTATAATTGGTCAAGTACTTGCTTTTTAACTTCCCCTTTAAAGGCTAGCAAGGGAGCTAGAAGTCATCCATCTCAGAGGAACTGCAGTATAGCCCAGCTGAAGCCTGTTTAAAATGACAAAAAAAGTCTCTGACTCAAAGGGTTTACTGTAAACCTAAACAAAATGTATTGAAAGATAATAAAATTATGCACGTATTGTAAAGCAAAAGAACAAAGAAGGAACACTCTGCTTAAAGGAGAAACTTAACAGGTGATTTGTTAAAGGTTTCTGCCTCACAGATCCAAGGTAGAGGTTCAGTTCTGATCTCTGGTCAAGGTTTCAGTAGAATGTGCCTGTTTTCTTGTGTATGGGTGTGCCTAAAAAGCACATTGGATCTATGGTAAACTATTACCCTTGTGGCTTATATTGTAGCTGATAAGGGTCCAGGAAGGGTTAGTCAACTTATATGGTTAAATTAATAAATAAATACTGAAGTCCAAGTTTCTTCTCTGTCATAAGTCACTTACCTTAGCCAAATTAAAACTCATCTTTCACTGAACTGTTCTTCTTTTTCTAGGCCCGGCAAGAACTGTTCTTCCTTTCTAGGCCCGGCAAGAACTGTTCTTCCTTTCTAAGCCCGGCAAGAATCTAGCAAGGTCATCACTCCAAGAAAGAAAAGGAAAAAAATTCTCCTACTTATGAAGGGGGTTGGATGCATCGGGGACCTAGTCTGCCAGTTAGTGTTGTTGAAGATTAAGGCTTGTTGGTGTTAATGAGCTGCATCCTGTAGTCTAAGGCACAAGGTTTGATTCCTTCAACTTCCACTTGCCAGTTGTGCAACTCTCAGAAAATTACCAAACAGTGCTCCTCGGTCACCCCTGAAAAGGGACACTTGTGTCCAGTGGGCTTAACTGGTTAACAAAAATATAAACTAAAATATAAATATAGTGCATCTCAGCAGTTCCATTCCGTGCATGCATTTTATTACATTTTTTTGAACAAGATTAACAAACATTAACTGTAAGAACATGGTAACGTGAAACACAGCAAAATACAAAATATATGATCTACAGATAGATTGACTCTGTGTGTGTGTGTGTGTGTGTGTGTGTGTGTGTGTGTGTGTGTGTGTGTGTGTGTGTGTGTGTGTATATATATATATATATGTATATGTGTGTATATATATATATATATATATATATATATATATATATATATATATATATATATATGTAATAGATACACACACAACTATGGAATTGGTTCGGAAAAAGGATGTAGGTAATTTGACTGGCTAGTAATACAAAAATCTGTACAAATCAGTAAACATCAAAACAGTAATATGCAAATTAATAATGTATAATGTTCACCTAGCATGGGAGGTACCAACTAATTTTAGGCCTGCTACAAGTTTCACTCATATTTCTGAAGTAGCATTGATAAAATGGCTGCAATGGAAATTACTTAGATTGTGTGATGATTGCCCAAAGCCATCAGCAAACACTGTAATTTCCCCTCCATGACAACTCAAAACAAGGTCTTTACTGAGAGTTATGAGGGTGTTGTATGCTCTGGCCATGACTGACAACTGTATAACACGTAAGCTCAAACTGCACTTTAAGAATCTAAAACCTTGAAGTTGATTTACCCACATTCTGGTTCTCATGCCTGGGATCATTATCACCATCTTCCCCCTTTTTCCCATTTTTTCTACATGGGGTCAGGGTAACATGTTAACTGTCGCCAACTCTCTTAATTCAGTGCCACACTCCTGTATTCAACACTCATGCCTCTCTGTCGCAGATCTTCTTTCATACAATCCATCCACCTCTTGGCTAGACATTCTCACTTCCTCTTACCTTCTTCCTGTATGTCCCAATCTTCCTCACCAGAATGTCTTTTCTGCACGTGTCCAAGCCACCACAATCTATTCTCTTTGATCTTTTCTGCAATTGGAGCTACCTTGGCTTCTGCTCTTATGTCCTCATTTCTTCGTCTTCCCCACAGTGTGCATCCTATCACCCTTCTCAAGCATTTCATTTCCATCACCTCTAGCTTCTTCAACTGTTCTGCCTTTACTGCCCAGGTTTCTTGTTCCATACAGTAGTACTGGTTGCACCACTGTCTTCTACGCCTTACTTTTCAGCTTCTTTGGCATTCTTCTGTCATTGACTACATCGGACACACTACGCAAGTTGGCTGCAGCCCCTCTGATTATAGCTCTGAACTCTTCATTCAGACTTCCTTTCTCCTCAACCACCCCCTTCCAGATACTTGAAGCTGTTTACCTGTTCCATTATCTTCTCTTCTATCTCTATTCTCAGCTTCTTCTCATCTCCTCAACTTGCTGCCAGTACCATCATCTTATCTGTGCTTAGTTTCATCCCATGTGCCTTCAGTTTTGCATTCCATTCCCCTATCCTTTGCCGAAGTTCTAGGTCAGAGTCTGCCTGTGATGCCACATCGTCTGCATACAGCAACTTTGTTGATCTGTCCCCTCTGACCTGTTTGCTAATGTAGTCCATCATCAGTATGAATAGCAGTGGGCTCAGAGCTGAACCTTGTTGTACACCCACTCCCACTGGGAACCCCTCTGTGAGGCCAAACACTATTTACACTTGAGTCACTGGGTCCTTGTACATAGCCTGCACTAATTCTACCAATGTTTCTGTGACTTCAAACCACCGCAGTACTGCCCAGATCAGCTTTCTTGGGACCTTGTCATATGCCTTTTCCAAGTCTAGCAATGCCCAGTTGGACTCTCTTCATTTCTAGCTTCTTCTCATGCCTAGGATATTCACTCTTAATATGCCTTTAACCCAGCAGGGTTCAGAAGACCATAAGCTATACACTGCTGAGCAGTCCTATACATAATTTGTGATTTGCAGTGCGGTTAAGGAGACTATAACCTTAACAGAAAGAAAAATCCACAGACCCTTTACATACAGTTGTAGCTGCATCCAATAGCCTTTATGTACTAGAAGCACCATTTTCTCAAAACAGTAAGAGATTTGTTGAAAGAGGCTAATGTCCTGCACATGCATCAGGACAGTTCACATGGATACTGGTCAAGTGGGAATAGCCATGGAACACCCCTGCTTCTCAAAGCTGGAAAGGAGAATGAGGTAGATGCTGGAAACTTGGGAGTTTGATGTCAAGGTAGCCCAAATCAGTCTTTTTATGAAAGAAATGTAGCAAATCATTGGCTCCATGGGGTGTGAGCAAGAATGGGGAATCTACTTATCAAATACTGGAGGCACGAATAATTCCAAAAGGAGAGCTACTGAATCCCCCTTGAAATGCATTTAATGGCATGTACTCCTGCACTTGGTTATAACACTTTTATTAAGAATTAAGGATAGCCATACTAAAAATGTTTTACACTCTTCCGATTCAGACTTCTAAACTTACAAATTCTACACCTATTAATCATGTGGCACTGTAACTACCTGAACATTTAACAAGTTGTAACACACTGTTTAACTCACAAGGAGCTATTTAAAAGATTGCTCCAAAGTAAGCAGTAATGAATGAACAACTCCCACTTCTGTCTAGCATAGGAAGCCATCACTCAGAATGTATACCAGTGATTTGATGGTAAGTGACATAATTAGGGGGTGGCAGTGTGGGTGACATAACTCCCAAAGGAACTTGACATACAACAGGAATAATTTATCCATCCATCCATTTTCTAAACCACTTATGCAGGTGAGAGTCACAATGATTGCAAACTGAGCCTTCCCCATCCCAGCAACTGTTTCCAGTTCATCCAGGGGAATACGTAGGTGAGCCCATGTCATCTGACATAATCTGTATAGCATGTCTTGGTCTACCCAGAGTCCTCCACATAGTGGATTGAGCCTAGTGCAGTTCCCATGGAAGGCATCCAGGGGGCATCCTCACTTGCTGCCCAAATCAACCTCAACACTCTCCTTTCAGTCAAAGGCCAGAGACTCTAGTCAAAGATTCTCCCAGATTGCTGAGCTCTTCAGTCTATCCCAGACAGTAAGTCCATCAACCCTAAAAACTTACCTCATTTTTATTACTTGAACCCATAACGTCATTCTTTCAGTCACTTCCTGAAGCTCAATACTATGGGTGAGGATGGGCGGCACAATCTGACTGTTGGATTGCTGCTTTTGCACCCATCTACTGGTCCAAAAAGAATTGTATCCAACCCTTCTATTAGGGTTGGTTTGCACAATGCTCTGCCTGATCAGGCAGTCTCAGGAAATTATTTATGTCCCCAAAATCTTTAATCACTGTGTGTAAGTTTTATCTCAGCCACAAAGCACAGCATTCTAGACAGGGAACAAATAATTATTTATTTACTGATTTGCATTTGTTTACTTGGATAGTCCAACTGAGCAGTGCTCTTTTTCAGTGGTGGCCAAAGGAAAAAGCTACATTATACAGACAGCATGGACACGATTTGCATTTTTTCATAAATTACAATCAGTTTCATTCATGAACAAAATTATTCAGACGTCCTTGACATCAGCTTCATAAAATACAAGCTAGATGGGTGGTATAGGAGTATATATATATATATATATATATATATATATATATATATATATATATATATATATATATATATTTTAACAACCACCTCACCTTCGACTACCACACTGCCACTGTGGTCAGAATGTCCTTCTAGGTTGCACATCTTATAACCAAAGGTTTCATATCCAGGAAGAAAGAGGTAATCATCCCGCTCTACTCATCCCTCATTAGACCAACCATTGAATATAACACCCCATTTGGCATGTACCGGACCAGACACCTACAACAGCTGGAGAGGCCACAAAAGTACCTCACAAAAAGGATCCTGTGCCTTAAACACATGTCGTACATGGACAGACTCAGAAACTTCAGCTGTTTTCAGTCTCTTATCGTCTACTTAGAGGTGATCTCTGCTTGACTTACAAAGCCATGTCCGACCGAGCCCTACTTGAAATGCTGCACCTAAAGAAATCCCAAACCCCACATGCCACACGCTCCAGCAATCACAACCTCATTACCATAATTAACAGAACATGCTGGAGGAACAGGTTCATCTCCCAAAGACTGCCCATACTCTGGAATAAGCTTCCCATTCATGTCAAGCAGAGCACCTCTCTGGCCCTCTTCAAGAAAAATCTTGACACGTGAATAGGTAAACAGAACGTTCACTCCAGGGTTCACTCCAGTTGCCCTACTGGATAGGGGCACTGTGAATTAACATCAGGTGGCACAGTGCGTGGGCAATATTTTTGGGCTAGGCTTGTAAAGGCTCCAGGGCCATTATCCTAGTACACATCTATGAACCTACATACATATACATACATATATATATATATATATATATATATATATATATATATATATATATATATATATATATACACACACACACACACACACACACACACACATATATATATATATATATATATATATATATATATATATATATATATATATCCCCCCCCCAAGATAAAGAGTTAGAACAGCCCAAATAAAGCAAGGACAGGGGGAGGCACAATAAAGATAAAGGAGATGAAATGATAGAAGAGAGTATAGTTATAATAATACATTAAGTTTTCAGTAGTAGACAGATAATGGCACAAATCCATAAAGCTATATTAGTACCAGTTTAAACAGGGGTTGTGCATTTTTTTTAATGGGGATTTGATCCAACTCTGGAGTTGAGCATGAAAAGTTTGCAGCTGAGCTGCAACACATTTAAGCAGGGCAATGTTTTAAAACCACTGTCAACCATTGTACTTGGGTTTAGCCACAAATATACCATTCAGCTAAGCATAAGTTCACAAGTTATTCTGAATTCAGCATCTAGTCACATTGTCTTAGGTCTGGCAAAGAAACAAAGACACTGAAAAAAAATTAATAAATACTATGACAGATGTATAGCCATGTAGCCAGTGAACTTGTTTAATGGTCCATGTCCAGAAACATTTTGGCACAGAGGTTTAAGGCAACAAGTTGCCAATAAGCCTCATCCTGTAGTTCAAGGTTTCATTTGTTTCAGTCTCAGTTTGCCTATTATACCACTGAGCAAGTCACTTAGACAGTGCCCCCAGATAATTCCATGAAAACAGGTTTGTGTACAAAAGAAATATGAAGCAAGCTAAACGGTATGCAGAAACATAACTAGGAAAATAGTTGTTGGAAAAACTACCCCAGAAAATAGACAATGACTACAAAGACAGGGCAATGCAAATGATAAAACAGAAATGCAGTCAGAGTAATATCAACAGACAATGGCTAGCAATAGCAGGAGCAGGGAAATCCCATGGATACACAAAGAGCTGGAGGCCAGACACAGCACTAGAAATAAGTCAGCTGTTAGTGAATGACAATCAGGAAAACGCCAAGCTGAAGGTTACCATGGAAACAGGAACACAGTCGTACTCTGTGAAGAGAAACAGGCAGGAAACTCCCTCGTGACAGAGACAGAGGAAAACAGGTGTACAAAGAAGGCACCAAAACAGTGACTCTAGACATGAAATGAAACTTGTAATAAAGGAATAGAAATACATATCAGGCAACAATGAGCAGGTACACTATCAAGCCAAACACAAGCCTGGAACCAGAAGGTAAAGTTACCAAGCTGCCCTGTGTTCACAATATAGCCTTGCTTAGAGCAAATGTACCTGGAAAAACATGAAAATGGTAAATAAACAGATATAATTTAAGGAAAAATACATTTATTTTGTTACTTTACTGTAAATTATGCAAAGGATTTACAGACAATCTTAAATATCTTGCAATGGCAACGTTAATAAAAAAAAAAAATCAAAGGAGCAAAGATAGATAGACAGAAGTGAGCTATAATTTTGATTATAAAATAAAAGTATTTTGCACTGGTTAAGGATATTAACAGATGTGAGAAACTGCACATTTTTTAAACAAATATTTAATTGTGGGCTTAAAATGTGATAACTGTAGTAAATGGCATACACAATGATTGAAGGTCTCAACAAAGTGATATGTGAATTAGCTGGGATGGCCTCAGCAGGACCTGAAAATTGGTGAGGGGAATATATACAGCAACATGGGCAATCTGTTGGGAGCTCTTTTGGCCACCAATGAAATATAGCACCTAGCAAAAGTAACAAAAAATCCAGGTTCTGCATGAAACCAAAAGTAGGTCATCCATTTAAAAATATAGGAAATGATGGCTAGTAAATGCAATTCACAATGTGACAGCAGTAAAAAAAAAAAAAATAAATAAAAAAAGTATAAAATACGTTTATGTGACTTTCTCCAAAACTCTAATTGTAGCAGGTTCTTCACACATGGCATGGTACTTGTGCTAGCAGGTTTCAAGGCAAATGGATTTTTTTACTGAATTAAAAAGTCTGGGATAATAATAGATGAGTAGCTGCAGCTACATAAAAGATCAAAGATCAGAGTCTGTCATTTGTTAGTGTGTGCAAGTAAGTTATCAAGACAGAAAAGTACTTTCAAAATAAATGTCATGTATAAAATGTAGGATAGCAGCTTTTTATCACGGTAGGGCTGGTATCATGGTTAAGGTCTTTAACTCACAAATACAAGATATAAGATTTGATTCTGACCTCTACTTATTGGCTATGCTTTTAATAGTCTGTAAACTCATAGCCTAAGGTTTAGCTATGAACTATGATGTAACTTTCTGCCATCCTAGCATACATCGGTACTTCATCTGACCATTCATGGCACCACACTGCCATTTCCAGAACTGGCACTACATATAGGCAGTCACTCCCTCTTCGTTCCAAGGCATGCTATGAGATTTCTCTAAAGCAGATGCTGGATCTTATACCTTCCCTCCAGTGAGTTAGATTTGTAGCAAAGAATAGCATGACACTCTGAAAAGACAATCACTATCAGCTGTCATCTCCCTTGTTTCCCGTGGGATCATGGATGGCAGGAGTCAACCTGTTACAAAATCAAAGCCTCAGACATGTACTGTTGCAGCTCCAGCTCCTGATATAATGGCATTATCTTACTTAAAGATTCAGCCCAACAGCGCACTGGACGCATTCTAGTCTGCATTGCTAGTAATCCAAGTTCATGTAGTGTTCCCAAGGCTATAGTACAGACAAGGACAATGAGCTGCATTGCACTGCTTCCTAATCATGAGGGTGGGCACAGATAGGAAATATAATGCTGTGCTATGCTCCAGAAGGAACGGTCAGGAGATCTGGTCTAGTGCACTGGAGGTGCTTGGGGGATGCACCATCAACATATAAAATGTGTACGTACAGGCATATGACCGTCCATTTATGTTAATGCATGTCAGACATCAGAGAGGTGGGCATACATGGGGTGGGTCATAGTAAAAATTCATAGCTCTCACATCTACAAGGTCCACAGTTTCCCTCTCCCACAGACAAAGCATCTGGATGGATTGTATGGGTCAGGAAAAAAAAAACACCTGGGGTAAAACACTTGGGGGAGGTATACATTAAGTTGCACCTGCAGTAGGTTCCTTGCATGCAGGAGAGAACAAGCAATGTACTGGCCGCATGCATGCAAGGTACGATAACAAATACAGAGGCAATCTGAGAATAACCTGAATGAATAACTTGCCAACAATTTCCTTTTCCCTGGAGAGGGCATCCAACTTCCAGTGCTGACAATATTGATGACTAAGTAATCAAAGCAAAAAGCTGTCCAAAGAAACACTCTGCAAAAAAAAAACACAGGGGGACAGATGATATAAATAGCCTGGTGACTGCAGTTTACAGGCTTCTCAAATGTCCATTAATTTCTTTTAACAGGGAGTGCAGTTTATTAGCCATTCTGAAAAGCATTCTTCTATTTACTTTCTTCCCCCAATCTACTTCATCTTTGACCATGAATAACCATGGGATGCAAAAGCTCTGTTCTCTTTCCTTTTCTCAATAGCAATGCCTGATTTAAGTGACTTCCTCAGGATCATGCAGTAAGCAAATCGAAGAGGAGGGGCTCAAACCATGAACCACATCAAACAAGTGATTAATAGCTCACAGCCTTAATCCTCTGACTCAAATGCAAGATCTGTTCTCGAGCAAGGATATCAAATGTAGGGAGGCTGCAGTTTTCATTGGGGAGTATGACCTCTGATTGAATGGAAAACCAGAAAATTACTCATTAAAAAAGTCTTGAAAACATTGCTGAAGGTCACAGTCACTGTCTCAGTGTTACCACCTCTTCCTGTTTTCATTACATTTCCAGCTTTCCTCTATATAATAAAATTAAAAAAAAAACATCTCTCAAAGACCTTAATATAAAAATAAGTCAACTGTGAGGCAGTAAAGTGAAAGCCAAGTATATTGCATTGGTTGAGGGCATGGTTTGTCCTGCAATAGCTCACCTTTCACAAAGAAGCATCTACTTTAGGCATCAAAACAGGTGGTAACCCTACTCCTTACCACTTAAAAAGTTAGAAAATCTCTACCATGTGTGCAAGCAGCTAGTAGTGCAACAGTCAGTGTTACACAAACAAGCTCTTTGTTTTCCAGTATGGTTACATGCTTAGGTGTTTTCTATCTTTCTATACTGAGTCTTCAAGTCCTCCATCTGTCTGTGTGTGTGTGTGTGGGGGGGTTACTCTGGATGTACCTGCTTCCTCCTACAGCCCAATGGTATGCCAATTAGGTGATTTATTGCTCATCTAATCTGACAATGCATGTATGTGTCCAGAATACAAGTGTGTGTGTGTGTGTGTGTGTGTGTGTGTGTGTGTGTGTGTGTGTGTGTGTGTGTGTGTGTGTGTGTGTGCGCGTCTGTCTTGCGATCGAGTGGCAGACCATACAGAACTACTGCTCTATCTTACGCTCACTGCAGACCCACATAGACTCTACCTTCCTCACAAGTTTAAAAACAGATAATGTAGGTATTAGAGAATGAACAATGATTGAAAGAATGCCAGCCGTATAGACTGTGAAACAGAACTACCCTTTATCCAAAGACTTATAAAGCACGCCGCCCATTTCCATCACTAAAAAAAGCACATCCTTCTATGCGGCCGCAAAATTCCTTACTCTCACTGCAGGTTCTGATAGACTTCCGCTTCCTTACAACTTTAAAAATGAATAATGCAGGTATGATAAAATGAATGAATGCCATTTTACTACACTGTGACACACTTACCCTTTATACAAATGTTTAAAAAAATAACCTGCCATGTGCACCAGTGTAAAATCACATCCTTCTATTCAGCCTTAAAATCATCTTCCTAGTGTTAAGTGTGTTTGTGTTTCTCTTCTTATCACCATCTATTATTAATACAAAATGATTAACACTGAAAGTAGTGTGAAGCCACATCACTGGACCAGTAATCAAGGAGTCTCGGTGGGGGATGTTCACTGGAAGGATAGCAAGTACATATTCAGTATTTCCAGATGTAGCTCTCCGCATCCAGTGCAACTGCCCTTAAGAGCACACAGAGACTACAGGAAATTTGGGGCTAGTTTCTCGCTCTTTCTCCAGATCCCCAATAACACTCCCCACTGTCACAGCTATAGAGTTGAGATCTCAGCTCAGTGACCAAGCCCAGACCTCCAGCACCCTCGCTGTCCAACCAGTGCTTTGTGTCCCTGCCCAAGCAGCTGACACACACACACACACACACACACAAACACACACACACTTTGAGGTTTGATTTACACACACACACACACACACACACACACACACACCTGGGAAAGGCAGGCACAGGTTTACTAGCTATGCCCCCATCTGCCCAGACTATAAAGGTAGTTATTACTGCCACCAGTCATTCCTTATCACTTCTTTAATGCCCTTAAATGTGTCCAATCAATGTGTAATATTAATATTACCACAAAGGGTAGTTTGACCAAGAGCAAGGCTATTAGGAGTGGCCCACACTGTGTCACCAAATAAATATGCAAGTACTCTCAAAACTTAAATATTTTTACACAGATCAGCCACAATGAAAGGTTTAAATATATTTAATAGAAATATATATATTCACAGTGACATCAGAGTTCAAAACCACAGGAAATATTTAAAACACTGCAGGACAGTCTCAAATAAATAAAGAAAAATATCTAAACTAAGCTTAACTATATTACTTAACTATATTCCTGACTGAATCTAAGAGAATTACTATAATCTAAGAACTTACTAATAGAGAAAGGCAGACATGGTGAATGGATCTTCTGGTTGTTGTCATGTCCAAGACAGAATACAGAATGCTCTGTCTCACTAAGAGACTTCTCAAATTAATATCTAAAATATTACCTCTGGGATAGCTTGCAGAATTACATCATTTCTTGTCATCTGACTTTTAGCTCTTAGGTGAATCCCCCACTGCTGGAAATTGGCAGTATTTAGCATCTACCTGTGAAAATACATAGACCTCAGATCTTTGGCAGCTGGTGGTAGTCATAAAGCAATTGCATCCCTTCATGCTTTCAGAGGTATGAAAACTGAAAGATACCATCTTTTATTGTGTAGCCTATAAAGTAATGTTCAGATTTTTGACTCATATTTTGGTCAATTTCTCATAAAATTGTGGTTTTCTGGCTAATCACTGAGGACTGAAGTCAGAAAATAATGGCACACACTTGAGTTTCACACTTCATATCCTTCAGAAAAGGCATGCTAATGCATAACCTGCTATTCTATCAATTTTCTAAGTTTGTAAGAGCAATGTTTAAAGCGAGTCCCTATTTTTAGCCCTTTGTCCAGATTTCTTCTCTAACAGGTTGAGGGGTATGCTGCCAGGGTTGCTGTTGCAGGACTGATAACTAAGAAGGCACTGGTTCTGCTAATGTGATTAATGGGATGACTGTTAGGAAATGACACTAGCTGGAAGATTCTGGTCTCTCAGTTACTTGATTTTCCCAGCAACCTCTGGCTCCTGCAGCAGAGCTTCTGTGAAGGCAGCCTTAAAATAGATCACTTGTCCTTATTAAAGGAAATGAAGCCAAACATGCTAGTTAATTACAATGTTTAAGTTTCTACTCAACATCAAGCTGAATCACAAACAACTCTAACCAAGAAGGAACTTATGGTGCTAAATATTGTTACCAGCTGTTTGAGATCTAACTATTAATTCTCAGGAAACAGTTCTGATCCAGTGCTTTTGGGAGTCCTGTGTAAATCATGGAATATTATAATAACAATCAAATAAACCAATGCCCCATTAATAAAGATGAAAATGTGAGCCCTGGACTCAGTCTGTTCCCCCGTGACCTTTTTTTTTCTCATACCATGAGCCACAAAGAAAACATGCCGGCTCCTTGGCATCTCCAGAAGTGGGAGGAAACCACAATACCTTAAAAACATGCAGACATGGGGAGAACATGAAAACGTCACTAAGACAATAACCAGTGGTCCCAGACTCTGGAGATACGAGGCTGTGATGTTAGCTAGTGAGCCTATGTGCTGCCCATTGATGTACTCAGATATTCCTGATACGGTACTGGAATACACCTTCCTATGTTGAAACAAAATGAGTGGTATGACATGAGGTTCTATATGCCAGTCTTCTTTGTGGTGAACAAGCCTGGTCCTGTTGCAATCATAAACAATAAAGTCCTCTATAAATGACATTATAGACCCCAATGGTGGTGTCTGTGGGTTTGTCATAATGGTGGGTAAACATCAGAGATTCTAAGGATGTGGTTTACCTTCCACAAGGAATTTAAATCCGACTGAGCCACATGACAAGAACCATGATGTCTTTAATCCGATTGAACCAGAAGACTTCCTGTTATTACGTCATTAGCATTTAATGCTACACACCACATTTACAGCATCGCTATTTTTAGTCATAAAATTAGCTAGAAAATATATTTCTCTATTTGTTCCATATAGTCCACAGGCATTATGGTACAATGACCCTTTAAATTTAACCTCAATTCTCTACTAATCAAGCCACGGGTTATTTACACCAAAATGTTACTTTTGTACATATTCAAAATACATTTTAATAAATGCAACTTTTCAGCCTTTGATATCATTTTTTTCTCCAACTATCCATACATTGTTTTAGTTTCTTCACTAGTCTGCCAGAGTTGCGATATTTAGGGTGCTATTGTCTTTGGATATATGATGTTTCCTTTAGGATCACTTCTTGCTGCACTATTTTTTTTCAGGTCACGCAATTTCTCTCTGCTGCAGTTCGCCATCACATTTCAAAGATTTTCGTTTTTTTGAGACTGTACTGGTTGTGACTTTTCTGGTTGTCCTCCTTCCTGGAACTTTGAAGCATTTGTCTTACTTTCTGTCTTATACACATCAATAACTTTACATTTTTCCAGCTTCCCCAGGAAAGAAAGAAATGATATGGGTTTGACTGTACATGCAACTATTTCAGCTTCAGGCTCTGAGTGTGCCTTCCCATGGAGTTTTTTTTTTCTTTCTTGTTACTACAAAGCTGTAGCTTCTATTCAAAGCTGCTTTTTTGCACTTGATGCTGGACATCAGTTTGGTGACTATGAGCTGCTAAATTCTTTTGTGTGGTACCCTAGTTCATCAACCTTTAAGGTGGAACAGTAGACAAAAGTGCAGTGGTGCACGCAGGGAGTAAGAATACTGAGACTTAACTGGCAGAACAGGGACAGTCAGACAGAACTTCAAGGGGTCTTGATGCAGTGAAAGCAAGAAGTGATGTCAAATGCCAAGCAGGAAGAGTCAGTGTGTTCTGAGATATAAGATATACTGCTAAGTGCAAAATCCTTTGCAGCAGTAGTCATTCGTAAATCTGTGCAATCGAGTTCTATGCAAAGGAGAAATGTAATTTGGGTCTGGTATGAAAGTTGTGATCTAGTATCACTGGATCTGTCCTCTGTGGAATCGGACACTGACTTGTTGGGGCTTAAAGTACAATGCATAAATGTACGTTTGTCAAAATTACTTTTCTTTTCCCTGCATCCACTAGATCTTGCTGAGTGACTCCCTTTCCTACATGACACGGACCCATTTTTCCTCTCATTGGGGAAAGAGTGTTAAAACCCAGTCATTCCCCAACCAGAGAGTTGCAGAAGTCCATTTGTTCCTTAGAGATGAAAGACTTGGGATATACAGAGTGAGTCTGTCTGCATTATCTAGTAGGCTAACCTTTCCTAACACATGGGCCCCTAAGTCCTGCCGCACCCCCAACCCCATGACACTTATGGTTGGGTCCCATGAGCTCCATAACTGCTGCATGGCCTGAAAGAAATGTGTGAAGCCAAACATGATTCCCTAGCTTTATGCAGCACCCCACTGGTAGCAGATACTTGGTAGGCTCATACTCCATGGGTGTAACACCAAGTGCACCCTCTAGTGGTCATCAAAATAGCAATCCAGAACCACATCTTCTCCCTAAAATGGATGAGCTAGCCTTGGCCATTGACAAGACAGGATTTTTTGATAACAGAAGAACATTACAGATGTTATTAAGAGCTCATGTCTTGGACTTTTTAAATATATTTGGCTGAACATGCATTGTGTGAAAAAAATAAGAAAATAATGGACAAAAATGGGGTGGGTAGGTGGCCGTGCTGGTGCAGTGGTTAGCACTGTCATCTCACAGCAAGAGGTTCAACTGTTTGATTCTTGGCTGGGGTGCCATCTGTGTGGAGTCTGCATGTCCTCCCTGCATCACATGGGGTTCCTCTGGGTGCTCCGGTTTCTTTCCACATTCCAAAGACATGCAGTAGGTGGACTGGACACTAAATTGGCTGTAGGGCTGTGTGTGTGCATGACTGAGTGGTGCAAATGAACTATTGCAGCAGGGCTAGCCACCTGGTGGTGTAAACCTTGGCTCAAGATGATTGTCACTGCGGAAGTGACACCCCAACCCTCTGAGCAAAATGGGAAAGGGGTTGAGGATGGATGGATGGATAGCATGGGTACTATATATATGGAAAGTACAGTTGTGTAAAATCTTACCATAACAGTAGATGTCTTTCCCTTCATTCTTGCTGTATTCTTTACATTTGGGATTCTCTGCCTAAGGTAGCCCGAAATCAGGCCAGTATACCAAAGGCTTAGGTTGCTTTAAGTATGCAATACTTCACACATACAGCCCTCGCGTAGCATAGGGCATAAAGTTAACATCCGGACATACCATCCTCAGAATTGAGAGCCGCATTAAGAATGCCAGCCCAAGGAAAATCAAGAGGTAACCTTTACATCCAGAAGAAAAATTGACCAGGGGGAGGAGGGAGGGAATGAACAGTGAAGAGAAGGACCTCTACCATTATGGTAAGATTTTTTACAATTGTACAATGTCCTTCCATTTCACTATTGCAGTATTCTTTACATTTGGGATAGTGCCAAAGCTCAAGAAGAGACTTGGAAGGAGGAAGGACCAGCAGAGCCCTCTAGGAAGCCATGAAGGATGGCCCTAGCAAAACCAGCTCTAGCTCTGGAGATTACATCCAACTTGTAGTGCTTGGTAAAAGTATGCACAAGAAGTCCAGGTAGCTATCTCAAGAGTAGAGTTAGTATCCAAACCCTTGAAAAAAGCACCAGAAGAAACCACAGCCCTAGTAGAATGAGCCTATATAAAAGAAAGAAGGCTCTTACCATGAAAAGAACAACAAAAGAAATAGCTTTAGATATCCAAGAAGAAATAGTTTGCTTGGATACAGCTAATCCTAGGGACCCAGGATGAAAACAAGCAACTGATCAGATTTTCTAATAGACTAAGTCTTATCCAAATAAAATCTGAGTAGTCTATGCACATCCAAAGTATGCAGCACCCTTTCACTGGCAGATTGCACAGAGGGGGAAAAAGTAGGCAAATTAATACACTGATTAAGTGACAACTCGTTAACCACCTTGGAAATAAAAAACAATTAGTATGCAAGGACACCTGTCTTTATGAAATACCAAAATAGGAGGACAAGATACAAGGGCTTGAAGCTCAAACACCCATCTGGCAGAAGTGAGGGCCAACAAAAGAACAGTCTTCCAAGAGCAAAGCTGCAAGGAATCTGAAGCAGCAGGCTCAAAAGGAGCCTGAGTCAATTTCTCCAAAACAAAATTAAGATCCCAGGGAGGAGGAACAGGTTTCCTGGGAGACTTAATATGAAGGACACCTTTAAGGAATTGTTTAGCCTCAAATCTGGAAGCTAAAGGAGGAGATAAAGGCAGACAAGTTGAGATAATTGACAAGTGGGCCTTAACGGAAGAATAAGCCAACCCAGCACTGAGCAATTCACACACAAAAAAAAAAAACAAAGAAACAACCACAGAAAATGGACCCAGGTTATGGGAGAAACAAACATAAAACCTCTTCCATTTGGATAAGTAGGATTTCTTAATATTGGGTTTCCTGGCCTCCTGAAGGACCCCAAGCACTTCCTCAGAAAAAAAAAGGTGTCTATGTGGAATCAAAATGCTATTGCCCACAGTGTCAATGAAAGGGTGGATAACTGAGGATGGATGACAGAGTCCTTGTCTTGTGTGAGAAGGTCCACCCTGTGAGGTAACTTGTGATGGCTGTCCTTGGCTAAATGCAGAAGAGGGAACCAATGCTGTCTCAGCCAAAAGGGAATCACCAACAAGATTTTGGGAGTGTCCTGTTGAATTCTGAGCAGGACATTTGGAATGAGGGGAGGAAGGGTGGAAAAGCATAAACAACCCCTTCCAAGAAAACGAGAGGGCATCCAACTTCCACACCAGAGGACCTGGGACTCTGACACAAAAAAAGAGGAAACTGTCTGTTCAGAGGGGAGGTAATTAGATCTACTTGAGGAGTATTTCACTGATGGACAATGTCCAGAAATGCTTCCCTGTGAAGCATCCATTTGTGGGACTGAGTTAAGGACCTGCTCAGAGTGTCTGCCACAATGTTTTGACCTGAGGGAATGTAAACTGCCTGAAGAGTCACTTGATACTGGACAGCAAGATCCAATATCAGGAGTGCCAACCAGCAAATAAGGCAAAATCTTGCCCCCCACCTCCCTGTTTGTTTATATACCACATCACTGTGATATTGTCTGTAAATACCTAGAGAGGTCCTGGGAAGAAAATAGGATGAAAAGCCTGAAGAGCCAGCAGAAGGGCTCTCATCTCTGACATTGATGTGCTCCTTCTATTGAAGAAAAAAACAGGCCTCCTGCACCTTTAGGGAGCCAAAAGCTGCTCCCCATCTAACATCTAAAGCATCTGTGAACAGCTCCTGAGAGGAAAGATGGGGATAAAACGAGAGCCCTGGATTTAGAGACAACTGCTGGATCCACCAGTGAAGTTCCTTCTTGAGACAAGGTAGAAGAGAAAATACAAAGTCTAGAGGATGTGCATGTTGAAGCCAAACTGACTTTAGGAACCACTGAAACTTCCTCATGTGGAGTTTGGCCAGAAGGAGTATAGAGATGGTGGATGTCATGAATCCCAGAGCTCTCAGAAACTCCCTGGCTGTAATGGAGACCAAAGAAAGAAGAGTTTGAAAGAAGGAAATGAGAGTCAAGGCCTTGGGAGGAGGTAGGGAAGCCAGCATAGTCACTGTCTGAATCCTGCAACCCAGAAAAACATGATCTTGAGATGGAGTCAGGAAAGACTTTTTGAAGTTTGTAGTGAACTCCGGGCTCTGGAGAAGGGAAATGGCAAAATGAAGATTTTGCAACAGAAACTCTGGAGAGTATGCCTGAAACAGAAAGTCATTCAGATAAGGAAACACTTGGATTCCCTGAATCCTGCAAAAGCAGTTACACGGGTGAGACATTTGGTGAAAACCCTTGGGCAGTAGAAAGGCCAAAGGGCAAAGCAGAGAAGTGAAAAAGCCAGGAAGCAATAGAGAAATACAAAAACATCCTGAAAAGGGGATGGATCAAAATATGGAGATGAGCATCCCTGAGATCCAGAGACACTTTATAAGCCTGAGGAAGCAAAAGAGATCGAGTCTGAAGACAACATTCAAAATTGGGCACCTTCAGAAAAGTGTTTAGATGAGAGAGGTCTAGAATCGGTCACCAAGTACCCTCTTTTGGATACTAGAAACATCCTGGAGTAAAACCCCCTCCCCCTTTGGGACACAGGCACCTCTTGAATAGTACCCTGAGACAAAAGGTCCCAAAGCATCTCTAGGAAAAAGAGGAGAATTTTCCCAAGGAGGCTGAGGAATGTCCAAAAAAGGGAGAAGGATTTCCACAACAAGAAATACCCCTGGTGAACAACTGACAGAACCCAGGAATCCTGAGTAATCTGAAGCCAAACAGGAAGAGGGAGCGAGAGGCGAAGGGAGAGGAATGTGGCTGGGAAGAAATGGATAGTCAGTGAGTACCTGGTTTATCTGGAAAGGAAGACTTCCAAGCCCCCTGAAATTTGAGGAGCCTTAACAGGAAAAGCCTGCTTGCCAACTTTTTGCCCTTTGGAGAAGGGCGAGATTGCCTGTGAACAAAAGCTGGCTTATTCGGGTAGTTGCTCTGAAATTTAGGAACAAGAGAAACAAAAACACATTTGAGTTCCTGTAAAGCCTTTCCCTTATCCTAAGGTGCTTAAACAAACAATCAGCAGCTTCCCCAAACAAGTGTTTATTATCAAGAGGGTCATCCATCAATTTAGCCTTGATATCATCAGGCAATAGTTGAAGCTGAAGCCAAGAATACCTCCTCATCATTGACCCAAAAGCAGCAACCCTAAAAGAAGCATCTGCAGCATCATAACTATACTTGATAGAATGGCGAACCGCCTGTGAGGAAGTCCCTTACAAGGAAAGCGCAGAAGTTTTACCCTCAGAGTCTGGAAGATCATAAATAATCTGAGAAGCCTAAGATAGGAGAGCCAACACATACCTGGACATATGGATCAGATAATTAATAGCCCTAAAAGCCAGGGTAGCAAAGGTGTAATCCTTCTTACCTAGCCTTTCCGTTCTGCTGTCTTTATCAGAAGGCAGTAACTTGGGTGAAGGAAGCAATTAAGAGGGCTTGTCAGAGGCTTGTCAGCAGGACATTTGTACTAAAATTTACAGTCCTCAGACACCCTATAAAACCAATCAGGTTTCTTGGGAACAGGGAACTGAGAATTAGGAGCGCTAGAGGCATTGGAAAATGCATCCAACAAAACAGTAGGAATAGCAGAAGGTTTAGGAGATTCCATCTGCAGCAACTTGTAGTACCCTCTCTTAATGATCTCAGAGACCTGAGCATAATCCCATTTAAAAAACTCCATCTTCCTGGAGATTGTGTCCTCAAAAGAAATCTCTTCAAAGGGAGAATCAGGACTGGTAGATTCCTCTTCCTCTGACCCATAGTCCAAAAGGAGAAGGAATTTTAGAAGAGTAAGCAAGGGATTCCTCATCTAAATCCAGCTCCTCATCACAGGAATTATGTTTCCTGGGTCTTTAAGTGGAGTAGAGGACCAAGAGGGAAACTGGAACAGAAACAACCTGAGGAGGTTTCAATGCCATCAAAGCATTAAACCTTGAGTGAAGGCCTGCCACTCACTCTGTGGATCCTTAGGGACAGGAGAAACCTGTTTACTTTTTTGTTTTTTCTTTAATGAGACATCTGCCTTATAAAACTTGGAAGGCTCTGAACCAGGATAGCATTCAATAACAGTAGTAGGGATTTCTTCCCAGACTAAAATTGGAGGAACACCCCTAGGACCCTTGGAAATAATCAACCATGGTGCCCACTGAATGGATGTCTGCAAAGCCTCAACAGATGTGCTAAAAGCCCAATACCCACCAGCCCAATACCCATCAGCCTCCAACACAGTCATGGCAGAAAAGTCCAACAACAAAGCCGGGAAAACCTCAGAGAATTCACTCACCTCAGGAGAAGTGTCAAGCGGAGGTTGGACAGTGGAAGATTCCAGCCTAGGCTTCTTAGCCTTCTTCTCTGACGTCCCTCAGGGCAGGAAGTTCCCTCCATAATATCTTTAGTGAGAAGTTTAAGTCGCTGATTTTCCAGATACAGCACCAAGGAAGAAAGTCTGCTACACAGAGTTTTTGGTACAAAAGCCTGACAGATGGAACAAGACATACGGTCGTGCGAGGTGCCAAGGCAAAACAAACGCTGTTTAGGGTGGTCTTGATGGAGAATCTGTCTCCCACACTGGCATTTACCCTTCTTGCATGACATTAAACTCCACAAGCAGGCAAAAGACTAGTAAAAAAAGAAACCCCAAAAGGACACTTATCTGCAATGGCTAGGAAATCTGCAATGGAATGTAGGCATTCAGAATGACAATCAAGAGATGGCATTCGGACTGGCGGTAAAGAGGTTCTGAGGATGGTACGTCCGTACATCACCTTTATGCCCTGCACTATGCAAGGAGCATACTGTGATGCACTGCATAGCTTAAAGCAACCTAAGGCTTTGGCATACTGGCCGAATGTCAGGCTGCCCTAGGCAGGGTATCCCAAATTTAAAGAATACTGCAACAGTGATATGGAAGGACATCTTAAAGAACATGAAGAGAAGATGCCACTTAGAAGACCCCAATGTTTGCTGGAGTGAAATTGTACATTACACAATTTACTCCCTTAACTGCCCTCATCCAAATTTTTAAATGTTATTAATTTAAGTTACTGTCAGATAGAAACATCAGTCATTAAGACAGCTGCACCTGTGAGCAACTGATTTTAACAGAAGCTGCAATTTCTAATGGAGGACAATCAGTACTTTGTAGAACTTCGAGTAATAAAAGAACTGGGTATCTTATGTGTGTAGAATAAGTGGAATAAATATGTGCTCTATCAATTCCACAGATAAAGATGCCCCTTACTACCTTAAGGACAGTAGAGCGTATCAGTTAACATCTCTACTTTTGCACTGCTGAACATGAAATTTCCTTTCTAGATGTACAAATAAGAAAAAACAACAAGGATGGGAGATATGAACCTAAAGTTTTCAGGAAATGAACTTATTCAAACACATTCTTGCACTACATAAGTGCCCATCCATACCACCAAAAAAGATCAGTGGTTAAAAGGCAACTCGTACGGGCTGCTAGAATGGTGACTACTGAAATGGATTTCCCCAACAAATGTGAATTTTTAAAACAAATGTTTATGAGAAGAGCCTACTCAACCTCATTATTGGATGAGTTAATAGATGAAGTCAGGTCCAAAAGGCATAATGTTTTTTATAGGCCAATTTTAAACATAATTCAGACTGCAAACATTTCTTCACAGATACTATACAGTCAGAGGAGTCAATGCATGCAGTAACAACAACTCCTCTTTCTTCAGAATGTAACTTTAGTCTAGGTTTTGTCATGACATTTAACTTGGACTTTAGCTACATTAGAGATATAGTTTGCAAAAACTGGAATATTCTCATGGAAGACAAGGAATTAGTAGCAAAACTGGGGCTTTCTCCTAAATTTATTTTGAAAAGAGCTACCAATTTTAAAAATCTGCTTGAATAAAACACTAAATCCATGATGGTAGTTTATTTAGCCAGGTGTCAGTTGTGTGAATCATTCTACATAGGCAAAACAGAAAGAAGGCTTAGGGATAAAGTCTACGAACGTGTATATAGTATCAGAAGACAAAAAATGGAAAATGGTTTGGCAAAGCATATCTTTATGAATCTTGAACACACATTTAAATTTTGAGTTCTAGATCAGGTGGCACAGAATCCTAGGGGAGTTAGAACCAGTTAGAACTCGAAAGGCTAGAATTTATTTGGTAAATTCAATTAAATGCCTACAACTACCCAGGACTCAATGATATGTGTTCCCTAATGTGTATTTTGAAAATGAACAAATCTAATAGTATTGGGGACCTTTCCCCTAAATACATTTTTAAGTTTTATACTCATATTCACTCTTCTATTAAATTGCTGGACAGAAGTTTAACATATTTTTGCTTTAACTAGAGTAATTGTGGATTTTAGAAATATTAACATGGTCATTTTAAATACATGCTGTTATTTCTTAAATAGATGTGTCTAGCACTTCAAATTTTTAGCTGGGATGTCATGCGACTTACTGAGAGGGTCATTTAAACTGTTTCTTGTGAATGAAATACTTGTATCTGATGAAATTAAACTATTTGCTGTGGATGAAAACTGCTTTATAATAAATTAATTTGTTGTTCCAGGCATGGTGCCTTATTCTTTGGGATTTTGCAGTTTGTTTTCTTGTGCTTCTTGGAATAAGGTTGCGTACGTCTGGTCAGGTACTTACCAAAGGAGGCATTGTACTCAACGACTGGTCTAGTAAGGGCAGAGTATAATGGAACAATGATATCTTTGGACATGGATGTCATACTCTTGCTTAGAAGTTGTGCAGTACAAAATGGAGTTACTAACTACAATTCTCACATTATGGTTCATGTCCAAGTCACTCTACACATGTTCCCAAATCCATGACCACTGGGTCTACTTTTAGGGGTGTATTAATAATCTAGTAATTTCTAGGGTGGACGTCTTTCTGAAAGATATTATACAGTGCTTGGCATTGAGTTTTAGACCATGACACTGGGACCAATTATTACTTGGTGTCAGGCCTTTTTGCAGGGTATTTGCATCTTTGGTGGATTCTTTGACTGCATCTGTTTTACATCTGTCTGTGACCTTTGTCAGCCAGTGGCCTTTATATTACCCTTGATTTCGGAGAAGTAGATGCCAAAAAAAGGAGCGGCCACAGCACTGAACCCAGAGAGACTCAACTAGTGACTGCTTTTTTTGTAGAGGTAGCACCCCCTCCCCCTCAATCCTGACTTCTTGGGTCTTAACTGAGAGCCAGCTGGCAATCCAGTGTGTGACATAAGAGTTTATATCCAGTTTTGTCAGCTTGTCTACAATGCCCAAGTGGGGTATTGTGTCCACTGCTTTGGCCAGGTTGGAGTAGGTAGGATGCACTGCTTTGCCCACATCTATTGCCTTGGTGACCTCCTCAAAGAAATCCACCAGGTTGCTAGGAGACTAAACAAGAAACTACACTCCCTACAATCCCGTCTCACCCTGGCGTACACCAACGTCTGTGTAGTGACAGAGACAAGGTTTAAAATAGCTGACACTGGCTGTGCAGTGCTATACTGCCTTCCAAATGTTTAGACCAGTTACTCGGGGGGGGGGGGTGTTTCAATCTACACCACTTTCCTAGGTGATCTAAACTATTCAACTATAGACTTGGAAACCTTCTCCACCACTAGTGCACAAGCACAGAGATTCCTGGAGTTTGTCAATACAAATGCCATGGAAAAGTTAGTGTTCCCACCAGGGGGAATAATATTTTGGATCTTGTCCTTACTAATATGGAAGCAAAATGCACTATCCCTTGCACATCTTCATCACTTGTTAGTTCTAACCTTAAAATAGTCTCCTTTGAAATAAAAGTGAAACCTGTGATCCCTTCCACCAAAGGTACCTTTACAAATTTCTTTAACATCGCCCACCTACTCCTAAGTGATACATTGGAAAGCTTTGAATCCTCAGCAAACTCCGTCATCTCCACTGAATATGCAGAAACTTATACCACCACACTACACCAGCATGTAGACAGTTGTATATCGGAAAAGGTGCAGAGAAAAACTTACCCCATCCCCAGGACTGCCCCCCTATACTACTAATGGATAAAGGCAGCTTCTAAATGCTTTATCCCATGCATGGGTCCCCCCATTATCTATGGTACAATACCAGATATTCTCATTAGGGGTACTACATGATTACTGACTATGGGATAAGTAAGACTTGTTTCTAACAAAATGGGGTAGGTTAATTCAAGCACAAAAAGGGAAACTGGTTAGGCGTAAAATGGCCCACAAGAGCAACTAACCTAGTACTCCCCTATTAACGTACAAGTACACATACCCTGTGTCTGAAGGTTTCCTATGCTGTATTTATCATATGCATGATAATTCTTTCTATGGCTTTTCAGGGACTAGTCAGGCTTATGAGTACTTTCCAAGGTCTATGGATGACCTGCCCTTGTGTAGAGGGATAACAGCTGCAGTATTCCATTAGTTGAACATGAAGCCTGTTGGAGGCTATAGTCAATCACTGATTCTAGTGGGCCTGATAAGTCATGTTTCATGATATTATGGAGACATTCCTGTGATATTATCAAGGCCCACTGATGCAGTTTATGGCCTTGAAGAGTGTCTTGAGGACCAGTTCCCTAGTAATAGTTGAGTTATGGTGTGGGACTTTTCTCAAAGGTATCTGGGGGAGAAAGCAGGGTAAAAATGGAGATGAATATGATCAGCCAATAGATTTGTTATATCCTCTATCGCGGTATAGGTGGCTTCATTTACAATTAGTTTGACACACTGCAGTGTATTGCCTATGAGGTTGCCAAAATAGCTAAAGAATGTCCTGCGATTGTCAGACTGGGAGGCTACTTTTACCTCAAATTTGGCTTTGGTAGACTTAATTCAGCCCCTAAGTTGTTTATTTAGTTTGTTGAGGGAGTTCTTCCTTTGCTGGGTACAGCCCTTCCTGTTTTTTTGCCATGATTTTGCTCTTTTGTTATATAACGTATTGATGTTGGGATTCTACCAGGTTGACTTGTTTTTTTGTTTGCCTTGTGTTTATTTCAGCTAGGTAGTGCTGCCTCTATGTAATCAGTTGCAGAGGTAGCACTATACATAATCATAAAGGAGCAATTCTGCACAGGCAGCGGTGTTCTAGTTTTGGTGGGCTTGAAATTTTGCCTTGGAATAATTTCAGACTTCCAGGGTTAGTTGGTATCCCAGGTGCTATTTTACTTCAAAGGAGGTAGCTTTTTTATCAAAACTTGACTAGTGAGTATGTTGGTGTCCTTTGTGGGTAGCTGTCAACACAAATGCCCTGAACCAAAGCCCAGGAATCTTTGGGCCTGCATGTTTGGAGTTGCGTATTATTCTCAGTTTTAAGTGGGGTAGTTGAAGTTGCACACGAGTATAGTGTTGGGTTTAATGGAAAGTGCCTCCATTCTTTTAAGTGGTGCAAATGTCCGAGGTCATACAGGATGACCTGTAGCTTGCAAGGATTTGATACAAGACTTTGCTCATGTCGTGTTGTAAGTGGAGAAGCTGAGGTGTATTATACTGCCTGACTAGCCTTGTGGTGTGTTTGTTTCTGACGTAACTTAAGACACCAACATTTTGGCCTACTTGTGCAATACCTGGTCTAAATGTATGGAAGGCATTATACCACTGCACTCTTAGTAACTACACAGAAGTCTACATTTTCCAGGGTGGAGAGAGCTTGCAGGGAGTGGAGGTTTTTGTTTAGACTCCTAACATTGAGCAGAAACACCTTTAGATGATCCTGGGCTGGTTTAGCTATGTCAGGTGATTTATCAGGCTGGCAATACCTAAAAAAGGCACTATGGGGAGGACAATGTTTCATCCAGTTTTTGAAAGCCTAGAGGGGACAGCTGCATGCCATCTCTGTTGAAGAAGCATGGTCTGTCAACTATATCCTTCCAAGCCTAGAAATATTTTACCCCCTTTAAATGACACCAAACACTAAGCCAATTATTAAAGTCAATTATCTTCTGTTTGTATTGTGGCATCATATGTGGAGAAGGTAGAATTCACCTGAATACTGGCCTGGACACACTGTCAGAACTCTATTATGTCTTTCTTCATATAGTCCGGGGAGGACAGTCTCAGGTCATTTATGCCCAGACTGTAACCGAGTCATATTGGCACTTGTGGCTCAACGACCTGAGTGTGTGCATGATCTGATGATCCTGGACCCTCAGGCAACTGACCATGAGCCTCTCCTTGCTCAGCATGGTGAGTGAGACATTGGTGTTCTTCACAATGGAGTCTCTTATGACCAAGATATTGGATTATGTAGTGGTCTGCCTTATGGGCTATGTAGTGGTCTGCCTTATGGGCTCAAACATTGAGACACTGTCAGTTGAGGCAATATGTTGTGTTGGGTGTTAGTTTTTGTAGTGTGTTTTTTTGAGATTGTTATAATAATATTTCTTGTAATAACTGCATGTGGGAAGCCTTTAAGGTTTGGATTTGGGTTGATAGTTTTAAGACCTTAGCATATGTGGGTCTATGTTTTTGTCCTATAGAATGTGTGTGTGGCAGATATCGTGTGGTGGTGTGATTTTCTGACAACCTGTTTGGTATTTATAGTATCTGTATGTGACAGCCTTGTCTCCAGTGACAATATATAACTACATCTCTCATATACTGTAACATATTGTGAGTTAGGTGTTTGTCAGAAAACATTAGACAATTTCTGTAATGCCTCAGGATGCTCATTTCTACCAAGGTGGCTACAGAGACAGTAGGAAGATGCAGATCCTTGGTTTCATGTATTTATATAGTGGGCTTTAAGGGTTAGCTAAGGTCGTATTTGAGTAAGGCTACAATCAGTGACAAAGAACTCTTGGTTCTATGTTCCTGTGTGTAACCACTGTAAAAGTACTGGAGCAGTTTACAACAGATTTGTTTGGATAAAAAAAAAAAAAAAAAGACAGTCTAGTCTTGTGGACCAATGCTCCTGTTCACACAAACTTGTTGTTTGAGCAATTATGTTCTCCAGAATGCTTAGGGGTAGCTTTATATGGAAATTGAGATTCTAAGCACCTGTATTTACACAGGGCACTCCTGACCACCACTGCACAATAACCAGTGTCAAGCAAATGTGACAACTCTATACATGTGGAAGAAGCAACAAACAAGTAAAACAGTAGGACTGGTAACCACAAGCAGCAGTCACTCTGCAGTTTAGGACTCTTCCAGGCTCAGAACTCCTCCACTTCACTCACAATGTTCCACTCCTCTCCTTCTCATCAGATCAAGTTTGCACTTAACTGAAAATACCACATGCATGTGGACCTTCATGCTATTTCTCCAGATTTGTTTGCAAGGGATAATTTGCACCAAGATGAGGAAGGTGGGAGGGTATGTTGAAGTAAATGGATATGGATTATGAAGATCTAAAGTTGTGGTAAATACTTTCATATTTTACATGATCTGACTCACTAACTTCAACAGCAGGACACAGAACTGGGTAACATCATGACGGAATATCATGAAGGATGGTAGCTTCCAAAGGAAGACCTAGTCCCATTTCACAGTTTCTTATGAATGTGCACAGAGAAGCCCATAAGACAGCCATAAAGATATAATCATTAGAGGAGTTTTTCAAAGGACATAGGATATATTTGTGGCCCTTGTAATATTTTTGCAGTATTTTGCATGGCAAAAGGCAAAGCAATCTGAAAATTACATGGACAAGCTAACGTTTGAGACTTTTGACCTGCTTTGCAGGGCATAAAAGAAACAAAAATCTGGTCATCCTTTTTTAATATCTTTGGTTCCTTCAAGATAAAATCTTACCTGATGGTGTACCTGAAGAAAGTGCAACAAATACTCCCCTCGGAATGCTGGCAGGAGGAACACAGGAAGATTAACTGATTGGTTATGTTTAGTTTCTGTAGCAACTTTGAGCACAGTAAACATACACAATCTTTCTGAAAAAATTATGTACAAAGGTTTGAAGAATGAGCTTACAATTCTGGAAATTTAGTAGCAGTGACATCAGGGAGTTGTAGTTATTTCCAATATTATAATTACATTTCAGATTTGGCTGCTGATTAGATGAAAACAGTGTCAGGTTCTCTAAAATAATAAGTTGAAGTTGCAGGGACAAACAAGTCCTTCACAGCCTAAGGAAACACTCGTTCATCAAAATACACCACATTTGTCTGCAAGCAAGCTGGTGTCACTTGAAATATGTTCTGTTATCAGAAAAATCGAGTTGAAATGGCCCATCCCCACAGTTACGGGCTAAAAGTATTTAATTAGAAGTAATAAAATGGTAGTAAACGCTTTCACAATGAAATTGCTTCATCAGACACATTTCATTGTGAAAGTGCTTACTACCTTTTTATTACTTCTAATTAAATATTTTTAGCCCATGGTTGTGTGTTCTGGTGCTTTGCTGTGATTTCTGGAATTCATCAGTTACTGTTGTGCTCTACACCAGATGTATCCAGGTACTTTGCTCATTTTTTTACTTCCCAACAGTTGTATGGCCTCCCAACACAGGAGTTAAGAATAAGTTCCCATCCTGCTTGCTGACAAATCAAACCACTCCCATGCTTTCTGAGTTGATGGAAATTTCAACTTGAAGAAGGTGGTTCTGTAAAGCCTGCAGTCTTAGGAGGTCTGTTGTGACCACATTCCTTGGACTGTCTGCATAGATGCATCTGTGTTGACCTTCACTTTTGGGAGAGCATATGAAAATGGACATCCACATGTAACACTGTTTCAGTGTGAAAAACACTGCCAATGTTGACACTAGGAAGAAATCCTGACTGATATGGTCAAATAGTTAATGCTGCTGGACCCTGAAGGTCCACTATACTCCCATGTGATACCTCACAAATGGTACCAGAAAAACTGTTGCGCTCACATGGTCTAACACTCTGATATATAAAGCAACTAAGGCTGAGGTACAAAACAGAAGGGAAAGAACTTTGCATTGGAGGGATAAGTTTCTATTTTGAGAGGGCGACTGGCTATACAGGCCAATGTGACCAAGTCATATTCAATAAAAATCTAAGCTCATAATGGCTTCAGCTGATGCTTTGCAATGTTAGCAGACATTCCAAATGAATGGAATAGATACAGCAATTTATCTGCCCTTTAAATCAGTTACTCCTTTGGAGGCAGTTAGGAGCCAGACAACCATATAAGGGAGCACTTTTATTCCCAGCTGTCTGAAATGTGCTGCTAAGCCACCATAAATTTACTGAACACTCTGGAGAGGGTGAACAGACCAGATGGGGAAGGCACTGAATTGATAGTGAATGGCCCCTACCCTGAACTGCAGAGACTTCCTAGACACCTGTTATCTGGATATGCAAACATGCATTCTGGGGGTCTAAAATACATCACTGGTCCTTCTTCACTAAGCAAGGAAGGATGGATTCTACCATGGTCATCTGAACTTTTGACTTCTTCACAAACTGGTTTAAGAATTTAGAATGGATGCAAGGTCCTACATTTTCTTAGTGACCGAAAAGAACCTTGTATAATTTTTGGACCCTCTTTGATCTGGTGGGACTTTTTTTGGTTATTTTGTTTTTTACTACCTCTACAGCCACCTTCTGATGGCGTAGGATATTGGTAAAGAAAAGGGAAATTTGTCTGGGAACTATATAAAGGGGATGGCGTGGCTTCTGGGTAGCATTTCCCCTCCCCAACCATCCTATAAATTGGTCTATCTCATAGAAACATGAAATGAGATTCAGCTCATAGCTACCTCCCTAATTGGACAGTTGGGCAAGTAGTTCCCTGAAAGGAGGACTGTGGAATGCCTGATTTTGTGATCCACCTCTGCACCTTGATGTCCATTCTGGAACCACCTCAAACCATCCAAATATCCACTGATCCATCCCTCCAGTCATCCAACCACAACCACTTGTTCCCATGGTGTTGAACCAGAGAACCTCTTTGTGAGGTGATAACACTATCCACTACATCATTGTGTGACCCACCATTCCTTGTTCAAGATGGGTTCTGTTACAATGCTGTTCAAATGGTTGCTGTTGACCTTTTTTAAATCCATAAATTTGCACTCTCTCTTGAATTTGTGCAGACAGGAGAACTTGCCCCAACAGCAGTGACCATCTTTACCTCCTGCCTGCTGTTTTGCTATGTTTGTTTCACCTGCAGTTCAAAAAGTGATGAACCATCATACAGGACATTGGTGAAAGAATTGTTGAAGTTTTCTGTAACAGTACAGTGCTGGAACCAGGCATGATACTGTATGACTATGCCGGACCCCAATATCCAGCTGCTCAACCAATTGTGTTATATAGGGGTCACATGGTTAACACAGGTATGTTTGCCTTGTTTGTCATTTGGGATGCTAATACTTCACTGATTCCTCAGAGACATCTTTTTTTTCAGTGAGATAAGATCTGATCTGCTAAATCACACTGAAATCTAGTCATACGTGTTATAGGTGTTTCAAAACATGTATGAAATAAGGGCTCATTTTCAAGAGCATGCACTGTTGCACTGCCATACAAGAGATCTTTGTTTAGGGTAGATGCCACTAGAATGAAGTGGGAAATCAGATTCTTTCTCCACCATGCTTGGTCTTTTGGAGGCTCATTGATCCTGTACAGCCTCTGGCATGGATGCCAACATGCAAGGTTCTAGCCAAGCACACTGTAAAATACAGAGAGGCCATGTCATTGGTAGGGGAGAGTCAGCCAAGATATGCAGTGCAAACCCTCCTATAATATACTTTCCTCAGGAAAATACAGATTCAGAGGCCATGACCACTCTGATGCATTATTTCAAAAAGCTTCCAAAAAATTGGGGAGATATGGAAAAGCTCTACTTCATCTAAACTGGTATCTACAGTGAGGGACTCTTTAGGTGATTCTAAGTGGCTCCGGGTGGATCAAGAAATTAAAGTCATTTCATACCAAAAAGAATGCTCAGAACACACAAAAGGGAATAATCTAATCTGAGTAGCAAACTATAAAAAGGAGGATCAAAAAATGCAGACCAAAGACATCAAAACACATGATGATTGAGCCTGAGAACCCCTCTTGATACTTGCTGATTAGAAGCAAATGAGATTTTGTGAGGAGGAAAGGAGTAAAGCATTATGGGAATGATGAGGAGTTTTGAGTCTCAAAAATCTCAAGTAGCTGCCACCTTTGGATACTAGTCCTGTTGTTGAAGTGAACAGACTGGCTCATGGAAGATGTCTAGTTCTTTTTACAGTTTTTTAATGCTTCTGTAGTAAAATGCTCTATCCAATGAATTTGCCATGAAGTGCTCCTTTCCTAGTTTGTATTTCACTGGTATATCATTGTTCTATAGCATGTTCTGCAATCTTACAGGTGTTTTGTACAAAGACTTTCAGAATAGACTTCACAAGTATTTATGACTTCTGTCCATCTTAACTTTTTACCTTAGGCATTTTCACCAACTGCTTCAAATCTATGCAATACTGTTAGCAATTAACAAGGCACAATGGTTTGGGAATGCAAATATATATCCAATAGCCCATATATTGTTACAATTATTTCAAAACAGTTGGAGCTAAACACCACTGTATTGCAACAGCAATGCAGTTGTACATCTTGCCACTTGTGACACATGCATACTGTGACACTGCCAGCCCGGCTATCTGGAGTTTTATAAATAATTCTATGTCATTTCTGAATACTGATATGATTTATACAGAACTGTATATTATGTACTGAACTTCAAGAATGTAACCACAGCATACCATGCTGTAACACAGAAGATTAACTTACAAAACTTCCAGAAAATAAGTTGAAATTAAGTGCTTTACAATGTGCTATAAAACTTAGTTAATGCAGCAAGGAATCAGGATGTCTACAGCTAGACGTTTCCTTCTATTGTCTTGGAGAGACATAATTACTAGATCTAAAATGTAAAAGTGTTTAATTGTTTTATGACTTCCAGTTCTGAGAAAACATCTGAGAGAGGTGCATTTTTCACACAGAAATATTAAATTTTGTTAAGGTTCTGTTAGCCTGGGAACTGAAGGCAGGTGACAAGAGTGATGTCATTGAGGCTAATCCAACAGTAATATGTGATATTAATTCAGGAATTTTCTGACAGAGAGAGAGAGGGCATTTTGTCTTTGTCTTTGGATCTAACAGCATCCACTCATCAACATCTGCACTTGTCTTGCTAATAGTAACTACATGACAGTAATTTCTCTTAGCTATAGCTAGGAATATAATAAATATTAGTTTAGATGTTTTCTGTATGAGACTGTCCTGCAATGTTTTAAAATATTTCCTGTGATTCTGAACTCTGTGTTGAGTGAGGATTATCTCGTTATTTTGTTATTAAATACATTTAAACCCATCATTGTGGCTGGTTTGTTTAGAGATATTTAAGCTCTCAGAGTACTTGTATATCTATTTTTGACACTGTACAGGCCACTCCTAAATAGCCTTGGCCTTGGTCACTCTTACCATTTGGATAATAGCAACATTAGACAGTAGGACTGGACACCCTTTCTAAGGGCCTTATTGTAGATGAAAAGTAAGGGTGGCTGGTGGCAGCTGGTACTACCTTACAATCTGCGCAGAAGGGGGCATAGCTAGTAAACCTTTGCCAGCTTTTCACAGGTGCATGTGTTTGTTTGTATATCAATCAAATCTCAAAGTGTGCATGTGTCAGCTACTTGGGCAGGGACATGAAGCACTGGTTGGACAGAGAGGGTGCTGGAGGTCTTAGCTTGGAAACTCGGCTGAGATCTTAACCCTACAGCTGTGCCAGTGGGGAGTCTTACTGGGGATCTGGAGAAAGAAGGAGAAACCAGCCCCCAGACTGACTGTGATCTTTGTGTGCTCTTAAGGAAAACTGTATTTTACTGTGTATGTACTTGCCATTCCCCCACTGTGCATGTCCTTCACTGTTGCCAGTGGTGAGAATTGTGGCTCTTTGATTACTGGGCTGGTGCAGGAGCATCACACATACCATGCAAGTAAAACAGACCATTATCGGAGAGAATATATGAGCATGTGCCCTCCATAAGAATGTTCTAAAAATGTACTGTGTAAATATTCTATGAACTGTACCAATTGTTCATAGGTAGGTTACTAGGCTATCTGCCCAAAGGCATTTATAAGCCTAGCCAGAATGTGTTGGCTTTCGCCGCCCCCTTAGATTAGTTCCCTGTGCCTCTGTCCAGCAGAGCCACTGAAGTGATCCCCAGGATAAACTTTCCGTTTCCCATCCACTCATCAAGGTTTCTCTTGAAGAGTATTAGCAAAGAGCTGTGCCTAATGTAGACTGGAATCTTGTTCCAAAGCATGCAAAGTCTCTGGGACAGGAATCTGTCTCTCCAGCACGTCCTATTTATTACTGTGGTGAGGTTCAGATCCCTAGAGCGTGTGGCTCGAGCGGATAAGATTTTCTTTAGGTGCAGCATGTCCATCAATTCTGGGTTGGACATGGCCTTGTATGTCAGGCAGAGATCATCTCTGAGTAGGCGGTATGCAACAGAGTACAGCTGGAGTTTCTTCAGTCGAGCTGCATAGGGCATCTGTTTGAGGCCAGTGATCCTCTTGGTGAGGTACTTCTGTGGTCTTTCCAGATGTTGCAGGTGTCTTGTAAGGTACATCCCAAATGGGGCGTTGTACTCTTAAGATGGGTCTGATGAGTAGTGGGGCACAATGACCACTTTTGATCTGGATGAAAACCCTTTTGTGATTAGGTGGGCCACATAGAAGGATTTTCTAACCACTTTGGCAATGTGATTATCAAAGGAGAGATTACTATCTACTTGGGTCCCCAGATCCCTTATTACTTTTTCCATATTTAGGGGACTAGCACCTATGTTGTAGTTTGTGGGTACTTTGTTTTTCCCAAAGGGGATGACTACGCACTTTTTGGCATTTAGCTTGAAGCCATAATTTTGACACCAGGTATCCATCTCAGTGAGACCCTTTTGGAGGATGTCTGTCAGCCGGAGCGTCAATTATAGCCCCTAGTTTGCAGTCATCTGCGAACTTGGTCAGTCATAGTCCTTCTGTGCTTGCCTGCACCTCTGAGAAGTATATGCCAAACAGAAGAGGTCGACTGAGACCTGGGGAATTCCACTTGTAACCGGTTTAGAGTCAGACCTAGCTCCTGCAACTCTCACCATGTGGGTTCTGTCTGTGAGCCAGTTGGCAACCCATCTTGTGACATAGGGGTTTATGTTCAGACTGGTGAGCTTGTCTATAATACCAGAATGGGGAATGGTGTTGAAGGCCTTTGTGAGGTTTAGGTAGGCTGTGTGTACCATCTTTCCCTCATCTATAGCCTTGTTAACTGTCTCAAAGAAGTCCACCAGGTTTAGGAGGCATGATCTGCCCTTAACAAAGCCAAACTGGGTAGGGTCCAGTGTTTGGAGGTTCCCAATGTCTCTGTTAATGAGATCCACGATGATGCGCTCCATAGCCTTGCAGACCAAGATATTCAGGCTTATAGGGTGATAGTTCCCAGGTCTGTTGTGGCTCCACCTTTGTTGAGCGGAAAAGCCGTTGCTGTGCACCACTCTATGGGTACGTGGCTTGTGGAGAGGCTGAGTTTGAACAGTGTGTTTAGGTGAGGGGTTAGTCCATCTTTGAGCTCGTGTAGGACACAGCCTGGTCCCATTGATGCTGTGTTTTTGGCTTTGGAGAGGGCTGTTTTAACCTAAGTGTCTGTGATTTCAGGGTCTCTACATTATTCTGGTATGGTCATGGGCCCTTTGTGGGGTGAAGTTTGTGCTGAACCCGTCTGCCAGGATGTCAGCAATATCGGTCGGTTCAGTGTATTTTGTGCCATTCTGCACCAACTCTGAGCAGATCTGAGCATTACCACTTAGATTCTTGACATAGCTAAAGAATACCTTGTGGTTATCTTTGGAGTCCTTGGCAATTTTTCTTTCGGAGCTTGCCTTGGATGATTTTATGAGGGATCGTAGTTTCTTGCTGATACTGATCAGGGATGTCTTCCCTTCTTGGGATTTGACTCTTTTCTGTACTAGTTTCCTCCTTCTGTTGTATAGCTTGTTTATGGCAGGGTTCCACCAGACTACTTTCCTTTTCTTGGAGGAGTGAGTCTTAGTTTTGCTTGGGATAGCACAATCCATGCATTCTTGTAGGTGCCCGTAGAATGCATTAGTAAAGGATTTTGAAGCTTGGACAGTGTTATCCTTTAGCATGGGGGCTTTAAAACTTTCCACCTCGGTCTTAAGTAACATGAAGTTTGCTTTTGAAAAGTTTTTCATGGTGGTTTCCTTGTCTAGGGGTAGGGGTGGAATGTGGATATCCAAAGTGATTTGTTTATGGTCAGATCTAACCAGCAAGGGGTTGACCTCCGGTGTGGAACACCAGTCACCTATGTTGGTGATGATCAGGTCTAATATGTTGTCACCTATGTTGGGAGTGCTGACCAGTTGATCCAGGACATTTGAGTTTATAAATTCTATGAAATGTTCGGCAAGGGAGTTAGCACTTGAGTAGTTCTCCCAGTTAATGTTTGGGTAATTGAAATCACCCAACATTAGGGTGTTTGGTAGGTCCTTTATGTTTCCTAGTGTTTCCAGAAACATGGAATGGGGGTCCTGGGACATGGTGGGTGATGTGTAGCAAGCTACAATTTGAATTGCAGTTTTGCCCATTGTTAGTTGCATGTGGATGATCTCTGAAGCACTGTGCTGCACCACTAACCTGGAGGTGTGGATATCCTTGATGGATATGGATACGCATTTTGGTCCGGGTTCTGAGGCCGAAATGTATGGTATGAGTTGGTGCCTGGTAGTGCTGGGATGCTCTCTGGAGTGTTAAACCAGGTTTCTGTTACTGCACATATATCAATTTTCTCCATACTGAGGAGTGCCTCGAGTGAGTGCATTTTGAGGTTTAGACTTCTGGCACTGAGTAGCATTACCCTCAGTTTTTTGTTACTTGTGCTATTTACAGTGGTGGTTTGGTCTTTTGAGCTTTGCCTAAAAAAGGGACTATGGGGGTGGCAAGAGTCTTGGCCAGTATTCGAAAGCCTAAGTGTGACCGGTGCAAGCCATCTCTAGCAAAGCAGCATGGTTTGTCGACCATGTCATCCCAGGTGGACAGAAACTGGATCCCCTTCGAACGACACCAGAAACTTAGCCAATTGTTGAAATTGATAATTTTTTCTTTATACAGTGGTATAATTCTTGGTGAGGGCAGGATGCTACTCAGGGTCAGGGTCATACCGGCCTGGGCTACATGATCAGAAAGCTCTTCCATGTCTCTTTTAATGTAGTCAGGGAGGTACGGCTCAGGTCATTCACACCAACATGGACAATGACAGAGTCGTATTTATACTTGTTCTGGAGTGACCTGAGTGCTTGTGTTATGTGGCGGATCCTGGCACCTGACAGGCAGCTAACAGTAACCGTCTCCTTATTTAGCCTAGTTAGTGGGACGTCAGTGTGCCTGACTATAGAGTCACCTATTACTAGTATGTTGGGTATGTTATTTTGCCTCAAGGGCTGTGATTTTGTGTCACACTGGTTTTGTGAAGTATGTGTTTCATGGTTTGCGTTGGGGGGGGTGGTGGTTGCTTGGATGTCTGCTTTGGAGGTCTCTGTTGCTTTTGCAGATTTTTATTTAGAGCTTCCAAGTATTTTTTCGTGTATTTATGTGTTTTTTGCCGGTGCTAGTTTAATGGGTCTATGTGAGACTGGGGGTGTGATGCAAGTATTTCCCTTCTCCTCTTAACTGACTGATCCAGTCTTGGGTTGAGAGAGCTTAGCCTCCAGTTTGGCTGTATAATTGCCTCTCTCGCATGTATTAGTGTTTGGTGGTAGGAGGAGAGGGTTGTCTGTGTACATGAGGCAGTTGTAACATTGCCTCAAAATACCCAGATTCACCAGTTGGACTGGAGAGTACACCTGTAATTGCCCTTTGGACATGCCTTGATAGGTACAGTAAACTGGTTTACTGAATGGCTGGTAAGGTCGAATAGAAAGCCTTGTCCTTTTGTACAGTATAGGGGGGTCTAGGGCTAGGGTTTATAAATGCTTGCTATGAGTTTTGAGCAAGTGCCGGGCTGAGAAATGAATGGCTTGAGTGCTTAAGTTGAAAGTTTGCCTAGTTCCAAGGGAAAAATTGAAGAGGAGACTTTGTGGAGCTGGGAATTGTTATACCCTAGCTAACTGGCACTGCCCGGTACGCAAAACCAGGCAAATGCGTTTTTATAGCAGGGAAATGAAAGAGACAGAAATTAGCCCAAAATGGCGAATAAACTACTAATTTCTGGGCTGAAACCACTCCTCCAGGGACAGATAGGCTGCTCAAAGCTCCCCTCTCTCACAGGTGAACAGAGAAACTTCCTTCTATCCAAGTAAGGTATGGGCAAACACAGAGATATGTAACATAGCCCTGAATTCAGCACTAACTGGACTATACTAGCTTAGAAAGGCGGGAAACAAGTATATATATATATATATATATATATATATATATTTTTTTTTTCAGAAAATAAAGCAGATACAATAAAAAAACAATTTAAATGCACAGAAAAGGATACTTATTGTTATACATCTCAGATCAAAGTTGTAGTCAATGCCTCTAGTAATAAATAGGACAAAACACAACTACAGTAAGAGCAGATGAATAAAGTGCAATTTTTTTTTTTTTCGTACAGATGTTTTGTAAGAAGTTTTCTTGCCTTTGTATTAGACCAAATGGATTTTTTAACTTTACAAGAGGACATAAATAACTTGCTGTAAATCAAGGTGTGATGGCAGTTTTGGTTATGGACCAGCCTCTTTATTGGGCTCAATAGCATTATAAATACTAAATGCACTTCTAAAATGTTAAAAATGAAGGAGTAATGCTTTGAGAATTTGAATGTAATTGGATGTCATTCATATTGATCACTGCTGCAGTAGCCTTAACTATATGTAATATCCTGCCATGGATACAGCAGCCATTCAGCTTCCAAACTGTGTGTATGTTAACACTGTGGGTCAGCCATGGTGTATGAAAGTGATTTTTTACCGTTTTTTTTTTTTTGTCAAAAAAATAAATAACTTTTCTGGATTGGTAGTTTTCCTAACATTTGTTGCTCATTTTTCCCCAGAATAGAGGCACCATTTTCAACTTGACCATGGAACAGATTGTCAAATCCCACAGTCAATCTTTCTTCCAGCCACAAAACGAAAAAGAAAAAAGTTAAGCAAACAGCCTTTGCCACCACAGCAGGCTAGCAATTAACCTCAGCCTCAGGTGAGTGACTCTGCTGTGGCCACTTGTTGTAGCAGATCCCTCTGGTGTAGCACCAATTAGTCACTTTGGACCGAGGGTTAGCTACTTCCTGTGTGGCTGTTAGGGATTCATTCAGTCATCAAGGGAGAACCACTCTCGTCGGTCCTGGAACAGGGAACAGCACTGTCAGAATTCTGTACCCATCCCAGGGGAAGCAGCAGCTGCCATTAGTAACACAATTGGCCTCATTTTTCCTGTCCAAAAGAAACAGAAAATCACGCGTGTATCTACTCCTCCTCAAACTTCTTTGGATAAGAGCAGTTCACTGGGATTGGCACAGGGTTTGATTCAGGCTACTGGTCTTTCTTGTAGAGTAGTTTCTGGTAAAAGAAGGAGAGACGCCTCCTTTCCTGAGTAGATTCAAGGTTTAGGAACTGAGCAGGAAGATACAAGGATGGATTCAGGCTTTTGTCCTCAGATTTGTGATTCAAACTCAGAGGAGAGCTCACTTTGATTCTCCCTGTGGGGGGTTTCTCTTTCTCTGAGACTATTGCTAGAATGGTCCCACTGTTTTCAGTGGGAGAGCAATGAGGTTTCTCAGTCTCTAAAAAATGCCACGAGTTGTTAAAGAAGGAGTTTCCAGAGCCTACACCCAATCCTCCTGTCTTATCTTCTTTAGAGGATGTGCATATGTATAAAGTTACTCAGTCTTTTTAATTTTTATACACTATTCCGAAACCCGACCCAGCAGCTATAACCTTAGAGGACTCCTCTGCTGCTGAGCACTGAGTTAATTCCAATCCTACTGTTTCTAATGAAGATGGGAAAATTATCGATAGGTATGGAGGGAAAAAAAAGTGTATAGTTCTGCAACTCTGAATTTCAGAATTTTAAATTTACCGACTTGTATATCAGGATAAATTTTATACTGGGAAAGTATGAGGAATGAGTTATCTACAATTTCTTCTTGTCAAGAATAATCTTCTTTAAATAACAGTTTCTTAGCACAAGTTGCAATTCATTGTCTGCAGTGTGTGTGTGACTGATATTTCTTCCGGGGCTATGGCCACTGGAATGGTTTTAAGGAGGTTTGCTCTGCGACATTCTCAGAACCTCCCAGATGATGTTAAAAATTAGATTTTCAATTGTCCCTTAGAGAAGAGATTTAGTGTTTGATCACCACTGTAGCAGAGCAGCTAAAGTGTGAACAAAGTGGAAAGCTGCTCCAGGGATTCTAAGATTTTTCAGCTCTCCTTTTACAAAATGTCCAAGGGATTTTCTTTCTCCTCAACCAATTTTGGCAAAAACAGAATAAACAGTTAACAGAATTTGAGTAAACAGATGTTTAAGTGGCAGAGAGGTACCAAAAAGGACACTCCAACAAGTCTGAAAGACTATTCAAGAGACCTTGTGAGTCCCTCCCACCCTGGCCCCCTATTTCTCTTCCAGAAAGTATGAATCTCCATTTTCCTCTTTGGCAACAGATTGTTTCAGACAAATGGATTCTGAAAATCATCAGGTTTCAGATGGCAGTGGGAGGAAATTCTTTCCGGGAATCATTCTTCATCCTGCAGATAAACTGTTTTTCTTTCCTCCTGTTCTTCATCACATGCTGTCCCAAAGAGTGCTAGAGGCAGTTCCTCTTCTCAGGTGGGGAAAGGGTTTTATTCAAGGATGTTCCTAGCCCCACAGAAAGAAAATGTTTGGAAACCAGTTCTGGATCTTGCTTTCCTAAACGTGTTTGTGACCGTGCCCAAATTCAAAATGATGTCACTTCACAACCTGTTGTGTCTTCTTCCTCTTTCAAGTTCCCTGGTAACCCTAGACTTAAAAGATGAATATCACATTCCTGTTCACTTAGACTTCTTGCGTTTCTTTAGGTTTTGTATGTCTATCATATTATCAGTTTTCTACCTTACCCTTTAGACTATCCCCTGTACTAAAAGTGTCTAGCTCCAGTTATTACAGGCTACAGGGTGTCCACATTTTTCTCCACATTTAGATGACTTGCTTATCTTTGGAGAGTCTGCACAAGTTGGGATTCCAAAAGAACATTCCAAAGTCTTTCTTGACTCCGTCACATGCATTTGTGTTCCTGGAATGTCAACTAAACATCTCAGTTCAACAGGTTTTTCTTCCACAGGAAGAAAAATAGATCTATATTTAGATCTATTTCTAATGTTTTCCACTCAGACTCTGGTTACTGCGAGGCAATACTTAATGATTTTGGGTCGCATTGCACATATGATTATTATGACACCCCGGCAAGACTCCATGAGAAAGATACAGTGGTATCTGAAATCTCTTTAGTCCCAGCATCAACACCTTCTGTCTATACAGATCCCAGTACTGAGGTTTCTCTGAAGGTGGATCCTAATATCAAGGTCTCCCTTTCTTCTCCAAAGCAGTTAGTCACCACAGATGCTTCAGACTTTGCTTGGCGAGCAGTTTCAAGAAAGATAAAAGTGCAGTGAGTGTGGGACACCAAGGACAGATGCTAGCATACAAATATCAAGGAAATGCTTGCCCAGATCAAGGCACTCAATTCTCTGAACCATCTTTTTATCCCCAGGACCTCTTCCAAGTGATTACAGACAATACCACAATGATGTTCAACAACCAAGGGGAAGCCAGGTCATACCCCCCTTGCAGACTAGCCGTGTTAGCTTGGGATATAGCTTTCCAGCACAATCTCACCCTACAGACATCCTACATTCTGTCAGAATAGTCTGTGGCAGAAAAACTGAGCAGGACCATGGAAGACCCTCATGAAAGGAAACTAAGTCCAGGGGTATTCCAAGATTTGATCATCTGTGGGGAGCTCCTCAAGTAGAACTCTTTGATTACTCTCTGAATAATCACCTGGCAAAATTATGTTTCAGGACTCCATGCAGGAAGATCTGGAAGACAGATGCCTTTTTTCTTTTGACAGGAATGTTCCTGTATGCCTTTCTACTAATATTCATGGTACTTCTGAAGACTAGAAGGAATCCCCCAGGATGCCACTTGGTCCTCTGTACATACTTTTACAATGCACTATAAGCACTAAAAGCTGTACTCCTTCTCTAGGTCTAAATCATGCTTTGCTATGTCCATTCTCCAGGGGCATCTGGTCCCTTTTCTTTCCACGAATCAAATGTAGTTAGCTATAGTAATCTACCCATATAGCTAAGGCTACTGCAGCAGTGATCAGTATGAAGAACATAGTGTAAGTTCAACTTGCACAACTGTACTAACAGTAGATGTTTAAATGATCACTGCTGCAATACCCACTCCATCCCTCCAACCCCCTTGTTTTTGTGTGTGTTTTTTATGCCACTGTGTGGTCATTTATTTTTTTTATTACTCCTATCCTTATCCTATCAGGGCTCAGCCTCCCTCTCTCTGTTGGCAGGAAAGCTCTGAAGTGTTTTGCACCCAAATTCGTCTTTTAGTTAAGTTGCTTGAAAGTATTTGCATGTGGAATGTGCCCTGAAGCTTTGGAAACTGGCTGCCGGTTATATCCTTTGCAGGATAATAAGCCATTTGGTTAATGATACTGCAGCAGTGATCATAAAATCATCTACTGTTACTGTAAGTTCAACTAACACAACGGTACATTAGTTTTAGAACAGTGACTAAGATGTATTTTCCAAACTTTTTTGTGATTAAATTTCTAATGAAGTCTTTTGATTAAACTGAGACTAAAGAGCTAAACTATTTTTCCAGTCTGGTGGCTCCTTATTTGGGGACCACATTCCACCCCTTGTTTGCTTGACTGTACTTAATGTAACCAAACAGTGGTCCAGGTCAGTTGAGAAACTGGGCTAGGATACTCAATGGTTTCTTGGATGGTATGTCTAATTAATGCAAACCAAAAACACAGTGTATTTTAGAATGGCCCCAAGAACTAGAACTTTGTACAAATTCATTCAAACTTTTGTTAATCAGTACCAGTCAAAAAATGCATGCATTAAAAATCACAAGTAACATAAGAAAATGCTAATGCCTTTAGCAATATATTGTTAACAATTAAGTAAAATGGTTCCAATTGGTATACAGCCCGATGTTGTTTGTGGTATATGCTTATAGGCAACCACTATACTGAAGCTTGGTTGGTTGCGAATGAATAAACAGAGCTTTGTTGCTTCAAGTATATAACTTACTCTGAGTTTAGGTGACGGAGATGTGTTACAGAAGAGAACATATGAAATCTCATCCTGAACGGATAGTGTGGCACCCTCACCCCCCACATCAAGTCAGCAATTCCCCTTCTTAGGGAACTGACCATCTTTGCTTCTCTAATTAAATCAAATATATGTGATCAGCACTGAACAGTGTTCATATAACATTTGATCAAGATTGAAATACTACTGCTACTCTGCGAGAACAGTATAATACTTGGAATATCCATTTCCACTTACACATTGTGGTGACTGTAGCTCTAATTAGTTTCATTATAACCCATCTTCAATACAAGGCATTGTTTCTCGCGGACAAATGCTCATTTTAATAGTTCGCAAGGAATGATATGAAGATCTATTGATTTACCTGCTAATTAAGCAGTTAAATTCATTCGGCGGTTACTTCAGACTTACGACTTCACACATTATTTTTAATGGTAACTGCTTGTTTTATTTTTCCCATTTATTTTACTGAGACAAAAATGATTACTACTTCCTTTTCCCATCATTCAAATTTCTCCCATCTAGCTAGCTTGAATATGGGTCTATATCAGCATTTCAAATGCTGAAAATGCCGAAGACAAATTCATTGAACTGAAATGTTCAAAATCTCAGAACAGCGAACGCACAGAGCACCGATTTCCTTCCCAAGTAAAGAAATCGGTGTTCCGTGCAAAAAAAAAAAATAATAATACTTTAAACACTGACAAAAGTGCCCCCCACACTCTCCTACTTAAATATACCAACTCTGAGACCACACCACAGTGGAGGAAATAGCAAACTCCAAAGATGGCCCACCGATTTCTTTCCCTGGGAAAGAAATCTATGTTCCATCAGTTCGCTCTTCTGAGATTTCGAACATTTCAGTTCGATGAAATTGACTTCGGTGTTTTCAGCATTTGAAATGCTGATAGGAACCCCTTCAGTATAGTCTTAACTTTGTTACCAAAAGAAGTTGCCCTGGCATATTTAAAGGTTAATATGTCCTTTGTGTTAAATGCTAGTAAGTGTACATAGCTGTATTGGCTTTTGTTTCAACTCGTTTGCAGTAGTTTTGAAATTGCACATACAAAGACAGAGAGAGGGAAAGGAGATTTAGCATAAAAAATAGAAGGGTAAAAAGTTCAGGATCATTTAGTACTAAAAAGAATTACATTATGAACTCAAACAATGAAAGAATAAAAGTGGTTATGTTAAGACAAATGTTAAAAAGAAAAAAATGTCTTGATAAATATAGCTTACGTCTTCATTACTTTGTTCTCTGCTGAGATTCGCTTTAAGTTAGTCATGCCCCAGCTCTGTGACCTGTCAGCTGATCATTAAACATGTTAGGGTTATGCTTTTGTGTTTTTAGATTTCTTGTATAACAAAGACCCTTTTCTTTACATTACAGAATCTGTCTGAAAACAATAGCAATTTCTCATTCACTAAGTTACCAACCTGATGTCATTGCTATTGATGTGGAAAGCAAATACTGCATTGAATCTGGAGTTTTATGTGCAGAAATTTAAAATCTAAACGTTCAGTGTATATACCACTTGAAACTATTATTTTAATGGATTTTATCAGTATAGCACTGTTAATTCCATATAGAACATCTCTAAATCAAACTGTTCTGTAATCTAAAGCACTTATTGTAAGATTGTTCATGTAGAATATTTACTAACTACAAAAACTATGAGAGACAGCTTCAGGTTTTAAATATGGCTGGGAAACATTTCCTTGGTTAAGTGGCTTTCAGCATATACTATTTTCCTTTTATCTAGCTTTTTGCCTCAGCTGCAGCTTAATTAATTTTAACACATTTCCAAGTTCCAACATTAAGTAACAATTCTTCACATCCTTTTCATATATGCTGTCTACTCGACATATACTGAAAAATAATTTATACCCATCTTCTCTGCTTCTTGTTTAATTTCCATTTCATACTCACTGTATGGAATTGTATCAATTGTAATACGTCTTGAAAAGTACAGTTTTGTACCTACCATAAATGTAGATGTTCGAAGATCCACATTGCTGCAGTCCTTACTTATGGGTAGTCCGCTGTCCTCGGTCGGCCCGAATACCAAAGTATTAGGCTGACGTCGGTCATGGCCAGATCTGACATCAGAGCGCCAGGGTATAAAGGCGCATGACCGACGCCATATCCTCAGTCTTTTCTTGCCCCAGATGTCAGAAGGCCAAACCAGAAAGGCCACAGCCAAAAACAGAATACCTCCCAAAACATGCCCAACAACAACCATCACCTAAAGCATAGCACCAAGTCAAACTACAGAGGGAAGGAGGGAGGGTATTGACTGCAGCAATGTGGATCTTCAACATCTACATTTATGGTAGGTACAAACTGTACTATGTTCTTCATCTCACATTGCTGCAGTCCTTACTTATGGGTAGAATCCCAAAGCAACGGAAAGGGAGGATGGTAAAAATCATAAAGCATTAGGGGCCGCTAAATGCCCTGTAAAATTGCAGTGGCAAATCCAGCCCTAGACTTAGAATAAAGAGGAAGGTGGTAATGTTTAGAAAAGGTATGCACTGAACTCCAAGTAGCTGCCTCCAAAATGTCTTTTGTAGCTACCCCCCTTATAAAGGCCGTAGAAGTAGCAGTAGCCCTAGTGGAATGAGGCCTGATTCCAGCAGGAATCTCCTTACCATGATGGGAATAACAGAAAGAAATACAAAACCCAATCCATTTAGAAATAGTTTGTTTTGAAACAGGTTTACCCTGTGAACCCAAAGCAAAAGATACAAACAATTGCTGAGACTGTCTGAACTCCTTGGTTCTGCTCAAATAATAACGCAACTGCCTGTGAATATCCAAAGTATGCAAAATTTTCTCCCTTTATTTTGGGGGTTTGCATAAAAAGTAGGCAAATGAATAGTTTGATTTAAGGCCACACTAGAAACCACTTTAGGCATAAAGGAAGGATTAGTACGCAAAGATACCCTATCCTTATGAAAAATCAGGAAAGGCTCCACTGCCATGAGGGCCTGTAATTCAGAAACCCTTCTTGCAGAGGTAATGGCCAACAAAAAGCAGTTTTCCATGATAAATACTTTAACTCGGCAGTAGCTGCAGGCTCAAAAGGTTGTAGAGTAAGTTTTTCCAACACAAAATTGAGATCCCAAGCAGGAGTAGGAGCTCGGGTCTTATATACTTTGCCCCTCTAAGAAATTGCTTAAACCAAGGATGAGAGAATAAAGGAGGGTCACAATCATAGTGAGCAGAAATGGCTGCAGCATGGACCTTTATTGAGGAGAAAGACAAACCCTTGTCCAATAATTCAGTAAGATATTGAAGAGCAAGACTTAAATCAGGTTTGGAGACATCAAAGTCCTTTCCTTTGCTCCAAATAAAAAATCTCCTCCATTTATCAGCGTAAACTTTCCTGGTACTAGGCCTCCTGGCCTCCAAAATAACATTCAAAACTTGTTGTGGAAGCTGAGACCCTCCAGAGTCTAAAACAGAATATGCCAGGCTGTTAGATGCAGAGACTGAATCTTGACATTGAGGAAGTGACTGTCCTCTTGTGACAAAAGGTGCAGAATCAAAGGCAGAGGCCACGGAGGTTCTCATACTAAACTCCTCAGTAGTGGGTACCAGTGTTGTCGAGGCCAATCCGGTGCTATCAAAATCATGGTTGGCTTGTCTTGTCTGGCCTTCAAAAGTACCTTGGGAAGAAGAGGCAGAGGTGGAAAGGCATATACATGCAGATTGTTCCAACTGAAAGATAGAGCCACCTTCCAAGCTGTGTGATGAAACATTTTGTGCAAAACTTTGGCAACTGGTAATTTAGTGGAGAAGCGAACAGATCTATGTCTGGAGTTCCCCATAACACTGTCAACTGTTGAAATACATGAGGATCCAATTTCCATTCGTGAGGATCCACTATTTGTCTGCTCAATACATCTGCTAAGGAGTTCTGTGCTCCTGGTAGAAACCTTGCCTGAAGATTGAGGTGTAGATTGAGAGCAGTTTCCCACAGAATCATCGCTTGCCTGCAAAGAGGGTAAGAATGGGTTCCCCTGCTTGTTGATGTACCACATGAAAGTAGTGTTGTCTGTTTGAATCAACACCTGCCCTGGACGAAGTAAATCTTTGAAAGCCATCAATGCAAACTGGACTGCTAACATTTCCTTCAAGTTGATATGCAAATGTTGGAGTTTGACAGGCCACGTGTTTTGCACCCATTTTCCATTGAGGTGTGCTCCCAAGCCTTGTCCGAGGCATCTGTCGTTAGAATCTGACTCGCCTCTGGCCGGGTCACAGAGAGTCCCTTGTTTAGGTGACATTCCTGAGCCCACCACAAAACTCCTTCTGAATGCAAGGTATTATCTGAATGACAGTGTCTAGATCTTGGCAGTGCTGTGTCCACACATTTTTAGATACCATTGAAGCTTCCTCATATGCAATTTGGCATTGGGAAGCACCAGAATACAAGATGCCATGAACCCCAAGGCTTGAAGGACTGTCCTTGCAGTCAGCCTGAACCATAGAGACATTTGCTGGAAATAAAGAGAAAGGCTTCTTTGTTTGTCCGGGGTCAAAAAGCCATCTGGGAAGCTGTATTCAGTCTCACACCCAGAAAGCACATGACCCGAGAGGGAACTAGACTGGACTTTGTTTCGCTCACAGAATACCCTAGGCATCTTAACACTGCCATCACATACTGTAGATGATGAAGAAGTTCGCCCTTTCTTGTGCAATAATCAGACAGTCGTCCAAATAAGGATAAATCTGTATTCCTCTTAGTCTGAAAAATGCTATCACTGGAGCCAGAACCTTTGTGAACACTCTGCAGTAGATAAGCCAAAGGGCAATGCAGAGAACTGATAATGTAAATTTCCAGCCCGAAACGCAGGTAGGTCCTGCAACTGGGCCTGATAGGAACATGAAGGTAAGCCTCTTTGAGATCCAGAGTAACCATCCAGTGATCTTTTCCCAACAGAGGTAAAAGCTGTTGTAAAGTCAGCATCTTGAACTTTGGAATGTCCAGGTAAGTGCTGAGGATAGATAAATCCAAAATTGGTCTCCACGTGTTTCCTTTCTTTGGAACTAGAAACAGGCGAGAATAAAATCCTAGGCCCACTTCTGACAGAGGAACTGGCTGTATAGCTCCTATTTGAAGAAGTAAAGAAATTTGTCTGTGAGCCTCTATCCTTTGCCGAGGAGGGGAACCATGCATGCCTTTGAAAGGAGGCATGGTATGGAAATAGAACTTGTAACCTCGGTTTATAATGTCCAATACCCATTTGTCCTGGGTGACTAAATGCCAATTTTGCTTGAAAAGAGCCAACTTTCCAAAGGAGCTGCCAGGCAAGAGGAATCTGGCAGCTGAAAATGCAGGTCATTGGGCCTGTTTACGAAGGACTGGCCCCTGCCCTCACCAGCAGATTGAGCAGGCAAACCCATTGTCTCGGCCTGAAGGTACTCTGAGCTCTGCCCCTACCACGCCTAGATCTACCCCTAGACTGAGAATCAGAAGAAGGGCCCTTAGTAGGCCAATTTCTACTAAACTTTGGAGGTTGTACGTGCATAAAAGTTTTCACAGTCTGCATAGACTTCGCCTTGTCTTCCATTTTCTTTGAGACTGACTCCACAGGACGACCAAACAAAACTTCAGACTGCAAAGGGCATCCAGAATTCTAGACTTAACATGCTCAGACAAATTCTGATCCTGCCAGGTGTGCCTACGAATAACTGAACCAGTGGCAGCCACCCTAGAAGAAGCCTGTAAAGCATCAAACCACATTGCAAAGAGTGCTTACCCACCTGTTCAGAAACATGCACTAAATCCTGCAATTCTTACACTCTATGCCCTCTGCCAAAGCATCCACTTTAGATCTTAGCTGAGAAAGGAGGAAATTTGATACTTCAACATATGAAACTGGCAGTTCAAAGCTCTCATTGCTAAAGTAGAAGAGGTATACACCTTCTTACCCCATCTATCCAAAGCTCTAGCTTCCTTATCCAGAGGAACCGGATTCTTAACAACAGAGGCTCTAACACCCTTAGGCCCCTGACTAATAGTTTCTGGGTCCGCCCTAGGACTCTTATACAGATATTTATGAGCCTCAGGCACCCTGTAATACCTGTCCGGTTTAACTGGGGCAGGAGGCACAGAATCTGGATTAAGGGAAGCTTCCGAGAAAACATCTGAAACCACATCCAAAACCGGAGGTATAGCTAAGGGTCTATGCTGTGATAAAAACAAGAACTCCCTAAGCCTCTTCCGGGAATCAGAGTAATCCTGTCCCTCCCACTTAAAATGCTCCCTCATGGAATGGAGAGTTTCTGAAAATGAAAAATCCTCTGGAGGAGAAGCAGAAGGAGTGGAATCCTCTGCATCAGAATCAGAATAAGGAGGGAAATCTTGAATGTCCTCAGTAGAAGACTCTGAATCATCTGAGGCTTGCTCCAAACTTTCCAACTCTGGCTCCATCCTGGGCCTCTTATCAGGAGGGGGCATAGAACCTCTAATTAAAGTAATCAAATCCTCTGCCATTTTAAGCATGTGCTTTTAGGCACAGACCCTGAAGAACCAGAACTGACACCAGAGGAAGGCAAAACAGACCTGCCCTTAGAAGGAGCCTTAGAAACAGTAGCAGAAGGCCTAACCACCTTAGGCATAGAAGGGAGAATAGTAACCTGAGAGGCCCCTTCAGCCTGACCTGCCTCCTGAGAGGCCACATCTTGTAAAATCAAAGTTTCCCCCTGGGACTCAACAGAAACTTCAGCCGGATCCACCTGTTCAGCTGTAGCTTCTAAAGGTCCCACGGACGAATCATCCTGCCTAGGCTTTAAAGATTTGTCTTTGCGCTTCTTAGTAGAAGCAGGCCGGAACATCCGGCGGCATATTATAATTACACCTCTTGCCAAAGACTAACCTAGCGCAATCTAACCTCCGCTTAATAGTGTGCTTATTAAACCTAGCACAAAATGTCCCAAACAAGGAATACAAAGCGAGTGGTAATCCCTATGCGTATCTGTTTCCCACAAGAAATACAATTATTCACTTTTTCTGACATCCGTAAGTAACTGAGGCAAGAAAAACAAAAATATTCCCAACGGGTACTTAGCCCAACTTGGTATCGATCTGAAACTCAAAACGAAAATTTCAGAACGCCGAACGGCACTTGCAACTCTGCTTCTGCATCGACCATGCGGCAAAGACTGAGGATATGACGTCGGTCATGCGCCTTTATACCCTGACGCTCTGATGTCAGATCTAGGTGCCCATGACCGACGTCAGCCTAATACTTTGGTATTCGGGCCGACCGAGGACAGCGGACTACCCATAAGTAAGGACTGCAGCAATGTGAGATGAAGAACATCAATCACTTTTGTAAAATCTTTTCCATAAACAATTCGGTCTTTTACACTTTTGGAAATCATGTTATTTTGTTTTGTACACATTAGAAAGACTACACTCCTGGAAAATTTCACAATACAAAAAAATAAGAAAACAAAGGAGAAGAAGAGAGGATTAGCAATGGAGAAGTTAAAGAACTAGAAACTGAATTTGTGGATTACCTAGAAGTGAATGATTTAGTGTAGAAAATCCAACTCTAACGTACAGCCTGATGGAGCAATGTGTCCCCAAATTAAGGAGAAACAGGTGGAATGGAAAGCATCTGATCACTTGCCACATGATCTACTCTGGGGCCTTCAGTAGGAAACCAGTATAAAAGTTCAGTTGGAGTTGCACAACAAGAAAGGAGCAGGAAACAGTAGCAACTCTGACACTGTCAATGTTGTGGACTGACAGGCCAGTGAGTTCCTATATGAAAAAGCAACTGATGATGCAAGATGCAGCTGAAGAGAATGTGTAACAGGAAGACAATCTGGAACTTTCTGTAGAATGCCCACTGGATGCAAAGAACAAAGAATGTGTCCTTAGTTTTGAAGAAAATGATCTAAGGGAAGAATTGCTTGATTTAATAGAGATGGACAGACATATTAAGATTGATGAAAAACATATTACAGAATGTCAATAAGACCCAAAATGTTAGAAGTCTGACAATAGTCTTGATTACTGTGTTCATTTAACAGAAATTCATGAAACTAGATAAGGAATTCACAAAAAAACAATGGGAGGATACATGTATGTCTCCCCAAATATGCAACAAAATCTAGAAGACGTAGGATTTTTGCCTGGAAACGTTTACATATTTTTATACCCCAAGTAGACTCCAGAGAATTTTTCCTCTGGCAGGCAGTAAATGTTCAAAAAATACTTCCAACACCAGAAATACAAAAAAAACAAGAAAACACTGCAGTGATAAAAACAAAACAATAAAAAAAGGAGAACTATTTAATGACAAAATAAATCACATCAAACAGTTAGCACTTTCGTCAATACTGGACTTCTTCAGACTGAATAATGTGAAACATTGTTTGTGCACTTATAAAGCACTTTCAATTAAAATACAAAAACATATGTTTGTCTTTCGGCTTTTTCCCGGTAAGGGGTCACCACAGCGGAACTCCGCTGCTAATGATTGGCAGTAAATTTTTACAAAATGCCAGCTCGACGCCCAACCTTCAACGAAGGCACGCCCATTTACGCACACATGTCTTTTGAACGCTACCCAACCGCGGGGAGGACAAGCAGACTCCACACAGAAGTTCCTCCCAAGCCAAACTGAGAATCGAATGGGAGAACCTCTTGCTGTGAGGTAACAATGCTACCGCCGTACCACCGCGGCATAAAATACAAAAACACATGACCATTGATTAATGATGCAACCCTTTCCTTTTAAGGAAAGCAGTAAAATATTTTCTATCATTTAACCCAGGTGGATGGCAGGCATTTAATTTTACCTGCCATTCATATTCCATCCACCCTACTGGAAGTAGTGAATATAGTAAAAGAGATAAAACAACTGGAATTGAGATCTTTAGAAAAGGTAAGAGCAAACTACAAAGGAAAAAAATGGGAATTTTGGGAACAACACATACAAGGGAGGAATGTGGTCTAAAAGGTGGCAGGACTTAAAAGAACTATGCAATGTTTGAGTGAGAAAGATTGGGTAGATTATAACTGATGTATAATGTTTGCAACTAAAGTGTGTCAGTATGGTTTGTGATGTAAAATGCTTGTGACCAGGACTGTGTCGATGTGGTTTGACTTCAGTTACATAAATAATTGCCTATGTAGTAAGTGATTCAAATAAAGAGGTTTCTTGTTTAAAAAACTCAGGAATTGAATAGTTTATGTAACATTGCTTAGGTTGTATGATGTACATTAATATATGTGAAGTATAATGTTTATGTTAATATAGTTTGATTACTTCTATATGAATGTAAATTTGCCTATGTCACAAGTGATAATTCAATAAAGGTGTCTGAAAAAAAGCGTAAAAGAATATTAACAGAAATTTATGTGGTATAACAGAAGTAAACAGGATATATTACTGTGTAATAAATTTTTAACAGATAAAATCTTACCACAAAAACACAGGGCAATAAGGGAAAGGAAGGCAAGAAATCAAATGCCATCAGGAAAGCACTGACTAGAGAAAACTATTGAGCAATTGAGACAAGAAGTATCACTGTTAGAAGAGTATAGAAGAGGGAACAAACCAACAAAAATACTTAGAAAGATAGATGTAATAAAATAACCATATTAGAACAAACCAAGAGCTATCATACAGAATTGCAAATAAACTAAAGATATCAGTATAGGCAGAAAAACTAAAAAGACATAGATAAATATAAAGGAAAAGTACAATAAAAAAGCAACTCACTGATGACCCAAAAAAGTTTTATTGAGAACTGGAAAACAAACCAAAAGGAAAAGAAACACCACCAAAAACAAAGAAATGGATACATTTGGAAAAATATCTGTGATGACCCTATGGGACAAAGATCTGAATGGATAGAAGTACAAGAAACAATAAGAAGTTTAAATGTACAGGATATGAAGTGGGATGAAATAATGGCCAGAGAAATTGAAACAAAATTAAGAAAAGCTCCTATATGGAAAACCCCAGGCCCACATGCAGAACCTAAGGTCTGAATAAAAGTATAAACATCTTCACATACAGATTTAACCATGAGCAAGAACTACTTATAAGTGTATCCCGAATACACACCAAACTGATTAACAGGAAAAAAAAAAAAAAACAGTTAACCTGCATGCTATCCTAAAAACTATAAACCAACAATTTGCCTGCAGACGATGTACAAATTATACATTGGAATTTATGCCAGCAGAGTTTATAGTACTTTAGAAGAAAACACTATCATAAACAGAGCAAAATGGTAACAAAAGGAAATCATATGGAAAATAGGATAATTTGTTATCAAAGTCATAACGGAGAATTGCAAAAAGGTGAAGAATCTAAATATGGCATGGATAGATTACAAAAAATCATTTGACACCATCCCACATTCATGGATAACGGAGTGCTTACAGACGTACAAGATATACCCCGCATTGACCGATTACATTACAGTGACCATGAAACAGTAGCAAACCACTATGCAGCCAAGCTATGATTAAGGCCAAATAATTATCACAGGGATAAAAATTCAAAGGGGGATATTCCAGGGTGACTATCAGTGCTGATCTTTTGTCTTGCACTTTACCCATTCAGCTGTCTATTGAATAAATTAGGTCATAGTTACAATTTGTCTCCTGGAAAACAACAAAGTGTAAAGACTTATCTTTTTCTGGATGATTTAAAACTGTACAGTTTATCAGATGAGGAACAAATGGTCAAAACTTTTTCAGATAAGAATATAATTTGGTTTTGATAAATGTGCAAGCGCAACATTTAAAGCAGGAAAGCTGCAGCACCAAGAAAACAGTTTGGGACAGGAATGTGGTACAGAGGGACTTGAGCAAGATAAGTGTATAAATATTTGGGGACTGATTAAGGATCAACAATAAAACATGAACAAATGTGAGCAAAACTCAGTAATATTTTAGAATAATGAAATTAACAGTGAAAACAGCCCTGACATCTAGGAACAAAGTCCAGTCTATAAACCGATGTGCTCTTCCTGCTCTAACTAAAGTTTTGGGCTGACTGACTGGTCCCAAAAGGTACAGAATCAGTTGGACAGGAAAACAAGAAAAATGTTTCACGCTTATCAAATGATATACAAAAACAAACAAAAAAATCAGTGTATTCCAAGATTATATATTCCTCGTTCTAAAGGAGGTATGGGCCTCCTCGAAACCAACTGCATACTTAGATCTGCAATCAAAGGACTGCATACACATCTGCTAACAGCGTCAGATCCAAACATAGTGAAGGTTTTAAAACATGAGAACAAGTCTAAGATGACTTCCCTGCTTAGTTTAACAGAAGCATATCAGTGTCAAGAGGGAATGGAAATCAATCCAGAAGTAGACAAAAATCAGGAAGCAACTGAATGTGTCAAAAAACAAAATAAAGTATATAATGAGAAGGATCAGATGAGAAGGCAAGAAATGTGGAAAAGACATAAATATAGTTGCAAGTATAGACAACTGCTAGAGCATCCTCATGTTGATCAGGATCTGACACAGGAATGGTTAAGGAGGGGTGAATTTGAACCAGATTTGAAAGGTTAATACTGGTGGCCCAGTATAGTGGACTACGTATAAACTGCTTTAAAAGTCCATTGAATGAGAAACAGACAAATGCTGGTTCTGTAGAAAAGAACTGGTAACAGTTGCACATCTTGCTATTTGGTGTGATACACTAATAACAGAGGGCCAGTATACTGAAGGCATAATAAAGTGGTAAGACTGTTGCACTGGGGATTGCGCAAACATTACAACATTAAAGTAGCTGAGAAGCAATGGAAACATTAGCCACAAAGTATTATAGAGAATGATGAAGATTGTGTCACATGTAATCATCCATTAACCAACAGTTCAAAATAATAGATGCGAGAAAACCAGATGTAGTAGTCCATGAAAAGACAGCAGCAGCATTGATCACTGAAACTGCTACACACAATGATTACTGTGTCTTGTGTACAAACAGACAAAGCCATAAAATACCAGCATTTGTAGGCGGAAACAAGGGCACTGTGGAAGAAGGACATCCAGACAGTTCCAACAGTAGTAGGAGCAATAGGTCTCAAAAAAGAATTTACACTTGGATTTAGATATGCTACTGATACATGTAACTCCACATGAATTGCTGGAGGAGTCAGTTCTGAGCACGTTGCTGGTGCTGTGAAGAGCACTTCTGGCTAACAAAGATTGAAACAATACTAATTTCACAAATGTTAATCATACTTTGACTTAGGAATGGAGTCCATTCCTATCATGTTATTAGTAACCCAAGTGACTTGCAGAATACAGGAGGAGTCAATTCTAGGGTACATTGCAAATTATAAGAAAAGCACTTTTGGCAAACAAAGTCTGAAACAATACTAATTTGGTGAATTGTAATCATGCTCTGACGTAGTTATTTGGTCCATTCCCATCATAGTTTTAGAAATCCAAAAGACTTGGTAAAATTAGGCTGGGATTCACAGAGATTCCCTCTGCTCATGCTAATTGGCCAACTTGTGCTGGTCAATGATCATAAACAGAGAGAGAGTCTCAGATTCAGTGACATGGTAAAGCTACTCAGAAACACCTCATTACCATCACATTACCATGTCTCTGAATCAAACAATGCACTGCCAGTTCTGACAATGCTGGTGTTCTCTCTAGCAGAACACGCATTATGGTAGCATAGGCACCCTACACACACAGACACACAGTGCACTGCCAGTTCTGACAATGCTGGTGTTCTCCCTAGCAGAAAACGCATTATGGTAGCATAGGCACCCTACACACAGACACACACACAGACACAGACCCATACACACAGACCCACACACACATACAGAGACAAAGACGCAGAGACAGACGCGCGCGCACACACACACACACACACACACACACACACACACACACACACACACACACACACACACACACACACACACACAGAGACACACAGAGACACACAGAGACACACAGAGACACACACACATCTACAGAAAAGCCTCCCCACACACACAAACACTCACCTACACCACTACATGCATGCCCCAAAAGGCAGTCACACACAGTGGCCATCTTCTACTTACCTCCTACGGTAAGATTACCCAAACAGCCAGACAGATGTGTACACACACACCATACACCAATAGATTTACTGTACTTACCTGTACACAGAGATTACTCCCATAGGAGTGCATGAGTTACCACTGAAAGACAACTTTTTTTCTTGAATAAAATTTTCACTCAGTAATGCAACTCTCTGAATCACTCTTCCAATTCAATAGGGAACTGCAGACATTTCCAAGGATCAGCACATGGCTAATTAGCATTTGCCACTCCCTCAGATTGCTGCATTACCTTATGACTTCTACAATGTGATGGCTCTACATACTATGGTACCCACAAGACGAAAATGCACAGAGATAGAACAGTCTCTGAACAGCACAGACTTATGAGAATACAGAAAACATCTGAAATAAGTCTTGCACACTGTGATAAGCCTTTTGAAGAGCTATGACACACTGTCTTCCATCCTTTTCCACTTCATGCATGCTTTCAAAGGTAATTTATGTAAGAAATATCTCTCATCTCTCATCTGTGTCGGCTGCATCTTTTATACCCTTGATGACCTGACGTCAGGGGAAGGGGCGACAGCAGCCGACGCAGGACCCAGGACTTTGGAATTCAGGCTGACTGAGGGCAGCCTGCCAGGAGGATTACCCAAATGTAATGACTGCAACAGTGAAACACGAAGAACATCTCGTCTTGCACAGGAGTTAGTGTATGTAGAAACTGGTCAAGGGCTATCATCATACTATGTCCCATATGACATGGTCCCATTTACACAGTCCTGTTCTAAGACCAGAGTAGTTGCCATGCATTCAGGAAAAGATCATCCTAAGACAGAGACCGAAGAAGACTTTTGGAATCTAAATGACCATTGCAATAAAACTGTACAAAATAACTCAATTTTGGTGCATCCATGAGGCCTGTTGGTGAATACCATGTCAACATGCTGTATTCTTCTGTACTTGAATTCTAGTTTGTGTGCATCTTAACCATCTGTGTAAAGTTACTATAAGCATTAGATATTTCAGTCAATTTTGGTTAATCCTACAACAGTTAAATTAAAGTCAATGTGCTTAATCAAATGATTATTGGAGAACACTGAATAGGTATTAGAAAGCATCTCACAAAGAATTAAGGCTGAGGTTGGAGGGGGATGTACATTACCACAGTGTTTAGCTTAGTATGCACAGTCTAACTAGTAACAGTTGGAAACCATTTTTAATACATAATACTTATCACAGAGCATTTCTCCTGGCCTCTCATCAGCAGATGTGCACAAGCATACATTACCCTTTAACAAGGATTCGGCAATGGCTGAGATGTAAGGATTAAATGAAAATTACATACTTATAATGCTAGATGTGTGTTGCCATCTTCTGTCCATCTCAGCTGTTGGGTATCTTGGATCTGATGCCAGCAACTTTCAGACTTTTGGAAGCATAGTTCAGGCTCCTCCCTTCTACCTGTAATTCTCATCAGCCCTCTCAGTTCAGTTTTGCCCGCCTATAACAAAGGCTCTTCTATACTATACAAATAGTAAAAGGGCCAGAAATTACAATGAAACTCTCAGACTGTAAGAAAGACAAGGCCCAGGACAGGTCCTGTATGGTCAACCAAGAGGCCAAAAATAGTAACAAAATGGCAGGGGATCAAAGGCAGAAAAAGATGAATCGTATCCAGTGTCGTCTTTTCTGTCTACCACAACTGTTGAGACAGAATCCCCAGCTACCAAAAACCCTGGGATGGCTCATGGAAGGATTTTCTGCAGAATGGTTGGGCCAAACAAAGCCCCAGACCTACACCACCAAGTCCAGCCTGTACCGGGAAATAAACATATGTGCAATGGACCAAAAGTAGCAGCAGCACAGATGTCATCAATAGGAACTCTAAAAAAGAAAGTGTAGAATTTCCACGATATCTAGTAGAACAAGCTTTAGATTTGTGAGGGAAAGACAATCATTTACCTTTGTAAACCAAGGTGATACAATCTGACAGCCACTTGATCAGTGTGACCTCAGAAACATCATCTCCCAATTTAGCCTTGGAAAGGAGGGAAAAAGTTAGTCAGGTTTCCTGAAATTCTTGACACTGTGCAAACAGAATCATAACTGATGAGTATACAGTAAAGTCTCACTTCAAAAAATTAAGAAATGACTGGCAAGTTAATAGCTTGCTTCATGAATGAAGACAAGCAGCAGTCATCCCTCTGCACATAGATGGGCCATCTATGACCCTGGAAACTACAGAACCACAAGTCTCACTAGTCTTATATGCAAAGCCATGGAAAGAATTATCATGGAGATGATCAGCAGAGATGTAGTAAACCTCCAGACACTGGACCCAACCCAATTTGGTTTCAAGGGCAGATCATGCCTACTCAACCTGGTGAACTTCTTTGAGAAGGTCACCAAAGCAATGGATGAGGGCAAAAATAATTTCTGGCCAAGGCATTTGACACAATACCCCACTTGGGCATTGTTGACAAACTCAAGAAGTTAGGTACAAACCTGTCAGTCACCCAGTGGATAGCCAACTGGCTCATAGACAGGACCCAAGAAGTCAGAACTGGGGAGTCTACCTCTACAAATAGGCCAGTCACAAGTGGAGTCCCTCAGGGATTAGTCCTTGGACTGCTCCCTTTTGGCATTTACTTCTCAGATGACTGCAAATTAGGAGCCGTCATTTAATCTCACACTAACACAAATGTTCTCCAGGAGGGCTGACAGACAAACAATTGGTGTCAGAGCCATGGACTAAAACTAAATGCCAAGAAATGCCCAATAGTATCCTTTGGGAAGACATCCATCCCTGGTACCTATCATATTGACAACGCACCCCTTAGAGTTGACCCAGTAGTCAGGGAATTAGGGACCCACATAGATAGTAATCTTGCCTTTGATCATCATGTGACTACAGTGGTGAGGAAATCATTCTATGTTGGGCAGCTTATAAACAAAGGTATGGCATCTAAGACCAAGGAAGTCATTGTTCCACTGTATTCAGCATTCATCATTCCAATCATTGAGTGCAATGCCCTCTTTCTTATGTATCTAACCAGGCTTATCCAACAATTGGAACGTCCACAGAGGTTCCTCAATAAAAGAATACAGGGTGTAAGTAATATGTCCTATGCAGACCACCTCAGGCCCCTATCCCTGTATTCTGTCTCCTACAAGCTGTTGAGGTGAGATCTATGCCTGGCATACGGGACATTGTCAGATCCCACTCTGATTGACCTCCTGCATTATCCACAAAACAAACAGTAGCATAATTACCCATTCTAAAGACTTAAACCTTGCCTGTGATATAAATAGGACCTGCTGGAGAGATAGGTATGTATACCAGAGACTACCCTGTCTATGGAACAGGCTCCCCATCCATGTGAAGCAAAATTCCTCCCTAACCCAATTCAAGTGCAACTTGAACAACTGGATGGAAAACTGGAAATTCATTCCTGGTTTGGCATCTATGTCTCTAATGGAAACAGGTAACCTGTAAATGATTCATCTCACAGGCCCATGCTTATACTTATGAAGGGTATCAGAACTTGTCAGAGATTTAGGATTGATGGCTAGGTTTAAAAAGGCCCTTGTAGTCGTTAGTCTAGTAAACACCTATGATTCAGGACGAGTCCAAAGAGACCTTGGGAAGGAAATTAGGATTGGTTTGAAGAGACCCTATCCTTATGGAACACCAAATATGGAGGCTTACATCGCAGGACCTGAAGTTCTGAAATCCACCTTGCTGAGGTAATTGCCACCATAAAATGCAATTTCCAATTAAGAAATTTCAGTTTCACTCTAGCTGCAGGTTCAAAATGGGGCTTAGTCAGGGCCTGCAATAAGACAGCAACACCCCAATGTGGAAGAGGGTCATTTAAAAGAGGATGAAGGAAAAAGGTATCCCACAAATAGGCCTTAGAGAACTTCAGTGAGGCAACAGAACTGTGATCTACTCCCACATGAAAATTGCAAATAGCAGCCAACTGAACCTTGTTAGTGGAATATCTATTACCTGCCTGAAGTAGTCTTGCCAAGAAATCCGAAATAGATGGTAACAGAGCTAAAAAGGGTTCCAGGCCCATGGAGAAAGCCCAAATGGAAAATCTCTTCCATTTGCTTCTATACACTTTCCTAGTAATTCTCACTGCCGTACCCACCACTGCACTCCATTGAAAACACTTAACTGGACAGAACTACCCAACTACCTAAAATATATTCAGTTGATTTACTACACATAAAATCATTCATTACCCAGCCACATGCCCAGCCTTAAATCTAGACTACAAAACACTCCCCTAAATGGCCCCTGCGATAAGTAACCAAGTTCAACTCACTGTTCATAAACCAACTAAATTGGCAGGGTATTCTCTGTATTTTATGGCCATAGTTAAAATATTGAACACAATGCCCACATTTACAAGGAAAGATACACACCTCAAATCCTTCACACAATCTCAAAGACCATCTAAAAGATGCATGATTCTACATGTGTTCTACACCAGGCTAATCAAATAGTTCCTTAAACTATAACAGCTTTACCTTCCATCTTGCTATATTTTATACAACTGATAATTTCTCGTCTCTTACCTATACCTTACACTACTATTATCACTATATAGTCCCCTAAGTTTTCTTTGTCCCGGTTGCTTCTTCCCTATCCATACTGTACACTTTACTAATAAACACAAGTTTCTATCTCCTAATTCCCTCTCCTGTAATTCCTTTCCTCCCTCAACCCCCTACTATTAGATATGTACAAAAAGTACATTATAACAAACAAAAATTATTTAACTATCTAGCAGAATCACACTGTTCAGGATCATATAATTGTAAAGACCACTTGCCTCATGTATATAGTCTCTTTAGTAATATCTAATGTCTGTAATTAATGTGCACACGTTCATCCAATATGTAAAACTGATGTGCTATTATTGCATATTCTTTCTTGTTTGTGAAAAAGTTCATTGTTGCTCTGTAATAAGCTAATGTGATACAGCAATTGTCTCTGGAGCTTTTGCCCCCATGCCTCAGCTGAAAATGGGCGCCCTCCCAGTCAGACATTCCCGGTAAACAAATATCAAATAAACAAACAGTAGCAGGTTTTTGAGAGAATATACGGTGCACAGAGGAAAAAAGCCTAAAACTTCTAGCTATCACTGGAAGTCGAAAAAGCAGGTGGTTGGCAGCACAGGGGTATGATGCCCATGTGAGAGATTAAATATGGAAGATGCTTCAGCACCAAGTGAGGCTACGGTAAAGGGAACTAGATCTGTGGAGGTCAAAAGAGGGAAAGGAGAATCACCTTCGCCTTCCACCAGATTGCCTTCTGAAGGAACTTAATTATGAGGTGAGTGAGAGGATAAGTATACAGGAGACCCGGGGGCCAACAGTAACTCTCTACCCTGATGAATCATGGCAAAGTAGTTGCTGCATTTGATGTTTGACAGGGTAGCGAATAGGTCACAGAAATACTGGCCCCAGTGGCTGAAAATCTTGGCAGCCAATAACAGAGAGAATACTCATGAAGGAGAAGACTGGACCTGCTCAATTTGTCCACTAATACACTGGATTTCCCAGCGATATGCATTGCACCCAAAAAGTGCAGGTAAGACATCACCAATTGCCAAACTCTTATGGCTTTCCAACATAAAGAATATGAACGGATTCCTCCCTTGTTTATTGATGTTAAAAAGGCTGCCACTGATCCCAAAAGATGAAGACTAACTCAGCAAGGGTTTCGGGTGGGACAGAACCATGAAAGCTATTTGATATACAGTAAAGATTCTGGGAGTCTGGCTATCTTCAGGGTGGCATCCACATGGCACCCTATGAACTCATTTCAGCAGAACTCAGTTTGGACTTTTCTATGCTGACTGTGACTGCAAGGTGAAGGTATAGCTGGAGCAAGAATTCTCTGGCTCAGATTAGTAGATCCCTCATGGTTACAGTTATGAGCAGGTTGTCTATATATGGGAAAACCAGAAAACCTCACAGTCATATGTGCTACAACCACTGCCATACATTTGGTGACAACCTGGAACCCTTACAGTCGTTAGATGTGCTGCAACCACTGCTGTACATTTTGTTTACACCCTGAGGACTGTACAGAGACCGAAGGATATGCCCTGAACATAAAATGACTATCGCTCAGCCAAAAGTAAAGGAACCTTCTAGATTATTTGACTACCTTTATAGGATAGTAGTAGTCCTGAAGGTGCACCGAGCACATTCAGTCATAATTTCTAAAAACAGGTAATTTTGTCTGTTTCACAGACTGGTTCAAGATGCTGAAGTCCAAGAAGAGCCTGAGTTCCCAATTTATCTTTGGAACCAAAAGAATCCAGAGTACACAATGGACCCTTGCTGGTCTGGTGGGACCTCTTATTTTATTTATTTTATATTTGTTTACCAGGAAGGTCTGACTGGACGCAGGTCCTTTTTCAGTGGATTAGAAATACATAAATACAATACAGAATAGAACTACATAAACATGCAAGAACGAAGCAGTAAATTTTACGACATGTATGAGAGAAGCAACTTTGAAGATACAGATTTAACAGAGATTAACCAGCTGTAGTAAGTCCAATACTTATTAGTAAATTATGAATACATAAATGAATGTTTTCTACACAGAAACATTCACGAGGATTCAAGAGGCATACATCTTCTACAATAAAGTACAGATTAGTGATACAGAAGGTGGTTTACCTACAGATGTTGTTACAAACAGAGTTATTTTGTTTTACATTATTTTTAAGGATAAATAACTAGTAGATGGACTAAGGAATGTCTGTCCAGGAGTGTTGTATGAATATCGCCAGGTGTCTTCCAAGTGTGACTTAAGGAGCTTTTTAAAAATTGTACAATAGAGATGTTTGAGGTTATTAGGGTTGGTAGTTTACTCCATAATTTAGGAATGTAGTTAGAGAATAGGGAATTCCCAGCCTGGTTGTTGGCTTTAGTAGTATCTAAAAGGTGTAGGTTACTGGAGCTAAGACAACTACACTTGTGTATGGTGTATAATATGTTTTCTCAGTTTGGTGGAGAATTTTATGTGCAAGGGTTAGTTCATTCAAGTGTAGAAGCTGAGGCAGTGTGAGCCGGTTTAGTGGTTTAAGAGATTCACAGTGATATTACCTACAGGAGGCACCATTTGCAAACTTTGCTATTTTATTATAGCAGGTTTCTATTTCGATTAAATCTGTTTTGCGGAGGATGGTTAGGACAGGGAAGGTGTAGAGGAGTGTTGATAGGAGGTGTGTGTACAGGCTATGGTAGCTTGTGTGTTTTTTTTTTTTTTTTTTTTTAGAAATGATTTATGTATAGAAGACCTACTTTCTTGTGGACCTTTGATAGTTTGGGCAATATGTACATCAAATTTCAGGTTATTGTCAGTTTCTACCCCAAGCAGTTTAGTGTGAGTTACTAGTGTGCTCATGGTTTTATTTACAGACAAGATAGTGAATGACTGAAGCTGAGGGTGATTGAGTTGGTTTAAAGAGAAAGAACTTTGTTCTACTGGGATTCAGAATGAGTTGGGTGTTCGTGAGCCATGTTTCGACAAATATGAAAGAATCTTGGGTTATGGAATGGAGGTCTTGTAGCATGGGGGCTCCACATATTAGTGTAGAGTCATCTGCGTATTGAGCTACAGACGCATGAGGTGTGGATTGACTGAGCTGGTTGGTTAATACAGAGAAAAGCAGAGGTCCAAGGATGGAGGCTTGTGGAACCCCTAAGAGAACTGGGAGCAGAGGAGAGAGCTAGAGTTAGTTTTGCCATTGGACAGCTTGCAGACGTCCAGTTATGTAACTTTGGAACCATGTAATACCAGAGTTACTAAGGTTTAGCGTGGAGAGAGTGTTAATAAGTTTATTGCGATCTACCATATCAAAGGCTTTGGACAGGTCCGTTTTTTCTATGTTGATTAACAATATCAGTAAAGGACATTAGTGCAGTAGTGCTGCTATGAAATGGACGAAAGCCGTGCTGGGTGTGTGATAGTCATTTGTATGTGAGAAGGTGGTTCATTAGTTGGCTATGCACTATTCCTAGTATTTTGGATAAGGGAGATAAGATGGAAATAGGATGGTACTTTGTGAATTCTGTGGCATTATCTCCTTTGTGTAGTGGCAGTATGTAGAAGGTTTCCAAATACTAGGCAGATGGTTCTCAGATATTGACCTGTTGATGAGAATGGCTACTGGATAGGCAACAGCTTCACAGTGGCAATTTTTAGACAGTCAGCTGGGATATTATCAGTGGCTAATGTGGTCGGTTTCAGTTTTTGTAGTAGTTTTTCTATGCAATTTTTGGATGACTTGCTTGTCTAGCAATGTTATATCTTGAGCTCCAACCTTCCTCTGAGGTTATAGAACATTGGGAAGTTTTGTGACTTTTGGGGTTGTAAACAAAGGGAATGATATAACCCAGTGATGGTGAACCTTTTGGGTTCAGCGTGTCAAACATTTGGAAAATGTCTAACTTGACTCTGCTTGTTTGCCACCCCCCTCCCCCAAAAAAACAAACAAAAATAAATAAATATTAAATAAATAAATAAAAATAAAACAACGTGGCCCTCAATACATCAGGGATAAATCTCAACAGAATCAGGGACAAATCTAGAAATAAGAGACATGGGCAGTTTTAAACTACTAGTACTATTAATTTGAGACACTGACAGAAAAAATGAATGTGACTTGATATACATTTTCTGATGTAAAATTAGTCTATAAATGTAATTATTGTCATTAAGTGTAAAAAGTTGCCAGTTTTAGCAGGGATTAAGAGGGATAGTTGAGAGGAATGTAAAAGAGCACACTCCTAGAAATGCAGACTACTTGCCCTTTGCAGAAGTGTTACCATGAAGAGAAAACAGTGTCAGCACTGTCCTTTGCAGACTCTCTCGAAAAAGTATACGGAAATAGTCTGAGGTTAATAACTTCCTTACCTCTGCAGTGCTGTCAGACTGGCTCCTGGCACAAAATAATTCAATGCACACCACATAAGCAACAAATACAAAAGCGGTTTCTTTGGTAACTCCGGTGTTGGTGAATGCTGGTGTGTCACCCAAAATGTAGTGGCGTGTCTCCTTTGACATGCATTCATTGGTTCGCCATCACTGATATAACCTCTGGATACTACTCTCTGCATCCAAGAATCTTGACTGATGGCTAAAAAGCACCCCGTCCCTGACTGCCTCCAAAGTGCACCAATCAGGTAATTTTTCAGGAGTGCTGGAAGGGCTTGTCAATGAAGGACCTTGAATCCCCTGATTTTGTAGACCACCTTTGCATCAGGCTGATGTTCGTTGTTTCATTTCCCCCTTTGCCCCTGGTAGGTCTATCTCCAGAAGTGTCCTGTATAAAGCCCTAAGACTTATGGAACCATAGCTTCTTAATACCTTCCTGATTCTGGGAAAAGTTCCCTTGAGGAGTAACAAAACAGATACCAATAGCAAACACTGTTTTGCCATCTTGTTCACTTCTAGTAAGAATGTCCTTTGTTTTGGGCCCAAATACAGTGGATGTGTCAAAAGGGGCATTCAAAATGGACATCTTTACGGTTCCCTGCAAAACTGCAGAAATGTATCCAGGGGTGTCGATTTACAGCAATGCCAAGGCCTGCTGCTCTAGAGGCACCATCCACCACATTGGATAGCAGCAGCAGCATGAACAGACACGCTGGATAAAGAAAAAAGGGTAGCCAGCTGTGAATTCACCATCTTCCAGGACTCTGCAGTCATGATTCCTGACAAGGATTTGGACAACTCCTTAGTCAAGTCCCTCTGAAATCCTGTCAAGTGAGCAAGGTAGTTCAGGATCCATAACAAAAAACCTTTCTGAAGCATAAGCTGCTTTCTAAATCCATCAAAAGCCCTAGACTCCTTGTTAAGGGATGGACAGAAGAGCTCTCCTCTGAGAGCACCTTCTTAGTGGCTACAGCCACCACAATGACATCTACTACAGGAACCTTTTTCCAATGTGGTCCATCTTGAAGAGAATCTAGGATTTTATCAGGCTTATGGGTTATCAGCGCCACTACATCCAGCTCCTTCCATGCCTACTGAAAGACCAAGTCAATAAGCTTATTAGCCAGGGGGCTACCCAGGAAATAGGTGGGCCAGCTCCAAAAGTCTCAAGAAATGCCAATTCCTCTTAGGAGAGGGCATCACTGGACCATCCCGCCATTGCCAAAGTAACTTCAAGATGTCTTTGAAGGAGATATCTTCCAGGGTGGATCTTGGGGAACCCTACCCCTCCATGAAATAAGTATCCTTGGTGAAAGACTCATGACAGGATTCCAAATGCCTCATCTTGCATGAATGTTCCTATGTTCTTCCACAGCAGGAGGATACAGTGAAGACTCTATAGCCAAAAGGGAACACACCTGGTGAGCCTTCTCGAGGCCTGGCTGTCCATGAGCTGTAGTATGATTTAGAAGAGAAGTCGCAGCAAACAGAGCGAGTTAGGATGGGTTTGAGCACAGATGGGATACCTCCTCTCTCAACAGTGAGAGAATCCTTTCAAGGGTTTTGAAAGCCAAAGCAAAGGCTGGCCCAGAGGGAGTATTCTTGGGATCTAAAGAACCTGACAAAGGCCCCTCCAAGACTCAAATCAGCTCGGCTCCAAAGCTGAAACCAGTGCTGAGCAGTCCAACACTAATACACCAACAGGCTATGATGGATTCAAAAGACTCCATCAATCCTGACATCATTGCTGACCTCTCAGTTCTGGGACCCACTTGAGATCTGATGCAGGTGGAGTTTAGCAGGTAAGGGTCATACTAAGAGCTGAAGATGACCAAGTTATCAGCTCCAACAAAGGCATCCTGTGGGTGACACTCTGTTCCAAGATCATGAGATCCGAAAGTTGGGTCAGTTAAGGAGACACCAAATGAAGAGTGGCAGGGGGTGGACCTGGCATTCCCAGAGCAGAAGGTGCAGGGAGTACCCTGACCCAAATCTGGGTCCCCAAGAACTTCTGCATCATACTGTCTACATCTGTTTCAGATAAGCTCTTTAACAACTGTACCAACTTAAGTGAAGAGGCCAATGAAGGAGGCTAGAGGACCTGTGAAAAGTTCTCGCCTGGATTACTATGGATAGGACCAGATGGGTGGTAAGCCTCAGGGAGAACCTGAGCTCAATGGTGAACAACAAGGTAGTAAATGGATCTGAATCCGTACTTAATTTAACAGTTGGATCTGGTCCTTAAGTGATTTTCAGGGCTGGGTCCACGGCCTGGACAGAATCAGATAGTCACTTTCTTGACTCCTTTTCATGAGTTCTAGCCTTATCTTTCTCCTTTTTTCTTTCCTTGTCTTTATCGGTCAGTTTCTCTTCCTTCAACTTCTTCATAGCTTTCTTAATGGAGGAGAAAAAGGTTTACAGAAAATTGGGAAACACGGTAAAAGGAACTGAAAACCCACCAAAGAAGAAATATATACATTTTGAAGAAGTATTTATGAAGCTCCTGTGGAATACAACAATGATGCTAAATGAATAGAAGTAAAAGAATAAAAAGTTTAAAGGTATAGGCTATGAAATGGGATGAAGTAACAGCCAGAGAGATTGAAACAAAGTTAAAAAAAGCTTCCAAATGGAAAACCCCAGGCCCAGATGCAGTACCTAACATCTGGTTAAAAGTATTAACATCGTTGCACAAAGTTTTGCTATGAGTAAGAACTATTTATATGTCCACGCTGAAGAGACGTCAACCTGGCTAACAGGAAAAACAATGCTCCTACTTAAGAGTTAACCTGCAAGCTACCCTAAAAAACTATAGAGCAATAACTTGTCTTCTGGTGACGTATGAAATATACACAGGAATTGATGCAGACCGTTTATAGTCGTTAAAAAGAAAACTTACTTATGGCAGTAGAACAAAAGGGCAATAAAAAAAAGTCATATGGAACAAAGGATCATTTCTTGTTAAAGTCATAGTGGAGAACTGTAAAAAGGGGAAGAATCCAAGTATGGCATGGACTGACTACAAAAAAGCATTTGATATTATCCCACATGCATGGATAAAAGAGTGCTTAAAAATGTATGAGATACATCCTATACTGATCGACTGACTACATTACAGTGACCATAAAACAGTGGCACACCCAATTTGCAATTGAGCCATGATAAACGACAAATTATTATCTCAGGGATAAAAATTCAAAGGGGGATATTCACTGCTGCTACTCTGCCTTGCCCTTAACCCATTAAGCTCTCTGCTTAACAGCTTAGGCCATGGCTATAATTTGGCTCCTAGAACACAAAGTGTAAAGACTTATCTTCTCTTTGTCGATTATTTAAAACTGTATAGCTCATTAGATGAGGAACTGAAAGTACAATTGCAAGTTGGCAAACTTTTTCAGAACGTCATTTGGTCTTGATAAATGTGCAAAAGTATTCTGTAAAGGAGAAAAACTGCAGCATCAGGAAAACATCAGTTTGGGACAAGAATGTGATATAAAATAACTTGAGCAAGAGGGAGTGTATAAATACTTGGGAACTGATGAAGGATCAACAATAAAACATGAACAAAGGTGAATAAAACAGTAAGGAATACATCAGAAGACTTAAATTAATCCTGAAAACAGCGTTGACATCAAGGGACAAAATCCAAGCTGTAAACCAATTTGCTTTTGCTGTCCTAAATTACAGTTTTGAAGTGACTGACTGGCCCCAAAATGTGTTGGACAGATTAGATAGGAAAATAAGAAGGATGCGTCATGCTCACCAAATGATTTATAAATATCAGTGCATACCAAGATTATACATTCCCCATCCCAAAAAAGGGATGGGCCTCCTTGAAAATGATTACATGTATAGATCTGCTGACCTCACAAGACCCAAACCTAGTGAAAGTTTTGAAACATGAGGAGAATAAATCTAAGATGACTTCTCTGCTTAATTTAGCAGAAACATATTGGCATCAATCAGGAATGGAAATCAAACTAGATACCCTAGTACCAACCTATGAACCTATAAGTAGATAAAAATCAGGCAACAACTACATGTGTCAAAAAACAAAAGAAAGAATACAAGGTGAAAGACCAGATGAGAAGACAAGAAATATGGAAAATTCATAAATATAGTTGCAAGTACAGAAAACTTCTGCAAGAACCTCATGTTGATCAGCAACGAATGCAGGAATGGTTAAGGAGAGGCGTATTCAAACCAAGAGAAGAAAGGTTAATGTCAGTGGCCCAAGATACTGGGCTACATACACGCTGGTTTACAAAGTCCATTGAACATGTGGGAGAAACAGATAAATGTAGGTTTTGTAAAACTGAATTGGAAACAGTTGCACACTTCGTTGTTGGTTGTGACATACTAATGGCAGAAAGTCTATATACTGAAAGGCATAATAATGAGGCAAGACTGTTGCACTGGGGATTGTGCAAAATTTATGGTACTGAAGTGGCTGAAGGACACTGGAAACATGATCCACAAAGCATCACAGAAAATGATGAAGGTTACATCACATAGGATTAACCCACTACCAACACTTCAAAAGACAGATGCTAGAAAACCAGATATAGTGGTCCATGAAAAGAAGACAAAAGTAGCATTGATCATTGAAATCAACACACCCAGGGACTACATTGTCTTGTGTGTGTGTGTGTGTGTGTGTGTGTGTGTGTGTGTGTGTGTGTGTGTGTGTGTGTGTGTGTATATATATATATATATATATACACACACACACACACACACATATATATATACAAATATATATATATATATATATATATATATATATATATATACACACACACACACACACACACACACACACACACACACACACATATATATATATATATATATATATATATATATATATATACATACACATATATATATATATATATATATATACACACACACATACACACACACTTACACATATAGGTTCATAGGTTCATACTAGGCTATCTGCCCTAGGGCATCTACAAGCCTAGCCAGAGTGTATGTGGCTTACACCACCCCTTAGGATGAGAATACTACGCCCTTTTAGGGTTTAGTTTACTATGCCTCTGTCTAGTAGTGACACAGAGATGACCCCAAGGGTAAACCTACGATCTCCCATCCACTCGTCGAGATTTCTCTTGAATAGAGTCAGTGAGGGGCTCTGCCTAACATGGACTGGGATTCTGTTCCAGAGTGTATGGAGCCTCTGGGTTATGAATCTGTCCCTCCAGCACGTTCTATTTATTTCTGTGTTGAGGTTTAAGTCACTTGTTCTCGTGACTCTGATGGATTTGGATTTTCTGAGGTGGAGCATGTCCATTAATTCAGGATTGGACTTGGCCTTGTACGTCAGGCACAGATCACCTCTGGGTAGGCGGTATGCGACTGAATAGAGCTGGAGTTTTTTCAGTCGGGCAGCATATGACATATGTTTAAGACCCTTTATCCTCTTGGTGAGGAACTTTTGGGGTCTTTCCAACTGCTGCAGGTGTCGGGTGAGATACATCCCAAATGGGGCATTGTACTCAATCATTGGCCTGATAAGAGAAGAGTACAGGGGCACAATGACCTCTCTTGATCTAGATGTGAAACCCTTCATGATAAGGTGGGCAATATAGAAGGTCTTCCTAACCACTTTGGCAATGTGAGTGTCAAATGAGAGGTTACTGTCAACCTGGGTCCCTAGGTCCCTGATTACCTCTTCCATACTTAATGGATTACCGCCTATGTGGTAATTTGTTGGTACCTTGTTTTTCCCAAAGGGTATGACTATACATTTTTGGCGTTCAGCTTAAGGCCATGGCTCTGGCACCAATTATCCATTTCTATGAGGCCTCTCTGAAGGATGTTTGTGTCCGCTGGAGTATCAATTATGGTGCCCAGTTTGCAGTCATCTGCAAACTTTGTCAGCCACAATCCTCCTATGTTTGCCTGTACCTCGGAAAAATAAATGCCGAACAAGAGGGGTCCCAGGACTGAGCCCTGTGGGACACCGCTTGTGACTGGCTTAGAGTCTGACATAGCTCCAGCAACTCTGACCCTGTGGGTTCTGTCCTTGAGCCAGTTTGCAACCCATCTTGTGACATATGGGTTTACATTTAAGCTGGTGAGTTTGTCTATGATGCCCGAGTGGGGTATTGTGTCAAAGGCTTTTGCAAGGTCAAGGTAGGCTGTGTGAACTGCCTTACCCTCATCAATGGCCTTAGTGATGGTTTCAAAAAAGTCGACCAAGTTCAAAAGGCAGGATCTGCCCTTGACAAAGCCAAATTGGGTAGGATCCAATGTCTGTAGGTCCCCAATGTCTTTGTTTATGAGTTCCATAATGATCCTCTCCATAGCTTTGCAGACCAGGCTCGTCAAGCTTATGGGGCGGTAATTTCCAGGGTCCGTAGAAGCACCGCCTTTGTGAAGTGGGACCACTGTTGCCGTACGCCACTCTTTGGGTATGTATCCTGTTGTAAGGCTAAGACTAAACAGCAGCCTTATGTGTGGGTTTAGTTCCTCTTGGAGTTCATGTAGCACACAGCCCGGGACACCATCCGGTCCCATTGATGCTGTGTTTTTAGCTTTAGAGAGGGCGTCTCTCACCTGGGCATCTGAGATGTTAGGGAGGCTACACTCTGCTGGGATAGTTATTTCTCCTATTGGGGAGGGAGGAGAAATTTGCACTGAACCTGTCTGCCAGAATGTTGGCAATGTCAGTGGGTTCAGTGTATTTTGTGTCATTTTGGACTAACTCTGAGCATATCTGGGAGTTTCCACCCAGGTTTCTAACATAGCTAAAGAAGGCCTTGTGATTGTCTTTTGTGTCTTTTGCGATTTTTCTCTCAAAGTTGGCCTTGGATGATTTTATGAGTGATCGTAGTTTTTTGCTAGTACTGATCAGAGATGCCTTCCCTTTTAGGGATTTTGCTCTGTCATGTAGTAGCTTCCTCCTCCTGTTGTAAAGTTTGTTTATGGCTGGGGTCCACCAGACCGAGCCCCTGCCTTTGGGGGAATGGGTCTTGGTTTTATTTGGGATTACATGATCCATGCATTCTTGAAGGTGCCCATAGAAGGCATTTGCAAAGGATTCAGCAGTGTGGGTTGTGGTTTCCACTGGCCAAGGGGCCTTGAATGATACCACTTCAGTCTTAAGAAGTGTGAAGTTTGCTTTTGAGAAGTTCTTCACTGTGGTCTTTTGTGCAAGGGGTGGGGGCGGGATGTGGATTTCCAGTGAGATTAATTTATGGTCTGATCTTACCAAAGAGGGATGTACTTCCAGTGTGGAGCATTTTGTCCCCATGTTTGTGATGATCAGGTCTAGTATATTGTCTCCTCTTGTGGGAATGGTGACTAGTTGTTCCATTGCATTTGAGTTTATGAATTCTAGGAACCTTTGGGCTAGGGTGTTGGGGCTTGAGTAATGTTCCCAGTCTATGTTTGGGTAGTTGAAGTCTCCCAAAATGATGGCATTTGGAGAGACATTCATACTCTCCAGTGTCTTCAGGAAGGCTGTGTGGGATTCCTGAGTTTGAGAGGGTGGTCTGTAGCATGCTACAAACTGTAAGGCAGTTTTGCCTATGGTTAGTTGCACCTGGATAGTCTCCGATGCTTCGTGCGTTGCCACTAACCTGGAGGTGTGGGTATCTTTGATGAAAATGGATACTCCCCCTCCTTTTGTGGTTCGGTCCAAGTTTTGGGGTCGGAAAGCATGATATGAGGTAAAACCTGATAGTGCTGGGGTGCTCTCAGGAGCCTTGAACCAGGTTTAAGTCACTGCACAGACATCGATGTTCTCCATACTGAGGAGGGCTTCGAGGGCGTGCATCTTGAGGTTTAGACTTCTGGCACTGAGCAGCATTACCCTTAGTTTTTTTCCACTTGTGTTTTCTAGGGAGGTAGGTTTGTCATTTGAGCCTTGCCTAAAAAAGGCATTATGGGGGTGGCAGGAGCCTTGGCCAATATCCGGAAGCCCAGGGGTGACAGGTGCAAGCCATCCCTTGCGAAGCAGCGTGGCTCGTCAAGCATGTCATCCCAAGCAGACAGACACTGGATCCCCTTAGAATGACACCAGTAATTAAGCCAATTGTTAAAACTGATCATTTTGTCTTTGTACTGTGGCATCATTCTTGGTGAGGGTAAGATGCTGCTCAGGGTCAGGGTCATACCGGCCTGGGCTACATAATCAGAGAGCTCCTCTATGTCTCTTTTCATGTAGTCCAGGGAGGTACGTCTCAGGTCGTTCACACCGGCATGTACAATGACTGAGTCATATTTTTACTTGCTGTGGAGTGACCTGAGTGCTTGTGTTATGTGGCAGATTCTAGCTCCCGAAAGGCAGCTTACTCTGACCCTCTCCTTGTTCAGTCTGGTGAGCGGGACGTCAGTGTGCCTGACTATGGAGTCACCTATTACAAGTGTGTCTGGCATGTTGTTTGGCCTTAAGGGCTGTGACTGTTTAGCACACTGACTTTGTGAACTATGTGTTGCATGTGCTATGTCTTGAGGTGGTGGTTGCTTTGGAGGCCTCTGTTTTGGTAGATTTTTAATCAGCGCCTCCGAGTATGTTTTTGTGTGTTTATGTGTTTGGTTTGCAGTTGTGATAGTTCTATGTGAGACTGGGTTTGTGGTGTGTGTGGTTACCTTCTCCTCCTGACTGGTCTTGCCAGTACTGAATTGAGAGAGCTCAGCCTCCAGTTTGGCTATATAGTTGCATCTCTCGCATATATTTGTTGGGAGGAGGAGAGGGTTGTCTGTGTACATGAGGCAATTGTAACATTGCCTCAAGATTCCCAGATTCACCAGCTGAACAGGAGAGGACGCCAGCAACTGACCCTTCGACATGCTAGAAATAGTGAAAAAGATTGCTGTGTAGCTGAGTCAGAAAGGACCTATAGGGAAATGGGTACTCAACAGAATTTAGGTGAATGAAGTAGTTTCTTTTGTTTAAGAGTGCTTTACCTGTATACAAAATGCTTTTGGAGCAAGTGCTGAGCTTTTCAGATAGAGTATAGGCTGTTTAGATTGCAAGTAGAACAGTTCTAAGGGAAAAATTGAAGAGCAGACTTGGCGGAGTCAGAAAAAGTTTAACCGGCGCTGCGCTATGCGCACGACCGCGCAAAGCAGTGCAACCGCGGATTTTAAGCAGGGAACTACAAAAGAGCTAGGAATGGTACCAAACAACCAATTACCAACAGCTTCTTGTGCTGAGGTCACTTCCCCCAAGGACAGGTAGGCTGTTCAAGGCTCCCCACTCCCACTGGTGAGCAAAGAAACTTCCTTCTATCCAAGAAAGGTAAATGGACAACACAGGAACTACACCACAGCCCAGAATACAGCAATGCCTGTATACTGGTCTAAACTAGTCGAGAAAGGTGGGAAAACAAGGATTATTTATTTGTTTTTTTTTGGTTTTTTTGGTTTTTCTGCAGAAATACACAAAAAATGCAGAGACAATGATAAATTAGTTACACAGGCTAGCACACTTTAGTGGGCAGCCTCCACAGTTCAATTAAACAAACAAGCAAACTTTCAACAAAATTCGACTAAATGTAACTTTAAGTGCAGATTTTAAAATAAATGCAGTAATCAGTAAACAAACAGTTCAGGCTAGTTCAAAGTAAGCAGCAGAAGCTATTTTCAGTGAAAAAAAAGCAAAGATACTTAAATCCAGAAGGTAATCACTTTTTCGAGTTCCTTGCACACACACACACACACACACATATATATATATATATATATATATATACACACACTATATATATATATATATATATATATATATATATATATATATATACACACACATTATATACATATATATATATATATTTATATATATATATATATACACACACACACACACACACACACACACATATATATATATATATATACACACACACACATATATATATGTGTTCCGTGCACTTGTAGTTGTTCCGCGCAGTCATCTTTTGGAGTGGATTACAGTTTGCGGTCTGCTGGAGCAACTTTTTTGGCGAAACCAGATGGTTCACCGTAATATTTGTCAGTAGCGACGAGGTGAGACGGAAAAGTGTGTGGCGAAGTGGAGTGAGCCGAAGGCTGACAACGCGACTCCAGTGATATGGCAGAAGGTGGAGATTTGAAGTCTTTTACGGACAATATTATATCTGATAGGGATGATTTCTCTATTTTTGGTTCAACAACAGTATTTCCATCTACAAGCAGGGCACAGATGGATTTATGTATACAGGATGCTGAGAGAGACGTTAGTAGTTGTTTCAAAAAACTAACGCAACATGCTAAAAAGGTACGTTCTTTAGTCTGGCATAATAAATTACTGAAGGCCTATTTACAAGCCAATATAACACCACGGGGCCTACGTGTGCATGTGGAGCCAGGAATAGGGGTGGAAAATAAAGCGTTTATGAGTAAATGGAGAGCTATACAATTGACTGCAACTAAAATGTTTATGCAAACACTAGTTGAATACTATGATATGCAGCTAGTCGAGTTGAGTGAACAACTCAAACAACATGAGCAAAATACCTCAGCATTTATTAATACAATACAATACGAAGAGTTATATTCACAATTTAAAGCTAACATGGAAGCATTTGAAAAAGAGTTACAAGCAAGAAAAAAGAAAAAATATACTAGAGATGTGAATGATTATAAGACTGACCAGGTGTTTACTTGGAAAAAGCAAAAACAGCGTGCCAGAGGTGTGCATTTTGAGACTAAAGGAACATTAAAAAGGAAGAGGGGTAAATCAATATTGAGGAGACCCAGCAAAACAGACCAATCGGATTATTCATCCAGCCGTTCTAATACGGATACTGACACCGATTTGGGAGACATAGAGCAACATAGCTCTCCAGCTGCTAAAAGGTCTTGTACCCCTTTAGACGAGGTGGTCGGAAACATCGAAATCGAAAGAATAGAGAAAGCTTTTGTGACCAGTTTGCAGATGGAGAGAATATAGTGGACACTAATGATACTTCTGATGATGTTAATAATTTGGTGGTTAATCTTTCCAGACATAGTTTTGATAGAGCTCAATTACAACTATTAAACAAGGGCTTGGGATATGTGCCTTCCTTCTTTGTGTCTTATTTTGATGTCATTAATGATTTAAAGTCTTTTTCAAGATGTCTTAATCTTAAATATTTTTTTGCACACCAAGGCCAGCAGGAGGCTGCTGGCAGGGGATTTTGTTTCAAGAAATCTGAATTTCAACCCCCATATAGTGGGACAGTGAAAACTTTTGAAAATTCAGTAATGCATGATTTGCATATTAATAAGACTAGGATATTTACTCAATATGCTAGTAATTTAACTGAAGTTGAAACAAAAGCATTGCATGATTTAATAGAGACACATGACATCGTAATAGTGGGCGCTGATAAGGGAGGGGCAATAGTAATTTGGGACAGGGAACAATATACAGAGGAGGCCTTAAAACAGTTAAATGATACCATCTTTTATATTAAGTTACCTATGGACCCTACACTTGACTTTAAATATACTATTGATAGATTTCTATCAAGAGCAGTGAAGAGAGGAACAATAGATGTCAAATTACAAGAACAATTGACAGTTGAGGCACCGAAAAATCAATATTTTTACCTTGTCCCGAAAATACACAAATCCCTGGTTAAAAACCAACCCAAAGTCTTGGGGGTTTTAACAAACCCCTTGAAATT